>NC_073392.1:16640378-17306878 GCF_028641065.1 Leucoraja erinaceus | reverse complement strand
TCTTAGTCTTACTATTCACATTGGTTAAGGGAATCATTACTATTGGAAGTTTCAGCCGCTGTGCTGTGTTATTGATTGCCATCCATTGACATTGTTTTGGGTAGAACTGGTATTTGTTAATTGTGTAGGCAACTGTGGGAAATGTAACCACATTCTTGGTTCTTCTCACATACAGTATCTCTCTTTGTTCTGTAAGCGGTCTAGGATTATCAATATATCTATGGAGAAGGTGCTCCCACATCTCAAGTATTGTCCTTACTGAAGAAAACCAAGGGCCTATTCTCACTGTGAAAAGTTCTGAGGCACCATTGTGAATGAGAATAGGGAATGACTTCTGTGTGTCTCTAAATACTTATCCCTCATTTATCTGACTGCATTGTTCATGGAAGCTTAAAGTGTACTATATGATTTACGTATACTTACACCTCAATAGTGATAATCCTTCAGAAGCAAATGATGCTGGGGCCTCCTAAAACTGTGAAAGGTATCACTTTCTTTTTTAAATGTTTAAACATACGATGTGAGCTACATCTCTCACTTTCCCTCCACTCAAATTTTCCGCAACAGAGATTTCCTGCATTGATCTCGGTGACAAACTCAAATTCTTACCGACATCTTCATCAACCTTTGACTATCTTACAACAGTGGCAATGTGCTTTACAACACCACAGGATTAAAACATGCCACAGAATAATCTTGTTCTCAGCCTAAAGCCAAGAAGCTGATTGTTGACTTCAGGAGGGGATAGCTGGGCAAACCATGAACGTGTCTTCATCGACTGGATGATGGCAGAGTGAATCAACAGCTTCAAGTTCCTGGATATGCATATCTGTAAAGATCTTTCCTGGGTTAGCACAATGATGCAATCACAAAGAAAGCTCATCAGCACTTCGACTTCTTGAGAAGTTTAAGGTGGTTTTGGGTGTCACTGATTACTCGATCAAACTTCTGCAGTTTTACATTAGCTTAGTTTAGAGATACAGCACGGAAATAGGCCCTTCGGCCCACCGGGTCCGTGTCAACCAGTGATCCCCGCATATTAACACTATCCTACACACAATAGGGACAATTTGTCTTTACATTTACCAAGCAAATTTACCTACATACCTGTAGGTCTTTGGAGTGTGGGAGGAAATCGAAGATCTCAGAGAAAACCCACGCAGGTCACGGGTAGAACGTACAAACTCCAACCGAACAGCAGCCGTAGTCGGGATCGAACCCGGGTCTCCGGCGCTGCAAGCGCTGTAAGGCAGCAACTCTACCACTGTGCCTCCGAGACTGGTTGCCTCATAGCCTGGTTTGGTGATTTGAATACCCCTGAATGAAGGGGGCTGCAGAGAGTGGTGGATATTGCCAGGACCATTATGGGTACTAATCTCCCAACCTTTGAATAGACCTTCAGGAGCAAATATCATCGAGGCCTCACATCAAACAGGCCACATTCCTGGAGGTTCAAAATCATGACCTCCAAATAGAAGAACAGCTTCTCCCCAGCAACCATCAAGCTCTTGAACACTACACAACACTAACCACAACTCTACATCAGCAAGTATGATCCATCATGAACTTTGTTTTGGTTACACTATCAACTTTGGTTTTGCACTATAATGGTCTGCAAAGACTGCAGAGAAGATATTAATTTTGTTTATTATTGTCACGTGCAATGAGGTACAGTAAATAGGTTTTGTTTGCATGTTATCCTGTCACAGAAAAGATAATCCATGATTACAATCAAGCTGTCCACAGTGCCCAGATAATGGATAAAGAGTGCAAGATAAAGTCCAATAAAGTCCGATTATAGTTCAAAAGTCTCCAATGAGGTAGATGAAGGGCTAGTACCCTACTCTGGCCGATGAGAAGGCTGTTCGGTTGCCTAATAACAGCTGTGAAGAAACAGCCCTTGAATCTGGAGGTATGCGTTTTCCAACTTGCTGCACGTACTTGCAAAATTTAACAGGTAAAATCTTGGCTAAAATTATTTAACAGGAAATGGCAGAGGATGGGAAAAATGCCTCAGCCTCATCCCTCCCCCACACAGTGGTGAACACAGGAGTTGAAGATGAAGATCTGAGTATTTCTCCTTTTACGGCCATTTTCCTCATTTTCTTTTACCTTCTAGAGCACATATCAGAATCAGCTTGGTGAAACCTGAAAGATGAAGTGGTGGGTCAACGTACTTGCGGCATCTTGCAACTGAGTGCGTTGCTGAAAAATATCCAATTACATTTGAAATGTCACGATCTGTGCACTCAAAATGCAGTCAGAAAATAACCCTGGGAACAGCTCCGCCAAGAATGAAACATTATGGCAGCTGCATAATGTAAACACGTAACTGATAGAAATGCGTTATCACCCAACATGAATTCATCTTGTCAACCAACAGAAGCCTCTTGGTCACCCTTTAATCAGACCTAGCTTAATGTGGTAATGACAGATGCCATTGAACGGAAACATATCACTGTATCACTATCATTGAGGAAGTAACATGCACAAAGGATGGACATCCATAACTAAAGCAGGAAAGGTTTGTTTGATTGAAGTGTTCCTCAAATGTGGTACCTATAGGTAATGCCAGACCTGCTGACTTCAGCCTGTGATGTGAACTCCAACATCCCCAGTGGAATTATCCTGATTTATTTCATGTTAGAAAAAATGTTACATCTGTGATTTTTAGTTTTTTTCCCCACCCAAAGCAGTCGCTTTCTGTCACCTGATAAAGGATGGTGCTGCTGGGAGCTTGGACCCAAAGCTAGCCTAGACCAGTAAGACATAGTTAGAAATCAGGGAAGCGGAAAAGTAATAGATAAATGAGCCTCATAGAAGAAAATGGAGAATGATCACTGAGAGAATAAAGGTCTTAATATCACATAGGGTAAAATAACACAAGTCTATGCAGTAGCTGGCAAGTTGCCAACATACTGCACATTCATATTTGTGACTTTTGTGACAGACCAGTGACGGTTTAGTTTAGTTTAGTTTAGAGATAGTGTTGAAAATGGCCCTTCGGCCCACCGAGTCTGCACCGACCAGCGATCCCCGCACATTAACACTATCCATGCACACTAGGGACAATCTTTACATATATACCAAGCCAATTAACCTATAAACCTGTACGTCTTTGGAGTGTGGGAGGAAACTAAAGTTCTCAGAGAAAAACGACGCAGGTCATGGGAAGAATGTACGAACTCCATACAGGTAGCACCCAAAGCCAGGATTGAGCCGGGTCTCTGGCGCTGCGAGCGCTGTAATGCAGCAACTCTACCACTGCGCCACTGTGCCGCTGACAGTGTATTAGCTGAACAGACATGTATGACTGCACATCTTTGTAGGGTTACCTAGGAACTCTGATGATGAGACACATTTAATACAGAATTTCAATCTGTATTCAAGACTTATCTCAATAACTTTCTGAGGGTCCTATTTGTCATGGATCAGTCAGATTCCTTGTGTTCTGGGCTGAAATTGGAGATAAACCCACAGATTACCACAACTATATCAAGTGGACTTGATTTCACAGGAGAGAAGGAATGGGTTACATTTCAGATCGAGACCTTTCTTCAGACTGGAGAAGGGTCTTGACCCGAAATGTCACCCATTCCTTCTATCCAGAGATGTTGCCTGGCCCGCTGAGTTACTCCAGCATTGTGTGTCTATCTTCGGTGTAAAGCAGCATCTGCAGTCCCTTCCCACACAGACTTGATTTCACACTGTCTTCTACAGGAACTCTATTCTATTTTCTCAGTTCCCCCATCTCTATCATATTAACTTTGACGTTGAATGGGCAGCACAATGGCACAGCAGAAGAGCTGCTGCCTCTGAGCCAGAGCCAGAGAGCAGGGTTTGATCCTGACCGTGGGTGCTATCTGTGTGGAGTTTACATGCTCTCCCCGTGACTGTGTGGGTTTCCTCCAGGTGCTCCAGTTTTCTCCCACATCCCAAAGACATGTGAGTTTGTATGTTGATTGGTCTCTGTAAATTGCCCCTTTGTGCAGTGGAATAACTAGCGTGAATGGTGATAAATGGTCGAAGGGCTTGTTTCTATGTTGTAAATCTGAACGAAACTAAACATAATTGGGCATCAATATTTTTCGGAAGATGAAGAGGGATCAGATATCACTAATGTTGGAATCATTTGTTGCACAAATGCCTAATTCAAAGACATACTGGCAAAATAGTCTCTTCCATTTCAGCCTCATCCCCCCCAACTACCCCCCAAACACACACACACACACACACATATATACACACACACTTCCTTCTTCCCCAAGAAATTAGTTGACCCACTTCAGGTACTTTTGCTATGATCCTCAAAACTACTGCTTTGTGAAAGCAAGACATTGATGCAATATTTAACATACCCTGTGTCCTGAATACATACATCCCTCCACCATTCATTTGATCTAAGCTAGATGACCTGCTAACTTGCGGAACTGTTATTCGACATTCATAAGATCACTTCCCAATGACCTCAAAAATCCACCGTGAACTCCACTGCAAGCATTCCAAACTAATTGTTGCCTTTCAATGTTGTCCGTCGAGAGGCAATAAATGGAAGAAGAATAGAATAAGGGGGTGGTGTGAGTTGTGGTTGCAGCCCACTCCATCCCACAAACCAGCCTCCCAACCCCAATGACTCCATCTACACTTTACCCTGCCTCGGGAAAACAGCCAACATGACCAAGGATCACACATACCCCATCATCCCCTCTTCTCCTCTCTCCTATCAGGCAGAAGAATCAAAAGCTTAAAAAGTATGTACTACCAGATTCAAGAACAACTACTTCCCCACTGTTATCTGATTCTTGAATTGTTAAATATATGCTAGGGATATATTCCTTATCTTCCAATCTACCTCATTGCGGCCCTTGCACTTTTTTATATCTGTACATTCTCATAGCTATAATACCTGTATACATTTGATACACGAGGCAATAATAGACCAATATCAATACCATTACGGCAAAATTCAGCAGGTATTAGTCATTTCCAGTCTCTCAGGGCTTCCTTCTGCATTACAATGCTTCTTCCATGTTATTCCCATAAACAAAGATGTCCGCATTTTTCCAATCTCTCCTCCATACCAAATTCACCAATACTCCTAAACAGTGTGACAACAGGATGTCTAAAATAATAAACAGAAAATGCAAAAAAATGGTTGGCAAGTCAGGCAGCATCTGTGGGAACAAAAAGAGAGTTAATGTTTCAGGAGCAAAATCATTTTTTAATGACTCTTTAACCAAACTCAATAATTGAATTCAAGATACGGGATGAAGACAACATAATATAATCCCTAGATTAGTCCAATTGTGTGAAATCTGCAACTGAGTTAAAATTACCAGAGCAAATGTTTCAGAGAAGGAATCATAGAGCCATACAGCCCATCAGTCCATGCTACCCAAGTTGGCATACTGAACTTCTCTCAATTGCTTGCTTTTGGACCATAGCTTTCTACACATTTTTTTTTCATACATCTGTCTAAAAGACTTTTGGTCAACAATATTTCCCCTCGACCTGCACCATTGTTGGATAACTCTCCTGGTTGACTTTTGAACAACTTGATGCTATATATCAGTTTATAATACCCACACCAACCTATTTGCAGTGAACTTTCATGAACTATTCCAGTTTTGAAACATTTACGAACAGAGGTGCTCCGTTTTTCAGTTGTTACTGGTAAAACCACACATTTGAAAAGTGACAGTTGTCATAACTTTAAAGTGTTTTGGTTTCGAACCAAGTTTTAAAAAGAAACAGTGAATAGTTTCCACTTTGAAATATAGCTAGCTTACGACTGGATGATCTAAATGATTTAGTGACTATCAAAATACTTAAGACAGGCTTCTTTCTTTATGGGTTGTCATTTTACTGTGTTTATAAAGCAAATATTCAAGGCACAATTTCCAGTGTTGCAAGCATTCCTTTTCCATAATATATGCCAGCTTTTTTATGTCACAATCCAATTTTGCTGTGGCCTGGAACACAAAAGATAAAAAATGGTTTAATTCAAGTTTGCCATGGACCTGATCTGAGTTACATACATTAGGTGCGTTCATATGGAGGCGTGATAAACACATGCAGAATCACGCACACACACACTTCAGAGTGAAAGCCTCAGACATAATGATTTAAGGCCATTTTCAAAAAGTTTATTACAATACCTGGTTTGTAACAAAACACTTCCTTCACAATGATTAGACAGTCCATCAGCTGGAAAACATGTTTCATAAATATTCAACCATTTAAGAGGGAGGGAGGGAGAGAGGGGTATGGGGGGGGGGGGGGGGGGGGGGGGGGGGGGGGGGGGGGGGGGGGGGGGGGGGGGGGGTGGGACAAGCCATTCCTGGAATCCCTGCCTGAATAGGATGAACCATAACCGATTATAATGTGTTTCAACTCAGAAACTTGAATAGTTTAGTCAACCAAGAGATTCTAGAGTTACGAAGACGAAGCAAACAATTGATCCTGAAAACAAAAACAAACATAATTTTGGCTCTGGCTCACCTACAGTTTTGCTGGGAAGTGGGAGGTGAGGGAGGCTATACATTATATACTATTGTTTACCAATGGGAAAAGGAAGCCTGCTACTGAAAGCAGGATGACACAGCTGAAAATTACTGCCAGAGTATGATATTATATTCTCAAATTTATAGATCCATGAATTTAACGGGACAGAAAAGATGAATGGCATATTGTTATAAATATTAAAGTAGGACATCTTTAATGACTGATTTTTCATGTGGTACGATGTTTGACATATTGTGATACTTGTTAATGCTAGTAGATGACTGCTTTCATTAAATGTTTTACTAGTAGCTCTGTGCTGTTACTTTCCTTATTGAAAACAACAGCAAACACCCCATTGGCAATAGGTTTTTTGTCACATTGTTGCTTGAAGGAGTAGCAGGACAGTGGTCAACTGTGAAATGAAATGAAATCAGAGTTCTCCAAGTGCAGCAGTGGTGATGACAGGTTGTGGAAATGGGGATCTGTTAGCAAGCTTGAGAAATGTGATCAGTTACAGCCAGTCGTCCTGCATATGGTATGAGTGGAAATATTCCCAAGAGCATTGAGGTCCAGGGGAGGACACCAAGTGAAGCAATAGTGCAAATGTTAAGGCTTAAGATGATATTGTAGTGGTGATAGGGTCAAAGGCATATGAGGCATTATTGACTGTACAAGCAGTATGGACCACTGGAGATCCCTGAAATTACATTGTAAAGACTTTAGAGGAAATTTTACTCCAGTGCATTTAGAGATTTTCGAAGGTAGGTAGCACATTTGAGCTGAGGTAGAGAGACTGCCTTACAGCAGGAGAGACCCGGGTTCGATCCTGACTACGGGTGCTGTCTCTATGGAATTTGTATGTTCTCACCATGACTGCATGGGTTTTCTCCAGGTGCTCCAGTTTCCTCCCACACTCCAAAGATGTACAGGTTTGTAGGTTAATTGGCTTCGGTACAAATTGTAAAATCCTCACTAGTGTGTAGGATAGTGCTAGTGGACGGGGTGATCGCTGGTCGGCGCAGTGGGCTGAAGGGCCTGTTTCTGCGCTGTTTCTCTAAGTCAAGATGCATGTATGGTTTGAACAACCTGTGACCAGTGGAAACAGTTGATGAATGCATGGTTAAGCTGATGACTCCAGGAAAGAAATGCAATTGCTGTTTAAATGAGATGAAGCAGCAGGATCATATGTAAAATTTTTGAAAAATAGGGCACTCAGCAGGATAGACAGCATCCTTGAAATCGAAACAAATTAACATTTTAGGTTGAAGACATTCTGTTTTTCTCTCCATGGACGGTGTCTGACCTGCTGAGTGTCTCCAGCATTTTCTGTTCTTATTTCCAGCATTTTGGTTTTAATTTTGTTTGCAGACTGATTGATGAGATAATTCAGGCAACATTATTTCATAGGGAGAACTGAATACTCAAAGAAATATCTAGGATGGTGAACTGGAATAGAGCCAACTTTTAAGAGTGTAAAGCCCTGTCCCACTTAGGAAACCTGAACAAAACCTCTGGTGACTTTGTGCCCCACCCAAAGTTTCCATGTGGTTCCCGGAGGTTGCAGGTAGTTGCCGGAGGTTGCAGGTAGTGGAAGCAGGTAGGGAGACTGACAAAAACCTCCAGGAAACTCTGGGAACCGCACGGGAACCTTGGGTGGGGCGCAAAGTCACCAGAGGTTTCCGTTCAGGTTTCCTAAGTGGGACACCTCCACCACCATCAGACACCCACCAACCTGTAAAAAAAATGCCCCCTCACACCTCCTATAAACTTTACACCTCACAACTTAAAGCCATATTCACTAGCATTTGATTAGTTTAGTTTAGAGATACAGCGTGAAAAACAAGCCCTTCAGCCCACCGAGTCCTCACCAATCAGCGATCCCCGCACATTAACACTATCTTACACACAATAGAGAAAAGTTACATTTATAACAAAATGAATTAACCTTCAAACTTGTATGTCTTTGGAGGGTTGGAGGAAACCAAAGATCTCAGAGAAAACATTGCAGGTCATGAGGAGAATGTACAAACTCTGTACAAACAGAACCCGTAGTCAGGATCGAACCCGGGTCTTTGGTGCTGTAAGGCAGCGGTTCTACCGTTGTGCTACCGTGACACCCGATGTTTCTATTCTACGAAAAAGGTTCGGTCCAGTGTCTTTTACGGAAACATCGCACAGCCACGAGACTGCTGAATTCATTGACAGATTTGTTCGTCAGTTCTCTGCCCCCTCATCAGCACTCCTTAATGTTCCTGGTGACTTCCAGGGACCTCAGCAGACCAATAATTAATTGTGAAAGCTGACAATTATATCTCATTAATTGAGCAATGAACATACCAAAGGGTGCTATTCCCTTCTCTGTCAGGCATGGTTCACTCATAGCCCGACACACCCAGGTGACATGCTGCAATATATAGGTTGCCAGTCTTTCCTGCCACTTCCCAAACTCACACACTTCACCACATTAAAATTCAGGGCTCGGAGTCTGCAGTTAAAGGATATTTCATGGGCTGAGATGCAGTTATGAAAAATACAGCCGGTCTTTCTAGTGCTGTTCTGCTTGTCAGTTAAAGGCCTACCATTTTAGTTTGATTATTACAGTTAAAGTACCTAGAATTGAAGGCAAAACATTTCATGTGTCAGTGAGAGAGGACTGAAAAAAGAATCATATTAAGTATCTCACTCCGCTGTAAAGCTGAAATGTCAAAAGATAATTAAAATTTATGAAGCACTCCTTGTGACCTCAAAAAATCCCAAAATGCCGCACACTGGTTGGAACACAGCAACCAAATTGCGCACAGCCACGCCTCATACATGACAGTGGGATAATTCTCTTCTGATCTGTTTTATTGGTGATGTTTGAAGCATAACCATTTGCCTGGATGCCTCAGGTATTTTCGCTGCTTAACTTTAAATAATGTATCACAGGGTCTTGAGAGAGGAGGTTGTTGTTCGTTTTAATGTATCACCGAAAGCACTACACTTTAGTCTCTTCACAAAATGTCAGTCTTAATTTTCTTTGGAGGATGTAGAATCACATCAGCACAATGGCACAGTTAGCGGAACAGCTGCCTGTTCCTCAGAAGGCTTAGGAAGTTCGGCATGTTCCTTACAACTCTCACCAACGTCTACAGATGCAGCGTAGAAAGCATTTTATCAGGTTGCATCACAGCTTGGTTTGGGAACAGCTCCACCCAAGACCGCAAATTGCAGCAAATTGTGGTCGCATGCCAGACGATCACACAAAGCAACCTCCCTTCCATGGACCCAATTTATACCTTAAGGTGCCTCGGCAAGGCCAGCAGTATTATCAAGGATGGGTCACACCCTGGTTACTCCCTCTTCTCCCCTCTCCCAACAGGCAAATGGTATAGAAGTGTGAAAGTGCACACCTCCAGATTCAAGAACAGTTTTTTCCCAGCTGTTTTCAGGCAATTGAATCATCCTACCACAACCAGAGAGCAGTGCTGAACTATTAACTACCTCTTTGGTGACCCATGGAACTATCATTGATTGGAATTTGCTGGCTTTACCTTGCACTAAACATTATTCCCTTATCATGTATCTATACAATGTAAATGGCTCGATTGTAATCATGTATTGTCTTTATGCTGACTGTACCTCCTCGGTACACATGACAATAAACTAAATTGCAATATATACTGCAGATCAAGAGACTCCTGTTCAATTCTGACCTTCCAGAGCTGTATCTGTCTAGACTCTAACACTACTGGCCACTGGCCCATGATCTAAAACTGGGACTGACTGACTGACTGCCTGTAAGGAGTTACCTTGCTGATAAGGAGATGCTGTCAGACTTTACAGCATCTGTAGTCAAGACCATGCCAGCTTGAGAGTTGATTAGTATTGGCTCAGCAATTCCTCAGTTTGGCCCAGTTTAACTTATCGCACAAACGTAGGCATCTTTCAGCTGGCCAAATAGTCATTCTGATACCGCGAGCTTTGCAGCTCTCTACATTTTTCTGGGGTGGTTATTTAGTAAGCTTTCAGTTAGGAGCCGAGGCAGATGTGGAGGAGGAGTGGAAAACAAGATTGCTTTTATAGCTTGAGCAGCTCGCCTATATGGAACTGTGATTCTCACTGTCCTTTTTCTCTGAAGCATGGTGAATTGGATTTCCAGTTTAAAATGTGAGCTCGTTCTTCTGGAGAATGATCCTGATGAAATAATCAGGCTGAATGGGTGTTCCCATAAATTTGCAGGATATCTCGATTGGAGGGATATGCTTTAATTAAGTTAACTCCTAGCAATGCATTCCAAATGGTGACCTACTTAGAGGCGTGCGGGCTAGTCAGATAAAGTACAAAATCTGGCATGACCTCCCAAAGCATGGCAGATGTAGAGAGGTATCAATAACTGCAGATTACCGAGCACAGTCAGAACACTTGTGCTTAATGCTAACTAAGTGACATTCAGTTGCCTTTTATGTAAATGGCATTAAAATATTTTAACGGTTCCAAATTTCAATTAAGCTTCTTTAATTTTGAAACCAGAGGCCAAAAGTAGATATATCCCATGAATCTTTGTCCCATCTTAATCCAAATCTTTGAGTAGCATGCTGATTTTAAGGTTTAGTAAATTCGATCAAAGTGCAAATGCATAATGAAATTATTTTCTTAGTTCAGGATTGTTTTAGTTTAGGTTTAGTTTATTGTCACATGTACCAAGGTACAGTGAAAAGCTTTTGTTGCATACTAACTAGTCAGTGGAAAGGCAATTGAGCCACCCACAGTGTACAGATACATGGCATAACGAGAATAATGTTTAGTGCAAGATAAAGTCTGATCAAAGATAGTCCAAGGGTCTCCAATGAGGTAGATAGTAGTTGCTCTCAAGCTGTTGGGAGGATGGTTCAGTTGCCTACAAACAGTCCAGTAGAGCACCACCATACTATACCACACCCGATTAGCAATTGTACAGAAATAGTCTACTGAGCCCGGATGCAAGAGGTGCCATGTTTTGCACCATTTTCCAAGTCTAATCCATGCTGCAGTTGCCCGATTCAGGCAAGCCACAGGTTGCTGCGGGGCCTCCAGCCAACGCCTTCCTTGGTCGATGAATGACCGATGTCCTCTCCTCGCCTCGTTTGTTCCCCGGAGGTGACTCCTGCAGCCGACCTCGAGGCACAGTAGGCCCGACCCCAGTCCTTCTCCTCTCCTACCAGCCTCTCTTCACTCCCGTCACATCCGTCATAACCGGCTCCATCTTCCTGGTCTCTGGTCCTCGGGGGATGAGCAGCGACGGCTCGACGGGCTCCCCCTTTCCAGGCCATGGTTGCCAAGTCCTCCAAGCAAAAGAAACACAGTTTTGCCAAAGAGGATGTAGCTGTAGGTCTGGAAATTCACGTGCTCTTTTTCAAATGTGAAAAATGTTCCACCTTCACTGAAAAGTGCTGCATTTTGGGAAGTCAAATGCAAGAGGAAAGTAAACCCTAAATGGCAAGAGCATTGATGTGCAGAGGGATCTTGAGATGCAAGTCCTTGACTGAGGCAACACAAGTGGTTATGGTAGTAAAGGAGGCATATGTCATGCTTGGCTTCACTGGTCAGGACATTGAGTGACAAAGTTGGGAAGTCATGTTGCAGTTGTATCAAAGTTTAGGTCAACCACATTTGTGTGAAGTCCTGGTTGCCACATCATAGGGAAGGTGTGGAGGCTATGAAAGGAATGCAGAAAAAAATCACCAGTGTTGCCTGGATTAGAGTATATTATCAATAAGGAAATGTTGGATACACTTGGATTCTTTTCTCTGGAGCACCAGAGGCTGAGGTGTGACCTGATAGAAGTACATAAAATTATAAGATGCTTTAATTATAAGATGCTTACACTTTGTTGGAACTGGATCAATGGATCCTGGATATTTCTCATTCTCTCGGTCAATTGAAAACCATACCTGTTAATCATGGCAAAACAAACAATGAATTCTCACAGACCGCAAAGATACCTTAACTTCTTAGTTTTAGATAGAGCATGGAAACAGCACCTTCGGCCCATTGAGTCCACACAGACCACCGTCCACACATTCACGCTAGTTCTATGTTATCCTTCTTTGGCACTCCCTGCACACTTGTGGCAATTTACAGAAGCCAATTAACCTACATGGCACATGGATGCGCCAGGAGTTATCGGAAGAAGGCAGGGCATGGGGTTAAGAGGAAAAGATAGAACAGTCATGATTGAATGGCGAAGTAGACTTGATGGGGCGAATGGCCTAATCCTGCTGCTATCACTTACAAACATAAAACCAGAGCACTTGGGGGAAACCCATGCGATCACAGGGAGAACTTCAAGTTATACCCAGATAATCATGTCAGTATTGAACCTTGGTCTCTGGCACCATGAGGCAGCAGCTCCATTGGCTGAGCCACCGTGCCCCCCTCTTCTGAAGATATTCACCATCAACTTAATTCCCACCCCCAAACCCAACTCTCATAAATGAAATCACATAGCCTGCCTGGATAGAGATTAAAGTCAATATCTCCAAGTCATTTAGCTTGTACTGGCAGCAAGAATATATGTGGCAATAAACAAGAACGACCGCCCGCTAATGAGACACCATGACAGAGCGAGGGGAAAACCAGCGGCAAGTGAAGAGACATGAGCTGGATATACAAGGATAACCAGCATGGGGGAGAATATGAAGAAGGAAAAGAAAATAATTAGGCAAGCAAAAGTAAACCATGAGTTTAAATTAACAGGAAAAAACAAAGCAGAATAACGTACTCTGTGAGTTTACAAATTAGGGCTGGAGTGTCAGATGAAACTCGAGCTATGAGGGGAGGCTGGGTGGGATCACAAACAGTAGCAGCAAAGTAATGATTTTGCGTTAGCACTTTCCTGAGAGATAGATCAACTAGGCAGGACATTGTAAAATGAGATTAAAGGTAATATAATTGCATTTACAATTGAAAGAGGAACTGTATGGAATAAACAAATCAATCTTAGAGAAGTCAAAACCTTTGATTCAGGTGGATTACATTTAAGCAAGTCCAGTGAGGGAATAACAAAGAAGGCTGCATACTAATAATAATAAACTGAAGACAGCTGTATAACTGGAGAGCGTGTAGCCTATATATCATAGAATCGTACAGCATGGAAACAGGTCTTTTGTCCCACCAAGTCCATGCTGACCATCAAACTCTGATCTTACACTATTGCCAGTTTTTATGAAGGGCAGTACAGCAATGCAGCGATAGAGTGGCTGCCGTGCAGTGCCTGAGACCCGGATTCAATTGAGCTAAGAGTGACGTTTGTAAGGAGTTTGCACGTTCTCCCCGTGACCATGTGGGTTTTCTCCGGGTGCACCGGTTTCCTCCCACGCCCTGCAGACTTACAGGTTTGTTGGTTAATTTGGCTTTGGTAAAAATTGTCCCTTGTGTGTGGGATAGTGCTACTGTACGGGGGTCGTTGGTGGGCATGGACTCGGTGGGCTGAAGAGCTTGTTTTTCGCTGTATCTGTAAACTAAGATAACACATCAACTTCCCCCAGATTCTGTCACTAACCTGCACTCCACGGGTCTACTTACAGTGACCAATTAACCAACCGACCTGCATGCACATAATTGGGTTGTCGGACGTAACCCACAAAGGGAGAATGTACAAACTTGACACCAGCAGCACTGGAGGTTAGGATTAAAGCCAGATCATTGCAGCTGTGGGGCAGCAGCTCTACCAGCTGCGTCATGTGTCACATTAATAACATGTTTAAGAGGAAGATCAAATATGAAGATCAAATATATACCTGTCTGATTAAGTTTAGTTTAGTTTATTTAGTTTTGTTTATTATTGTCATGTGTACCGAGGTACAGTGAAAAGCTTTTTGTGGTGTGCAACCCAGTCAGGGAAAAGACTATACAAGATTACACAGTGTGCAGATACAGGATAAAGGGTATAATGTTTAATGCAAGATAAAGTCTAGTAAAGTCTGATGAAAGATAGTTTGAAGGTCTTCATTGAGGTAGATGGATGGTCAGGACTGTTCTTAGTAGGTGAGATGACTATTCAGTTGCATGATAACAGCTGAATCGTAGAACTTAGAACAGCTGAACTAAGAACAACAATAGGACAAATAAAAACATTTCATCGAAATGAGACAGCAGAAAAACACAAATTAAATTCAGAAATAATAGTGATTTCTAAATTATAGTCTTTTTACCTTCTTTAAAATACAGGTTGAGAAGTTAGTATAATATATCTACATTTTCAAATATCCTTAAGAAAATTGCCATAAAATAAGAAATATCAATGGATGTTAATTCCAGGGATGGCTGGACTGTCATTTGTTGAAAGAATGGAGCAACGGGCTTGTATATACAGGAATTTAGGATGAGAGGATATCTTATTGAAACATATAAGATTATTGAGAGATTGGACATGCTAAAGGCAGGAAACATGTTCCCGATGTTGGGGGAGTGCAGAACCAGGGGCCACAATTTAAGAAAAGCCATTTAGAACGGAGACAAGGAAAAACATTTTCACCCAGAGAGTTGTAAATCTGTGGAATTCTCTGCCTCAGAAGGCAGTGGAGGCCAATTCTCTGGATGTTTTCAAGAGAGAGTTAGATAGAGCTCTTAAAGATAGCGGTGTCAAGGGATATGGGGAGAAGGCAGGGACGGGGTACTGATTGTGGATGATCAGCGATGATCACAGTGAATGGCGGAGCTCTTTATCATTGTACCGCTGCTGACAAATTCATTTCACTTGCACTTTATGTGCAATGTGACGAATAAAACTGATTGTATTGTATTGTATTGTATTGCTGGCTCGAAGGCTGAATGGCCTACTCCTGCACCTATTGTCTATAGTCTATTGTCTATTGTATATTCACCCCAAGAACTGTGTGGGTTTTCTCGGAGATCTTCGGTTTTCTCCCACACTCCAAAGACGTACAGGTATGCAGGTAAATCGGCTTGGTAAAAAATGTTAAAAATGTCCCTTGTGTATCTCTAAACTAAACTAATTGAACTTTGGCAGATTGGGCAAGATGGACAGCATATTGGTTGAATGTGGTGAGTAGGAATAATGTTATCAGTTTATATTGGCAATAATGGCAACACTAAAGATCCAGAATGAGCAATGCTATGTTCATAAAGAGTGAGAGCCATGTGTGCTTTTGAAACAAAACACACAGTTCCTAAACATTCAGATGAGACCAAATTCAGAGGAATAGCCAACACCGAGAAGGACAGTGGCAAATGGTAAGAGCATACCAATAATCTTACTGAATTTCATTACACATTAATTCCAACACAGAAACATGTGAGGTACATTTTAAAAAGATTACATAATAGTGAGGAAACACAAGTGGGGTGAGGAGCAAAATGATGTGGGAGTAAAAATGTGGGAGTAAATCATTAAAAGCAGTAAGGCAGCCATACAAGGCCAGACAGTGATTCACACAAAGCACGGGATTTTATTCCAGGATAAATCTAAAAGGCAGCAAAGTCTTGCTAAAATTCATTTGAAATTTCGACACAAAAAGCTGGAGTAATGCCCCAGTCCCACTTAGGAAACCTGAACGGAAACCTCTGGAGACTTTGCACCCCACACAAGGTTTCCGTGCGGTTCCCGGAGGTTTCCGGAGGTTTTTGTCAGTCTCCCTACCTGCTTCCAGTACCTGCAACCTCCGGCAATCACCTGCAACCTCTGGGAACCACACGGAAACCTTGGGTGGGGCGCAAAGTCTCCAGAGGTTTCCGTTCAGGTTTCCTAAGTGGGACAGGGGCATTACTCAGCATGTCAGGCATTATCTCTGGAGAACATGAAACGGCGAGGTTTTGGGTCCGAGACCGTTCTTCCAGGCGGTGCAGGGAAGTGTTGAGGAAACACCCTTGGCTGTGGTAGCAAGTCAAGGTCAGAACATAGTTGTAGAGCTGGAAAGCAGCAGGAATCACAGAAGGGGAGCACCCGAGAGAGGGTTTTGTAGAACTCCTGTCTGAGAGAGGAGGGGAACTTCTTCAAATTCAGCATACCTTGAGGAGATTTTGCCATGGAACAGAAGTGTAGAAACAAAGAAACTGCAAATGTTATATAATACACAAACAGTCACAAACAGCTGGAGCACTTCAACAGGTCCAGTAGTATTTCTGGGGGAAATGGATAGGGCAGTTCGAGACCCTTTTTCCTCAAAACATCACTTATCCATGTTCTCCAGAGATGCTATCTGACCAGCTGAGTTGCTCTGGCAACTCAGCAAATACATGTCCTTTAGTGTATTAACCTGCAACTACAGGTTTTGGATTTTCACTTGTTCGAAATGTGGTCAGCTATTATGTTGATGCCTCACAGCTTGTGATCCAACCTGCATTCTTCCCAAACACTTGCCTTGCAACCACAGGAGATGTAGCAGCTGTCCCTAACCCTCCTCTCTCACTTCCATCCAGGGACACAGCACCCCTTAAAAGTGAGGCAGAGGTTCACATGCTCCTCCTCCAACCTCATCAAATACATTCAGTGCTCCTGATGTGGCCACCTTGACTAGAAGACCACTTCATTGGACACTTGTGCTCTCAGTCAAGGTCTATAGGGTGACTTCACAAAAGGTCACTGGAGCGTAGATCCGCACCCACGTGACCGAAAATCTCAAGTGGAGGACATGCTAGGCATCCGGTAAATGTTAATGGATGGGAAAACACGTACTTTCCCACCCGTTAAAAACATAGAAAACGGCCAGTCAATAATGCCTTACTTTTGATGAAATTCAGCGAGCAAACGCGATAATTCCCAATATTTTGGACCTTTAAATCTCCACGGCAAATGTCCGCTGTTCACTTCCGCTGGATTGGCACCTTCAGCTCCCTCTTTAATTTACCTTAGTTTCTATCTTTTTTTTAACTGTAAATCTAGGTAGCTGTGCCTCATGGTCACCCCGACTGGCACAATAAATTGCAGATCAAAACCTGGCCGTTTTCTATGTTTTTAACGGGTGGGAAAGTACGTGTTTTCCCATCCACTAACATCTACCGGATGTCTAGCATGTCCTCCACTTGAGATTTTCGGTCACGTGGGTGCGGATCTACGCTCCAGTGACCTTTCGTGAAATCACCCTATTGGAGCTCCAGATTGCCAACCATTTTAACTCCGCTTCCCTAATGACCTTTTGATCCTTGGCCTTCTCCATTGCAAACTAAAATAACAGCACCTCATATTCTGCATGAGTAGCTTACACCCTAACGGCATGAATATTAAAATCTCCATTTTCAATTAATATCCTTCCTCACCCCTCCCCCCCCTCCCCTCTCTTTACTCTGCCCCAACACCTGCCCTGGTGTGCGCACATTTCTTCCACCATATCCACCCTGCACCTTTCCCTCCTCCGTATTCTCATTTCCCATCCCCGTCCCACATTTCTCTTTTACTCGTACCGTTTCTCCTCCCCCCATCCCATTTCATCCATGTTCTTCCCTTCGGCTTTACATTTCATTCCACCTCTTCCCTCCTTTGTTATCTCCCTTTCATCTCTAGCCTTTGTTACTTAATCCAACTATCAGCAAATCACCCCCACCCCCTCACCTGCATTCACATATCAATTGCCAGACCTTTTCTCACCTACACCGCTTTTTTCCAGGTTTTTCTCCTCCTACTCCATCCGTTAGAAGAAGGGTCCAGACCCAGATATCATTTGTCCATTGTCCACAGTGCCATCTGACACGCTGAGTTCCTTCAACGGTTTTTTATTTTGGATCTGTTTGTTTTATGCACCTGCCCCACTTAGGGAACCTGAACGGAAACCTCTGGAGACTTTGCGCCCCACCCAAGGTTTCCGTGCGGTTCCCAGAGGTTTTTGTCAGTCTCCCTACCTTCTTCCACTACCTGCAACCTCCGGCAACCACCTGCAACCTCCGGGAACCGCACGGAAACCTTGGGTGGGGCGCAAAGTCTCCAGAGGTTTCCGGTCAGGTTTCCTAAGTGGGACAGGGGCATTACTGTACTTCACTCGTGGAAACATTGTATTTTCATTTGTATAATGTTAAAAAGGAACTGCACAATGCAGTCGAATGTTCAGCGACATATATTGCATTAACTGGATTTGATTTGTCTTTTTATTCTTTAATGAGCAAAGAGGTGTTAGGGCAAAGCCTGATCAGTTAGTGTACTCAGAATATAAATGATAGGTGAGGGATGACTGGCTGTCTATCAGCTAATCTGATCATCTCATTAAAAAAAAAATCATCACTGATGTTTGACTAATAAAGATCATCTTCCAGAGAATGACTGGGAAATGACTGCTGCTTTAATAACCATATAACCATATAACCATATAACAATTGCAGCACGGAAACAGGCCATCTCGGCCCTACAAGTTCGTGCCGAACAACTTTTTTTCCCTTAGTCCCACCTGCCTGCACTCATACCATAACCCTCCATTCCCTTCTCATCCATATGCCTATCCAATTTATTTTTAAATGATACCAATGAACCTGCCTCCACCACTTCCACTGCAAGCTCATTCCACACAGCTACCACTCTCTGAGTAAAGAAGTTCCCCCTCATATTACCCCTAAACCTCTGTCCCTTAATTCTGAAGTCATGTCCTCTTGTTTGAATCTTCCCTATTCTCAAAGGGAAAAGCTTGTCCACATCAACTCTGTCTATCCCTCTCATCATTTTAAAGACCTCTATCAAGTCCCCCCTTAACCTTCTGCGCTCCAGAGAAAAGTACTGGAGACTAACATGATATTTGCAGGACTGAATCTCCACAATGTATTCTCCTCAACTGGACTTGAACTGATGAGACCAGTGGTCTATCTAGATTGTCAGGGGGTTATGGGGAGAGGTGCATGTCTTTGGAGTGGGAGGAAACCGGAGTACCCGGAAAAAATCCACGCAGGTCACAGGGAGACGTATTGGATCTACTGACAGTTACTATGGTTTTACTAACACTTAGAGTTTATTAAATCTCATCAAATGGAGATCCTTCATCAATAAGACATTCCAGCTAATACAGGCACATCAAATAATGCAGGCATGCCAATTAATGCAGACACTGCAACTAAAACAGGCACGCCAATTAATGCTACAGATACTTCAAGTAATACAGTCAGTGTCCGGGGGGGCTGCGAGGAAGTCCGTGACCTCTTCAACCGTGTCCTGGTCGAGGGCCCCACCAGGTAATAGAAGCGGGTGGCATCGACCGTGATGCCCCGCAGGTTGAACTGGGCCTCCGCCTGCTGGAACCAGATGAGCGGCCGGGTGGTCCAGAAGTTGGGCAGTTTCAACGAGACCGCGTCCAGAGACAGGGCCGGGCCGGCCTGTGAGGAGGTAAGGCTTTCTCTTCTCTCCATCATGACACCAATGGAGCGTCGGGGGTCATCAATGTAGTGCGTGGGTCTCAAAAGGAAGCACGAAGTCCAGTGTTTTGAGAGGCACCTTTTATTATGTTCCTCCCAGTTGTAAGGAAGACCAAACAAGAGAAAGATGGCACCCAAACCCCTGCCTTTAAACCCTCTGGCTAAGGGCCACCTCCAGACTGAACCACTCCTGTGCCGAGGGGTTCGACAGTATGATGGCACAACCCTTGGGAGCCGCCACAATACTTCAACTAATGTAGATACTCCAGCTAACATAGGCACTCCAACTAATGCAGATTAATCAGCTAATACAGATACTTCAACTACCACTGATTCATCAACTGATGCAGATCCAGTAATGAATAATCCAAGTAATACCAACACTCAAAATAGCATAGGCACTACAACTAACGCAGACACTCCAAGTAATGTAGATGTTCCAAGTAGTAGACATGCACAGTGCTTCAGACGCTGCAACTAATGCAGTTCTTCCAGCTAACACAGTTACTCCAAATAATATGTCTCATTCACTGCCCATCCCATATTTTGCATTCCCTCTTTTGCTCACCTTCACGGATTCAATTTGGGCAAAATACTGAAATAAGATCAAATCAATGTAAAAATTCCTAACCAAGTGTACAAATTGAAACAAACCAAATTGCACCAAATTATCACCTAAGCACCCATGTGCAAGTTTTCTATCAGTTTCCCATGTATCTTTGCTTGCCCTGGTGTTAAAGAGTCAAGAGTGTTTTATTGTCATGTGTCCCAGATAGAGCAATGAAATTCTTCCTTGCAGCAGCAGAATATGTGCCAAGCACTTCACACCCTGAAGTGGTGACGGGTCACTCACTTTCAGTGAGTAAGCATTGCTTGGCATTAAAGGATGAAGTACCCGAGTATTGATGGGCTGATAAAGCCTGGCTGAACACTACACCCTCACCAGACTGGGTAGCTGTAGGGCACTGACTGTATGGCAGTGGTGACAACACATCTCTTGCCAGTTTTAGATAAACCAGCAGTTCTGTGCTTAAGCAAACCTATATCACAGCACAGGCAGAATCTTAACAATCCAGTAATCTATTGGAGGACATACTTCTGAAGTGCAGAGTTGCACTGGCATTTATAGTATTTGTCCTTGTACCTTTTAGCTCAGACCTAGGACTCAAAGGATGAAAACCAATTCATAGAGCAATTAAGTTATGGAGAAATACCGCATTTCAGCTCACTGAATCTTCACCAACCATCAAAGAATCAGACACACATAATTGCTTTAATCCTATCCTCATTCATGTTATTCTTCCAACATTCCCATTGACTCCTTTCAATGGCCACTTCATCTACCATTCCTCACATTTTTGGGATGTGGGAGGAAACTGGAGCACCCAGCAGAAACTCATGTGGAAACAGGGAGAACATGCAAATTTCACACATCCAATATCGGAATACCAATCTATCCGGTTGAGGCCCTTGCACTTTTTAAATTTGCACTTTTATTATAGTTGTAGCACTATATTCTGCACTCTGTTTATTTGCTCATCATCATGATCTAATGTATTCATGTATGGTATAGTTTGCCTATACAGCATACAAGTACGTAGAAAATAGAATAATAAAGGACCAGGTCCTTTGGTCCACAACGTGCGGGGCAAACATGGTGTCGGGTTAAACTAATCTCCTTTGCCTGCACATTACACAATGCCTCCATTCCTCGCATTTACATGTTCCTATCTAATATCCTCTTAAATGCCATAATCATATCTGCCTCCTCCACCACCCCTGGCAGCACGTTCCAGGCACCTACCACATTCCGTGTAAAACAAACTTGCCCCTCTCATTTATTTTAAACTTCCCTCTCTCACCTATGCCCTTTAGTCCTTGACATTTCCACCCTGAGAAAAAGGTTCTGACTATCTACCCTAAATACAGTATAGCTCTCATAATTTTATATATTTCGATCAGGTCTCCCCTTAACCTTTGATGTTCCAGAGAATTCAATCCAAGTT
The DNA here is from genome assembly GCF_028641065.1 of Leucoraja erinaceus. Classification (NCBI taxonomy): domain Eukaryota; kingdom Metazoa; phylum Chordata; class Chondrichthyes; order Rajiformes; family Rajidae; genus Leucoraja; species Leucoraja erinaceus. Next base: position 17,285,060 of record NC_073392.1, on the reverse strand, counting down.
TGTCCAACCTCCTTGTAGGTAATAGCCTCTAATCCAGGCAGCATTCTGGTAAAATGTAGAAACAAGGAACCACAGATGTTGGTTTACAAAAGAAGACAGTGTGATGGAGCAGCCCAGCGGGTCAAGCAACATCTCAGGAGAACATGGATGGGTGACGTTTCAGGTCGGGTCCTTCTTCAGACTCAAACAGCCTGCCATTCTGGTAAATGTCATCAGCACCCTCTCGAAAGCTCCCACATCCTTCCTGTAGTAGGGCAACCAGAACTACACACAATACTACAAAACAAAGTTTTTAAAATTGTAAAGATAGACACAAAGTGCTGGAGTAACTCAGCGGGTCATGCAGCATCTCCGGAGAGAAAGGATAGGTGGCGTTTCAGATCGGAGCCCTTAATCTCACTGACCCGAAACATTACCTATCCTTTTTCTCCACAGGTGGAGCCTGCTCTGCAGATTTACTCCAGCACTTTGTCTCTATCATTGGTTTCCACCTGCATCTGCAACTCTATGTCTCTATTTCATTTTTGTTTGGTGCTCGTTACAATAATAATCCAATACCAGAGGTCAGGATTGAACTGGGGTCGCTGGAGTTTGGACGCAGTAGCTCCACAAACTCTGCTACGGTGTTGCCCCGAATTACGTTCACAGAAATTTGGAAGAGGATTTGTGAAGAAAAGAGGAATAGCTCTTTTCTTTCCTTGTAAAAAAGTAATGCGGCCTTTCCATAAAATAAAACCCATTCCCGGCAAATTTCACCTTAGGTAGCCAAGATTCCATAGGGCTGCTTATATTGCTTCTGATTGATTAGTATCCTGAACACTACTCAAGTCCAGCAGTTTCAAGCTGATTAAGAGAATAAACATCAATGGTATAGAATATCTCTTCAGCGATTTGAAACTCTGTGTAATACCTCAGCATCTAATTGGAAATGTTCCGAAACCAGTTCAATGTGTATAGCACGCGGCAGATAAGTAGGAACACCATAGTAACTGATTACTTGGAACACCATAGCAACCAATAATGAGAAATAACAACTATCACAAAAATGATTACTGCCAGAGGTTTTCTATCTGACAATCAAACTTTAATAGCTTTGAAAACTAAACTGAAATGACACATCACTGGTGCAAAATATGAAAAAAAAACCCTGCAATTTTTCTCCTGATTGAGTACTTGATCAATTTGCAAGTACATGGTATAAAACATTTGCTTTGAGCCGCATGTTTCAGCTTTTCATTGATTTACACATAATGAAAATTAGCATTCCATTGCTGCATTAAGGAAGGACTACATTGTCCCTTGTTCACTCCATGCCCTTTAGGATCCCAACCCAAGGCTGGTGGAGGATGGCTGTGGGATATTTTCTGTATCTACAGTTTTCTGCATACTTATCTGTGAGTTGTGAATGATCTGTTTCCTGCAATGCATCAGAGTTTATGGCATTGTTTCAATGAAGCTTTATCAGTCCTATCTACTGTACTGTGCTATCTCCAAGTATTGGTGTGACATCTTTCAGGTCTCCGTAATTAAGTTCATACTAGATCGCTCTTGATTTTTTAAAATTCAGAACCTCCCAAAGGCTTCTTCCATCTCGCTTCAGTATGCCTTTGCACATTGACAGCATTGTGACTTATTATTTCAACTGCACCATCTTAAGATACAACAGCTTGCTTCAGAAGGACGTTGCACGATACACTCAAGTTTAAGCTGATTGAAACCCAGTGTAGTACCTCATCATCTAATTGGATTGTCTAAGCTGATTGTCCTTGACTTAGCATTTAGTGTGTGCCATTTGATGAGACTTGACCTCATTTGACGCTGGGTACATTATGTGTAATTGGTACTCTCAATCAGAGTCTGCACCTGAACAGCTCATTTCATTCACGTTATGGTTTTTTCATGCTCTCTTGGCTAGGCTCTCTTTTCAGATATGTATCATCAGTCTAGATCATGCACAATCCTTTCCATACACTGGAAATTTCCTTTCCAGCTGTCCATATAGTCATAGTGCTGTCCTGCACGGAAACAGGCCCTTTGACCCACCTTGTCCATCTCAACCAAGTGGGCATATTGAGCTGGTCTCATTTGTCTGCATTTGGCCTATAGCCCTCTAAACCTTTCCAATCCATATATCTGTCCAATCATCTTTTAAAAGTCATAATGTTATCCACTTCAATGGGTTCCTTGGGCAGCTCGTTCCAGTTACGGACTACCCTCATGTGAAAACCTTGCCATGATATCCCTCTTAAATATCATCTCTCACCTTATGCCTATGCTCTCCAGTTTTCTCCATGATTCTGCCATTACTGTAGAGATCCTGCCCTAGTCAACATACCAAAGTCAACACCTCACACTTTTCAGTTAAATTACATTTGCCATTCTTGGCCTAACTTCCAAACTGATCCAGGTCTTGTGGTAAACATAAATATCTTTCTTTACTCTCTATTATGCTACCAATCTGTAATGTTTGTAACAATGCGAACTACATTGCATCCGAATCATTAATGTATGCAATACACAACAGTGGACAGCACCTACTCCTCCAGTGTGCACTATTGGTCACAGGCCTCCAAAAACAATCCTTCACATTTTTTTAAAGTTTTTTTTTTAGTATGTCAAAATGTTTGTTTTAGTGTCTCTCGGTGTGTCTTGTGTGTGGGGGGGGGGGGGGGGGGGGGGGGGGGGGGGGGGGGGGGGGTGAGGGGGACGTTTGGTCGCCTCCTCCGCGGAGAGGCGACTTTTTCCATGTCACCTCCCTCGCGGCCTAACACCAAGGATTGGTGCGGCCTTTCCCAGAATCGGGCCCGGAGTGAAGCCGTGGTCTGCGGAGCTTCTAGCCGCGGGCGCTGCGTGGACTTACCAACCGGAGCGGGATCCCTCGCTGGAGAAGAGCTCTGGCCGCCGCCCTGCGGCCTACATCATCGTGAAGCCGCAGTCTCCGGTAGGGAAGCACCGATTCGGGACTTATCTTCCAGAAGAGAGGGTCTGTACATCTGGCCGCCCGCAGCGGCAACTGCGGAGGTTTATGGCCCTGACCACAGGGGAGCAATGGAGGAGGACTAACTGTACTTTGTGCCTTCACCACAGTGAAGGACGCTGTGGTGGATGTTTGTGTTAAATCTCATTGTGTAATGTGCGTTCTTTTTTATTGTACCGCTGCTGCTGGCAATTCATTTCACTGCACTTTATTGTGTATGTGATTAATACATCTAATTGATTCTAAATGGTATCAGATTATTTGTGAAACACTATTTCCCACACACAAAGCCATGCTGACAATCCCTAATCAGTTCATGGTTTTCCTGGCCTGGTCTGGTCTAGTTCCTAACAGTCCTGATAGGTCATATCCCTAAGAATCCCCTCCAACAAATTACCCCAACCTGTGGTTGATCGTCCGTGCTACCCTTCTAACACAATGATAAAATATTAGCAACTCTCCAGACTACCAGTTCTTGTTCCCATCCATCATCCTTCTGAAAAGGAGACAAAGTGCTGGAGTAACTCAGCAGGTTAGGCTGCATCTCTGGAGAACATGGATAGGTGACATATCCTAGCTCCAATAAGGACGTATCAAAGAATACATCCTAATCTTGAGTTTTGCTTGTGGAATTTTAATAATCAACATGTGTAGGTAGGAACTGCAGATGCAGGTTTAAACCGAAGATAGACACAAAAAGCTGGAGTAACTCATCTCTGGAGAAAAGGAATAGGTGACATTTCGGGTCTCTCAGACTGAGAGTCAGGGAAAAGGGAAACAACATCCTACTTCTGACTGATTGCGGAGGGGGAGGGAGAAGAAAGCTGGTAGAGGGGAGATCCTTCCTCAGAGTTCTTCATAGTGCTTACAGGATCTAAGTTCCATTGGCCATGCTTTCACTCGGATGCCCATCACCTGGTGGTTTGTCGGATTCGTTGTGGAGGCCATCGAACATTTCTGACCAGACTTTGGATGCTTTGCCCGTCTCTGTGCATTTTTCTAGATGTATCTCTAGTTTGTGCAGCATCTTTTCCTTAAGACATTCTCCCAGATCCCACAAAGAATTCAATCTCCGATGAGGGGATCGGTAAAGTATGCAAAATGACCATTATCTGCTAACAATCTTAGCTTCAATAAGAACATATCAAAGAATACTTCCAACTCTTGAGTTTTGCTTGTGGAATTGTAATAGTCAACACAGATCTATTCAATCTTAAGAAACGTTACCTATTCCTTTTTTCCAGAGATGCTGCCTGACCCACTGAGTAACTCCAGCATTTTGTGACTAACTTCCATTTCTCGGTTGTTTTGTTATGCATTTGCAATAATAAAAGCCCTGTCCCACTGTACGAGTTCATTCAAGAGTTCTCCCGAGTTTGCCCTGATTCAAACTCGGAGATTTATGGTAATGGCTGCTCGCAGGTACTCGGATCTCTCGTGGACATTTTTCAACATGTTCAAAAACCTTCACGAGTCTTCCCGAGAATACCGCGTTTCCCGAGTACCTGTCGTTAGCGTTAAGAGCCACTAAGAGACGTCCCCGAGCTCCGACGTACCCGCTACGTTCATTCTACGTGCTTCAACAAGTTTTTAACTCGGGAGAGCTCTTGAATGAACTCGTACAGTGGGACAGGGCTTTAAATTCACTGCATCATTTGTTTTCAGATTTGTGTTGCAGTTCAATTTTCTCTCCCCTTCTGTGAGTAATGAAGTATAATATACCTTAAAGGCTTTAAAAAAATATCTACATATTCATCTGTTAGTCGCATGGCAGATGTGATTTCTTGCATTGAATCAAACTTCTTGATCCTGTCACACCAGAAGTAATGTGACATCTTTTTGATCTAAAAAATGCAGTCCCTTTGCAACTAGAATTTTTGCTGGCATCAAGCACCCCCATTGCTTAACTAGAGTCATAGTCATAGAGTGATATAGTGTCGAAACAGGTCCTTCGGCCCAACTTGCCCATGCCGGCCAACACGTTCCAGCTGTAGTCCCACCCGCCCGCATTTTGTCCATATCCCTCAAAACCTGTCCTATCCATGTACCTCTCTAACTGTTTCTTAAATGTCGGGATAGTCCCTGCCTCAGCTACCTTCTCTGGCAGCTTGTTCCACACACCCACCACCCTTTGTGTGATAAAGAGACCCTTCAGATTCCTATTAAATCTTTTCCCATTTACCTTAAACCTATGTTCTCTGGTCCTTGATTCATCTACTCTGGGCACATTTTGTATAATCAACAGTCAAAAGCAGATGGACTTTGCCCCATCCTTCCTTTAGCTGGGTGAGCAAAACTGCACCCTGTACTCCAAATGTGGCCTCACCAACATCTTACTTGCTCATGTTCAAAATAAAGTTATGGGTTTTTTTTGTGGTGCTAACTGGGCCTATAGAATCCAAGTTAAATTTCTATTGGAAATGTTAGCATCCAACACTCCATCAGGATCCTATCCATGGATCAAATCTCTGGAGTGAAGATCGAACCCAGAAACTCCTGATTAAGAAACCAACAGATTGCCGTCTCTGATGCAACCTAGTAATGACAGAAACCAATGTAAACAGAAATTTTTCCCTGGGCTTTTCCAAAATTCTCCCGACTGCTAACCAGAGATAAACAATGCCATTCTCAATTATAGTCAAAGCTAACAAGTATCCTTTGTCAAGATAAGATGTTGTCTAACACATACAAATTAAGCAATTGTTGGGAATTAAACCATAAATTACAACTAATGAATGATCGCTGCTGGGTAAACATTTCAGTTTTTAGATTTTCATGAATATATAATTACAGATCTTTGCATCTTCTACATGATGATGTGTTTAAGCACATGAAACAAGTCACAGCTATGGAAACTGAGTGCATAACAATAGTCTTCTGATGACCCGACTAGGTTAATATTGAAAAACATATACAGTTTAGCAATATGTCAGAACACAACATTTTTGAAACCATATCTTTAAAATGATTTAGGACAGCACAATCACTCAGCCCAACTACTCCATGCTGGGTGCTTATAAGCATCTTGAAAGCCTACTTCAACCAAAATTGGACCTGTCCATCTGAGATAGCAGTGAAAGATAAAGCAAGTTAGGACACCAGCCATCTGAGTGCAGAAAGATTATTGAATCCACTACCTCTGTACTGGTTCCCGCACAGAACTATTCAGCTACAGTATCTACTATTATTGATCCAAAATAAAACATAGAAAAATGAAAGATACAGCACAGGAACAGCCCCTTCAACCTACCATGTATGTGCCAAACATAATGCTAAAATAAATTAATCTCCTCTGCCTGTGCACAATTCACATCCCTCCATTCCCTGCATCTACATGTGCCATTACAAAAGCCTTCGAAATGCAATCTGCCTCCACCACCACCACACCAGCATGCAGTAGCGGACTGGGTCAAAAAATATTGGTTGCCAGGAGACAAAGGGGACCCACTTCATCAGGGGCCCACTTGATATAGGGGCCCCACTTCATCAGGGGCCCACTTGCCATCGGGCAAGCTGACACCCTGGCCAGTCCGCCACTGCCAGCATGTTCTAGACACCGCGCCCCACTGCTTCTGTCCACAATCTTGCCCTGCGTATCTCCTTGAAACATTGCCCTTCTCACCTTGCCCTCTAGTCTTTGATGTTCCCACCCTGGGAAAAAAGGTTTTGACCATCTCCCCTCTCTATGCCTCACATAATGTTATATGGATTTCCAGTGTTCTAGAGAAAACAATCAAAATTTGAAGTTTGAAATATAGTTGTGTGAATTTCAAGCACCTTTTCGGTAAATCACAATGAATATTGTTAGACATTGTTCATGGATAAGGGGATGTTTGTTAGGAGCTATTGAAATCAATGTAATGTAAAAATGCGTGATGATTCCCAATTCTGCAGCCGTTATCATATGTGGATAAGCTTTTCCCACTGAGAGTAGGGAAGATTCAAGCAAGGGGACATGACTTGAGAATTAAGGGACAGAAGTTTAGGGGTAACATGAGGGGGAACTTCTTTACTCAGAGAGTGGTGGCTGTGTGGAATGAGCTTCCACTGAAGGTGGTGGAGGCAGGTTTGTTTTTATCATTTAAAAATAAATTGGATAGTTATATGGACGGGAAAGGTATGGAGGGTTATGGTCTGAACGCAGGTGTATGGGACTAGGGGAGAATACGTGTTCAGCACGGACTAGAAGGGTCGAGATGGCCTGTTTCCGTGCTGTAATTGATATATGGTTATATGGTTATATGGGTCAATGAAAATTAAATGTTTGAATTGCTATTCCTCCCACTTCACAGATTTCAGAGTCTGTTACTTCTGTCACTTTTAACCACACATTGATTAAAAGTCCAGATGCCATAATTTGTTCTGTTGTCCCATTGCATGTAGCAATTACATAGTCCCATTGCATGTAGCAATTCAACAGTAAAACATACACTTATGTCAAATAAAGGGACCACTTGCTCTGTTAACAGTACAGTAAAACTCCAGTAACTGGCTTTGTCAGAAATTTAATGATGCTACTTTTTCCATACTATTGAATGTTATTTCCATTAATGCCCCAACAACTTTTAATTCACTTTTTATAAATACTATGTGCTGGTTTCATATATTTTCCAGTCAAACAAAAGAGTTTAAAGGAATTGGGTCACTGGTATGGTTAGAAGCACAGACAATGGGCCTCAATGAGTTTACATAGAGTGCAGGAAACAGATTATTAGTCTAAACTGAGCCCAGATCCCGATAAATGTAAACTGGTTTATATCAGGGCCCTGGTCAATGTTATGCCCCTGTCCCACTTAGAAAACCTGAACGGAAACCTCTGGAGACTTTGCACCTCACCCAAAGTTTCCGTGCGGTTCCTGGAGGTTGCAGGTGTTTGCCGGAGGTTGCAGGTAGTGGAAGCAGGTAGGGAGGCTGAAAAAAACCTCTGGGAACCGCATGGAAACCTTGGGTGGGGCGCAAAGTCTCCAGAGGTTTCCGTTCAGGTTTCCTAAGTGGGACAGGGGCATTAAGTGGAGCAGCGTGAACCTTGGTTAGCATTGTCTGCCACTTTGCCAATTACAGCACTTTACTTTTCTTCCACATTGATCTATGCATCTGTTTCCTTTTTTTTGTGCGTGAGTGTTCACCTCAAATTTTACATTATGAACTTCATTGATTCAGCTAACAATACGGTCTTGTACTTTTTCACTTGGAATCCTCATAAAATTTGTCCCTTTACAAAAACTGTTAATCTTCACTACCTTGTCACTGGTGTGAAATATGGTTGCTCAGTGGGTTCTTAACCTCCACCAAAGTATATCGCAAACATTCACAAATGAGTAAGGGGTAAGGAAGACAAAAGCAGTGTTAGCATTCATTTCCATGGGACTAGAATATAAAAGCAATTATGTAATGCTGAGGCTTTATAAGGCACTCATGTAATTGGAAGATTGTGAGCAGTTTTGGGCCACATATCTGAAGAAGGTTGTGCTGGCATTGGAGATGGTCCAGAGGAGGTTCACGAAAATGTTGCCAGGAATGATTGCACTAATGCATGATTAACATTTCATGGCTCTGGCCCTGTACTCACTATCATTTAGAAGGATGAGGGGAAGATCTCACTGAAGCCTAACAAATAATGAAAGGCTATCTAGGCCTCTAGTGTATGTAGAGAGGATTTTTCCAACAGTGGAAGAGTCTAGGACTAGAGGGCACAAAGGATGTACTTTTAGAATGGAGATGAGGAGGAATTTCTTTAGTCAGAGGGTGGTGAATTAGTGGAATTTATTGCCGCTGACGGCTGTGGAGACCAAATATTTTGGTATTTTTATAGCAGAGATCGACAGGTTCTTGATTAGTAAAGGCATCAAAGGTTACAGGGAGCATGCAGGAGAATAGGGTTAAGAGAGAAAAATAGATCCGCCATAATCAAATGGCGGAGTAGACTCGATGAGCCAAGTGACCCAATTCTGTTCCTATGTCTTAGGGCCTTATGGTAAATGAGGCATAAAGAGCTTAAGCAGAATATGTGTGGCTTATTCAAGGGTTCTGGATGTTCCTACAAACAATTCTGGCAGTAGTTGGTCACGTTGAAGGGATGAGAGGCTTAAAGTAATAATTATTGTTCACAACCTATATATACCAGAGGGACCCGAATGATGAAACTCCCCAGCACCTGGGAAACAAACACAGGAACACAATGATACTGCTGCAACTTCTGAAAGAATGAACACTTGATTGTTGTACAATACTAATTTAAATTATTCTACTTGATCCATGCAATAAATCACATTAAAGTAACAAATAGGATAAAATAGATTATAAAGTTCAAAAGGTGGCAAAAATAGATGGGTAGAAGGGAAGAGAGTAATAAATAACAATTGGAGACACAAGAGATTGCAGATGCTAGTATTTTGAGCTAAAACACAAGTGTTTTTAGATGGGCACATGGATATGCAGGGAATGGAGGGACATGTGTCACATGCAGACAGAGGAGATTTGATTAACTTGGCATTATGTTCAGCATGGACCTTGTGAGTCAAAGAGCCTGTTCCAGTGCGGCACTGTTCTATCATTTATGTTTTGGATGCTACAAATCTCTGTAGATTTTCAAAATGTGCGTACTCACATTTATGTGGTAAAATGCCCTGGTGGCCATTTCATGATAGTGCTATATTATCAGGGCATCAGATAAAATATTTGTGTGCTTTAAGCCCCTGTCCCAATTAGGCAATTTTTTCAGTGACTACAGGTGACTAGGCTGATGCCACATGGTCGCGGGGAGACACCTGTTTGGTTGTGAGTCGTCTCCTCTGTAGAAGTTTAAAAAAAGATTTAAACTTACAAAATGGATTCAGCTGAAACTAAGACAAGCTTTAACCTTCTATTAAATTGCAAAGCCAGCAAAATGCACTAACGTTTGCTTTCAGTAACAAAGCTAACAAAATGTTGATGTTCCCTTTCCAATAACATAAGCAGAATAACAGTTTCATGAATGTCTCCTCGATAATATAAACATTAGAGAGATTCAGACTCTAGGCACTAACCTTTATTCTATAAGATTATAATGTGTGTCATGAGTAGAAAAAAACAAAATGCTTGTTCTGCAGAAATATAGCCTTCTCATATAACCATATATGGCTAACCCTTCCTCAGAAGAACCTGTCAACCTAAGAAGCTGTCAATCTTAAGAAGCACGAGGCTGTACTATGATCTGTAGATAAGGTATTGCTGAATCATTGGTTATTGGAGTATATATATGTAATTAGATCACTGCCCCTTTGTGTGGGGATGAGAACTCTGTATAGTCTGTAATCTGCATACTGTAAAGAGTTTTACCACACCCACCTGGTGAAATAAAGATTGTACTGCTTGGTCACTGATTTTATTTGTGTCCTTGTCTGTTTAAGAATATTGAAACACAACACCGCAAGTCGCCTAAAGAGTCGTAACGTTTTTCTGGTCGCCGCTGGATTTTGAAATTTTCAAAACTTTTCAGCGACTGTGGGCTTGACATAGCTTGACTTCTCCAGTAGTAGGTGTTGTCGTAGGTTGTCACCAGGATGACGCAGGTTGTCGCCAGGTGACGTTGGTTGTCACTGGGTGCTGACTTTGGTGAATTCCATTGACGACTACCTACATCAACCTACGTCAACCGACGACAGGTACCGTCGACTAAATTGTCTTCAGTTGTCTTCATTTGTTGCTGACAGGGTCATCGCTTGTCTTAGCTTGTCGTGGTTGGACGTAGGTTGACTTTGGTTGTCGTAGGATATCCCCAGCGTGGCCATAGGTTGCCGTAGGTGTGTTTGTGGGTGGACATCCTAATGGGTCGCCGGTTGTCGGTAGGTTGCCGTAGCTTGAAGTTGACTAAGTGGTAGGTTGTCGTAGCTTGTCATAGACATTGTCTTGGGGGGGGGGGGGGGGGGGGGGGGGGAGTCAAGTTTTTTCGGTGACCTGCTACGACTATGGCAGTCGCCGAAAAAAATTGCCAAAGTGGAACAGGCCCTTTAGTTTAACACTATACAGCTGAACTTGCATTCAACACAAGGAGTGACCATCACAAACATCCTTTAACCTGAACTCTGCCAAGATTTTTTTTCACTTGTATACTCTGAACCAAGGGGTTGTATTGAACAGGTTAAAGGAGTCATTATCCAGGTTAGCTGTTAATATACTTCTGCTGGCAATTGCTATGTTATTATAAAAGTGTTTGATGCTTTCCAAAATTAATTCCATTCACGCAAGTCTACGGGGAATGTCTACTCGTGCAGTCAAGGCAACTGCATTAGGCTTTTACCTTATCAAATCCTTACAGTGTTTCTAAACTCTTTGTACATATTTTTGAGAAGTGTGATATTCTCACCCTTTCAGTTTAGCCTCCAACTATCCAATAATTCCCACCTTCTCTCTCCATTTCTTGCTCATTAGCTTCATTCAAATAGTTCTTGCCTGAAGAGAGCCATTAACCTAATTAAATTATCTACAGATAAATAACTTATGAAGTCACTGCATTGAAAATTCAAGTTAAACCTCCTGGTGATCCATAGCTCAGTAATGGGCCTGCCCCACGTATGCGACTTTTTAGGCGATTGCAGATGACTATGCAGTCGCCACATGGTCACCACATGTTCATGGGAGGTCGTCGAGGAGTTCCCGCATTCTGGGAACTCCTCTGCATCTAACGCATCATCTTCCACTTTCCATCACCTTCAACGTGATTCCACCAACAGTCACTTCTTCACATCCCCATCCCTTTATGCCTTCTGCAGAGACCACTGCATCTGCAAATCCTTGTTTCACTCATCCCTTCCCACCCAAATCACCTCCTCCCCAGACAATTTCTCCTGCTACTGCAAAGATGTGACACCTCCTTCTATGCTGTTTTCCTCACCTCCATCCAGGGACCACAGCCATCCTTCCAGATGAGACAGAGGTACACATGCACCTTGGTCAACTTCATCCCGATGAGGTGGGAACTCAACTGGACTAGCCTCATTAATTCTGGTGTCTTCCACTGTGAAGACTGATCCGAAACACGTAATCAATTTGCCTTCTCATCTGGAAGGACTGCTGTGGTGCCTGGATGGAAGTGTGGAAGAAGCATAGGGATAGGTGTTACATTTCTTTATTCCTCATTAGTCCTTATTTTGCATCATTTTCCAATGGTCCAATGTCCACTCTTGCCTCTTGTTCACTGTTTATATATCTGAAGAAACTTTTGCTATCCTCTTTCTCCAGACCGAAAATGTTGTCTGCTTCTCTTTCCACAGATGCTCCTTGACTTGCTAAACATTTCCCACGTTGCTACAAATTTGTTTCGGATTTCCAGCAGCTGCACCTTTTTCTGTGATTCCCAGGACTCATCACTCTGCTCGCGTTTCCCAGATGATAACCCATCCATTGTTTTTTATATTGTATCACAAGCACAAAAGGTTGCGGAGACAGTTGTAAGGGTAATAGACACTATGTCAGGAAATGAGAAATGAGGAAGGATTGAAAAGCACTTGTCATTTCCCTTACTCTAGTCCGATCCAATGATACATGATAACACCTCAGCACATACTTTGCACGCTGCATATGCAATGATGCGCTGCACTTATTTAATGGTCATGATGTGTCCACCTCCTTGGGCCCTAATCACCTGCTCCAGTGAAATGATTTACTGCTTTAAATGCATATTAATAATTCCAGCGGCAATAATCATAGACTACTATCTACATCCTGTCAGATATATTGATATCAAACATCGTTACAGTACTGGACTAGCCGGGCTTAGAAAGAAATATCAAAGGTGAAAGCCCTATACATCTGACAGCTGGCTTCAGTGATTAAGATTTCTTTTCTCTCATCTTTCAGATGTAATGTTGAAATCTAATACAGAAATTTGGCATGTATAAATCTCATCTCTCCAATCTGTAATCAGATTAAAGAAACCTATAAAAGTCCTTCCCATAAACTTTGTGCTATTGATCATATTTTATATCCGTTAACAGTGTTCCTTTGTTTTAAAATGATCATGACCACATCCTATGTTTGCCACAAGTGCCAAATCAAATGTAAATACGTCACTTTAAAATAAAACAAAATAATTTTTGCTTTTAAAATGAATTCCTCTTCCACTGGTGCAATGTCTCAACTTGCATTGGTCGACTATGCATTTGTCTTCACAAATGCTGCCTGACCCCTTGAGTTCAATGGTTCAATGGTACTTTATTGTCACACGAGGGAGCAGCTGTTGTGAGTCAGATACCTGCTGATTTCTCCCAGCAGTTTCTATTGTATTATACTGGTATCAGATCCAGGGTAAGGCGGGAGAATGACAGTCAGAGCAGTGTACTGTTCTGGATGTCAGATGTGGGAGGTCATGGTGTCGGATGGCCCTCCAGACGTCCACATCTGCACCAGGTGCAGCGAGATGGGGCTCCTAAGGGACCGTATTAGGATCCTGGAACAGCAGCTAGATGACCTCTGTCTGATCAGGGAGAGTGAGGAGGTCATAGAGGGGAGTTATAGGGAGGTGGTCACTCCAAAACCACGGGAGAGAGACATGTGGGTCACGTTAAGGAAGGGCAAGGGGCAGAGGCAGGAACGAGTGAGTACTCCAATGTCGGTACACCTCGCAAATAAGTACTCCTGTTTGAGTACGGATAGCCAACCTGGGGGTAGTGACAGCGGACGGGCCTCCAGCACAGAGACCGGCCCGGTTGCTCCAAAAGGTAAGGAAAAAAAGAGGGCAATAGTAATTGGGGACTCTATTGTTAGGGGGTCGGATAGGCGATTCTGTGGACGCAGTCGGGAGAACAGGATGGTGGTCTGCCTCCCTGGTGCCAAGGTCTCGGACGTGTCTCAACGCATCCAAGATATCCTTAAATCAGAGGGAGATGAGCCTGAGGTCGTGGTACATATAGGTACCAATGACATAGGTAAAAAAAGGGAAGAGGTCCTGAAGGGAGGATTTAGGGAGTTGGGAGGAGAGTTAAGAAAAAGGACCAAAAAGGTAACAATCTCAGGATTACTGCCTGTGCCACGCAACAGTGAGAGTAGGAATGGAGCGAGACTGGTGGCTGAAAGACTGGTGGTGGAGGATAAATGCGTGGCTGAAAGACTGGTGCAGAGGGCAGGGATTCAAGTTCCTGGATCATTGGGACTTCTTTTGGGGAAGGTGGGACCTGTACAGAAAGGATGGGTTGCACTTGAACCCGAGGGGGACCAATATCCTAGCGGGGAAATTTGCAAAGGCAGCTGGGAAGACTTTAAACTAGAATGGTTGGGGAGAGGGACTCAAATAGTGAAAGGTAGTAGACAGAATGGGGGGCAGGAAGCAGAAAAGGGAAGCACTCGGACACAAGAGGAGAAAGAAAAAAAAGGAAATAAACAGAGAATAAGAGACGGGGGGTTTCTTAAATGTGCATATTTTAATGCTAGGAGCATTGTAAGAAAAGTGGATGAGCTTAGAGTCTGGATAGACACCTGGAAGTATGATGTTGTGGCGATCAGTGAAACGTGGTTGCAGGAGGGCTGTGATTGGAAACTAAATATTCCAGGATTTCATTGCTTCAGGTGTGATAGAATTGGAGGGGCAAGAGGTGGAGGTGTTGCATTGCTAGTCAGGGAAGATATTACAGCAGTGCTTTGGCAGGATAGATTGGAGGGCTCATCTAGGGAGGCTATTTGGGTGGAATTGAGAAGTGGGAAAGGTGTAGCAACACTTATAGGGGTGTATTATAGACCGCCAAACGGGGAACGAGAATTGGAAGAGCAAATATGTAAGGAGATAGCAGATATTAGTAGTAAGCACAAGGTAGTGATTGTGGGAGATTTCAATTTTCCACACATAGACTGGGAAACACATTCTGTAAATGGGCTGGATGGGTTGGAGTTTGTAAAATGTGTGCAGGATCATTTTTTTGCAGCAATACCTATGGTACCTACTAGAGGAGGGGCAGTGCTGGACCTCCTGTTAGGAAATGAGACGGGACAGGTGGCGGAGGTATGCGTTGGGGAGCACTTCGGGTCCAGTGATCACAATACCATTAGTTTCAATATAATTATGGAGAGGGTCAGAACTGGACCTAGTGTTGAGATTTTTGATTGGAGAAAGGCTAACTTTGATGAGATGCGAGATGATTTAAAAGGAGTGAACTGGGACATTTTGTTTTATGGGAAAGATGTAGAAGAGAAATGGAGGACATTTAAAGGGGAAATTTTAAGAGTACAGAATCTTTATGTTCCTGTTCGGTTGAAAGGAAACAGTAAAAATTGGAAAGAGCCCTGGTTTTCAAGGGAAATTGGACATCTTGTTCGGAAAAAGAGGGAGATCTACAATAATTATAGGCAGCATGAAGTAAATGAGGTGCTTGAGGAGTATAAGGAATGTAAAAAGAATCTTAAGAAAGAAATTAGAAAAGCTAAAAGAAGATATGAGGTTGCTTTGGCAAGTAAGGTGAAAGTAAATCCAAAGGGTTTCTACAGCTATATTAATAGCAAAACGATAACGAGGGATAAAATTGGTCCATTGGAGAGACAGAGTGGACAGTTATCTGCAGAGCCAAAAGAGATGGGGGAGATATTGAATTTTTTTTTTCTTTGCTATTTACATAATTCATTTGCTGAATTATGTGAGGTAAGGGAAACTAGTAGAGTAGCTATGGATACTATGAGGTTCAAAGTAAAAGAAGTACTGACACTTTTGAAAAATATAAAAGTGGATAAGTCTCCAGGTCCTGACAGGATATTCCCTAGGACATTGAGGGAAGTTAGTGTAGAAATAGCCGGGGCTATGACAGAAATATTTCAAATGTCATTAGAAACGGGAATAGTCCCCGACGATTGGCGTACTGCGCATGTTGTTCCATTGTTTAAAAAGGGTTCTAAGAGTAAACCTAGCAATTATAGACCTGTTAGTTTGACTTCAGTGGTGGGCAAATTAATGGAAAAGATACTTAGAGATAATATATATAAGCATCTAGATAAACAAGGTCTGATTAGGAACAGTCAACATGGATTTGTGCCTGGAAGGTCATGTTTGACTAATCTTCTTGAATTTTTTGAAGAGGTTACTAGGGAAATTGACGAGGGTAAGGCAGTGGATGTTGTCTATATGGACTTTAGTAAGGCCTCATGGAAGGTTGGTTAAGAAGGTTCAACTGTTGGGTATAAATGCAGGAATAGCAAGATGGATTCAACAGTGGCTGAATGGGAGAAGCCAGAGGGTAATGGTGGATGGCTGTTTATCGGGTTGGAGGCAGGTGACTAGTGGGGTGCCTCAGGGATCTGTGTTGGGTCCTTTGTTGTTTGTCATGTACATCAATGATCTGGATGAAGGTGTGGTAAATTGGATTAGTAAGTATGCAGATGATACTAAGATAGGGGGTGTTGTGGATAATGAAGAGGATTTCCAAAGTCTACAGAGTGATTTAGGCCATTTGGAAAAATGGGCTGAAAGATGGCAGATGGAGTTTAATGCTGATAAATGTGAGGTGCTACACCTTGGCAGGACAAATCAAAATAGGACGTACACGGTAAATGGTAGGGAATTGAAGAATACAGTTGAACAGAGGGATCTGGGTATAACCGTGCACAGTTCCTTGAAGGTGGAATCTCATATAGATAGGGTGGTAAAGAAAGCTTTTGGTATGCTAGCCTTTATAAATCAGAGCATTGAGTATAGAAGCTGGGATGTAATGTTAAAATTGTACAAGGCATTGGTGAGACCAAATATGGAGTATGGTGTACAATTTTGGTCGCCCAATTATAGGAAGGATGTCAACAAAATAGAGAGAGTACAGAGGAGATTTACTAGAATGTTGCCTGGGTTTCAACAACTAAGTTACAGAGATAGGTTGAATAAGTTAGGTCTTTATTCTCTGGAGCGCAGAAGGTTAAGGGGGGACTTGATAGAGGTCTTTAAAATGATGAGAGGGATAGACAGAGTTGATGTGGACAAGCTTTTCCCTTTGAGAATAGGGAAGATTCAAACAAGAGGACATGACTTCAGAATTAAGGGACAGAAGTTTAAGGGTAATATGAGGGGGAACTTCTTTACTCAGAGAGTGGTAGCGGTGTGGAATGAGCTTCCAGTGGAAGTGGTGGAGGCAGGTTCATTGGTATCATTTAAAAATAAATTGGAAAGGCATATGGATGAGAAGGGATTGGAGGGTTATGGTATGAGTGCAGGCAGGTGGGACTAAGGGGAAAAAAAATTTGTTCGGCACGGACTTGTAGGGCCGAGATGGCCTGTTTCCATGCTGTAATTGTTATATGGTTATATGGTTATATGTTCCTAAGTACAGCAAAATAATTATTATTTTGAATACAACTCAGTGACAATCCTGCTATACATTAGGTACAATCATACTAAATATAAGATTGTAAGACAGGAGACTACAATGAGCCAGTACACAAGAGTCGCCATGTTTCAGCTGCAATCTTGTACTCTTCAAGTCTGAATTTTTTTTTAAATAGCAGAATTTAAACTTGACCTATCCAGCTCATTGTCCTGGTGGTAGTGCCGGTCAGAGTTGCAGGGGTTGTCCTGGCCCGGAGATGTTTCAATGTCCTCAACCGCTGCTCCTCATCACTGCGGGAAACATCTGTTCCATATGCATAACCACTTGGCTAATGCTCTTGATCTAATGCTCTTAATGCTCTTGGCTAAGGCTGCTTCATGGCCTCCAGAAGTTCACTCTGCTGATGTAGCCTTGTTTTTCTTCAGCACTGGGTAGTTACCCGTCTTACAAAAGCAGGTGGGTTTTTCGGAGAGGATTTTGACTTTAGAGATATAGTGCGGAAACAAGCCCTTTGCCCCACTGAGTCCGTGCAGACCAAAGATCGCTCCGTATACTAATAATTTTCTGCACACTAGGCACTATTTACAATTTTATCAACTTTACTTAACCTACAAACTTGCACGCCTTTGTGTGGGAGGAAATTGGAACACCCGGAGAAAACAGCAGTCACAGTAAGAACATACAAACTCCATACTCACTGCACCCAATGTCAGGATCGAACCAGGGTTTCTAACGCTGTAGGAAAGCAACTCTACCGCTTCACCGCTGTACTAACCTGTTACAGTTACTGACATTGCAAATACTTCCAAAGGGGCAATTTACAGGTGGTGATTAACCTACAAACCCGCACATCTTTGGGATATAGGAGGAAACCAGGGCAACCAGACGAAACCCGCACCTTCACAAGAAGAACCTGCAAACTCCTTACAGACAGCACCCGAGGTCAGGACTGAACCCGGGTCACTAGTGCTTTGAGGCAGTAGCACTAACAGCTGAGCCACTGTGCTGACCACAATGTGTGCAGACCACAATGTTTACAATCTAACACTGAACTCACAAAACAGAAACACTTTTCAATGCTCCAACATGTGGAGGGAGTTTGAGGATGGGTGACAGAGGGGGATTTGGGGGGGGGGGGGGGGGGGGGGGGGGGGGGGGGGGGGGGGGGGGGGGGGGGGGGAGGGGGGTGTTGAAGAGATTAACAGGCAGGTTACATAATATACTCAAAGCATCCTTTAATAGAAACAAATGTCCTAGCACATGGCTACTCAGTGGCAAAGGGGCATTAACTAAACTAAACAGGATGATGTAGAGAACTACAAACTGCATGCATCAGGAGCAAAGAAGCTGTGAGCGGCTCAGTGGCGCAGCAGTAGAGTTGCTGCCTTACAGCGCTTGCAGCACCGGAGACCCAATTTCGATCCTGACTACAGGTGCTGTCTGCACGGAATTTGTATGTTCTCCCTGTGACCGCTGGGTTTTCTCCAAGATCTTCGGTTTCCTCCCTGACTCCAGACGTACAAGTTTGGAGGAAATTTGGCTTGGTATAAGTGTCAAATTATCCCTGGTGTGTGTAGATGGTGATAATGTGCGGAGATGGCTGGTCGGTGCAGACTCGGTGGGCCGAAGGACCTGTTCCCGCACTGTATCTCTAAACTAAACTAAAGCCACAGAAGGAGAGCACCACGTCACAGATTCTCCTTTCCCTTAACCCATGAGGCTCCCCCTGCCTCAAATATGTAAGAGACTGTGATTCACACACTGATCTTATCAGTCACTTCAGAACCCATTGACCCAGAGTGGATGCAACTAATCATCAATTCCAAGGGCCCACTCAAGAAGACCAAGATCCATGGTTAGATTTATGTCCATGTTTACCCATACTCCAAACATTATTTTCTAGTACGTTCTATATTTGCAATTCGTTTCCATCCTAGACTTAGTGATTGCACTGTTTATTAACTCATTTAAGCAATGAAGATGGAAAGAAAAATATTGGGCCTATGCATGATGATATTCAGCTACATCATTCCTAATTATTAGAGAAAGATGAGGTCCCTTAATCAACATTAATCAAAGTGTAAGAGGTGCAAGTCACTTTATTTCCTGGCTGTCTGTTCAGTCTTTTGCTTTGAAACATCTTCATTGGCACAAACACAATGCAAAGTCACAAATAATTACCAGTACAGGTGCACAACCTTTTATCCGAAAGCCTTGGGACCAGACACTTGTCGGATTTCGGACATTTTCGGATTTCAGAATGGAAGATTTTTAGCGTAGATTAGGTAGGTAGCGCGGGCGGCTTGAAAAGTCTGGAGCTGCTGCCTCCTCCCGGGTGACCGGGAGACTCATTGCATAAATGTTAGTCAGTTAGTTTGGAGGGATTTTATGTGGTGGTGGTGGAGTCGGGGTGAAGGGGGAAACTTTAATTCTTAGTCCCCTACCTGGTCGGCGACTCCCAACCTCGCGGAGCTGGGGGCTCCGTCCGGCCGCGGGCGGCGCCGGTTGGAGCTCCGACCCCGGCAACTCTACCCCTGGCTGCGCGGCTCCAAATCCAGCGCCGCCCGCGGTCGGACGTCCCAGCTCCGAGAATGTCGGGAGTCGGCGGCATCGCAGCGCTGGGATACCAGCGGGGAGCGGGCAATGCCTTACCGGGTCGCCGTGCGGCAAGCTCCGGAACGCTGTGGCCGCCGACACACAACATCACGGAGCGTCGCTGGATTTGGAGCCGCGGAGTTGGGGGCTCCGTCCGGCCGCGGGCGGCGCCGGTTGGAGCTCCAACCCCGGCAACTCTACCCCTGGCTGCGCGGCTCCAAATCCAGCGACGCTCCGCAATGTTGTGTGTCGGCGGCCGCAGCGCTCCGGAGCTTGCCGCACGGCGACCCGGTAAGGCATTGCTCGCTCCCCGCTGGTTTCCCAGCGCTGCGACGCTGCCGACTCCCGACATTTGCGGAGCTGGGGCGTCCGGCCGCGGGCCGCGCTGGATTTGGAGCGCCTCGCAGCCAGGGGTAGAGTTGCCGGGGTCGGAGCTACAACTGGCGCCGCCCGCAGCCCCACTGGCCACAGCGCTGCGGAGCTTACTGCACGGCGACCCGGTAAGGCATTGACCGCTCCCCGCCTCTCCGACCAGGTAGGGGACTAAGAATTAAAGTTTACCCCTTCACCCCCCTTCACATAAAAGCCCTCCAAACTAACTGACCAACATTTAAGCAATAATTTACAGATGTTTAAGCGTCTCCCGGTCTCCAGGGAGGAGGCAGCCGCTACAGTAGTACAGACCTGGGTTGACCGTGGGTCGTTTTGGGTCAAGTTTGGCGCCAAACGCGAGCTTTGGTGCGCAGACGACATCTGGAAAAAATGGCCGGTTTTCGGAGCTTTTCGGTTTCTGGAACACCGGATAAAAGGTTGTGCACCTGTACTTTAATAAGCTCATTCTAATCTGATTTCTTGTTTGTATTCAAACAATGCCTACTATCATTAGAAGGTTGTAGAGTCCCATGGGTGCCAAGCAAAAACATAGCCAACACTGAAATGTAATCATTTATTTATTCACAATTAAATGTTCAAAAAAATCAATATATCCTTATAATATATTTCAGTGCTTGTTATTTCAATTATTTGCTGCTCTCGCCAATCCTATTTTGCAACTGACAGAACAGCTTTCTCCCCCAACCTTAACATCTTCTTGTCTATCTGCCGTACTGATAAACTCTGGACCCAATCATTAGATGCAGCCACTTGTGGCTTCTGCTGGGAAACATATTGTTCTCTGTAAGTTTACCCTCATTAATACTGTCCATGTCATTGATGTATAGTTATGAAATCAGAGGAATGCACATTTGTCTGCACAATCAATACTATTCTGATTGGTATTTCAAGGTCAAACATCCCGATTGGAAGTAGAAATAAGGAAAGGCGGTTGCTGGTTTACACAAAAGGAGACAAAGTGGTGAATTAACTCCACGAGTCAGGTGGTATCTCTGGAGAACTTGGATAGATGACATTTCAGGCCCCGATCCAAAACTTTACCTACCCATGTTACTGAGTTACTCCAGCACTTTGAATCCTTTTATCCTTATTGGCAGGTATGATCATTTGTTCATTCAATCAGAAAGGTGTTTGAACTGTATCACTTTACCCCACAATCAAAACAATACGTTAATCAACTAAGTTGATGAGAGGTCGGGTGAATATATTGGCTCCGTTGCAACAACACCCAATTTTACAACACTCCCTATTTTTCTTTCAAAGATAGACACAAAATGCTGAAGTAACTCAGAGGGACAGGCAGCATCTCTGGATAGAAGGAATGGGTGACATTTTGGGTCAAGATCCTTCAATCCAGAGATGCTGCCTGTCCCGCTGAGTTACTTCAGTATTTTATGTCTATCTTCGGTGTAAACCAGCATCTGCAGGTTCTTCCTACACTACCTTTCTTGCAGTTGATTTAGTTTAGTTAGAATTACAGCGCGGAAACAGGCCCTTTGGTCCACCGAGTCCGCGGTGGCCAGCAATTCCCGTACACTTGCACTATCCTACATACAAAGGACAATTTGCAATTCTTACCAGAGTGAACTGACCTACAAACTTTTATGTCTTTGGGAGTATGGGAGGAAACTGGAACATCTGGGAAAACCCACTTGGTCATGGGGAGAACGTATAATCTACATGCAATCTGCACCCATAGTCAGGATCAAACCTGGATATCTGCCTCTTTAATAGGAAATATTACAATTCACTATTGCCTCCTCTGCATGCCAACTACAGCCAAAGTCTGATTGTCAGAGAATTTGGGAAAGTTTGTAAATTGAGTTACCTTAAACTAACATGAGCAAACTGTTTCAACTGAAATAAGCACGAATGATTAATGAAGCACATAGGTTGACTTTCTCTTTGAACCAACAGGAACTTTATGTCTTGGGAATGGTCTTTGAGGAATCTGGAACATAAGGGATCTGGTTCTTCAAATTGTTTTTGTAAGTTTGATTAAAAGGCGTGGCATAATGCAGTGGGCGACATAGTGGCACATCTGGTAGACCTGCTGCCTCCCAGCACCAGAGACCCGGGTTCATTCCTGACCTCAGATGCTGTCTGGGTGGAGTTTGCACGTTCTCCCTGTGACTGCATGCGTTTCCTACAGGTGCTCCGGCTTCCTCCCACATCCCAAAGATGTGCAGGTTAATCGGCCTCTGTAAATTGTCCCTAGTAGGTTGGGATGGGATGAGAAAATGGGATAACATTGAACTCGTGTGAACGGTTGATTGATGACTGGCATGGACCCGGAGGGCCGAAGGGCCTGTTCCCATGCTGTATCTCTAAACTAAAGAGAAATGATTTATTTGCTTTGGATCTGTCTTTTCTACTCTGTTTCCGTATATTGTTCTGTTCCTGAGGTAGTGTTGACTAAATGATTCCACCCTATCTCATGTCAAGAGTCAAGAGTCAATTTAATTGTCATTTGGACCCCAGGGGGTCCAACAACAATGGATCTAGTTTTGCTTCAGGGGGTGGGGGGGGGGGGGTTGCCAATTTTACCTGGTTGAGTTGGCCAGTTCCTATGCAAATCCACTCCTTAAATATTCAGGATATTTAAATAACAGATTATTCTATGCAAAGACATTTTTATATCTAGCAACCTGATTCTTTGCAGTAATATATTGTTTTGTTTGGATTAGAAAAAAATAAAGCCACAGCATACAAAAAGCTAAAACAGTAAATATATACGAGCACTTAGAATTTCCTTCGGGTGCAACACTGTGTGGAACTCTAGTTAACAGGTAATGAGCTCAATACCTTGACTGAACAAAAGAGCTTAAAATTGCAGCTTCAGCTTGTTCCCAGAAACTCATTTCACAGACGACGACCAGTGTCATAGGAAGTTCACATACCAAGCTCATGAAGAATCTCCCCTATTCCCCTTGCGCTAACTGGTCTAAATTTATAACCCAAAGTTCTGAAAGAGCTAGATGCAACAAACATGAAGAGGCATCAAGCAATACACGAGCCAATTATGCTATCAACATTTTATAACACAATGTGATTATTCAATCTTTCTTCGCAGTACAGATGTCAGAGGTTATCTGTAGAAGGCAGGAGAATGTAGTTAGGAGGGAGAGTTAGCATTGGTTGAATAGCAGAGTTGACTTGATGGTCCGAATGGCCTAATTCTGCTCCAATTCCTTATGATCTTATGAGTCAGTTTCCCTCGTTATTTTGAAGGACACATACTGTAGTATAGCTGGAGAACCTTTAGGATAACATGGATAGGTGACATTTTGGGTTGGGACCCCGCTTCAGACTGATTGTGTGTGGAGAGGGGGGGAGGATGCTGGGGAATCCCTCCCCCCTTGACCACCCACAATCAGGCTGAAGAGGATCCTGACCCAAAATGTCACCTATGTGTTTATGTTCTCCAGAGATACTGCCTGACCCGCTGAGTTACTCCAGCAATTTGTGTCCTTTTATGTAAACAAAGCATCTGTAGTTCCTTGTTTCGACTCCTAGATTTTTGGTCTCAATGGGATTTGATGACCACGTGTGGTGTTTATGTTTATAAATTATGTAGTAATATCAATAAAATTGAACGTATACTGTTGATGATGCTCTCCTCCATGCTAGGAGGGTCAAATCTCTTTTATTTTAGGGATACAGCATGGAAACAGACTCTTTGGCCCACCAAGTCCACACTGACCAGCGAACCCACATATTAACACTGTCGTTCACATACTAGGGACAATTTACACGTACAACAACCCACTTACCTTTGTAGTGCCGGAGGAAACCAAAGATCTCTGATAAAATGCATGTGGTCAATGGGAGAACATACAAACTCCATACTGACAGCACCCATGGTTGGGATCGAACCCTGATCTCCGCCCTACAAGCACTGTGAGGTAGCAACTCTACCACTGCGCCACCATGCCGCCTTAACTTGTGCCACTGCTTTGGTCTTTGGTAGACACCATCTTGGTTGATGCCTGAAGGAGGTTAGATTTCAGACATGTGCACTCAGCAAGCCTGAAGAAAAGAAATAAATATGCTGATGTACATATCTCAGCCTCCACCTTCTTTGCATATTAAGATATAACAAAGTATTGTGTGAACTTTAATGGTGACTCTGATACATGCCGAGGTGAATCGATGGGGGGCCATGTTGCTAGTGAGTTGTCATTGTCCCTGCTGTGGAAGGGGCATTTAGCATCTCAGCCAGCTCAAAATCTGGGTTCTAAACTTATCCATCCTACGGCCAAATTCTATTTTGACATCTGCCTCAGCCAGAAACATTATTAGATTTCCTTTCTTGCCAATCGAGACTGATGAATTCCCATGTTCAATCCACACACAGAATTTCACAGATTCACCACCCTCTGGCCAAATAAATTCTTCTTCACTTCACCTTCATTCTAAAGGTATATATTTGTATTCTGAAACTGTGCCCTCTGGTCCTAGACTGCCACTATTAGAAAAATCCTCTCCACATCCACCCTGTCTGGGCCTATGTAGGCCTATCCAAGCAGGAACCATTTATATCATTTATTTGACTTGATCAAGAGAAATAAATTAGCCTGGGTAGCAATGAAATGTGGACAGGAGTGAAAGGGATTACTCTGATAGAGTTTTGGAGAGATAATTTATTGAAAAGATCATGGAAGAGAGGAAAAATGTTCAGGGAAGCAATTTCAGAGTTGAGTAAATGATAGCTTTTGCCTCTACTATAGATAATGGAAAGGATTTGCAAAAAAAAGAGCAGATTCTAGAATATGAAGATAAGCAACTAAAGTTCTCCGCAAGCTTCTTAAGTAATGTTTTTATTAGATTTTTTTTCTTCACTTAAACAGCAAAAATGGCATTATATATCAGCACACTAATCAACATTATTTATATTACACCATATAACCAAGCATTATAAGTAATATTTTGTAATTTCTTCAGATTTCTCTATTACAGGATGTTTCTGCCGGTGTTAGGTATTGTCACTTTAGTTGGATTTATTCTTACTGTATTTAACAGATTTATTGGCCATTCATAACTTTTCGCTCTTGAGACTGACTTAGTTCCCATGATAACCTGTCATCATATGTTCCTATTTTTTAATTGATAAAGTTGTTTATTGTAGGCCAATCCAGAAAATTAAGATGCATGAGATCTATGGTAGTCTGGTCATATGGATTCAGAATGAGGTTACCCGCAGAAGGCAGAGGGTTGAGGCAGAAGGGTGTTATCCTCTTTCGATATATATATAGAATATATACTTTTCTTACTTCTAGTTAGCCTTACTTTCCTTCTCTCTCCATCTTCTCCCCTTTTATCTGTTTGCTTTGTTGTTACCTTATTCCAACTTACAATGATCTATTCTACATTTTTCCTTGATCTCCATTCCCTCTGTCCTGTTTTCACGCCTTACATTTCCTTATCTATACTCTTCCTTATCTATATACCCCCATTCCCCTGACATCAGTCTAAAGAAGGGCCTCGACCCAAAACATCACACATTCCTTCTCTACAGAGATACTGCCTGTCCCGCTGAGTTACTCCAGCATTTTGTGTCTATCTTCGATTTAAACCAGTATTTGCAGTTCCTTCCGACACATCTGTGACCTGTGGAGTTCTGCAGGATTTCTTAATTTTAAAGGAATTCATGATGTTTGTGTATATAAATGACTTCCCGGAGACTATTCTGAGGGATATAACATATGTGCACTTGGATAAACAGGGGTTCATTGGGGATAGTCAGCATGGTTTTGTACGTGGAAAATCTTGTCCTACAAATCAGATTTTTTTTTCTTAAAACGCACATTGAGGTTTTTAAAGAACAAAAAAAGGGAGATGAGGGCAAAGCTATAGATGTTGTCTATATGGACTTCATTTTGATATGGTTCTGCATGATAAGTAGCTCTGGAAGTTTACATCACGAGATCCATGAAGTGCTAGCTGGATAGAGAATTAGCTTCAAGAAAGGAAGCAAAGGGTGAATGTGAAAAGCTGTTTTTTGGACTGGAGGCCTCTGACTAGTGGTGTGCCTCCGGGATCAGTGCTGGCCCAATTTCTGTTTGTGGTTCATATCAAAGATTGGGATGAAAATGTACAGGCATGATTAGAAAGTTTACAATGACACTAAAGTGAGTGGTATCGTAGAAAGTAATGATAGTTATCAAAAATTACAGCAGGATCTTGATCAGTTGGGCAAGTGGACTGAGGAATAGTTGGGAAAGTCAAACCAGGGCAGGCCCTACACAATGAATAGCAGGACTCTGGGGAGTATTGTCAAGCGAAGGAATGCAGGGTTATGGGCCATATGCAGGCATAGGAGGTTAGTTTACCTTGGCATCATGTTCGGCACCAACACTGTAGACTGAAGTACTTGTTCTTGCATTATACTGTTTTACATTCTATATTTTGGTCCTTTTCTGAGTCAGGAAGTAATTGGTTAACCTTGACCTTTATATCATTGTCTTTCTTCAAACTTATATTATTGTATTTTTGCAGAAGCAGAAAATAATTTAATTTCACAACCTTTCTTCAACTGAATCTGTTTATGTGTGTTGGATGACCTTCTACTCTGCAGGTTAATGCCTAATTGAAACAGAAAGACCCCTGGTCTTGGGTGGGAAATAGTAGCAATGAATCAGAATTGAAGATAATTACATTTTGCCCTCCTCATTTCTGCAAATTTCTCGTACACTAGACGTCTCAAGATTTATGATTCCTAAATATTCTATTTGGATTCATGTTCATAAGACATAGGAGCAGAATTAGGCCATTCGGCCCGTCGAGTCAACACTGCCATTCAATCAAGGTTGAGCTATATTTTCCTCTCAACCCCATTCTCCTGCTTTCTCCCCATAACCCTTGATATGAGTGAATGAATCAGGCCTCTTATTCACACCCAAATGTAATCACTCCACTAATACCATATGTTTACATTTTTCCTCATGACACATTAGCTGCCATTTTGTGCTATGGAGATTAGGTTGTTCACAGACCAAGCCCTTTCCCTGTAACCAAATAGGGTGGCATGGTGGTGCAAAATTAGAGTTACTGCCTTACAGCACCAGAGACACGGGTTCAGTCTGGACCACAGGTGCTGTCTGTACAGAGTTTGTACGTTCTCCCCATGGCCTAAATGTTTTTTTTCCTGGGAGCTCCGGTTTCCTCCCACAATCCAAAGACGTACAGGTTTGTAGGTTAATTGGCTTTGTAAATTGTCCCGAGTGTGCGGGGATCGCTGGTCGGCGTGGACTCGGTGGGCAGAAGGGCCTGTTTCCACGCTGTATCTCTAAACTAATTTTTAATGCAATATAATCCATCCTATTGTGGTATCTAAACATCAGGAATCAGCATTAAACTGCATTAAGGAAGAAATAACTGAATCTAGTTTTTTTACTGATACTCATTATGGAATGAAGCAGATTAATCCATTGGAGCACTTCTGGACTTTGTAGATTCATTAACTGTCAAAATGTATAAGACATAACATATTAGGATACCTGCCCTATCTGTGATTAAGAATGTAAGAGATAGAAATAGGAGCCGACCTTGCAACTCTCAGTAGATCAGGGGGGATATCTATCTCAGCACTGTTTTCCTGCACTAACCCCATCTACTTTAATGCCCTTAATATCCTTTAAATTAATTTTCAGTACTATGTGTGCAAGCACAGCCAAATCCTGTTGAATATCAATGGGCTTCAAGCTCGCATTATTTAAAAAATATATCCTAATGGGCTTGTCCCACTTAGGCGACTTTTTAGGTGACTGCAGGAGAATATGGAGTCGCTACATGGTCGCCACATGGTCGCCACATGTTCGCAGGTGGTTGCGGGGAGTCACCTTCATGGTCGTGAGGTGTTCCCACATTCTGGGAACTAGTCGCGGCCTTATGTTGAAAAATTAGAGGCGACTAGAATGAAGCCGCCACGGAGAGTAACGAGAATTCTCGTGCCGTAGGTGGGTCGCCAGGAGGTCCTAGTGGGTTGCCAGGAGGTCGAAGGTTGAAGGTTCTCATAGGTTGTAGCCAGTGTTGACCGGTGAATTTCATTGACTGTTTGGGGAAAAAAAACGTAAGCAGTAGTTTTCAGAACCAAAGATAACCAATGGGTAATGTTAAATGTCCGCCGAACTTCACAGCTGTGTATCTCTGGCTTATTAAAACTTGTCTAGCTTCTTAAAAGTTGTCTCCACTCCTTCTCCCTCCTTCTCCACTCCTTCTCCCTCCTTCTCTCCACTTCTCCCCCCCTCTTTTAAAGGACTTACCGTACACTGTGCTTTAGCTGTCTTAATTACAGCGCCAACTTTCCTGTTCATCGCGGTGTGTGTCTGTATCACCTTGGCTTTGCACCGTGTGAATTTCAGACAGCGCTCCCCCTGCTTGCCCTGGCCCCCGCCTTCGTGATGTGTTTGAGATGTGTTGACAGTCGTCGGCAGTACGCTGAAAAATCGCCTAAGTGGGACAGGCCCAGAAGTTGTCGATGGGGCTGTTTCTGTGCTGTACTGTGCTATGTTTTATGTTATATGTTTTATATTCTATATTCTATATTTTATCCTCTATGATCTGTGCTATTTTTTTCCATCAAAGTATATGGCCTCACATTTTCCACCTACCATGTCTTTGCATAGTCATTTTAAGTTCTCGCCTTTTAATGTAGTTTCCCAATCCTCCATAGTCAATTCACATCTCATGTGTTTGTAGTTTGGTCCATTCAGATTTAAGGCATCGGTTCTCGATTGAACTAAATCATTCTCAATCTTCAAATGGAATTATATTATATTATGATCATTATTCCCTAAAGATGCCTTAAATACCACTTCTGCAATAAACCTTTTTTCATTACACAGAGTTAGACCTATAATAGGTTGTTCTTTACAGCAAACCAGTCTTGAAAACCAATTCCTAAATGCACCACTCCATGAATGCATCATCCATCCTAACATTTCTGATTTGATTTACCCAGCCTGTTTGTTAATTCTTGTGATACCCATGTTACACCAACCTCAATTTCCTGATTAATATTGTTTGAAGACCTATAGAGAATTCCTACCCTTGTTTTCTGCCCCTTGCTGCAAATTGCTACACTAAATACTCACCAATCAATATAAATTTCCTGAATGGTGCTCTCCTTTGTAAACCCAGAACAATTATATTCCCTGTGTTCATAGCAAGAGTTATGGCCAAGTGCCAGAAATGAAACGAGACATCAGTAATGGGATTGTTTGCAAAAACATGGCTGGATTTTGCTTACGCACAGCATTGCCTACATAACTGCCCACATTTACTGTCCTGACCCAATTGTAAACATGGCTCATCTTTTCTGTTCACGTCACAGTGGAAGTATCTCTCAAAGATCTCAGAAGATCAGAGACTCTCATTGTAACACTGATAAAAGAAACAGAAAGGGATGAGATTGCATCTTGTGCTGCACTTAGACTTTAGACTTTATAATTTGGGGATGCAGCGCAGAAACAGGCCATTCGGCTCACTGAGTTTGTGCTGACCGACAATTACCCCGTACACTTGCACTGTCCTTCACACTGAGAACAATTTACATTTTAACAAAGCTAATTAAGCTACAAACCTCTACATCTTTGGAGTGTGGGAGGAAACTGGAGCACCAGGAAAAAAACCCACGTGGTCACAGGGAGAACGTACAAATGCCATTCAGACAGCACTCATAGTAGGAATCGATCCTGAGTCGCTGGTGCTGGAAGGCAGCAACTTTACCGCTGCATTAAAATAAAAGGGTCAAAATTAAATTAATCACCCCCTCATCAGCATCTATTCTTTCTGGCATCCTTATACCTGCTCCTGACCCAATTACCTGGGTATAATTTTGAGTCTGCAATCTGGCAATTTCTGGGTACAATTAGCTTCATACGATTATGAAATCCTTTAAAATGGCATTGTAGGGAGCTGCTATAAAATCAAAGTATATTAATGAATGGACTGTGGGATGAGTGGTACAAGGTACTCGCTCAGCCGCTGCGGAACCTGTAAACCCACCTGTAGAGGGAAGCCACTGAGCCTGGCCCCTGTACACTCTAGAGGACGGTAGAACCGAGAGTCCGCGACGGTGGATGTAAAACCAAAGGGTTAGTAAAAGGAACCAGGGTCTTACCTTGCATGCCCTTAAGGTCGGCTGCAAGAGGCGCCCTCATGGTACTAAGGCTGGATGGTGGCCAGATGAGGAAAAAGATAATGGTTCGCTGAATGGAGGCCTTTATGGCTGCAGCTTGGACTCTTGTATACTATCTCAATGTTTTATCCCTATACACCTGTATTGAACTAAGATTGTGCTTATGTATAGTAATTTCAAACTGCATGCAAAAAAGGAATTTCACTGTACTTTGGTACATGTGGCAATAAAGTACCATTGGACCATTGGACTTAGAAAATGGCACCAAACCTGGTGGCTCTTGTACATGATCTCAGTGGGCTATTTCTATACACTTTAACTTAATCTGGGATTGTGTTTGTGCATAGTAATAATGTATTCACTGTATACACAAAGTGAATTTGACTGTACCTCCATACATGATAATAAAGAACATTGAACTATCGAATGGGCAGATGATAGACTCAGAATGCTGGAGTAACTCAGCGGGATAGGCAGCATCTCTGGCAAGAAGGAATGCGTGACGTTTCTGGTTGAGACCATTCTTCAGGAGTGAACCTAAACATCACCCATTCCTTCTCCCCAGAGATGCTGACTGTCCCGCTGAGTTACTCCAGCATTTTGTGTCTATCTTTGGTTTAAACCAGCATCTGCAGTTCTTTCTAACACATTGAATGGGCGGCACAGATTGCTGTTGCAGACATATTTGGATTTACTAAAAGCCCATCATTTGTTTTATAAATGTATTTGCTTGTTGAGATGTGGCCATTGAGGGCAAGGTTTTTGCCTCATAAGTGGACTTTGCTTTTGATGGGACCACATGGATGCAGGTAGATTCCAAGCGACTTAAAAGAAGAGAAACCAGAGAAAACAATTATAAGTAAATTGTATGTGATGGCAAGTGATGGGTTTGGTCCACGAGAATCCGTGCTGGAATCTTGAGCTTTAACAAGTACACATATAATGTCAAGATTTTCAGTACATTTGATCATAGCTACACCTCATTGGGCGGCACGGTGGCACGGCGGTAGAGTTGTTGCCTTACAGCACTTGCAGCACCAGAGATCAGGGTTCACTCCCGACTACAGGTGCAGTCTGTACGAAGCTTGTACGTTCTCGCATGGGTTTTCTCCGAAACCTTCCGTTTCCTCCCACAATCCAAAGACTTACAGGTTTGTAGGTTAATTGGCTTGGGTTTGTATACTTGGTATCTGTGTAAATTGTCCCAGGTGTGTATAGGCTTGTGTTAATGTGCGAGGATCACTGGTCGGTGCGGACTCGGTGGGCAGAAGGGCCTGTTTCCACGCTGTATCTCTAAACTAAACTAAACCATGATAGAAAGAATATTAAAAATGCTGATCAGAAAGTCCCTTCCAAAATGAATCATATTAATTTGACAATCTTAATTAAGGTGGTTCTGCCATGAACCAGAATAGGTAAAGCGTATTCCCACGTCCAATAGTTTATTAGTCAAGTCAAGACAGTTTATTGTCATGTACCACAGATAGGCCAATGAAATTCTTGCTTGCTGCAGCACATCAGAATATTGTAGGCATAATGTCCGTAAAGACTCCAGCCAGTTGGTCCGCACATGTTTTTAAACCACGACCGGGTATACCATCGGGTCCAGACGCTTTCGGAGGGTTCACCCTTCTGGAGGATCTTTTGATGTCGACCTCTGTGTGTGACTGAAACTGAGTGACTGCCATTTGGGATGATATGGTCTAGAAGGCTGTCATTCAGAGGCATAATGATGATCGATACCCATTTACATGTAGCACAAATGTTTAATTTGCTAATTCACATTTTGTGTCATGAGGGAGTGGGTCATTCCCACTCCTGTTCATAGACTGTCAAAGCCTTTGATCCTGGCTGCATCAGAGAATAACAGCACAATATCAACAGAAACCTGAAGTCGCTGCAATTGGCAGATACAACCACTGCGTGTCTTTATTTTACTCACACCGTCCTTCAATCTGCAGTGATGAACCCGAGTGACACTTTTGATTGGGAGCGATGACATTTTGCTCGAAGAATTTTACCTTCTGGCAAGATGAAGCCAATTCATTTTCCAGCTGATAACTATAAAGCCAGGCTTCCCAAACATCAGCAATCTCTGCCTCCCATAATCTGTCCACTGAGATAAGGAGAGTGGTGTTAATATATTTTGTACCTCTCCAGGATGAAATGAGAAATGAATGACAAACTTCAGATTAATTTTGCTGCAGTGCCTTGCAGCCCATGAACAGAGGATGTGGCATGGGGCTGCATGATGGCGCAGCGGTAGTGTTGCTGCCTTACACTACCAGAGACCCAGTTTGGTCCTAACTATGGGTGTTGTCTGTACAGAATGTGTACGCTCTCTGTGACCGCATGGAGTTTCCCCGGGTGCTCCGGTTTCCTCCCACAATCCAAAGGCGCATAGGTTTGTTGGTTGATTGGCTCCAGTAAAAATTGTAAATTGTCCCTAGTGTGTAGGATAGTGCTAGTGTAATGGGTAATTGCTGGTCAGCATGGTCTTTATAGGCAGAAGAGCCTGTTTCTGCCCTGTATCTCCAAACTAAACTAAACACAGGACATGTTCATACTGCCGTGGTAGCTGCAATGAACAGGAAAGTCCACTGCTACAATGACATACCTATACCTTGCCTAGCTTAGAGGGCTGTAGCCCCATCTTCCAGATGACACTTCCCATGGAGTGTTCACTGCGGCTAGCAGCTGCTATGCTCAAATAGTCCATGAAGTCAAACCTATTGAAAATAGAAATTGGGTTGCTATGGGTGGCACAGTGACATGGCTATAAAGCTACTGCCTTACAGCTCCACAGACCGAGGTTCGATCTTGACAAAGGGCGCTTGTCTGTATGGAGTTTGTATATTCTCCTCATGACCTGTGTGGGTTTTCTCCAAGACCTTAGGTTTCCTTCCACACTTCAAATATGTGCAGATTTTTATTTAATTGGCTTGGTATTAATGTAAAATTGTCCCTAGTGTGTGTAGTGTCAGTGACTCAGTGGGCCAAAGGGCCTGTTTCTGCACGGTTTCTCTAAACTAAACTAAACTAAACCAACATTAACATCACCACCGATGCTAAATTTGCTTGACATTGGTTGGAGCATGCATCATGCACTCTCCACAGTCACCCATCATCCAGTATCATTCAGCAGTCATAGAGTCAGAGTCATAGAATGATACAGTGTGGAATCAGGCTATTCGGTCCAACTTGCCCACACTGGCCAACACGTTCCAGCTACACTAGTCCCACCAGCCTGTTTTTGGTCGATATCCCTCCAAACCTGTCCTATCCATGTATCTCTCTAACTGTTTCTTAAATGTTGGGAGAGTCACTGCCTCAACTACCTCCTCTGGCAGCTTGTTCCATACACCCACCACCCTTTGTGTGAAAACGTTACCCCTCAGATTAATATTAAATCTTTAACCTTAAACCTATGTCCTCTGGTCTTCGATTCAACTACTCTGGGCAAGAGACTCTGTGCATCTACCCGATTTATTCCTCTCATGATTTTATACCCATGTGAGTCCATGTGAGATAGAACCAATGGACCATTACCCCATATTTGTGAACCAAGAACAGCGGAAACATTCCTCCTGTCCCCACAACATCAGTCTTGATCTCTGAGGTTTAGCTCACTGTGGGTTAAGTCCCACATTCCATGGACTTGTTAGAGATACAGCGTGGAAACAGTCCCTATGGCGATCCCCGAACATTAACAAAATCCTACACATACTAGGGACAATTTGTAATTTAACCAAAGCCAATTAACCAACAAGCCTGTATGCCTTTAGAGTGTGGGAGAAAATTGGAGCTACAGGATGCAGGTCACGGGGAGAATGTACAAACTCCATACAGAGAGCACCCATAGTCAGGATCGAACCTGGGCCTTTGGCGTTGTGAGGCAACAACTCTACTGCCGAGCTTCAAACCCAGTGCTGGTAGTGTTTGAGGTGAGGTGACCTGACCCAAGGAACACCATTTCTGACCAACTTTCCCAACCCAGTGAAGGTTAACCCCAGGGTTGCTGAAGCCATGTATATTTTCTCACCATTACTAAGTTAGAGCATGTTTTACTGAACACTCCTATGTTACAAGAAAGTGAAGTTAAATAAGAGTCAACTTGAGTCTTTTCCAAGATTAAGAGAAATCCTGTGGAGGAAGGAACTGTAGGATGCTGGCTTACACAACGATAGACATAAAATGCTGGAGTAACTCAGTGGGTCAGGCAGCATCTCTGGAGAAAAGGAATAGGTGATATTTCCTATTCTTAAATGTCATCTATTCCTTTTCACCAGAGATGCTGCCTGGCCCGTTGAGTTACTCCAGCATTTTATGTCTATCTTAAGAGAAATACTGCTTGCATAAGAGTCATTTTTTTTTTAAATCACTCCTTGCATAGGTTTGTTCTTGATCCATGGACATAGTTAAATTGATCTTTATACAACCTTCTATTAAACTGCATAGGGCTAGAAGATCCAGATTGCTGTGCGATGCTTTCATGTAAGATATTCTGCAACAGTCTTGCAGTCACTAGCATTTGTACAGATGTTCATCTGATTATAAAACAGCAGAACATTAACAACCATAGGAAAATACCCTGTAAGCTATCATTTTCTAATCTCTCAGAAGGTCAATAATGTTGTATGAGGAACGTTAGAAAAAAAAGCAATAAGCCATTTAGACTCATAACCTTTTTCACTATTCAATAACATTATGGAAGACCTGTGGCCAAAATCCATCTACAACCCTTTGTCTTGTCATTCTCAGAACATTTGGTTGCAAAAACCCATCAGTCTCGGAATCTAAATGTAACAATTGATTGTGGTTTGTGGAAAAATGCTCCAAATTTCCACTATGGTTTTCAGAGTGACATTTCTGAATTGCAGGGATTATACAGGAGTTATGGAATTATGCGGCTATGGCAAGCATTAATTCAAACAAAAACTGGTCTTCAGGAAAATCTGTTCTAATGAAAATTAGATTCTATTATAAATTAAGACGGCACAATGGTGCAGCTGGTGGAGCTGCTGCCTCTCGGTGCCAGATAACCTGGCTTGATCCTGACCTTGGGTACTGTGGGGTGCTGTGTGGCAGTCTCTGCTGCCGCGTGTATCCCGCAGCAACTTGCCTGCCCAGATTGGAAGGACTCAGACCGAAAGCTGGTGAGCAGAACGGCTGCGGGAGAGAGTGCAGTGCCTCGATGGTGGAGTGGGCCGCTGGAGGCCCTGCAGGAGCCTGGAGCTTGGCTGGATTGGCGCCGCTCCAAGAGGCCAAGCGCATGGACCGGATGCAGCCTATAGCGATGGGGTAGCGGCAGGGGACACCATGGCTATGCTTGACAGGCCTTCCAACATGGCCAGGGCAACGGGCCTTCATGATCAGGTCAAGAACCCTGCACTAATAAACTGGGACTTGAAAATGGTGCCAAATCTGGCGACTCTGTGTACTGTCTCAGTGTATTACAGCTCTATATTTGTACTGCATCTGAGATGTTTATATAATGCTTATCCAAGTGCTTATGTATAGTGATATTTGAACTGAACTGTATACATAAATGAATTTTACTATAACTTGATAGGTTTAGAGGCTATGAATGCTGAGTTTAGTCGATGAACAATAGCGTGACATATGTGTTCAAATTGTCTCAGTGGTCCAGTGTAGAGTGGAGAGACCGCGAGATCCTACCATATTGATCATGTAATTCTCTGAACGCAAAAAATTGAAGTAAACAATGTCATTGTAGCTATTAAAGTTGTATTAAATCACCTGCTGTTATCTGTTATCCCTGTAGCCAGGATGCTGCAGATATTGGAAATCCGAAATAAAGGCAGAAAATACAGCAGATATTCAGCAGGTCAGGCAGCTTCAGTGGAGAGAGAAACAGAATGAATTGTTACAATCAATGACTCTTCAGGAGAACTTTGGATGAAAGGGCTTTCTTGTTTTTATTTATGCACTTACAATAACGTTACAATATACAATAAGTCTGGTGGAATGTCAGCCTTTGACATAAGAAGGAAGTGTTGGTGCCAATTTGCATCAATTGTGCTGGAGTGCAGGAAGGCGAGAATCAGTAACCAAACTTTGGTTAGAATTACCCAGAGTATTGAAAACACTTCTGGGCACTGCACCTCAAGAAATGGAGCAAGTCAGAAGCACATGACTGATCTAGGGCCCAAAAAAGAGTTTAAACATCTTTACATTGTTTAAGCATTTTCTCTCATGTTTACAGAACATGAACAGACAACAATCTGCACACATTGGCAGCACACTTTCTCTTGATAACTATCAACACAGGAACGCCTCACGGCTGGGTGTTTACATACCTGTTATGCTGCTGCAAGAATGTTATCGTTCCATTACGGGATATATGACAATAAAACACTCTTGACTCTTGACTCTTGACACTTGACTTGATTGAAGGGTTATCAGTTGATGTGCTTGATCCTTAAAAGAGCTGCCAGGTTAAATAGGTAGAACCAATGATCTCCAATGGGTAACCAGATCAAAAGGATGCCATTTAAAAATTAGTCCTTGATTGTTGATGGTCCTGGGTTGCAGCCAGGAAGCATTTATTCACATAAAAGACCCTCTTCTAAAAATCTAATTGAGGACAGGGGTCAATTGCAAATTTTAAAGTTGGGGATTAACCTATTCTTATCAGGTGTGGCTGTTAGGGTTCTAGAAATAAGGCAGAAAGAAAATTAATGGTTACTTATGAAGGTTGCTGGGTCTACAATGTAGCAGCTCCAACGCTAACAGCATTGCGGAAGCATTTTGACCAGAAGAACTGCAACAGTTTAAGAAGGTACTGCACCAGCACCTTCTCAAGGACAATTAGGGATGGGCCATAAAAGGTGGCCTTTCCAGTGATGCTCAGATCCTGAATAATGAATACATTAAACAAATGATTTAACTGAATTATGGAGTAGCGTTAAGGGTCTGAAGTGCCTATGCCTATGCCCATTGCAAGAGTCCTAGATTAGTGAGAAATCATTTGATTCTAAGGTGTTTCATCTTTAATCAGAATCTGAAGCACTCTCTCCTTCCTTCCACCATTTCTCAAAGTACCAACATTACAAATTGATGTGTTTAAAATGTCAATTCAAAATCATTGACCCTGGTCTTTTCAAGGGCATTACTTACACATTTGAGTTACTCAACCATAATTATAGGAATTAAGTATGGGGACCGGCACTGCTTCGAGACATTGCTGCCACACGAGTCCCACTGCTGAAAGATTTGTTAATATATTGAAGTATTCTTTAAAGAAAATTGAGCAACACATATTCATTTATATCGGATCATTACTCAGGCTTTTCGGAAGCTATGCAATAGGAAGAAATAAAAAGGCCAGGAATTCTGTTGGATTCTATAACAATTTTTGTGTACTGAGGAAGTAAAAATTGAGAAGAACAAAGTAAAATGAAGCAATTCATGCATTTCCACAAAATTCTATCGTCACATCTTGCTCTAAGCTTTCTTTTCAAAAGCAGTCTTTGAGAAGAGTTTGGTTAAGCCTAGAAAGTGACATAACAATGTGCAAAACAAGGGTGGGAATAGGTCAAGCAGTACCTTCAATTTGTCAAGAGTTCTCAGAAAATCTAAATTTAACTTATACACTGGCTCCCTTATTTATTTATCAAGATCATGGCTGATCTTTTCCCAAATCCCTTAATTTACAGAAATCCATGTCAGAGGTTATGGGGAGGTAGGAGAATGGTGTTAGGAGGGAGAGGTAGATCAGTCCTGATTGAAAGGCGTAGATGATGGGCCGAATGGCCTAATTCCACTCCTATTCCTTATGATATTATCTCAGCTTTGAATTTTGCTGCAAGGAGAGATTAGGCAAACTTAGATTGTTTTCTCTAGCATAGCAAAAGTTAAGGGAAGACCTGATTGATGTACATGAGATTATGAAAGGAATAGCTAAAGTAGACAGTCAGAATCTTTTTCCCAGGGTAGAACTATCAAAGATTTCTTCTTCTTGCGATTGAGGCAGCAGGCATCTGCAGCAGGGTGATGTGATCCAGTTCGACATCCGTAGGTGCCCGCCCTAAAAAGAGCACAATGTCCGGTTTGGCGACTGAGGTTGCATTTCTGCTGCTGTCTCTGTCTGTTGTTGTTCCGAGGTCAGTTGACAGGGCTCACCGCCAGGAGGTCGACAACATGAGCCTGAGACTAAGGCATAAGGGTAAATTTAAAGGAGAGGTGTGGGGCAAGTTTTTTACACACACGGAGGTTGGTGACGGAATGCATTGCCAAGGGCGGTGGTGGAGGCAGATATGATAGTGGTGTTTAAGAGGCTTTTAGATAGGCTCAATGATACGCAGGGAATGGGGGGACCTGGATCACATGCAGACAGATGAGATCAATTTATCTTGGCATCATGTTTGGCACAGGCATAGTGGATCAATGGGGCAGTTCCTGTGCTATACTTTTCTATGTTCTCTCTTCTATGAATTAACTCAGTGAATGAGCACCCATAGCCCTTTAAGGCAGATAATTCCAAGGGTTTGCCACCCTTTCAGTGTAGGGATTTCTCCTCATTTCAGTCGTAAGTGGATTCTGAGCAGGAAGGAACTGCAATGTTGGTTTATACCGAAGATCAACCCAAAGTGCTGGAGTAACTCAGCGGGTCAGGCAGCTTCTCCTTTTTCGCCAGAGATGCTGTCTGACCCATTGAGTTACTCCAGCACCTTGTGTCCACTCTTCATTCTGTGTCAGTGACTCCTAATTCTGGAAAACACAGCCAGGTACACCTTCTCATGTGATAAATTTCAATGAGATTACCAGTAACTGTTTTAAACTCTAGAGAATACAGGCCCTCGTCATAGGATAAAGGGGAAATCCTTTAAAACCGAGATGAGAAGAACTTTTTTCACGCAGAGAGTGGTGAATCTCTGGAACTCTCTGCCACAGAGGGTAGTTGAGGCCAGTTCATTGGCTATATTTAAGAGGGAGTTAGATGTGGCCCTTGTGGCTAAGGGGATCAGGGGGTAAGGAGAGAAGGCAGGTACGGGATACTGAGTTGGATGATCAGCCATGATCATATTGAATGGCGGTGCAGGCTCGAAGGGCCGAATAGCCTACTCCTGCACCTATTTTCTATGTTTCTATGTTTCTATGTCATCTGCTAAATCTGCCTTAGCAGAACTAGACGGGTAGATTTTTTGTTTCACTCCCCTATGGTAAGTATATCCTATTGTTAAGGAGTACTAAATAGCACAAAATCACCAAGTGCAATCTCACCAAGGCCCGATAATTGTAATCAAACATATTTACTATTGTGTAGGAAGGAACTGCGGATACTGGTTTACACCGCAGATAGACACAAAATGCTGGAGTAACTCAGTTCAGACTGGCAGCATCTCTGGAGAGAAGGAGCGGGTGTCGTTTCGGGTCAAGTCCCTTCTTTACTACTATATTCACACCCTTTTGCAATGATGGTCAACATACCATTTGCCTCCTAGTTTTTTTCTGCATGGCAGTTGTCAATGCCTTGTTACAAACAGACCCCGGTCCTTTTGATCATTCACATTTCCCAATATATCATCATTTAAAAATAACATGCGTTTGCTTCTGCTTAGTACACTAAAGTGGATGATCTTTACCGACTTAACTTTTCCATATTGCTTTGAATGAATTCCCTTTACATTTTACTCCTTACTCAAGTACAGATCTCTGGGGTACAGCACGAATCACAGTCTGCCAACCTGAGAAAGGCCCATTGATTCCCATTCCTTGCATTTCATTTGTCAACCAGTGGCCACTCCAACTCTGCATAGTTTGTTGATCAGTTATCTGCGCTGGACCTTATCGAACGCTCACTGAAAGTCTAAATACACCACATTGACTGGCACACCTTGTTTATTCTACTAATCACATCCTCAATGAAATGCAATCAATTAGTCAAACATGACTTCTTTTTCTTAAATCCATGCTGATTCTGTTCGACCCTATTGCTCTTTTGTTGGTGTTCTGGTATTAAACATTCCAGTACAGATTCCAGCATTTTCCCAAGTATTGATGCTTGGCAAACAAGCCAGTAATTTCCTTACTCTCTCCCTTTCTGAAGTAATAGGGTCGTAAGATAACCTCAGCATATTGAATATTAAAAGTTAATAGTTAATCCCATCTATCTCTTTAGATAATTATTTTCACAATCTGGGATATGGATCATCTAGACCTTGGGATTTCTCTGCTTTCTGTCTCATTATCCTTCTCAACCTCTATTTTTAAGCTCATACTAATGTTCCTTCAGTTCCTCTGTTCAGGCTTCCAGACGGGTCGCGCGGTCAGAAGGATTCCCGACGGGCTGCGGCAGTGGACAGGGAATGCGACCAGAGGCCTTTATCGAGGTGCCGCGGTCTCGATGCCGCCCGGATCGCCGCATAGTAGTCTTGTTCGGGGCCACAGATGCGTGAAGTGGGGTGTCAACAGAGCTGAGGCCTCAGCGGCTGCAGTGGTGAAGCCTCGCGACACTGGGGCCTCGGTGGTGGTGAAGCCTCACCGCGGCGGCGATGCCTCATGGGTCGATGAGAGAGTGGAGGACCACTGTGAGGGTGGAGGGGATGAGCAATGGTGGACCCGGTGTGGGGGGACTGCCTTGAGGGAGGTGGGGGCAGAACAATGGACAATGTGGGGGGGTGAATGGAACTGTTGGGGGGGGGGTTATCAAAAGGGGGAGCTGGCATGCATTGTAACTTTGTCGTTGCCGTAGGTGTCTGCTATTTACATTGTGTATGCAAGGAAAGAACCTCATTGTGTCTAATCACATGTGACAATAAAATATTCCTATTCCTGTTCCATCCTCTTCTCACTAGACTCTCGATTCCCTTATATTTCGGGCAGGGTTTCGTTTTGTGTCTTATTCCCCAAAGACAAATTCAAAGTACTTGATTAATTTCTCTGCCATCCCTGTTATGAATCCTCCAACTTGTTACATGCAGCTATTTTCAGATGGCTTTGATGTCTCTTGCTTTGCTTTATGACTATGAACTATTTGAAATTTTGGATCTGCTACCCCTGGCCTGCTGCCACATTTCTCCGACCCACAGTGTTTCACCTCGTTTCAACTCTGCTGAATTCTATACAGATCACAATCCGTTTGCTAGTTCTACCTCTAAACTTTATAAACCTCTTCCACAAAGTTAACATGAACTTTTCTTGTCAGTCTCAGATGGGCCGTCTTGCTATTGATAAAAAGGAGACAAAATGGTGTCAGACAAATGAAGAATTCAGCCCGAAACGTTGCCTATTTCCTTCGCTCCATAGATGCTGCTGCACCCACTGAGTTTCTCCAGCATTTTTGTGTACCTTCAGACAAATGATTGCTGTTTTTTTTACATCTCTAAACTGTTTCCACCCATCTGCCAATCACCCCCCCCCCCTCACCTGTATCCACCTATGACTTGTCATGGCCCATTTTATTTCCAGTTTTCTCCTCTGAATCAAGTCTTAAGATGCCTGACCTGTAATGTTGCCTATCCATTCCCTCCTCAGATGCTGCCTGACCTAGTAAGTTAACCAACTATTCGGAAATAGTTTTGCATTTGCCTCATCAGTTAAAGTTTGTTACCTTTTCCATTCAGTGTGGCTCCAATTCCCATGCTTCCTTTGCACTCACCCTGGACACAGATATTTGCGCTTTTTCTTCTCATCAGGGCCCTTGTTCCTACATCCTTTTTCACTCACCAGGCTCCCATCCCTGTGCTACTTATACTCCCACCAAAGTCCCAATTCTTTGCTCCTTCTGACTGACCAGAGCTTCATTGAGCTGAAATCTCTTTGCACTTACTTCCTGCACTCCCTTTATACCCACTGAGGCCCTCGTTTCCACAATCATTTTCAATTTATCTGGTACACTTGAAAATATGTTATCATACTATGTAACATCTTAAAAAAAAGTGACTAAAAAAACTGCTGAGATGTTAATAGAAATACCATCCAACAGTTTGGAAAATCTGACCGTCAAAGTTCCAGACATACTGAATTATCAGACGTTTACAGACGTTTACCCCTTTGCAAATATGATGCCTGAGTGACCTCTTTGATGCTTCAGGGAGTTGCAAATTGTGAAGGATTACAGATAGAATGTAGGATGTGGAACAGTTCAGGGTGGACACAAAATGCTTGAGTAACTAAGCGGGACAGGCAGCATCTCTGGAGAGAAGGAATGGATGATGTTTTGGGTCAAGACCCTTCACCAGACTGTATCAGACTCAGTCTGAAGAAGATTCTTGACCCGAAACGTCACCCATTCCTTCTCTCCAGAGATGCTGCCTGTTTCTCTGAGTTACTCCAGCATTTTGTGTCTGCCATCGATTTAGACCAGGATATGCAGTTATTTCCTACACATAGCGCAGTTCAATACAGCAACAGACCTTCCAGCCCACAATGCCAACCCCAAACATGATGCCAAGACCAACTCTTCTCTGCCTGCACATTATATATATATCCCTCCTTTACCTGTATATCCATTTGCCTATCTAAAAATCTCTTAAATGCCACTGCTATATCTGCCTTCATCACTACCCCCAGTAACACATTCCAGGCATCCTCTGTTTAAAACAT
This sequence comes from Leucoraja erinaceus, assembly GCF_028641065.1. Lineage (NCBI taxonomy): Eukaryota > Metazoa > Chordata > Chondrichthyes > Rajiformes > Rajidae > Leucoraja > Leucoraja erinaceus. The sequence goes on along the minus strand of NC_073392.1, from coordinate 17,242,114 downwards.
TGCCAGTACATCTCCATTAATAAGGAGATCTGATGTAATTACTTGAAAAGTCCCTGTGGCAAGAAAGTTGAGAGTCAACATGACCTTGACACTGGCAGAGAGAGCAGCGCAGAATTGAAATAATGTCCTCAGGTTATCCTGCAGTCAGCAACATATGTCATTAAAGACAGCCTTGCAAAACCGAACTGTGCAAGCGTATTATTCATCAGAGAGGAATTGGTTTGGTTCGGGAGCGATGTCTCTGAAGATGTTTTGGGTGTGATTCATCACTGATGGATATATCGTTGCCTTCTACTGAGAAGTCCCCAACCCATCCTGCGTGGCCAGCCATGGCAATCATTATGTGTCTAATAATAAGCTAAGTGTAGAAAGGAACTGCGGATGCTGGTTTATACCGAAGATAGACACAAAGTGCTGAAGTAACTCAGCAGATCAGGCAGCATCTCTGGTGCAAAAGCATGGGTGATGTTTTCGGGGTCAGGTCCCTTCCTCAGACTGAAATTAGAGGGAAGGGAACTGGAGGTAAGAAATGAGCAGAACAAAGCAAGACAGGCAACAGATGACCACAACAGGGTGGAGCCCATAATGACCCAATGCTAATACACCCAAAATGCTGCAGTAACTCAACATGTCAGATAGCAACAGTGGCGTAGGGTGGGTTTTGAGCGCCCGGGGCAGTTTAAAGTTTTGCGCCTCCTCATTAGCGGGGGGGGGGGGGGGGGGGTGGGGCGGAGCGGGGGGGGCAGAGGCGGGGGGCGGGTGCGGGCGGGGCAGAGGCGGGGGCGGGGGCAGAGACAGCGGCGGTTGGGACAGCGGCAGCGGCGACCAGAACTCGGAGCTGGGGCGGCGGCAGCGTGGGCCTGGCCCGCGCTGTTTTTATACTCACAGCTCCAGGTAACCCCTCCTCGCTCCAACGGCTCCCCGGGCCTCTTAATTTTATTTTTTAAAATTTATTCAACAATTTTTTTGCGCCCCTAAAAATTTAGCGCCCGGGGCAACCACCCCACTGGCCCCCCCCCCCATGCTACGCCACTGGATAGCAACACTGGAGAAAAGAAATAGGTGATGTTTCAGGAAGTCACCTATTCCTTTTCTCCAGAGATGCTGCCTGACACACTGAGTTACTCCAGCATTTTGTGTCTACCTCAGTGTCAACCAGCATCTACAGTTCCTTCCTACACACTTGGCCCATTGTTGGCTGGGGAAGAGATGATAACAAAGGTATACAAGGATGGAACTAGTAGGATGACTAGGGCGAGGGAGAGGGGGGATGGGGGGAAGAAAGGGAACGGAGGGGTCACTGGAAATGAGAGAAATTACCATTCAGCTGCCCAAGAATAATAAATTAAGTTTAGTTGATTAATGACACTTGTAGTGAGGCACAGTGAACTAAACTAAACTAAAGTGCCTCTTGAGAATCTTCACAGAGACGCCTGATACATTACAGCAAGCATTGGAGAAAACAATTTTAAGTGGGTGAGGTACACTCTCCAGACTCTGATGTGTGTGTGAGATGCCTGCCTTTATATCTGGGACAGCACAGACAGACCTCCCAGTATCAGAGGATTGCTTAAATAACAAGAGGAGCCTCAGAGGAACACCGTGTGCCACAGTTCTGAGACTGTCTCTCTCCACAAAGCGCCAATATGATGGAAAGTGTGTGTCGCACAAACAGCGATGTCATTAGGATCATATCTGAAGCTGGGAAAACATTGGAACATGTAACATAAAGCGGACTCACAAGTATCCTATCTAGATCTCCAGCAGCCATCTGTAAATATTTGCTCGCACAATCTGCTCCAGGTTAAATAGATTTGTGTATGATCAGGGCGATGCAGTTTCCAGGCTGAGATGTCTGACATTTGTTTCTACATCTCATTTCAACTACAATGCATTTTTATCAACATGACAGGAGTATTAGTGCAGCCAATAATCACAAGGATTTCATAGTTTTCCACAATAAAATTTCACAAGATTTTAAATGGAAACAGTAGTCTGACAGTTTCACTACCTTTCCTTTGAACTATCGGGTGCTGAAATACAGAATCAGAGCATTCCATTCATCAAGTCTGCTCTCGTGTTTATCTCCACAGTTGCAGTTTGCACCTTTTGTCCTTTAGTATTTCTGTCTTTAAGGTTAATTCCTATTTAACTGAGCTGTCTGGCTGCTGTTTTCAATGATAGTCTGCAAGAGACTTCTGCATTTTAATCATCTGCAGTGGAAAGAATATTTTCCAAATTGTTCCTTTAATTTTATGTCAAATCCCCATCGCCTTAGAAATACACAAAATGCTGGAGTAACTCATTGGGGCAGGCAGCATCTGCGGAGAGAAGGAATGGGTGACATTTCGGGTTGAGACCCTTCTTCAGTTTGTCTGAAGGAGGGTCTTGACCCAAAACGTCACCCATTCCTTCTATCCAGGGATGCTGCCTGCCCTGCTGAGTTACTCCAGCATTTTGTGTCTACCTTCGGTTTAAACCAGCATCTGCAGTTCCTTCCTACCCGATCTCCTTATTACTGTTTCACCAGGCAGTGGGAGAAATTTATCACATTCACAGAGTGTAATATTGTTTGAAGTAGTAAAGCGGAACCAGGAGATGAGATATCTTGAGATGTCTTGATTAACATGAAAACAGGCCCTTCGGTCCACCGAGTCTGCACTGACCAACAATCACCTGCACACTAATTTTATCCTATACACATTATGGACAATTTACAGCAATTGGAACATAAGCAACCAATAACAAGCTGGATAAGTTGGGATGGAAAACCTATTGAATGAAGTGTGAGCCAAAATGACCTTCGTAGGACTTGACTTTAAGATTCTATCACAATGGATGATACCTACAAATAATTTAAATTGAATCTGATAAAATTGTTCTTGCAAAGAAAAAAAAGACCTGCACTTGAACTCAATTTCTCTCTTCAATGAAGGTTTAAATTAAATATTCATTAAAATATGCATTAATATGGCTTTAAAAGAATTTTAGAAGGATCATCCTGACTACTGGAATGGGAACGGAATCACTTGGAGATATATTCCCTAGGATAGATCAGACATTACAAAACATGGATAATGTGGAAATAGATTTGCTCCACAAATTGTCTGTACATCCTTTGAGATTGGGTTGAAAGAGTTCCTGTGGAAAATTAAATGAAAATCTGCAGTGGATGCAATGCAGTTAATAAGAAACCTAATAGGGAATTCTATCCTTTTCAATAAAACAGCAAAAGCAATTTCTTCATACAGTTTTAAGAATTAATTATTATCATGGGCTGTTGCCGCAAAAGGGAGGAAAAGATCAGGTTGCAAACAAAAAGGATAAAACTATTCAGAATATCTAAAGAGGGGCTATCCAGAGAGGCAACAAAATGTGCTGGTTTTAAATATATTGATCATAATGATATGTGTTGAAAACATATTGTAATTATTTATATTCTATGGTGAATGAGATAGAAAATTAATCAGCAAATTTAGTTGAGCTTTGGCATAAAATAATAGAGATGTTGGTGCAGATCCTGAATCAATGAGTGGAGGAAATGGTGCAAGTGAGCAGTTGCCTTTTTTTTACATCTCAGCCAATTTATATTCCCCTCCCGACATATGAAGTCGTTCCTGTTGAGCTGCTGCACTAATAGCTTCACATTTTAAAGGAGTTCATTTTACGTGAGATATGTACAATGTTTATAGGTCAGAGATGGTGTGGGTAGGGTGCCCTCATAACTGCCTTTATCTCTGTGCTTGTGAGTTCAACCTGAACTTGTCCAGGTAGGAATGGTTAAGGCTCACAGAGCAGTGCAACTCGATTTTCTTTTGACAATATATTATGTTTTAAACTATGATGTAAACACAGCAGAGCAAGGACTACCCGGCAAGAACTGCTGATGTTATATACATACTCCAAATACAAAGTAAATACCAAGAAATGACAGGAAAAAAACTACAAAATGCAAAGTAAAACCAAAAAAGAAGCTTTGGAAATACCACCCCTTTCATTCATTATTGCTTTTATATGCACTCTCATTTGATCTTCTGCCTAAGGGGATCTTCTGCAGCAGTAGAGCTGCTGCCTTACAGCGTCAGAGACCTGGGTTCGATCCTGACTACGGGTGCTGTCTGCACGGAGTTTGTATGTTCTCCCCGTGACTGCCTGGATTTCCCCGGGTGCTCTGGTATCCTCCCACACTCCATAGACATAGTCAAAATCAATTTTATTTGCCACATACACCCGAAGTGCAATGAAGTTTATAGGTAAATTGGCTTCAGTAAAATAAAATTGTGAATTGTCCCTAGTGAGTAGGATAGCGTACTATTGCTGATTAGCATAGACTCGATGGGCCTGTTTCCGCGCTGTATCTCTAAACCTAACTGTAGCTGATTCTGAACACAACGCACTCTGGTGATCATTCCTGGTTGCATGGTTCTGCTCAGGATGATCAAGATAGTCAAGGATGATCATATAAAATGTCTTTGCGGTTGCAGCGGCACAATCCTGGAAGTTCCTTCACAGCGGCACTATTTGAGTTCCTTCAAGTCAAGTCAAATTAGGTTTATTCATATATGCACAGGTTCGGTGAGCTACAGGTAAATGACAATGGTGCTTTGCAGCAACATCATATTCACGTAAAGACAGGCAGCACACAACAAACATAAATTATACATAAAGTCAGAAATATACAATTAGTAAAATAACCAAGTCCACGGCCGTGCAAGAACTATCAGTGTTCCATTGATGACGTAGGTGTTAAAAGTATGTTTTAGTGTTCCTTGGTTTGTTTTATGTAGGCAGGTGGGGGAATTTTTTTTTCAATCTCTTAACTCGACGGAGATGTGATTTGTTTTCCATATCATATCCCCGTCCCCAATGAGGCCTAACATCATGGAGTTGGTGGTCTTTCCTGGAGATGAACCCGGCACCCCTAGCCGCAGGAGTCTGTGGGACTTTAACATCACGGAGCTTACGATCCCTTTGCTGGGGATCGAAGTTCCAACTGCGGGGCCTGGTGACTTTAACAACGTGAAGCCTGCAGTCTCTGGTAAGAAGAGACCGACTCGGGAGCTCCATGCCGCGGTGAGAGTTTCGATCGTTGGCTGCGGGGGCTTTGATCTCCCCGACTGCGGACGGTTTGACCGCCCCGACCACTGGAGAACAAAGAGGAAGAAGATTGAACTTTATTGCCTTCCATCTCAGTGAGGAATGTGGAATCCACTGTGATGGATGTTTGTGTTAACTTTCATGTGGTTGTTGCTTTTCACTTAGTATGGCTGTATGGTAGCTCAAATTTCACTGTACCTTAATTGGTACATGTGACAATAAACTGACCTTGAAACCTTCAAACTTTGAAACCTTGAGGATTGGGGGTGAACGGGTCAGTTCAAGAGCCTGAGGGTTGCACGCAAATAGCTGCTGCTGGAACTAGTGGTCAGTAGAAAGACTGCAATAGTTCAAGAAAGCAATTCACTACCACATTCTCAAGGACAATTATAGATCAGTTATAAATGCTGGCCCTAGTAACAACACCATTCTGTACACACATTTTAAAACAAAATCTATCTTGTGTGCTGGTTTAATGGACCTTTACCGTTACTTCAGAGAGCTAAGCAGACTAGCCTATTGGAAGTATTTAAAGAGAAAGATGGTAGATTCTTAACATCATAGCAGGGATTGAGGGTGATGGGGATGTGGCACACGGATGGAGTTAGGACCTGCAGTAGATCAGCCACAATCATATTGAATGGCAGGGCAAGCATTAGAGGACAGGTGATCCATTCCTGTTCCCACTCCCTGTGATCTGGTGTTCTCTATTTATCTCACTGCTCAGATGTTCGGGAAATCTTGACAGTTACTGGAACTAATATTGCTTTTCTTTACAGATAATCCCACAGGAAGAATGGTAAAAATGATACTGCTGCCTGTATACAACTCATTCTCATTTTGTTTTCTTCCTGCCCTGCTTAATTTAAATGGAGAGATCCATAGAGCTGATTAATGCAAAGGAGGAAATTCAATACATTTCTTTTAGATTTCACTCAACAAACAAATACAGCTAAATAAGCTGTTGCCATCATAATGACACTTGACAACAAATGGAAATATCATAACTTCTTTTTGGTTTGTCACAGACTTATACAGTATGGAAACAGGCCCTTCAGCCCAATTCATCCATGCTGACCAAGATGCCTCATCTAAGGTAGACGTATTTGCTGTGAGATAGACACAAAAGCTGGAGTAACTCAGCGAGACAGAGCATCTCTGGAGAGAAGGAATGGGTGAAGTTTTGGGTCGAGACCCTTCTTCAGATTGGTTAGGGAAAAGGGAAACAAGAAATATAGATGGTGATAACCATATAACCATATAACAATTACAGCACGGAAACAGGCCATCTCGGCCCTACAAGTCCGTGCGAACAATTTTTTTTCCCCTTAGTCCCACCTGCCTGCACTCATACCATAACCCTCCATTCCCTTCTCATCCATATGCCTATCCAATTTATTTTTAAATGATACCAATGAACCTGCCTCCACCACTTCCAATGGAAGCTCATTCCACACCGCTACCACTCTCTGAGTAAAGAAGTTCCCCCTCATATTACCCCTAAACTCCTGTCCCTTAATTCTGAAGTCATGTCCTCTTGTTTGAATCCTCCCTATTCTCAAAGGGAAAAGCTTATCCAAAAGCTTGTGATGTGGAGAGATAAAGAACAATGAATGAACGATATGCAAAAAAGTAACGATGATAAAGGAACCATGTTAAAACATTTTCCGCGAGTAATATTTGGTCGGCATGGTTCTTTTTAACTCGTAGTGCAGTGGAGTGGGGTCGCTATTTAGTTACAGGCAGTCGAGGGCAGCCGTAGGCAATCTCCTTCGCTGACCGGGCATTTTGATTGGCTCATTGGAATTTTCAGGACCAAGGAAAACTTACTGGCAGACTAAACTTTTTTATACTTCTTAAAAGTGTCTCCACTCCTTCTCCCCACCTTCTCTCCCCTTCTCTCCCCTTCTCTCCCCTTCTCTCCCCTTCTCTCCCCTTTTCTCCCTTCTCTCCTCTTCTCTCCCCTTCTCCCCCCCCCTCCGCGCTCTCTAAAGGACTTACCGTTACTGTGCAGCCGTTTTACCTTCCTCTTTCATCGCGGGTGTGAATTTCAGACAGCGCTCCCCCGCTTTCCCTGGCCCCTGCCTTTGCGATGTGTTTGTGTGTGTGTGTGTATGTGTGTGTGTGCGGTCGGTCGATCCAGCTCGAGGCTTTCCAGGTGACTGAAGGTCGAAGACACTCTTCTTAACTCGTGGATTAGGTGGCCCAAGTGGGACAGCCCCTTTAGCCTCCTGTATTACAAGGAATAATGTCTTAACCTGCCCAACCATTCCCTATAACTCAAGGCTCAATTCTTGGAGACATCCTCGTAAATCTTCTCTGCCCTCTCTCTTGCGTATGGCATTTTTCCTATAACAGGGTACCCAAAACTGAACACATATTACTAAGGCCTCGTGCACAACTGTAACATAATGTCCTAATTCTATACTCAGTTCCATGACTGATGAAAGCCATTGTGCCAAAGGGCAGCACGGTGGCACAGCGGTAGAGTTGCTGCCTTATAGTGCTTGCAGCACATGAGACCCGGATTCGATCCCAACTATGGGTGCTGTCTGTACGGAGTTTGTATGTTCTCCCCATGACCTGTGAGGGTTTTCTCCGAGATCTTTGGGTTTCCTCCCACACTCCAAAGACGTACTGGTTTGTAGGTCAATTGGCTTGGTATAAGTGTAAATTATCCCCAGTGCATGTAGGATAGTGTCAGTGTGCAGGGATCGCTGGTCGTTGTGGACTCGGTAGACTGAAGGGCCTGTTTCCACGATGTGTCACTAAACTAAAAAAAATCTTTCTTCACCATTCTATCTACGTGCGATACCGGTTTCAGGGAACTATGTGTTTGTACTTCACAACCCTTTTGCTACACACCACTCCCCAGGGCCCTACCATTAATTGTGAAGGTCCTGCCCTGATTTGTCATCCTAAAACATAACACCTCATGCTTTTCTGAATTAAACTCCATTGACCGTTAATCGGCCTGAGCTTGAGCCTTGTACCTGAGCTGAATTTCTCTTGCAATATCTGGAGTTAGTTTGACGATGAAAAGGAACGAGGCGAACAACATGTGCATGTAAAGAGCAAGAGTGATTTTCCCAAATGAGATGCATCAAGTACGATTAATTCCACCTTTAAAACAAAACGAATTAGCTGTCACAGACTGAGTAGGACATTCTTCCCAATGCAACAATGAAACCACACACAAAGTTAAAGCGCTGGCACTGAGGATAAGTATCATGTATGTAGAATCTTCCACCAAGTCTCAACATATAGCAGGCGTGCTGTTCCCAGATGCAATGTAAGAATCTATATTCAATAGATTTTCAGCAATAAACTAACACTACCCAAAACAAATACATCACTGGTTTTATATAACAGATTTTTTTAATTAAACATAAAAGATGATCTAAATATGCATTTCTGTTCAATAAAATGCACAATAAAAACCTGCTATATAATCTAAGAAGATTTCCTTATCCATAATTAATATGCTTTTGCTTCACTCAACCATTTCCACACATAAATATGAAGAAGTGTTTCCCACAGCATCTTGGACATACTTTTCATGAAGATAGTCATTACCTTGTACTTTTTGCAGTGCAGCTGTCTCACATCCCCAAAGACCCGGTTTAATCCTGATGCTCCTTCAACCACATCCTTGGCGCTACATGTGTGAAGACTGCACATTCTCCCTGTGACTGCTGAGGTTTCCTCAGGTATGAAAAGTTATTCTCACCTCACCGTTGGAATTTTGCTCTTTGTTCCACATTTGGATCAAGGATGTTATATGATCTGGAGCCTCGTCTTCTTGGTGAAGACCAAACTGGGCATTGCGGACAGGTATTTTAGATGCCACTTGGTAACAGTGTTTTGGCAACATATCCATTCTTCGCTCGTAATTGAATGGTAGCAAAAAAGACAAACTGCTAGATGATAAAAAGGGCACAAAGTGCTGGAGTAACTCAGCGGGCCAGACGGCATCTTTAAGGAACACGGATAGGTGACAATTCGTTGGGACCCTTCTTCAGAAATAGTGTCTAAAGAAGGGTCCCATCCTGAAACATGACATATCCACATTCTCCATTAAATGCTGCCTGACCTGCTGAGTTACCCCAGCACTTTATGTCCTTTTTTGTGTAAACCAGCATCTGCAGTTCTTTGTTTCTTCAAACTGCTGGAGGAACTCAATGGGCCAAGCAGCCTCTGAGAAGGGATATAGACAATCGACATGGGTCGAGACCCTATATCTGAACAAAGAATAAAGGAGAGATAGCCGGTATAACATGGTGAAGGGCGAGGTGATAAGGAGCAAAAGCAAAAAAACAATAGAGCCATTGGGGGTATAAATGGAGACAGCAATGAGCTGCAGATAATGGGATCTTATAAGAAAAGGAAAATAAATAAGGGCAGATGGGAACAGTGGGAGTGGACACGTCAGTCAGTGGGAGGAGTGTGTGGGTGGTGGGCAGATGAGATAGTTGGGGGAGAGGAGGAAAATGGGTGATAGGGGGAAGTGGAGGGTGGTTGGAAGGAACAGGAGGAGGTTATGAGAGTTCCCATAAATTAAGGAACAAGACTTACATACCATCCTACTGTGGATGATGCTAACTCTGCACGTCTTAATCCCTACTCAATTTAGATTGGCTGGTTGGAACTACCCATTTGTAGGAATTAAAGCCTTGTAACTGCGAATCCTACTGGATTAGCCCAAAAAATCTCTGCACAGGCTGCTTGCAGCAAGTAAAAAGTATTCCATAGTCAGTGGTTAAGGATACAATTTAAAAAAATCGTGGGAACGGTGGAACAGACTCTATTCCAATTCCAATCTTCCCAGGTCAGGCAAAGGGTGGTTTGCAAAGAGTCAGGCATAGCAGAGGTGAAACAATTACATCAGCCAACTCTAAATGGGATATATAGGATCTGGTGAGAACATCACCAGCACAGTGTGTACCGCTAGATAAACTGAATGAGGAACATCACTTATTGTAAAAAGAGAAAAATAAACGACCATCTTTGGCACTGCTTTTGACAAACAACAGCAGAGTTTATATTTTGTGCAATTAGTATAATTCTCCAAAATATTACAATAGCCTACTTTCCAATTGTAACATTCAAACTCATAAATTTTATTTTTGATCAAAGAATTGTAAAAGTGAAATTTATATGCTGTTTGCGACATAAAGTCAAACAGCAATATTTTCATGCCATCTGCAATCGATAACAGTTACCAGACATCCTCCTAATTGGAACTTGTTACAACTCATGTGTGACAGCACTTGTGAAGATTTATAACTGCAGTCATCTCCAACCCAACTGATTACAGACTGGAATTTATTATAGAGGAAGGTAGACGTAGAAAGGAAGAGACGGGGTGAAATGGACTAGATTATCTCCTTATAAATTGTACCTGACTTGATGGCTTGACCTGCAGAAAGGAAAGGACAATAAAATCAATTCCATCAGAACAAGGAGCACATAGTTCAGTTTGAGACATGAGCCAACGTTTAAAATTACAGGTTCCATTCTGGCAGATCAGTTATCAGCAGATTTGCTTCAAATGCCACTCATTGCAAAGACACCAAGTTCTTTTTTTTAAACAGTTCACTCCTCCATTGAAATACGATATAGGATGGATGTTCATTCGTTCACAGTGAATGAAATCTCAAGATCGTGATGTCTCATGGACTTAGTCCTCAGATCATCTGCAAATTCAGTTCAATTTGGTTTGATTTAGGGCATTTCAGTGCAAAAGGAGTCACTTCACCTTTCCTCTCTGTGCTAATTAATCTTACTCCTATTCTAGTTTAGTTTAGAGGTACAGTACGGAAACAGGCCCTTCAGTTCACCGAGTTCATGCCGACCAGTGATTTCCACACACTAGCACTATCCTACATACCAGGGACAATTTACAATTTTTACCAAAGCCATTAAGCCTCCAAAACTGTACGTCTTTGGAGTATGGAAGAAACTAGAGCACCCAGAGAAAACCCAAACGATCATGGGGATAAAGTACAAACTCCGTACAGACAGCACCCGTAGTCAGGATTGAGCCCAGGTCTCTGGCACGGTAAGGCAGCAACTCTATGGTTGCACCACTGTGCCACCCTTTACCTTTCATTTTTAACCCAGAGTGCTGGACTAAGTCAAAGGGTCAAGTGGCGTCTCTGGAGAACATGGATAGGTGAAGTTTTGGGTTGTGGCCTTTTTAACTTTCATTGTTTGCTGTTTTTTCAAGTATATCTCTAATTCTTTTTTTGAGTATTACCACTGATTCTCCCTTCACCATGCTGTCAGGCAGCATGTTTTAGATCATAACATTATGTGAAACATTTTCCTCCTGAAATGTTTGCCAATTACATTAAACCCATGTCCTACAATTATCAACCGGAAATGATTTATTCCTTTTAGGGCGGATGTTACATTGGGATTTGTTGGTCAGAATTTGCCTCAAATGAAGCTCACAGATACCTTTCAAAAAGATTGGCTTTGTTTAATCATGTGGGAAAACATCACAGGGACAGCTCTCATCTCCATCAAAACCATCTACATGAGGTGCTGCCTTAGGAAGATGGCATTTATCATCAAGTAGCCCCACCATCCAGGTAAACTCCTCTTCTCACTTGGGCAGGAGGTACAGCGGCCTGAAGTTGCACAGCACCAGGTTCAGGAACAATTACTTTCCCACAACTATCAGCTTCTTGAATCGACCCACATAACCCTAGTCCTACAATTGACAATGCAAGATTAAGTACCAGCTCTTGCACTTCTGTGTGGTAATTTTTTTAATCTCTAATTGTGCTTTTGTATTCATGTTGTGTGTTTTTTTTCATTATACTATATTGTAGAATTTGTGTGATGATTTCTGTATGATTTATACAACATTTATATTTCTGTGTGTTGTCTGAGTCAATATGCCTGTGATGCTGCTGTATCTGCACCTCACTGCACTTGTGCAATAAACAATTTGACGATTTGAATACAGGAAACTCCTCAACTAGTCCTGGTGTCTTCAAATAGCTGGCTGGGTATGACAGCAAGAGCATAAGATGTGGGATGATGACTGGGCTATTTGACCCTTCATGACTATTCCACCAATGCCTTTGTTGACCCGTTATCTTCATGCCATTTTCCTGCACTAACTCCACATCCCTTCATTCTCTTAATGTCCAAATCGCTTATTCATCTCTACCTTCATTCAATGAAAAAGTCTCCATAGTAAACAATTCCAAAGACTCGGGTCTCTCTGGATTCAGAAATGTTTCCTCTCCTCATTCCCAAATGGCTGATCCTTTATTTGGAGACTGAGTCCCCAGTTACAAACAACCCAGTCAGTGGAAACAGCATCCACACGTCTAACTTATGGTGAACATTTCATGGTCTATCATGTGTATTGACCTCCCCATCATTGAAGGAGTCTACAGGTACACATACTCAAGAAAGCAGATAATATCATCAAAGACCAACGTCACTCTGACCATGTTTCATCTCATCACAACCATTGGGAAGAAGGTGTAGGATCCTGCAAACTATTATCACCAGGTTCAAGAACAGTTTCTTCCCATCAACCATAAAGGTTCATGAATGATACTAAACATCTCTAACCACCACCCTACTTCAGCATTGAACTGCTAAAGACTTTGTAATGTCCAGGTTACACCACGCATTTTGGCTTGCACTATTATGGCCTGGTTTACCTGCCGCAACAGGCTATTTTATCACTGCGTACAGTGGCGCAGAGATAGAATTGCTGCCTTTCAGCTTAAGAGACCCTGGTTCAATCCCGACCTTGGGTGCTGCCTGTATGGAGTTTGTACGTTCTTCCCCTGGCCGCATGGGTTTTTTCTAGGTGCTCCGGTTTTCTCCCACATTCCAAAGATGTGCAGGTTTGTAGGTTAATTGGCTTCTGTAAATTGTCGCTAGTGTCTAGGATATAACTTGTGCACCGGTAATTGTGGTCGGCGTGGACTCAGTGGGCCGAATGGCCTGTTTTTATGCTATATCTATAAACCAAACTAGACTAAACTAAACTAAGCTGGACTAAACTAAACTAAACTAAACTAAACTGAATTGTCATTTATTTATTTGAGGTGTTGTTGAATTCACATTGCTGCAGCAAATAAACATTTTATTGTTCTAGTCCCGGTGCACATGACAATTAAACACTCTTGACATTCTATCTCATTATTCAAATGAGGAGACTAGACCTGTATAATATTATGGATGCAAATCAAACAAGGTGATAAGTAATTAATGGACGATGTCTTTACTCTTGCATTTTCAAAATTCTTGCAATAAATGCTAACACTATATCGCCTTCCCCAATAGCCTGCTGTGCATAAATATTTGGCTTCAGTGATTTTAGTACAAGGACACACAGATTTTTCTGAACACCAATGCATTTCAATCTTTAACCATTGTTAGGCACAGTGAATCTTCACGAAATAACAACTCCAAGAAAAATGCAGGATAATCGATCACATAAATTGCCCCAGCACGCAGATGTTTGGTGGAACCTGGGGGCAGTTGATGGGAATGCAAAGATAATAATATGGGATTAGTGTAGGATTAGAGTACGCAGGTGTTAGATAGACAGTGCAGTCTTCGTGGATTGATGGGGTCTGATTCTGAACGATGTAACTTTATAACTTACCATGGTTCGTAATGGCCGCCTCGCCAACAGTCTGTCTCGTCCCATCTCTGTTTTTATTGTTTTAAGTATGTCTTGAATGTTTGTTTCAATGTTTCTTGGTACGTTTTATGTGGGGGTGGGGGGAATCACGGGAATCTTTTTTCAGCCACTTACCTTGACGGAGATGCAACTTTTCCCTGCGTTGCACCACCGCCCCCCCTGCAGCGCAACAACGTGGAATGCTGCGGCCTTCACAGTGAGGAATGTTGATTCCATTGTGGTGGATGTTTATGTTAAATTTGATTTTATGTGGCTGTGTGTCTTGTTGCTTGTCACTTAGTATGGCTGTATAGTAACTCAAATTTCCCTGTAACTTCATTGGTTAAGTGACAATAAACGCAAACCATATAACCATATAACCATATAACTTGAACTTGAACTTGGTTTCTTCAGGCTGGACTCCTTCAGGTTTAGGTTTAGGTTTATTATTGTCACGTGCACTGAGGTACAGTGAAAATGTTAGTTTTCCATGTTAACTAATCAGAACGGATAATACTATCCATAAATACAATCAAGGCACAGTCAACTTCAATAGGTAGGGCAAAGAGGAGGCAGTGCAGAATGGGAGGGACTGTGGATCACCTCAAAATAGGCCATCCGCTGAAATATGTCTCTATCTGATGTATGGTCCACTTTGGTCTACAAAAGAACTGATCTCAGTGGAGAGCATATTTAAATTAGGCTGTGTCATTGCCAATACTTCTCTCGATCTTACTTGCTGTAATATAGCATCTTTTTAGTTTAGTTTAGAGATACAGCGCAGAAACAGGGCCTTCAGCCCACCGAGACCCTGCCGACCAGCGATCCCTGCACACTAACACCATCCTACCAACACTAGAATTTACTATTTTACTAAGCCAATTAACTTACAAACCTGCACGTCATTGGAGTGTGAGCGGAAACCGGAGCTCCCAGAGAAAACCCACTCAGGTCACGGGAAGAATGTACAAACTCCGTGCAGACAGCACCCGTAGTCAGGATTGAACCCGGGTCTCTGGTGCTGCAAGGCAACAACTTTACTGCTGCGCCAATGTGCCACCACTTGTTCCATCAAAATTCCAGGGGGAGTAGAGATAATCTTCTAAACTCCAAGTTAAATTGGTTAATTACAGCAACAATACTCCAGAAACAAAGGTCACCCAGTCTGCTACAGGCAAGATCTGCTTGCACACAAAGGTCCATGATATTTATGACACATTCAATAGAGCATACGAGAGGCTGGGCCTGACACTAATCAACTCTTGCTTTTGTTTTGGATTTAAGATCCTGGTCTCCTCTTGAACTCAATTATTTTGAATTTTGATATAAAAAAGCAAGCAAGCTGATTTCACTCTGTCAGAATATTTTGATGTCTTCTTTCCATTAGTCCATGACCCTTTTTGTCTAAACCAACAGCAGCAATACAGCAAGACATTAATTATAATTTACTTTTTGTACTCATTTTCTCCTCATGTTTCTCATTCCAGTGACAAGCTATCAAGTGTGCCTACTCTTGTGAATAGTTCAATACTGAGTATAGTTATCACATAATGTTTGTGATTTGCTGAATTTTAATGGCAGTCTTATTTTGAGATGGTCTGACCTCATTCAACTTATAGCAAGAAAAAAATCTTATTTACCAATTACTTCTGACAGTTTTTTAATGTTCCTCTTGCTCAGCTTGTATTTTACTATAATTGAGCTATTGTTAAGGTTCTAGCACATTACTTGGATCTCCAAAATTTGTAGTATTTTTTAGTTTAGCTTAGTTTAGAGATACAGCGTGGAAACAAGCCCTTTGGCCCACCGTGTCCGGGCCAACCAGCGATCCATGCACATTAACACTATCCAACACACACTAGGGAAAATTGTTACATTCATACCAAGCCAATTAGCCTACAAACCTGTACATCTTTGGAGTGTGGGAGGAAACCGAAGATCTCGGAGAAACCCCACGCAGGACACGGGGAGAATGTAAAACTCCGTACAGACAGCACCCGTAGTCAGGATCGAACCTGGGTCTCTGGCACTGTAAGGCAGCAACGCTACCGCTGCACCACTGTGCCGCCCCAATTCTGCTTTTGAATCGAAGTGCTTCTTCCTCTTAGCAATGCCTGGCAATGTTTGTGCCTGCTACAAGAAATAACTCATTCCCAATAACCTAACATCGTACCCTAACAAAGTTTAACACTTTTTGGCCGATATCCTGCTAAACCTTTCCTATCCATATACCTGTCCAAGTGTTATATCATTTCCCAATTTCTGAACTAAGTACCTTGACTGATGAAGGCCAACATGCCAACAGCCTTCTTCACCATCCTATCTACCTGTGATGCCACTTTCAGGGAACTATGTACTTATACACCTCGATGCCTGTTCTCCACAGCACTGTCCAGGGCCCTATCATTCACTGTTTCCCGATCTGCTTTGACTTCGCAAAATGCTGCACCTCACATTTATCTGAATGAAACTCCATTTGCTATTCATCGTGCGTGGCAGAGCCTGTTCCTGTGCCATACTGTTCAATGTTCTATATTCCAAGGATACAGAGGTGGAGGAATCCTCTGGTGTGTTTGATTAATTGATTAGTTGATTGATTGATTGATACTTTATTATCATATGTGACATGTCACCGTGAATTCTTTGTTTTGCAGACCATACACAAAGTATGCAAAAAGCCGTCACACATAGGGCGCCGAAAAGGTTACGGAAGCATTCAATATATTCCACATTGGTCTCTCTTTGTTATTGGTAGAGCAGCTGCCTCACAGCGCAGGAGACCCGGGTCCGATCCTGATGCTGGGTGGCGCCTATGTGGAGTTTTCCCTGTGAATGAATAGGTTTCTTCCAAGCACCACTGGTTTCCTCCCACATTGCATAAAACTTGTGGGGTTGTAGGTTAATTGGTCTCTGTAAATTGCCCCTAATGTGCAGGGAGTGATAACAAGAGTAAATGGGTAATCGACGGTCAGCATGGACTCTGTGGGCTGAAGGGCCTGTTTCCATGCAGTATATCTAAATCAAACTAGGCTAAACTAAAGCAGAATTGCAGAGGAGCTGACATTGGGTAAAATCCTGTCCAGCACCTGCACTTGTCTCTGGGGATGCACTTGCAGGTCCACTTGAGCTGGAGGCCTCGTTGCCATGGTAATCTTGCTACTAAGGCCTCAGGTGGATAACCTACCTAACTTATCCCCCATAACAATCCTGGTGTCAGTCTATCAGTAATATTCCCTTTGTCCTATCCATCTCTCCCTGACTTCTCGGCAATATGAAATTAAAGGGCCTGTCCCACTTTCACGACCTAATTCACGACCTCTTCCGAGTTTGCCCTTGACTCATACTCGCAGCATGGTCGTCACGAGGTCGTAGGAGGTTGTAGGTAGGTTGTAGCAGGTCGTGGGTACTCGTGGCACAAAGTAGGTCACTGCGTTTTTCTAGCCTGATGAAAAATGTCCACGAGTAAAGAAGATCATTAATTAGGCCGTGAAAGTGGGACAGGCCCTTTACACAAATTCTCTCTTTCCTAGTTCACAAGGAGTTTTGAACTGAATCATTAACTTTGCTCTTCTCTCCACATTTGCTGTCTGACCTCTCAGGTTATCCAACATTTTCTATTTTTATTTTAAAATTCCAGCAGCTTCATTTCTTGTTTTGATTTTGATTTTCATGTTTTTGAAATAACATAGCCAGTTGAGGTGTGTAAAATGGCTAGAAATCTGAAGAGAGTGAATTAAATGAACCTCGCAAATAGAAAGTCAACAACCAAGTCCCAAAAGTCAAAATAATTGGAAGAAAGATTGCAAATAATGAGTATAGAAGCTGGGATGTAATGTTAAAATTGTACAAGGCATTGGTGAGACCAAATCTGGGGTATGGTGTACAATTTTGGTCGCCCAATTATAGGAAGGATGTCAACAAAATAGAGAGAGTACAGAAGAGATTTACTAGAATGTTGCCTGGGTTTCAACAACTAAGTTACAGAAATAGGTTGAATAAGTTAGGTCTTTATTCTCTGGAGCGCAGAAGGTTAAGGGGGGACTTGATAGAGGTCTTTAAAATGATGAGAGGGATAGACAGAGTTGATGTGGACAAGCTTTTCCCTTTGAGAATAGGGAAGATTCAAACAAGAGGACATGACTTCAGAAT
Source organism: Leucoraja erinaceus (assembly GCF_028641065.1). NCBI lineage: Eukaryota > Metazoa > Chordata > Chondrichthyes > Rajiformes > Rajidae > Leucoraja > Leucoraja erinaceus. Next base: position 17,224,206 of record NC_073392.1, on the reverse strand, counting down.
TAAGGGACAGAAGTTTAGGGGTAACATGAGGGGGAACTTCTTTACTCAGAGAGTGGTAGCAGTGTGGAATGAGCTTGCAGTGGAAGTGGTGGAGGCAGGTTCGTTGGTATCATTTAAAAATAAATTGGATAGGCATATGGATGAGAAGGGAATGGAGGGTTATGGTATGATTGCAGGCAGGTGGGACTAAGGTAAATAAAGTTGTTCGGCACGGACTTGTAGGGCCGAGATGGCCTGTTTCCGTGCTGTAATTGTTATATGGTTATATGGTTATATGGTAAAGGTGTTGACGAGATATATGCCAAGTCTTGGAACCTGCAGATCAAGAGCTGGATGATGACAATAGGCTCTACTGACCTTTGCCAGTTGACAAGGACATTACTTTAAGGTACACAAAAATGCTGGAGAAACTCAGCGGGTGCAGCAGCATCTATGCAGCGACGGATATAGGCAACGTTTCGGGCCGAAACCCTTCTTCAGACTGACAAGGCTCCTCAAGGACATTACTTTTTTGTGTTCCATTAGTTTTGAGCATTTCATACAAGAATAGACCATAAAAGATATATAGCCTATATATTACTGGCTGCTTTTTACTCTGTTTGAGACTAGACTTCCTAAACATCCTTCCTCTGCTTTCCACTAACAGGTTCAACTGGAAAAATCATGCATTTCTTCATCACCGATACTAAGACCAAGTACTTTTTTTCAAACTTTTCAATACAGATTGAGTTATTTTAAATATTATGCAAGTTATAAATCAATTAAGTTAAATATCCCCTCAATAGCGGATGATTAATCACATTTAAAAATAAATTGGATAGGCATATGGATGAGAAGGGAATGGAGGGTTATGGTATGAGTGCAGGCAGGTGGGACTAAGGGAAAAAAATTTGTTCGGCACGGACTTGTAGGGCTGAGATGGCCTGTTTCCGTGCTGTAATTGTTATATGGTTATATGGTTATATGGTTATATGGTAAAGGCGTTGACGAGATATATGCCAAGTCTTGAATTGACTTATTCAATTCTAGCTTTAAGCAGAAAAAATAAATCATTTAAAAAATATCTTATCCTATCCCTGTTAATAAGCTCCGTTTATTTCCCCTGATCATTCTTCTGACCCTGACTGCCTGATTGTTTGTAACACTGCATTAATTGTATAAGGCTTACTCTTCAGAATGACATAATTGGGAGAGTCTAGGACTGGAGGGCATAGCCTTAAAATAAAGAACGTTCCTTTAGGAATGAGATGAGAAGGATTTTTTTAGTCAGAGGGTGCGTATCTGTGGAATTATTTGCCAAAGAAGGCTGTGGAAGGCCAATTCAATGGATATTATTAAGGCAGAGATAGATAGATTCTTAATTAGTACGGGTGTCAGAGGTTATGGTAAGAAGGCAGGAGAATGGGGTTAGGAGGGAGATATAGATCAACCATGATTGAATGGCAGAGTAGATTTGATGGGCTGAATGGCTTAATTCTGTTCCTATCATTTATGACCTTATAATTGACTGTCCAGTGCACCTGTGCTCCCATCAAGAAACATGGCGATAATTTTTAATTATTCCAAAATTCAATGATTTTCCACCAGAACTAACAATAGAACCAGTCATCCCTATTTTATCTTGGCATGCAGTTTATAGCAAATTTATTCTGTTACTATCAAAACAAAAAAAACTATACGGTAGACTGGGGATGAGATTCTTTCTTTGCATTTGAAATCGATTGTGAACTTATTCCATAAATTTGACCATCCAGTTATATTATACAACTTTATTACATATTGGCTGATGATTAATTTTGTTAAATCATTTGCAAAATCATGATATGATTGCACAACATAAAATATAACACGTATCCAAGTATATAATAATAGAAAGATACAATACCAAAAGGTAGATTCAATAAGCACAAACTGAAACCAGTCGACAGGTTTTACATTCTAGTCACAAATACTCTGCACCATTATCCCATCTCTGGTACCACTATTAATGCAAGGCTTTCCAAAGATTGGAACTTATCCAAACCTCGATAGAATGACAAGAGATGTGTCTGAAGACTGGGTTCAATCAGTGGCAAGTTATTTGTGGCATTAATGTGAATATTTGACCAGCCTTTGCTACCACATTCTACTAATAGTACATGAACATTGTCAAATATTTAAGGAGTTTCTCAGGCTTATTACCTGACGGACCAACATAGCATAACATGTAGATTTCATACATAAAACATGTAAAAAATAACGCATAGGAACATGCCTTTAACCTCAATGTCCATGCCAAACAGGATGCCAATTTTAACAAATCTCCTTTCCCTGGACATGATCCATATCTCTCCACTTCTTGCATATCCATGTCCCTATTTAAAAGCCACTTAAATGCCACTATTATATCTGCCTCCACCACCACTCCTGGCAGCATGTTCCAGTCCCCCACCATTCTGTGTAGAAAACATGCCCCACACATCTCCTTTAAACTTGCCCCCTCTGACCTTACGCCTCTTGCTTTTTGTCATTGCCACTCTGGGGACTAGGATGTGACTCTCTACCCTGTCTAGACCCCAGAATTTAGCCACAGAACACCTTGCATTTTTTTGCACGATGTGAAATTCTCCAGAATTAAATACTTTTGTTGGAGAAAAACAAGTGTACAGTAAATCACTTTAGTGCTACATCTTAAATGTAGCAGCCACATTTTCTGTTTCAGAGTAATAATTTCAAATCAAGTCAAGTTTATTGCCATGTGCACCAGCAGGCTGAGATATAGGTACAATGGAAATCTTGCTTGCGACAGCATCGCAGGCACATACTCAGGCATACACACAAAAACAAATTGTACATAAATCTGACATTAATTCAACAAGACAGTTTAAAAGAAAAAGGCTGCTAGGAATAAATCAAACCTGCTACTGGAAATAGACCTTCTAATCATGTGAATGAGGCATAAGGAAGATACCAAAATGAAATGCAAAGCATAAAATGTTACATTGTTTGTGGATAAGAAGATTGGGAAAATTCAAAACCTGGAACACTGCTGAAAATTTGACACAAATTTCATGATAGCTCATTTTCATCAGAGGGGTTTAGACTGGGTTAATTCAGTTAATTCCAGGGATGAAAGGGATGACTAATGACACAAGGCTGAGACTGCACTCACTGTAATTTAGAGGAGTGAGCGATGAAGGGGTTATTGAGGCATTTAAGATTCAGAGGAGGATTGCTAGAGTGGACGGAGTAGGGTATAGTCCAGGTGCAATGGAAGTCTTGCTTGCAGCAGCATCACAACCACGTAGACTCAGAAAATTACACAAAATATGAATTATACGTAAATTCGACCAGACAGTAAAAAGAAAAAGAATGTGCAGAAATAAAGCAAATCTTTCACTGGAAGTTCACCTTCAAAACAAATAGGTGAGGAGGAATGAGTTATCTATGAGAGTTACAAATATTTGGAATTCTCTGCCTTGTGGAGCTGCGAATGATGAACCATTGAAGGTTGTGATTTTCAGTTTGTCGCTGAGTCTTAGATTATGGGAAATGAGTAGAATTGTATATGGGAGTATAACAGATATAATCCAATTAAACTGTTGGAGCAGACATAAAGGAGCTATATGTCCCGTTTGTGCTGTTATATTATGTTTTTATGAATAATTCCAAACATCGCTGTTATTGAGATGTGCAGTATTGCAGACATTGAAATGGTCTTTATTGGCTGACCACATCAAAATCCATTGCCTTTCAGCATTCCAAAGATCCTGCATTGTTCCACAAGGTCAACCACACCAAGTATTATACATCCAGGCAGGAATAAGAAACAAGAAGTATCAAGACTCACATTATGCAGCAGTTAAGTTGCTGCCTTACATTGCCAAAGACCCAGGTTCAATCCTGACTACAGGTGTTGTCTGTATGGTGTTTAGATGTTCTCCCCGTGACTGCATGGGTTTTCTCTGAGATCTTCAGATTCCTCCCACATTCTAAAGACGTGCCGGTTTGTCAGTTTGTTAGCTTGGTATCAATGTAAAATAGTTCCTAGTGCATGTAGAATGGTGTTAGTGTGCGAGGATTGCTGGTCGGTGCAGACTCAGTGGGTCGAAAGGCCTGTGTCCGTGCAATATCTCTAAACTAAACTGAACACCAAAGGTTTGTGCTATAGATATGATGGGATAGAGAACCATTCAAATAACTATCCCACAGAAAACCAATAATGCAGGAGTGTCCTTGCCCCTTTTTATTCTATGTGCAAATGCATCAGACTGCTGTTCATTGGAATACCAGCATGGCAAAGATTCAATTCTGTCTCACGTGAATATGCACCTTCCTGCATGACCAACTGAAGGTTATTTATTTAACGCCGGAAAAATAGTCAGAGCACCCTGAACCTTTTACTCTGTCATTTTCTAATCATCATCTTCATGAAAACATTTCTTTCACCTTCCACTCATTCTCCCAGTCATAATTCACAGCCAGAACCCCTTAATTGCCATATTATCTCCTGAATATTTAGGATTCCAAATTGCAGCCAAAATCTTTTAATCACTATAATTATTTGACTCTTTCGAACGCATATTTTCATTGAGCGTTCTTCTGATTTGCAGATGACACAAAGCTGGGTGGCAGTGTGAACTGTGAGGGGGATGCTATGCGAATGCAGGGTGACTTGGACGGCTTGGGTGAGTGGCCAGATGCATGGCAGATGCAGTTTAATGTAGATAAATGTGAGGTTATCCACTTTGGTAGCAAAAACAGGAAGGCAGATTATTATGTAAATGGTGTCAAGTTGGGAAAAGAGGAAGTACAATGGGATCTGAGGGTACTTGTTCATCAGTCAATGAAAGCAAGCATGCAGGTACAGCAGGCAGTGAAGAAAGCGGATAGCATGTTGGCCTTCATAACAAAGGAGTTGAGTATAGGAGCAAAGAGGTCCTTCTGCAGTTGTACAGGGCCCTAGTAAGACCACACCTGAAGTATTGGGTGCAATTTTGGTCCCTAATTTGAGGAAGGACATTCTTGCTATTGAGGGAGTGCAGTAGATTAACAAGGTTAATTTCCGGGATGGCGGGACTGTCATATGCTGAGAGAATGGAGCGGCTGGGCGTGCATTGGAATTTAGAAGGATGAGAGGAGATATTATTGAAACATATAAGATTATTAAGGGTTTGGACACACTGGAGGCGATGTTGGGGGAGTCCAGAACTAGGGCACCAGTTTAAGAATAAGGGGTAAGCCATTTAGAACGGAGATGAGGAAACACTTTTTCACACAGATAGATGAGAGTCTGTGAAATTCTCTGCCTAAGAGGGCAGTGGAGACCAATTCTCTGGATAGTTTTAAGAGAGAGCTAGATAGGGCTCTTAAAGATAACGGAGTAAGGGGTTATGGGGAGAAGGCAGGAATGGGGTACTGATTGGGGATGATCAGCCACGATCACAGTGAATGGCGGAGTTGGCTCGAAGGGCCGAATGACCTACTCCTGCACCTATTGTCTATTGTCTATTGTCTATTGCCTATTGTCTATTGTCTATTGTCTATAGTCTATTGTCTATATTGCTGCCTTGCAGCACCAGAGATCAGGTTCGATCCTGATGATGGGTGCTGTCTGTATGGAGCTTGTATGTTCCCCCTGTGACCGCATAGGTTTTCTACAGGTGCTCCCGTTTCCTCCCACACTCCAAAGCATACAGGTTTGTAGTTTAATGACCTTAGTGTACCGGGGTGATCAGTCAGCTCAGACTCGATGGGCCAAAGAGTCTGTTTCCCCACTGTATCTCTAAAGTCTAGAGCAGGGGTTCCCGACCATTTTTGTCCCATTTACCCCAGGCAACTTTAATAGCACATAACAATGTTATTTCATTTATTGATAAACAACTAATGATGAACAGATACCGTTAAACCAGAGCCAAACACAGTCAGTCAATGAGAAAAAATATGTACAAATCAAGGATCAACAAATTTACCCCCTGGGTAGGCGTAATTTGCCTCCTGCAGGACTCTTCGGCCCATCCAGTTTGTGCTGACTGATCACCCCTGTACACTAAGGTCATTAACCTACAAATTTACCCTGCGGGTAAATTTATCCCAGGTTGGGAACCCTTGGTCTAGAGTCTAAAGTAAATCTGTCAAGTTTGGCAAAATATGTTGAATACATCTACTATTCAAAAACAGTGAACAAAATTTTAAAGCAAAAAAAAAAATTGTGAAATTGATAAAAGATTTAAGTATTTAAAAAGACTTACAAGCCCAAAAATAATTAGCATGTTTATAAAACTCAAACAATTTGAGTTATTTAACAATTCATACCTTGAATCTATTCACCATTGAAATGAATGGAGAACTTGACAGTGCTAAGTTCAACCTTGCACAGCTTTTTCAAGTGGCTCTTTCTATCTAAATGATGGGGAATAGTTGCAACTTCGTCCTTTGGCGCCGGTCACCATGAGAAGGAAGTGGCAGTGCCTGACCATGAACATGACAGCAAACATCTGCTAGCACAGCTAGGAACTCTATGCTCTCGTACGTATGAGCAGAAATCCCAACCTGACCGGCACTCACTCACGGACTAGTACAACAGGGATGTAATGCTGAGGCTTTATAAGACACTGGACAGACTGCATCCGGAGTATTGTGAGCAGCTTTGGGCCCCATATCTGAAGAAGGATGTGCTGCCGCTGGAGAGGGTCCGAGGAGGTTTACGGAAATGATCCCAGACATGTTTGGGTTGACATGTGATGAGCATTTAACGGCTTTGGGCCTGTATTCGCTAGAGTTCAGAGGGATGAGGGGACACCTCATTGAAACTTATAGATTAGTGAAAGATTAGTGAAACTAGTGGGAGAGTCTAGCACAAGCCTCCGAATAAAAGGACATAACTTTAGAAAGGAGATGAGGAGGAATTTATTTTTGTCAGAGGGTGGTGAATCTGTGGAATTCATTGCCACAGAAAGTCGTGGAGGCCAAGTCAATGGGTATTTTTATGGTGGAGATTGATAGGTTCTTGACTAGTGAGGGTGTCACAGGTTGTGGGGAGAAGGCAGGAGAATGGTATTGAGAGGGAAAGATAGATCAGCCGCAATTGAATGGCGGAGTAGACTTGATGGGCTGAATAGCTTAATTCTGCTCCTACACCTTATGAACTTAAATCTGAATAACTTTTAACAACTCAATCAAATGTCCCAGTTTGTTTCTGTCTTCTCTCTTCTTCCTCCTGACCTTTTTTCTTGTCTGCCTGCTGATCAACTGGCTCATTATGTGAGCAACAAAGATGAATAGTTTGTCCTGTGTAGTTTTAAATTGAAAGCGAATGGAAAAAAAACTCACTTTAATCATATTTCATTCCAGACTCACTTATCTTCATCGCCTGTTGTTTAGCCCCGTCACATCTGATCAGTCTGAGAATGTTTAGATCACTGCACATTCACTTTGGCAGAACCATGCTACTTATTCTTAAATTTTAGCTGCCAAGAAGAGAAACTATGGGGAAGCTCAATGGAGAAAACACGTGGCACGGGCAATTTGAAAATAAGTTTAAAGAAAGATTGAAAAATAAGGCGGCTCACGTTCTTGCATTGCATTTCCCCTGCAATGTAACCGATTTCCAATGATGCTGAGATCTACTACACAATCAGCTTTTGTAATCTTAAATGGAATAGTAACCACAAAGGTGCCTTGGGGAGAGAGGATGAGATAGAGGGCATTAAAAAAACACGCTGCATTTCCTTTGATGAACTTGAAATTGAGAATGTTCAGCAAACCATTGCAGACATCCTCTTAGCCAGCTTCAATATTTGGACAATGGACAATAGATAAAAGGTGCAGGTGTAGCTCATTTGGGTCTTCAATCATGGCTGATCATCCACAATCAGTACCCCATTCCTGCTCTCTCCCCATATCCCTTGACTCTGCTATTTTTAAGACCTCCATCTAACTCTCTCTTGAAAGCATCCAGAGAATTGAAACATAGAAACATAGAAATTAGGTGCAGGAGTAGGCCATTCGGCCCTTCGAGCCTGCACCGCCATTCAATATGATCATGGCTGATCATCCAACTCAGTATCCCGTACCTGCCTTCTCTCCAATTGGGCTCCACTGCCTTCTGAGACAGAGAATTCCACAGATTCACAGCTCCCTGGATTTCTCAATGATAGTAATCCCTATCGATACATCCAGTTTTGTGGCAAGAGTGGGCAATGTTTTCTGCCTCTGTTTCTCCTAAGTGTTTGCATACATTTTTCTGTAGTACATACGAGATTATGGGATGATGTAATAGAGGTGCATGAAACGCTGGAGAGATTCAATGGAGTAGATGCAGAGAAATGGCTTCTACTAAGAAGGGATGTCATTCATGAGAGAAATCAGGTGGTATTGTGGATTTCTATCATCGTCAATGACTTTAGACTTTGGAGATACATCATGGAAACAGGCCTTTCAGCCCACCGAGTCCGCACCGACCAACGACCACCCTGTGCACTAACGTACTAACGTACAAAGGACAATTTTACAACTTACCAAAGGCAATCAATCTACAAACCTGTACTTTTTGGAGTGTGTGAAGAAACCAGAACACCCGGAGTAAACCCACACAGTCACAGAGAGAACGTAAATGTCTATGAAGACAGCACCTGTGGTCAGGTTTGTACCCGGGTCTCTGGTGCTGTAAGGCAGCAACTCTACTGCTGCACCACTGTGACACACTAAATGGATGGTAGAAAATTGCTCTAGTCACACAAAAAGATGAGGAGGATTGGATAATTTAAATTTTCAGGACAGAATTCAATTGCTTTGGTTGGGTATCAAGGGATATGAAGCAATGTCACATAGATTCAATTGAGTGGCTGTATATTCCCTAGAGACAGAAAAGCTTACACCTCTTCCTAATGTTCTACCGCCCAATACTTGACAATCACAGATCGAGGCTGGCAGCATTACTAAGGCTGTCTCTGGCTGCATGTGGCAGCTGAGGAAGAACCCTGGTCTATGGCGCTGTAAGGAAGAAACTCTACCGCTGCACCATGTATTCTTTCTAGTTATTCCACTGATTCCTATAACAATGCTAGGTAGCATAGGTATATACCACACCCTTCTTTTCACCTTTTAACCTTAAGGTAGAGCAAGACAAGTTTCTTCTGCATTGTACTGGTCAATAATAATCTATTCTCCCCATTGGAGAATACTAAAACTCCAGCTGCGGCTCGACAGATGCTGTACAATGGAAGAAGCATGGTCTTGTCACTGCTGAACTGAGTCCCAGTGAATATAACACACATATATATATATATATATATAGTCTATGTATACAGTAGATATAATCCACTATAATCCACAAGAAAGCCCAAGAGTCCACATACTGTTTTGATTATTTTGCAGAAAAAGTAGATTACTCTTGGAAAGGATACAGTGTAGATTAATGAGAAAAACACCAGGGTTTAAATGTTCAGTTCCATGACTCTTTGACTCGATGACATGAAAAAGGAAATCTCCTGAGATAAGATGCTCACTGCATTTAATTTGGGCAGCTTGTTTTCTTGTTGAAAGGATTCTGCCTGACCCCGGATAAAGAATGGGGAAATTATCCAATTTTCAAAGATTCTGAAGGCAATGGATGATAAGGATAGTACATTCTGCAGATGGAACAGTATATTGTGACCATATATTTAGCACATCATTATCAATTGACTTCCCCTCAATGTAGCTAGATTCCCTAGCAGTATTCATGAAATTATTTCGCCAAATGTATCCGAATCTACAAAATAAAAATGCAGAACTCCAAGAAAATATGGTTAAATATTCAAGCAAAACCTCTCATTAATACCACCATTCCCTGAGGTTGTAACTATTTATCACTCTTGAAAATATGACGATGAGCTATCAAGATAAATGGATCCCCGGAAACAAATGACCAAAATGTGATCCCAAGTGGATTAGTAAATACATTGGAAGTGGAAAAGAGGAAAAATGGTCCAGACAGATCTCCCGTGTGGAAGGGTTGACCATAGAAAATGTAGAAGCTCATTAAAAGTGTGATTATGTTGGTGATGAAATGTTTTGCAAAAGGCAAATCTGTTGAGGCTAAACATAAACAAAGTCCCTCACAAGCACAGCCACAAACCATGGTCAGAAAAAAAAGAAGAGCACATCTGAAAAGATGTAGATTGAAGAGAATAAGTATCTAAATTACCTTTTTAAGTCACGTACTCCTTCCAAGCAGATATCCAGTGTAATATTTACCTGACTTTGCAGCCCGTCAGAGAGGTTGTACAGTACTGATCTTGAAGGAAGCTTCACACCAAATCAATGGATCCAAGATGTGTATTGGCAATGTTGCCCTGAGCAGCCAATTAACACCATAAGCAATCTTATTAAGCAAACTGGAAACATTCTGCAGAGGGAACAACATTAGGATTTAGATGTGAAATTATATCAGAATATGAAAAATCATAATGATAACTTCTTAAAATTGTTTTTATTGCTGTAAAACACAAAAAAAATGATATAATTATCGGGGAATTCAAACCCATTGAAATGAATCAATGTTTAAGGAGCAAAGGCTGCTTTAGCATGCTATTAAACTGTTAGCAGAACATCAAGCACCATAGCAGGACCTGTTCTGATGAAGGGCCCTTGATCTGAGAAGTAATTTCTGTTTCACTCTGCCATTGATGCTACTTGACCTGCCAAAGCTTCCACCATTATTTAATTTAGTTATAGTATAATGTAGTTCCCTCCCTCCTCCCTCCCCCCCCCACCCCCACCCCCACTACCCCCCAATATTTACACATCCCCAAACCTTTCCACTCGTCACTTTCATTTCATGTTTCATCCATCTTGTGTTTTATGACTGCTGGAAGATCAATTTCCCTCCTGGGATGAATAAAGTTCTATCGTATTGTATCGTATCATAGTCCAGCACCATCACCCTCTCTAAGTTTAACGTCAAACTCAGGAAACTGGGTCTATGGAATTGTGCCTGTTTCCATGCCGTACCTCTAAAACTAAAACTAAAACTAAAAAAAACAAAGCACGGTGAAAATTGGCACAGTTTGACCAAATATCATTGAATGTGCAGGAAGTAGAATTTGATTTGAAGCCTTCCAACATGATGAATAGATATCAAATTAACTAATTAATTACTTTCACTTCATGAAAAATGAGTCAAGTGTCAGGATCACAGACACGAGTTAAATTAATTTCTCATTCACCCTTTTACATTGTGTGGATCTTTAATATGTACAACTGATTGCTTGTTTATGTTACTACAGCACCCATCTCAAAGGCTTGAATGGCATGCACCCTGATGGTGAAAGAAACTAAAGGATTGCAAACCAAACTTCATCGGTTACTGAAAATTGCATATGGAAAGGTTTCATTAGATACAGAAGGCTGGGGGATGGGATGAGACAGCAGGGGGGCTGAGGAAGGGGAGGAGACAGCAAGGACTAACAAAATTGGGAGAATTCGATGTGAATGTGCCCGTGTGTTAGAAAGTGGTTGATGCGGTGATCACATTGAAGAATGGTAACAAATCAAGCAGCAAAAGACTGATCAGTCTTATTTATTTTCTCCTTCAACATAAGGTATAAGGAGCAAACAAGTGGAGGATTTGCATAACAATAAAGTGGAGGATTAGGGAGTATATAATCTGATGAGGAATAGCCTGTCTGCTAACTGCAGCTTCATTGAGTCCTTGAAGGAGACAATCCAGTGTAAATGTGTTGGAAGCCCTTTTATTTCCAAAACCCGACTTTTCCCTGTCTTTGATAAAAGTTCCACAACGAAGACCGGATTAACCAAACTTCATTGTGGTGACTCGCTGCTGGATATCAGGGGCTCGGAGGCTAAACGCAGCTTTTAAATCGGGAGCTCGCGGGTCCGGGGGGAGAGAGAGAGACAGCTCCCGCAACGCGACTTGATGTGGGGTAAAACCCGACACAGTACATCACCCGTTACGGCTTCATATTGGGGTTGACTTTCAGAGGTTTTGGGACCAGAGTAAAGAGAAACAGGGGAGAGAAAAGACTTGCACTGAGCAAAATCACTCAGGGAGATATTGGAGTGCATTAATTGTATAGCTGAAATTCTCTCTTTTATTTAACCCAAATTTTACTAAATTATCTTTTAACTTGTCTTTCAGATATCAGCATTCTCGTAAATAAATTATCTATTAGATATTAGCATCAAGTTTCAATTCTGCCCTGAAGAATAAATTCACATCTGTCACAGTTTTAGAAATGATTTTATGGATTCCCCCTTCAATGAATAATGGACAACACCTTCCACTATCCATGTCTAACACAATCCAATTTGCCCTCACGATAATGGAGCACTGGAGGGGAGGGTGTCTGTTATTACCAATTGTCTACTATAACCGAGTGAGGGGAGTAAAGTTTAACCCAAGGCCAGGAGGGTAGAAACGCAATGTTAGAGAGGTCCGCAGAGCCCGTAGCCCCACGCACAGTGTGCCAGGGATGGGCCTTGTACGAACGCCGCCTTAGTTCTGTTCGCTCAGTCCACTCCCACAATGTGCCAGCTCATCGGCTAACTGGTGGATGTGAGCGGGCGGTGCAATGGGAGCCTTGGTCCGCTATAACCAAGAAAAAGGATCTCGACCCTAAACGTAACCTATTCCTTCTCTCCAGAGATGCTGCCTGGCCCACTGAGTTACTCCGGCATTATGTGCCTATGCACTATATGGAGGTCTGTCAATTGCAAAGATTTACTGTATTAACAGTTTGACCCCAATCCCACATCCTGTGCTTGTAAATGTTATAGTTTCCTTAAACACAGCTAATTTATTTTAGATTCTCAAACTTATTTCTAGCTCCCTCCTTGGATTCTTCCCCACTATTTCAGCTACAGATGTATACTTATGTATTGCTGGTCACAAATCACTTTGCAATTAATAACGTTTTTCTTTACTATTGTAATGCAGGATCCATCTTCATTAAGGAGGACACAAACAATCTTCCTGATGTACTAGTGCCCAGAGGATCTGGGGTGACGGAGGAACTGAAGGAAATCCACATTAGGCAAGAAATGGTGTTGGGTAGACTGATGGGACTGAAGGCTGATAAATCCACAGGGCCTGATGGTCTGCATCCCACGGTACTTAAGGAAGTGGACGCATTTGTGATCATTTTCTATAGATTCAGGATCAGATCCTGTGGATTGGAGGGTAGCTAATGTTATCTCACTTTTTAAGAAAGGAGCTAGAGAGAAAACAGGGAATTATAAACCAGTTAGCCTGACATTGGTGGTGGGAAAGATGCTGGAGTCAATCATAAAAATGAAATAACGGCATTTGGATAGTAGTAACAGGATCGGTCCGAGTCAACATGATCAGCCATGATCATATTGAATGGCGGTGCAGGCTCGAAGGGCCGAATGGCCTACTCCCGCACCTAATTTCTATGTTTCTATGTTTCTAACATGAATTTACGAAGGGGAAATCATGCTTGACTAATCCTCGAGAATTTTTGGAGGATGTAACTAGGAAATTGGACAAGGGAGAGCCAGTGGATGCAGTGTACCTGGACTTTCAGAAAGCATTTGATAAGGACCCACATAGGAGATTAGTGGGCAGAATTAGGGCACATGGTATTGGGGGTAGAGTGCTGACATGGATAGAAAATTGGTTGGCAGACAGGAAACAAAGAGTAGGGATTAACAGGTCCCTTTCATAATGGCAGGCAGTGACTAGTGGGGTACCATAAGGCTCGGTGCTGGGACCACAGCTATTTACAATATACATCAATGATTTAGATGAAGGGATTCAAAGTAACATTAGCAAATGTGCAAATGACACAAAGCTGGGTGGCAGTGTGAACTATGAGGAGGATGCTATGAGAATACAGGTAGACTTGGACAGGTTGGGTGAGTGGGCTGATGCATGGCAGATGCAGTTTAATGTGGATAAATGTGAGGTTATCCAATTTGGTAGCAAAAACAGGAAGGCAGATTATTATCCAAATGGTGTCAAGTTGGGAAAAGGGGTAGTACAACAGGATCTGGGGGTCCTTGTTCATCAGGCAATGAAAGTAAGCATGCAGGTACAGCAGGCAGTGAAGAAAGTGAATGGCATGTTGGCCTTCATAACAATAGGAGTTGAGTATAGAAGCAAGTAGGTCCTTCTGCAGTTGTATAGGGCCCTAGTGAAACCACATTTGGAGTATTGTGTGCAGTTTTGGTCCCGTAATTTGAGAAAGGACATTATTGCTATTGAGGGAGTGCAGCGTAGGTTTACAAGGTTAATTCCCAGGATGGCGGGACTGTCATATGCTGAGAGAATGGGGCGGCTGGGCTTGAGTACTCTGGAGTTTAGAAGGATGAGAGGGTATCTATTGAAACATGTAAGATTATTAAGGGTTTGGACACGCTAGAGGCAGGAATGTACCCGATGTTGGGGGAGTCCAGAACCAGGGGCCACATTTAAGAATAAGGGGTAAGCCAGTAAGAACGGAGATGAGGAAACACTTTTTTACAGAGAGTTGTGAGTCTGTAGAATTCTCTGCCTCAGAGGGCGGTGGAGGCCAGTTCTCTCGATACTTTAAAAGAGAGAGCTAGATAGGGCTGTGAGAAAAGGGTTAATAGGGATGGTTGATTTATACTAGAACTCTGAAAAATATAACTTAGAAAGAAATAAGGTGTCAGCAGAAGCCAGACTGCTGGTAGAAGTAACAATATACAGACATTCTAGATAAAAAGTAGCAAACAGATAGAAACTTCAGCAGAAGCCTTAGGAGTCTTTGACGTCAGGAGACATTCCGAGACGTTCTCGTGGGAATATAAACCTTAGTGTTCTGATTGGCAGAAGCTCGATGGGGAGACATGAGGTAGTGACCATAGTAAAGAAATGTATAAAGATAGAAAGCATCTCCATCTTCTGTGTGCCTCTAGGGGACATCAGAGGAGAGGCACCTATTCTGCAGAATATGAAATTAATAAAAACACTTCTTTGTCTGAATTTGTCTCAAGAGCATTTGTGATTTTTGAATCTCACAGGGCTCTTAAAGATAGCGGAGTCAAGGGATATGGGGAGAAGGCAGGAACGGGGTACTGATTGGGGATGATAGGCCATGATCATATTGAATGGCTCGAAGAGCCGAATGGCCTACTCCTGCACCTATTGTCTATTGTCTATTGTCTATAGAAATGCAGCAGTCAAATTGCACACATCAAAATTCCAAAAACAACATTGAAGATCAGATAATATGTTTAAGTGATGTTGATTGAACAGTTAATATGAATACTCCCTTCAATAGAGATTTAAAATAAAAACAGAAAATACCGGAAGCTCTCAACAGTCACAAAACATCAGCAGAAAGAGAAACAGCTATTACTTCAATACTAGGTCCCTCATAAAATTTAAATTTAGGGTGTTAAAAGGGTAAAAAATAGGAACAGGATTACGCTATTTGGCCTCATGAGCCTTTATTTCATTCAGTAAGATTGTTGGTGATAGCCCACACCGACCAAAAGTCTACAATCCCCTTGGGAGAGTAAATTCCAAAGATTTACCACCCTTCCAGTGAAGACAGGTTCCTGATTACAGCCCAAAATGTTATTTTCCTCAGGCTTTTGACCTTGCAATTGCAATGAGAGTGTCTGACAAAAAAAATGAGCACCATGAAAATGTCCTTGTGACTAATTCCAATTTACTCCTCACCATTATTCAGTATCTCATTCCCCAATAATTTAGCATTATTACATCATTTGAACCATCATCAACTCCCAAATTTTGAGCCTCATTTTGGCTTGCAACTTCTTTTTCAGCTATGTGTTAATCCTTAAACGTCCTCATCTTTGCTCTCGTGTTCGTTTTTGCAAAACACTCAGAGGCTGGGCTGATATATGGATGCAATCTGCAATCCCTTTCACCAATCGCATATTTGACATCCACAATGATAATGGCAGCTCAAGGTATAGATTCATTTGGCCGAATGGCAATTTATGCAATTGCATTCCACACCAGTAAACTATTTCTTGTTGTTTCTGTTAACTGAAGCAAAATAGAGAGAATTGACCCTAATGGAAAATAGCAGCTTACCATTATTTTTTTTAAAAATCATGTTGCCAAGGATAAGAGTGTTAGCTGGGAAAAGGGGCATTGGTTTGCTGATTTGTACTTTGGGTTTTGTCAGAAGTAATTAGTCTGTCAGTCCCTACCATTACTTCTTCAACAAATAAAGTCTGTGATTTGCCACAAACAGGTGCAAGCCCCAGATTGTTTGAGTCACACATTAAATAAAATAACAGGCTGTGTAAAGTATAAAAAGAGTCAGTATTCACACAAGAAATGAGAAATTGCACCCCATTAAACTGTTGCTTTTACTACTTTCTGAATTGGCATGAATATCTAAAAATATTAACGTTCCACTCTTATTTCTCAGTTAATGATTTTGGAAATAGCATTTATCTTTTATTCTAAGGAGAGTATCAAACTATTTTAATTAATAATGTTCTTTACATTCATATTACATTTTTAACGCCTTCCGGATTCCGCTTTACGATTGGCTATCATACTCTCACATTAATGGTTGGTATTCTATTCCCTGTGTTAAAAATAACCTGGAAACGCTTGATCAGTTGGGCAGGCATTCAAGACTAGGGATGTTTGGACAGAATGACTTCAACAGAAAAAACTGGATAAACATCAAGCACCAAAATCCAGCATGGTCATCAGAATGAAGTTACACACATCAGCTCTGTATTTAACAATTGGTCCAATTATCCATGAACCAATTGATCTCCTCCGTTTATGTTGCAGATGAGCACACTCAAAATTGCACACTGAAATTGCAGAGAAATGTTGAAGCAGTCCAGACCATCACACAAACCAACCTCCCTTACATTGATCGGATTTCACTGGACTTTATCTTGCATTAAAAGTTATTCATGTTACTTGCTTTATTGTTTATCTGTACATTGTGAATGGCTCGATTGTAATCATGTATAGACAATAGACAATACACATTGCCTTTCCGCTGAAAGGTTAGCATGTACTGTAACAAAAGCTTTTCACTGTTCCTTGGTACACGTGACAATAAACTACACTCAATTTGAAGAGCAAGGAAGATAAATTATCTAGTCAGAGAGTCAGAGAGTCATACAGTATGGAAACCTGTACTTCGGCCCAACATGCATGCTGACCAAGATACCCTATCCAACCTAGTCCCATTTCCCATTGATTGGCTCGTATCCCTCTAAAACTTTCCTATCTATGTACCTGCCTAAATGTCTTTTAAATGTTGTTGCATCTGCCTCAACTATATAACAACCATGAAAAAGATGCCACTCAAATTCCTATTAAAACCATCTCCTCTGGTAAACTTGTGCCCACTAGTTCTTGATTCCCCTACCCAGGGGAAAAGACTGTGCATTCATCCTATCTCTTTATGCTTTTAAACACCTCCACAAGATCACTTCTCAGCCTCCTGTGCTCCAAGGAATGAAATCCTAACCTGTTCAACCTCTCTCTATTAGGTATGTTACAAAACCTACCTGAATCGTGGCTGAACATCTGCCCCACCCCTTGTGTGTGATTTTGGTGCTGTTTAGAGGGGGCGGGTTTAAAACGCGATTTTTACTAGGCTGTTGCAATCGAAAATGTTCAGCCTAGTAAATCATTAACGGAAAATCGCTGAAAGACCCCGTCGCAAAAGGTATTATTAGTTTTTATGGCCTTGTAAAATAGTTAGAGTAGTTTAAAAATCACTCTCTAAACTCGCAACCTCTCGCAGCCCCAGGGTTTTATAAAGCAAACAATTAAAGGTATGTACCTTATTTTTACATTAAATGGGGCATGTATACTCACCAGTGTAATTACAATGGTCAATTAGCGAGTAGCCATTTATGCTCTTTGGGATAAAGGCAGTATTTTTCTGGGCATTTGAGGGCAAAAATTTAGCGCAATGTGAACGTTCTAAACCAGCGCGTTCACAGGCCCACTAGAAAGCCGATTTAAATTGACTTTAATTTACAGCAATTGTATACTAAACACTTCCATTTGGCACACACACTAAAGGATATTTAAATCTTTTTACCAAAACCATTAAGCTACAATTGTGCACGTATTTGTGAATATTATTTGGACACTTGGGCTATTTAAAAAAACCATTTATAATGGGGAGAAATGGATAGACGGGTAGCATCTAGTAAATTGAAGTTTGAAATTAGCTATGCAAGGCGGCAACTCTACTAGCTCCATATGCCAGTGGTTTCAGGTAAAGCAAACTCCAAGTTGAATCTGGGATACTGTGTTTCAGAATGGTTTCAATCTATAATAGCTCCAACAGCGTGCCGCCCAGAGGTGAAGACAGATTGTTTAAATGAAGAGTTGATAAATTACTGCAACATATCCTCTTATACACAGCAACATATTGTAGGCTCAGCCACGAGAGAGTATCCTACTGGACTGCTGATGATTAGGGAGTATTTGGCATTGACTTGCTTAAATGACTAAGTTAGAAACAGATCAAGTGAAGGGAAAGATAAGTAGTATACAGCAGAGTTTGGTGTTTGTTATTAATGTGTGTAACAAGATACAATAAAACTTTACTATTCACGCCAATCATGCTGTACAAGAGTATAATAGGTAATGCAAAAGTGAAAGGATACAGTACAGAATATAGTGCCACAGCCGCAGATAAAAAAAAGTGCAAGGGCCAAAACAAGGTAGGATGGGAGATGGAGAACGCACCCCTTAGCTTATGAGAGGTCTGTTCAAGAAAACCAATTGTACTTGAATGTTAACATAAATGCATCAGATTTTAATCCTAGTTCTACCTCGATTCAGTTCTAAATTGAACGACTAGACCAAAACCTTTGGCCACCTATCATCTGTTTGGTTAATTTTAATCTGACCCGTCTCTGTATGCTGACGGCAGTGTAAGGCATAGTGCTCAACCATTGTGGCGCTTTCACCTGCTTGAATCTATTTAAATTGCTCGACCATGAAGTCCATCAGAGCGCAACATTAATCCATCAACAGTGCAGTCACATTGCATCTGAGCAATGCAGAAAATGTCATGTTTGTTCAGCATTCACAACAGGTGATGCAGGTTGCGTTGGGAAGGACCTCAGCTATAAATGTAAAAAGATCAATTATCAGCAAATAGTGACTTCTTGTTTTTTCTCAAGTTTTATAGTTGAGCAAAGGGGACATGGGAGTCATGAGGTAGGAGATTGTGGGTGATCAGCCATGATCACATTGAATGGCGGTGCTGCCTCGAAGGGCCGAATGGCCTACTCCTGCACCTATTGTCTATTGTCTATTGTAATCTGTCGAGGGAAGTAGTATTTGGTGTCCCGTATTTTTCAAAGACTTCAGGCGGAATGAAAATGTGTGAAACTTTGCAATGAATTCCAGACCTTTGCTATACCTAGGAACTCCTTGGCATGTGCAGGCTGGCAGAAATGGCTGGGAGTGTCAGAGCCAGTGCTGGAAAAGCATGATGACTTTCAGTTAGGATTCCCTGACCATGCTGGCTGCAAAAGGAGAGAGGCACGAAATGATGGTTGTGGTGAGGGGCCAGTTTAGAAGCAGATATTGTTAGATTGTTAGAGTTGGTTCACCATCAGGGTAGTATATTTATATTAACAGGGTGGCACAGTGACACAGCTACAGAGTTGTTTGCTGCCTTACAGGGCCGGCAACCCAGGTTTGATCCTGACCATGGGTGCTATCTGTACGGTCTGTACGTTCTCCCAGTGACCTCATGGGTTTTTTCCGGATGCTCCAGTTTCCTCCCACACCCCAAAGATGTGCAGGTTTGTAGGTTAATTGGCTTTGGTAAAATTGTAAAAAGTCCCTAGTGTGTAGGATAGTGCTAGTGTGATCGCTGGTCGGCGCTGACTCGGTGGGCCGAAAGACCTGATTCTGCACTGTATCTCTAAAGTCTAAAGTCTAAAGAGGAGGCACTATGAAACATATGCACTACTTGCATTGGCTTGAATGGCTATAACTGAATCACACATTCTGATCCATGCACCTGGTATTGATTGACATTCAATCTATCCTGCACTATGATTGTTTTAGATTTTTTAGTTTTTAGAGAAACAGGCCCTTCGGCCCACTGAGTCCGCACCGACCAGCGATTCCGGCACATTAACACAAGCCCAGGGGCAATTTACACGTACACCAAGTATACAAACCCAAGCCAATTAACCTACAAACATGTATGTCTTTGGAGTGTGGGAGGAAACCGAAGATCTCAGCGACCATGGGGAGAATGTACAAACTCCATACAGACAGCACCCGTACTTGGGATCGATTCCAGATCTCTGCCTCTGCAAGTGCTGTAAAGGGGCTGTCCCACTGCGCCGACCTAATCTGCGAGTTTAGAAGAGTTTGCCCTCGACTCAAACTCGCAGCATGGTCGACACATGGTCCTAGGAGGTCCTATGAGGTCACTAGAACTCTCCTTCATGCTCGAGTGAAGTTCCCGCATACTCGCAGCCTCAGCTAGGTCGCGGAAAATTTTTCAGCAAGTTGAAAGATTTTCCGCGAATAAAAATTGGTCGCCATGGTTCTTTTGAACTCGTAGTGCAGTGGAATGGGGTCGCTATGTAGTTAGAGTCGCGGGCAGCCGTAGGCAATCTCCTTTGCTGACCGAACATTTTAATTGGCTCATTGGACCTTTCAGGACCAAGGAAAAAAGACTCAAGGTTAAATGCCCGCTAAACATATTAACTTTGTCTGACTTCTTAAAACTTCTCCATCCATTCCTTCTCAAAGGGGACATGGCCTCTTCTCTCCCCCCCCCCCCCCACTCCCCTTCCTCTGTGGTTCTCAGCCCCCTCCCCCATTGAATGGCCCCCCCCCCCTCGAAGGGCCCCCTAATGGCTACCGTCACTGTGCAGCCGTCTTTCTAAAGGACTTACCTTACACTCAGCCGTGTTTTTACCTTCTCTTCATCGCGGGTGTGAATTTCAGACAGCGCTCCCCCACTTTCCCTGGCCCCCACTTTTGCGTTGTGTGTGTGTGTGTGGTCGGTCGATCCAGCTCACGGTTTCAGGCGGACGTTCGAAAGCTCAGTTTTTCAGGCGAGTGCCCTGAGTTTATAAACTCCACCATCAACAGTGTCACCTCCCTCAAACAGGTGCATATACTGGAAGAAGAAGCCATGGATGAACAGCAGGTCAGTACTGCTGAAAGCATGATGACTTTCAGTTAGGCGATTCTCGAGACTACATTCATGGCTAACAAAAGGGGAGAGGCACGAACTGATAAGCTCAGGATGAGGGGCCAGTTTAGAAGCAGATATTGTTAGATTGTTAGAGTGGCAAGGCATCCAGGCCATCAGGACTACAGACCCTCCAACATCACCCCCACATCCAGCGACGCCTCCTTCCTTGAGGAGCTTAATCATTTCTATGGCCGCTTCGACAGGGACAATCTAGAGACAGCCATCAAGGCTGTGCTACCTGCCGATCACCAACCTCTCACACTCCACCCCCCTACGACGTGTACGTGGCACTGAGTAGGACTAATGCATGTAAGGCTCCTAGTGACGGCATCCCCGGGCGCGTGCTCATGCTCTGTTTCTGCGCACACCTGACAGACGTCTGGTTTGACATCTTCAACCTGTCACTTGCCCAAGCAAAAGTCCCCACTTGCCTTAAAGATACCTCCATCGTGAAAGTGCCAAAACGCTCCACTGCGGCAAGCCTCAACGAC
Organism: Leucoraja erinaceus; assembly: GCF_028641065.1. NCBI lineage: Eukaryota > Metazoa > Chordata > Chondrichthyes > Rajiformes > Rajidae > Leucoraja > Leucoraja erinaceus. Next base: position 17,202,542 of record NC_073392.1, on the reverse strand, counting down.
TTCCGCCCAGTTGCACTTACCCCCATCATCACCAAGTGCTTCGAGAGGCTGGTCCTATGACACCTCAAAAGCTGCCTACCCCCACACACTGGATCCCTATCAGTTTTTTACCGCAAGAACAGGAGTACGAGGATGCCATCTCACCTGGCATTCACTGACCGCCCTCTCCCACCTTGACAACATGAGACACTTATGTAAGAATTTTGTTTTTAGATTACAGCTCAGCATTCAACACCATTATTCCATCAAAACTGATTCCAACTCGGTAACCTGGGCATCGACCCCTCCCTCTGCAACTGGATATGGACTTTCTAAGCCAACAACCCCAGTCTGTGATGTCTTTGGAAGCACACCTCTTCAACCCTCAGAGCTCATCGTTCCATCAGGGCTGTGTACAAGCCCCATCCAGACAGCCCCCTTACCTGGGATCAACCTTACAGATCTAACACCCTCATCAAGTGCAGATGATAAAGGGGGCCTGTCCCACTGCGCCGACCTAATCTGCGAGTTCCAGCACTTAGCAGAGTGGTGCGCTCGACTCAAACTCGCCCTTAACTCGACACATAGTCCAAGGAGCTCATATGAGGTTCACTAGAACAGAGGTGGCATGCACGAGTGAAGTTAACCGCACGGAGGTGGCAGCCTCAGCTAGGTTCGCGGAAAATTTTTCAGCCTGTTTGGACCCATTTACCTCGAATAAAAGAAGGCTCATCAGCGTCATGGTTCTTTTGAACTCGTAGTGAAGAAGGAATGGGTCTCCTCAGTAGTTGGTGAGTCGCGGGCAGCCGTAGGCAATCTCCTTTGCTGACCAACTGCATTTTAATATGGCTCATGGGAGTTTTCAGGACCAACCGGAAAATGACCGGGTGGTGAAATGCCCGCTAAACATTATTCCACGTTGTCTGACTTCATTGAGAATGTCTCCATTCGCTGTCTGCGGAGGGCCCAGCATCACCAAGAACTCTTCTCTCCCCTTCCATCCACTGTTTCCCCCTCTCCATCCGGGAGGGCGCTACAGGTCTCTCCCCCCACCACCCCAACCCCCCGAGCTCTCTAAACAGGACTTACCGTACACTGTGCAGCCGTCTTTTACCTTTCTCTTCATCGCGGGTGTGAATTTCAGATAGCGCTCCCCCCACTTTCCCTGGTCCCCGCATTTGCAATGTGTTTGTGAGGGTGTGTGTGCGGTCGGTCGATCCAGCTCACGGTTTCATCGCTGACGTTCGATCCAGCTCAAGGTTTTCCAGGCGAGTGCCCTTGATCTTGAGGGTTGTAGACACTCTTCTGAACTCGCGGATTAGGTCGCCGCAGTGGGACAGTCCGTTAAGGCAGCAACTCTACTGCTGCACCACCGTGCAGTTAAACATTTAGTGTCTGTTTCTGTGTTCAGCATCTTCATATAACTTGATTAAAAGTTCAGCGGGGCATCAGAGTATGCATCGAAAAGGAGGGACGAGAGGATTAACACTGTGCTTTGAATTTACCACTTCCAGTATCTATTAAATACTTTCCCCAGGCAAAATATTGATGCTGGATTATGGATGTCAAAATGTTGTAGAATGCATTCTGTGAAAATGCTAAATTAAAGCAAGTATTCACTTGAAAAGAAAGTACAGTCACAATGTAATTATATCACAGTAATTATCTGAGGCAAATGTGCTGAATTAAATTGATTGCTCCTTGTCAATTTAGCCACCTTTTCAGTATTTATAAAATAACTGTTGGATTTGTCCTCTGGTCCACTGCAACATATCACGCCTTGTGAATAACTAAATGCATAAATTGTACACAGCTCATGGCAACAACTCCCTGCACAGAGACATGTACTTAGTTAGGAAAATAATGGTGTGCTTTGGACCCATTGATTACAAAAGCTAACTTATACATTTTTGGTTCTAGATTTTAATTAAAATATGGATTGATGAGAATTTACAATTATTATTACGTTAACAATGATTTCTGAAAGTGCATCTTGCATTTAAACAGAAGATAGACACAAAATGCTGGAGTAACTCAGCGGGTCAGGCACCATCTCTGGAGAAAAGGAATAGGTGACGTTTCGGGTCAAGACTCTTCATCAGACTGAGTCAGGGCATTTAAACAGTATGTTGACTGTCCAGGCCTGGTCTGCGAGCTTTGGAGAGATGATTAAAAGGTTTCAAGTCTGAAGAAGGATCTCCTGTGGTGCAGTGCTCATTAGAGAGAGAGGTGCATAGTTTTGCTCGCCATTATAAACCGTCCATGCTTCAGCCTCTGGAGGTAGGCAAAAGCTGGATGAAGGGGATACACAATAGTGATTATCTTATTGCACAGGCTGTGGCATGAGTTAGTTTGAGTATCAAAATGATTTTTGTAGAATTTGAATTTGGAAGCTGAGTGCAACATACCTGTGCTACAATATTGGAAATTTAACACATGCAATTGAGGACTCATTTCTACCCCAGTGTTCGTTAAGCCCTGCTTCTCAGCTTATTGCAATATCACTCAGGTTTCTAGCGCCCACTGTTTTTGGGCCTTTTGTTTTAAAGTGATATCCACGTGGCACTTTGCATCAAGCTTACTGTTCAGCAGGACAGGAAAGCAAGGACTACTTTACGCAATTCCAATCACGGTATACCTGTAATTTTAATTCAGGATGCCTATCGGGAAACCACTGAGAGTAATTCAGTAGATAGTTTGGCCATCCACCCTGTTGTATTCACACTAGCTTTAATGGAGATTGGAATCAGCAAGAGTTTAAGACTGTGGATTCAGTCCTATCAATCTTCTATATTAGGCAATGTAGGAATAAATTACACCCACATATCAAATTGGCAGCTGTTCCAGAATTAGTGGTACTTGTTACATATATATCCAGAATAAAGAGCTCAGTGTAATTTCATCTGCAAACTAGTCAATAAAAATGCCCAGGTCTGCCCCACGTGATTCCACCCGTTCTTTTGTGTGACATGCAAGGTCCAGAAACAGCAGCTAATAAATTAAATAGGTTTCATAATTAATTTCTGCTGCTTTAGTTTAATGAAAATGAACACAAAGATGACAAATGACCTATATTTCTGTCAACTAATCAGATAATTAAACAATCAATTAAAAAAATTTGCAACATGTTATCTTCAAAAAAAAAAAAGCACTTTATAACTAAATAGGGGTGGAACATAATTGATATTACCCTGTTTCATCAATAGAATACTTTTAAATTCAGTGGCAATGAAAGAGCAAATAATCATTTCAATGGCGGCTTGTGTTAGCAAGCTGGTAAATATTGGAAATTGGAATAGTAAATATTGGATATTGGAATTGAACATTACATTTCCATGCTGCTAGATGAAATGACAAGTTGTTGAGCAAACAGTATGGGTAAACTGAGTCCTGTGCCAATTCTTCATTGCAATATTTTGGCTATGCAGCTTTCTTCACATCTGCTTTGCTGTTGCAGCTGGGGAGCATTGTCCAGGTCTATAGGTTCCTCTGTTGCTATCACTGAAGCTGCCCCAGTATGGACTACGTATTGTACAGTGAATGCTCTCTGGCGTGGCTGTAGTGAAAGTTCAAACTCTCTTCAAATTAATTGACCGAGCCAACAACAAAAATTGCTAAACTTGTAAAAACCACAACAGAACTGGCTGGCATGGTGGCACAAGGGCAGAGTTGCTGCCTTACAGCTCTTGCAGCACCAGAAACCCGACTACAGGTGCTGTCCGTACGTTCTCCCCATGCCAACATGAGTTTTCTCAGAGAACTTTGGTTTCCTCCCACACTCCAAAGACGTGCAGGTTTGTAGGACAATTGTTTTGGTATAAGTGTAAATTGTCCCTAGTGTATGTAGCACACTCAAACATTTAACACGTACTGAAAAACAACAAAGAAGGGACAAGGCAGACTGTTGGTGAGGCAGCCATTGCAGGTGCCACCCAGTGGATAAACCTGCAGTGAGGTATTTTAAAAATAAGTTTGAATGATAATTATAAGATAAACCTAAATTAATTGAGATAGTTGACATAAAACTCATCAATGTAAATTAGAATATATGCCACAGCTGAGCAGATGTTACTTAAAGCAGATGTAAGCCATGGAAGATATTGAACAACATAACTGGAAGCAATGGGATATGTGCTCTCTTTCAAAACAGATGCGTTCATGATTTTAATACCTTAGATCATTACACTGTAATCTCTGCAGGCCATTGTTCAACTAATATATCTGTAAGAACATTCCTAAAATGGGATGTGAACAGCCTTTGCAAAACAATTAATAGTTTGGATTAATGAAGATTGCAGGGACTTCAAATTTAGCGAAATACTATAATTTGACATTTTATTATGGCATATGAAGCCACAATATTCTTACTGAGGGAAATTATTATTACAGTATCTGCATGAAGTAGAAAATAAAATAGAGAAACAAAATAACATGAATTCAAACCCGTGTAGTTTCAGTTTAGTTTATTGTCATGTGGACCATGGTACAGGGAAACGCTTTTGTTGCATGCTAACCAGTCAGCAGAACGGCAATACACGATTACAATTGATCCATTTCCTGTGTATAGTGTGTAAGAAGGAGCTGCAGATGCTGGTTTAAACTGAAGGTAGACACAAAATGCTGGAGTAACCCAGCGGGACTGACAGCATCTCTGGAGAGAAGGAATGGGTGTCCATTCACCCATTCCTTCTCTCTAGAGATGCTGCCTGTCCCGTTGAGTTACTCCAGCATTTTGCATCTATCACGAAAGCAAACACACTTGTTTTCTTTGTCGGCTGAGGTTGCAGATTTAATTTTTAACTTTTATCCTGAAGATTCTTTTTTTAAGGATGAGCTGCTGTTTTCAATCTTTCCAGTCTGTCCACCTTTGTGTAATACCGTCATGCTGGATTTCTCTATTTACAATTTTATCTGATGTCGGCTGTACTTTAATAAGCAGCAACGATTGTCCACAAAGACTGAGCAATAATGTATGAAAAATGGTGCCTTGTGCTGCTTTTCAATCATCTGAGAATAAATTGGAATGTTTTACCCCAACTTACAGCCTGCGCTGATTGTTCAAACTTGTTTTATTTTGCAGGAAGAGAAGTTAGTTTGATTAATGGGCTCTCTATTTTCCATTCTTGAACCATGCATTATAATGATGGTTAATTAGCAGTGGCTGCCTCAATGGAGAAACCAAAGTGTCAACACAAATCTAAACGGCTGGGAGTTGGCAGCGAGAAGTTATTCGATTTATTGCCTTTAAAACAAAAAGCGACATTTTGTGAAAAGGGAAATGTACAAGTGACTTTCTGGTTTCTTCACCACTGACCAGTTCCTGGTAGAGCTGCCACCTCACACCACCAGAGACCTTAGTTCGATCCTGACCTTGGGTGCTGTGTGTGTGTGGAGTTTGCAAGTTCTCCATGTGACCGTGTGGGTTTCCTCCGGGTGCTCCAGTTTCCTCCCATATCCAAGAGATGTGCAGGTTTGTAGGTTAATTGGCCCTCTGTAAATTGCTCCTATTGTGTAGGGGGTGCAGCAGCATCTATGGAACAAAGGAAATAGGCAACGTTTCGGGCTGAAACCCTTCTTCAGACTGAAGAAGGGTTTCGGCCTGAAACGTTGCCTATTTCCTTCGCTCCATAGATGCTGCTGCACCCGCTGAGTTTCTCCAGCACTTTTGTCTACCTTCAATTTTCAAGCATCTGCAGTTCCTTCTTAAACATCTATTGTGTAGGGAGTGGATCCGAAAGAGGAATAACGTAGAACTAGTGTGAACGTGTGATCGATTGTCAGCATGAACTCGATGGGCCGAAGGGTCTCTTTCTGTGTTTAACAGGACGGCACAGTGGCACAGCGGTAGAGTTGCTGCCTTACAGTGCCAGAGACCCTGGGTTTCATCCAGGCGCTCCAGTTTCCACCCACATCCCAAAGACATGCAGATTTGTAGGTTAATTGGCCTCTGTAAATTTTCCCCGAGTGTGTGAGTGCACAAGAAATGGGATAACATAGAACTGTTGTGAACAAGTGATCGATGGACTCAACAGGCCAAAGGGTCTGTTCCATGCTATATCTCTAAAATTAATAGTAAAACAATAACATGTGTTCACATCAGTCCAAACACCAGAGTTAAATGCAGATGTCCACTCACATTTGGCAGAGGCATAGGGTCAGGTGTCTCCCTAGGGTCCCGATCATGTAACTTGATTGTGACTCAAGTACAGAGTAGAGAGTAGTTTCAAGGAACAATCCTTGTTCACAAACTGTAGTTCACTGCACTTGTGCTTGCAATTAAACTCAGGCACCTGCAGCTGTGAGGCAACAGCTTTATGCCACTTCTTAACAAACAAGAGCCATGTTGGAATATTGGGTGGCACATTGGTGCAGCGGTAGAGTTGCTACCTCACAGCGCCAGAGACCTGGGTTTGATCCTGATTACAGATGCTGTCCTAACAGAGTTTGGACATCCTCCCTGTGTCCAGAGGAATTTTCTCCAGGTGTCCTGGTTTCCTCCCACATCCCAAAGATGTACAGGATTCTAATTTAATTGGCTTCTGCAACTTATGCCTTATGGTCGGCATGCACTCTGTGGGCCGAAGGGCCTGTTTCCGTGCTACATTCATGCTAAAGACTAAATCTATTCCATCATATACCCAGGGGATCTTGTCTTCTTCAATAATATTATCTCTTATTTTTTGTTAACCTCCTGGCCAATATGAAGACTTCAACAGCACACCCCTTGTCCTATTGAATCATCATTTTACAGTACGGTACCATTGTTTCATGTGTATCCCACATTTGTTTATTGCTGAGTGTATCACCATTGTTTCAGTTCACTGAAGAGGCGCTTTGCAATGTACCGGTCTTGTTGGAAGATGATTTGCATCAAAATGAAAGGGTTAAGCACATGGATGATTTTGGGGAGCCTAGAAACTGCCATCAATGCATAAGTTTATGTTTTTTTTGTTGGAAGTTTTCAATCATGATCTTGAATGCAACCCAATAAGCATCTGCCAACATGAAGTGGAGCGTTACAGCACATATATTAGTTAGATAAGCATGCATAACTTAAGTGTATTAGACCCTGCCAATAAATATTGGCCTCATGCCCAGAACAGGTCTCTAAATCAGAATGTGTTTTATCTCTTGGCTTTCGGTGTTTAGCATTGTACAAAATAAAAACCATTGCTGAAGATGCAATGGTGAAAATCAATTAAGATCCAGGGCCGAGGGTGGCACGGTGGCGCAGCAGTAGAGTTGCTGCCTCACAATGTCACAGACCCGGGTACAGTCTATACAGAGTTTGTACGTTCTCCCTGTGACCTGCGGGGGATTCCTCCGGGATCTCCAGTTTCCTCCCACACTCCAAAGGCATACAGGTTTGTAGGTTAATTGGCTTGGTATAATTGTAAATTGTCCCTAGTGTGTGTAGGACAGCATTAGTGTGCGAGGATCGCTGGTCAGAGTGGTCTCAATGGACCGAAAGGCCTGTTTCCGCGCTGTATCTCTAAACTAAACTGAACTAAAAATGAATTCAAGGTGACATTTTTGCATTACTTTTCTTATTAAACAATGGACCTTCTGTGCAATTGGCTTGCTCTCTACAATAAATCTCTGATAATCCTCCACCCCAAGGACTGGCAGATTTCCAGAATATTGGATATTTCTCTTATTAATATGCCAACACAATTTTAATTCATGTTCTTGTTAGATATTACAAAGTCGATGTGTGGCTTAACTTAAAATTGCTCTCAAAGTCTGTCAATTTAGAAAATATTGATTAAGAATTGACATTCCCTTTCCATAGTTGGAAAATTAATTGGTTTGTATAACCATGCAGCACAAAAGAGGCCACAAAAGTGCTTTTTCTTTGTAAACATAAAGGTGCCTGTACACTAGATTAATAAACAAATGTGGCCCTTGGCCAAAAAACAAAATAATGATATTTAATGTTTCTAGTGATGCCGATATGCCATGCTGGTATACACTGCTACAAAATAAAGCACTGCACAAAAGTGTCACAAAGATCTGTCTATGCTACCTCGTTGAGAGAGCTATCCCTAATAACCCCACTCACAACGTTCTTTCCACACCAACCCACAAACATTTATTTGTAGATTATCAATACCTAACCCCATTGCTATAAAATAGACACAAAGTGCTGGAGCAACTCAGCGAAGCAGGCAGCAACTCTGGAGAACACAGATGGGAGACGTATTAGGTCGAGACCCTCCTTCAAACTGCTCGACTTTTGTCATAACAGAACACGAAAAACATTGAAAGCACTCAGCAGGTCAGACAGCATCTGTGGTGTCAAAAACACAGTCCACAGTTCAAGTCCGTGATATTTCAATCTGTATATTTCAATCAGTATATTCCAAGTTCATAACAATTTCTTACACGACATCAAGAATTATCTGCAAGCTCTCTGGTATCCTTACTCTGAATCAATGGGAATAAGTTCCTCTCACACGCTTGGTTATTTAATATTCTTGCTAGTCAATGCTACTTTGAAAAATTTGCACAAAAGGAGCAACGTCAAGCTAAACCTTTATTAGACACGACGTGCTGGACTAACTCAGCGGGTCAGGCAACATCTCGGGAGAAGAAGAATGGATGATGTTTCGGGTCAGGACGTCACTCAAAATGGGCACCGACCCGAAACATCACCTATCGTTTTTCTCCAGAGATGCTGCCTAACACACTGATAATAGTATAACACGGTATAAACCACCATCTATAGTTCTTTGTTTCTACAAGCTAAACCCTTAGTTTGTATATTTATTAGCACTATTTTCAACAGGTGCTGGTAAAAATGAGGCGATCATCTTCAACAATTAAGTCTAGCAGAGTGGGCTGGCTAGTCGAACGTAATCCTGGTGCCACCACTAACAACAATCTTAAGGCCTGATAGCATCTACCTGCATCGCAAATGTGGGATGATATCAGATGGGTTCCTGTTTAATAGCTTGTCAACTATCCATAGTCACCTCCATGATATGCCCTAACCTATTAGCGTTAGCACAAGCCTGCCAAGTCAAATACCTGTCTAAAATGACATGTTCTGTCAGGATATCCTCACCAAATGCATGACGCATTCTATTACGCTGACTCAAATTCTCAGAACTCCCCCACCCCGTACCATTTTCTTCACAGACCACGTAAAACGTGGCATAAAAGAACACTGTCATTGAAACTGGGCCGCATGTTGTCCATTATCAGTGCCACAGGTATTGATGGACCCGAAACACCTTTGGTCAACATGGACTGCAGGCTGCTCAACCCACTGAATTCCTCAAGCAGTTTGTATTTTACCCTAGGTTCTGACCTCTCGTTCTCGATAGATCTTCCACCTTGCAGTGGAAATTGGCAGCGTATAATTTTAGTACAACATATCTGGCTACTTAGTTCAATGCAAGGAGATAGAATGAATGATATCAAACTGTAAGCAGCAGTGGATTGTCACACACCTCACTGATGTCAGTCTTTCAAAACCACAATCTGCTGCAGCTCTGCCTGCAGGAAGAGGGGATAATGGCAACTTTAGCCATGGGGTTGAATGACTAGGCAATGAAGAGTTTTGTGTTTCACAGTTTCAGAAATTGACTGAAAGCGCAGCATCTCAGTGTGCCCTGTGCAGTGAGCTAAAAACAGAACACGCTGCAAACAGTCAGCAGCAGCTCAAACAGCATCAAAAGCATAAAACACAAAGTGCTGGAGGAACTCAACGGGTGAGATGGCATCTGTGGAGGCAATGGACTGATGATGTGTCAGGTTAGGATCCTTCTTCAGACTGATTGTATCAAAAGGGTTACTGATTCAGATACGTAGCCCTTTTTCAGAATCGAGAAAGTAGGGAAGTAAGTGAGTCTTCAATTGCAGAGAGGGTGGAGGAGAGTTGAGCATCTCTAAGGGAAATATCTTTTATGTTTCTGTTTTAGAGACAGCGTGGAAACTGTGCTCTTTGGCTCACCGAGACCACAGCAACCAAGAATCATCACCCATACACTAGTTATAGTCATAGAGTCATACAGTGAGGGAACAGGCCCTTCAACCCAACTTTCCCACATCGACCAACATGGCCCATCTTCACTAGTCCCACCTGCCTGTATTTGGCCCGGATTCCTCCAAGCCAGTGCTATCCAAGTACATATCAAATTGTTTCTTAAACATCAGTTCTATCCTTCAAACTAGGAACAATTTGCGGAATTCAATTAACCTACAAATCTGTACGTCTTTGGAGTGTGGGAGGAAACTGGAGCACCCAGAGAAAACACACATGGTCAAAAGCAGAAAGTACACACTCCGTGCAGATAGTACCCGTAGTCTGGATTGAACCTGGGTCTCTGGTGCTGTAAGGAGGCAAATTTACCGTTACGTCACTGTGCTGCCCCCATAGGTCGGTGGGGGCACTGCAAGACGGCTGCCCTGCCAGCAGCATGTTCATTATTTCTGCTTTTTAGTTTTTTTTAGTGTGTCCAAATGTTTGTTTTAGTGTCTAGGTGTATTTATTGAAACTGATTGAAACCCCATTGAAACATACAGAATAGTGAAAGGCTTGGATAGAGTGGATGTGGAGAGGATGTTTCCACTAGTGGGAGAGTCTAGGATTAAAAGCCATAGCCTCAGAATTAAAGGACGTTCTTTTAGGAAGGAGATGAGGAGAAATGTATTTAGTCAGAGGGTGGTGAATCCGTGGAATTCTTTGCCATAGAAGGCTGTGAAGGCCGTCAGTGGATATTTTTGAGGCAGAGATTGATAGATTCTTCATTAGTACAGGTGTCAGAGGTTATGGGGCGAAGGCAGGAACATGGGGTTAGGAGGGAAAGATAGATCAACCATGATTGAATGGTGGAGTAGACTTGATGGGCTGAATGGCCTAATTCTATTCCTATCACTTATGGCCTTATGATCTGGCATGACTTCACAGTTAGTGCCGGCAAACCCAGAGCTGCAGGATCCCGTTCCTTGTCTGGGAGTTTTTTTTTACTCATGGGCCACCATGTTTTACTAATCCATTTCCCCAGAAACTATGCAAAACTCCAACTGTTATTTCTCTTTTGGCTTCACTGAAATCTGTGACCACCCATTTCCTTAAAAACATGGAGATCAGAGTCAATAATATGCTCAGCTTCAAGTCCTAGTATCATCAGTAATGGAAAGCAAGGGAACTCACAGATAGTTGATGTTGAATACCATTGCACTGACACACATTCACATTAGTTAATAACATTGTTCATGACAAGTACTGAACATCTCCAAGTGAATCTAACTACCCATCCCTGACATTCAGCGGCATTACTGTCACTGAGTCTCCAAACATCAACGTTCTGTAGGTCACAATTGACCTGAAACTCCACAAGTCCAGCCAAATACATACTGGCAACAAGAGCAGGTCAGAGGATGGGTATCCTACATCAAATGACTCACACCTTGATGCCCCAAACCCGTTATATTGCCGTATAAACACATATCAAGAATATCAAGATGATCAAAATGCTGAGAGGACCACTCTATGCTTAGCTGAATAGCTCTAACATTTCCCAAGAAGCTCAACACCGTCCTGGATAAAAGATTCTGATTGATTGGTACTCCTTCTTAAAAATGTACTCTGGGTTACTCTGACCATCAACCTCGACCAGCAAGAAGACTAGGGGTAGAGACCCTTCTACCGACTCAGAGGGTCTCGACCCAAAATGTCAACTTTTCCTTTTCTTCAGAGATGCTGCCTGACCCGTTGAGTTACTCCCGCATTTATGTCTATCTTCGGTGTAAACCAGCATCTGCAGTTCCTTACACAGAAGACCAAGGGCAGCAGGTGCATGGGAACACCACCACTTGCAAGTTCCCCTTCAAGCTGAACACGTCTCTGACTTGGAAGTACATATTTTTTCCTTCATCATTGCCAGAGTTATAGAAGTCCCTACCCACCAACAATGTAGAAGTACCTGCCTTCATCAAAAGAGTTGCAGCAGATGGATGAAGTGTCTTGCTGACAAGGTCAGTCTGGGGCAGCATGAAATGCTGATCCTCTCAGCAATGCCCACCTCCTGAAAAACAAATGAATAAATAGATTTATGGTGTGCATGTCCTGATTCCACCACAGCTTGTTGTCACCTCTCTGAAGGGTGCAGATCTTGATGTATTTTCAAGCAAACTCGGTGCATTTCCAATTCAGCCGGTCTCTGTCTGAGTTCTTACGAGGTTCAATATCTTCACAGTGACAAGAATTCTCATTGCCAGAGGGAGCTGACACTAGCTGCAATGACACTAGTTTCCATTCAGACAGGAGAATCACATTTAATTGCCTACCCGAGCTGCATCTCAAACTCACCTCTGCTGATACCCTCTGCTTTCCCACTTATTATTGTATTGTTACAAAATCATGAGAAGAATAGACCAGGTAGACGCACTGAGTCTCTTGCCCAGAGTAGGGGGAATCAAGAACCAGAGGACATAGAGTTAAGGTAAGGGGGAGGGGGTGAAGATTTAACAGAGGCCCGAGGGGTAACGTTTTCATGCAAAGGGTGGTAAGTGTATGGAACGAGTTGCCGAAAGAGATAGTTGAGGCAGGTACTATTGCAACTTTTAAGAAACATTTCGACAGGTACATGGATAGGAAAGGTTTAGAGGGATATGGGCCATATGCAGGTAGGTGGGGCTAGTGTCGATGGGACAACTTGGGCCGAAGGGCCTGTTTCCACACTGTAAGACTCTATGACACTATGACTTATAGTAGCCTTCTTCATTCTGCCGATAAATTTCTATTCCGCATTCTATTCTGAAACCTCCCTTTCCTCATATTGCAGCAAGCAGATCCAAACTCATTTATGCTGGGATTATTGTAACTATCCTGATGATAATTCTCTTCTTGGGAAGATTACCCAGCTAGAACCCAGTGATGCAAGTCTTTGTTCGCAACAAGTTTCTGTTTTTATGGTTTGTTAATTGAATCCTATGAGCTGCAAAATGGTGGGACCAATGTTGATTAACTTACTGGCCTGCTCGAAATACCAGGATGCGTTCGAAACAACAGGGCAATTCATTATTGTGCTACAGATATATCGCCTCGAATAGTCCTTTGTGAACAGATTTCACTTCCACATTTAGATGTGAAAGTCTTGCTACCCACAGTGTTATTGGCCTGCACTGAGTCACAGCAGTTCACTTCTGCATTGAGTGATGGCATATACATGAATACATTTGAATCTGTTCGTCAAGAGGTCCATACATCTGTTAAGAAGCCTGGTGTGACCATTAAAAGTACTAATCACTTGAAATGTATTTTGCTAATGCAGTAAATGATAAATTAATGCTGCTTTGTTTCCAGGAAGAACCAGGTTTTGTTACAAACTTACCAACAGTTTTGTTTCCCCCTCTGATCAATTTCATTGAGGTTAAAGAACAACCTGCTGAGATCTGATAGATTTTTCTCAAAGCGGCCTCTCCAGTGTACGTTCTGTGCATTTAGGAAGCTGAACACCAATAGTCAATATATTATCAAGATCTCTTGAGACTGCGGGTTTGCAAGATTTTGAGAGAGAGAGAGAGAGCTGTGATTTAACTGCAAGCGCACAAATATTCAGCTGCACAGCTCCTACAATATTGACCTATCATGCTTCCAAAATAGCAGGCAGAAACTATACTCTCGTCCAAGTTAGAAGCACCAACACTGGAAAAGAAAATGATATTTCTTTTGTGTATCTTTCCAAAAAAGACCTTGGGATCGTGGGATTTGGATTAACATGGAACAAAAGAATAACCCACACAGTCTGTTCTCAGGTCAAATATTTATTCAATCGATCTTTTATCTTGAAGAGGGAGAGAGAAGCCCTTTCACTTTATTAGTGCGGAGAATTTTCTCTCTCTCACTCTCTCTCTCTCTCTCTCTCTCTCTCTCTCTCTCTCTCTCTCTCTCTCTCTCTCCCCCCCCCCCCCCCTCCCCCTCTCCCCCCTCTCCCTCGCCCCCCCTCTCTCTCTCCATAATGCTACAATTTTATATCTATTTATATGTAAGGTAGAAACATTTTGCCATTATGCAGACATTCACTCATTGCCTTCCGACCAACCCAAGAACAGAAATGCTGGATTATGTCTAGTCTTTCCACTCACTGGTTAGCACGCGACAAAATGTTTTTACTGTACCTCGGTACATGTGACAATAAACTAAATTTAAACTCAAACTCAAAGCATGTGACCAATTGCTCCTGACATCACCACCCCCACTTGGTCATCTCGTGCTCACAGGCCTCTGTCCTTGGTCAGGTCAGGCAGTCTCACACCTAAGGTATCTCTTTGTTCAGCTCAGGCACTGGTTACCATGGTGATCCATCCTGGAGCAGGCCCAATATCTCCAGTTACCATGCTCTTCAAAGGTGTATTGTGGTAATCTAAAACTCTATTGAACAGACCAGGTTTTACTTAAGTGATAGGGAAGAAATGATTTTGTCTAAAACTGTGTAAAACAATAAACAAGTTAACTAACAGGTTCTCGATTGGTTAGGATGTATTCTATTGAGCTGATCTCTAGAAGTGTGAACTAATGAGAGTAGGGCAAAGGCAAGGTATTTAAGAGGTTTTTAGATGGACACATGGATGTCCAGGGAACGGAGGGATATAGATCACTCACATGCAGAGGAGATTAGTTTAATTTAGCATCATATTCGGCGGGCCTGTTCCTGTGTGGTACTATGTTCCAAAACCCTGAGTTCATGTTTCATCTCTCTCTCTGTTTGCCACAACTAATTCAAAAACCGCAGATTTTTTAAAATTTAGTTCAGAGATACAACGCGGAAACAGTCCACAAAGTCCATGCCGACCTGCGATCTCCACACACTAACACTATACTACACACACTGGGTATCATTTTACAATTTTACCAAGCCAATTAGTTGATAAACCTGTTCATCTTTGGAGTGTGAGAGGAAACCGCAGCTCTCGAAGAAAACTCACGCAGGTCACAGGGAGAACGTACAAACTCCATACAGATAATGTTGTGAACAGCAGCACCGTGGCACAGTGGTAGAGTTACTGCCTCACATTGCTTACAGCACCAGATAATCCGAGTTTAATCACGACTGCGGGAACTGTCTGTACGGAATTCGTATCTTCTTCCCGTGACCGTGTGGGTTTTCTCCAAGATTTCATCCCACACTCCAAAGACGTTCAGGTTCGAAGGTTAATTGGCTTGCTCGAAGTGTAAACTACACAAAGTGTGTGAAAGATAGTGTTAATGTGCGGGGATCGCTGGACAGTACGCACTCGGTGGGCCAAAGGGCCTCTTTCTCTAAACTAAACTAGGACGGCACCCGTGGTCAGGATCGAACCCGGGACTGTCGCTAAGATGTAGCAACTCTACTGCTATGTCACCGTGCTGTCGTTTCGATCAGCATCTCAGATCACTGAGATTTAATCTTACTTCCTGACTGCTGGAAATTATAAAATGTAGCCTTGGGTAATTGCAAAACTGCCATAAATAAAACTCTTTAATCTGTTACTCCTACTTTGCACCTCTTGATAAGAAAACTGCTATTACTGTTCAGAGTTTAACAAGTGTCAGGACTTTCAGTGGATTGATGTATCCCGGACAACACAATTGTTTGTTGAAATATACATTTAGATGCTTCTACCTTGAGGCTGAGATCACAGATAGAGTTTGGCACAAACAACCCCGACAGTTCCAGGGCACAAACTGTGGACAGGCTGGCAAAATGATACCATTTGTCATACTTTGAACTATGAATGATGGAAGTGATGGCTGATGTCAACAAATGGACAGGTAACAGAGTGAATGATTATGTGGTGTCAATAACTGAGCTGTTCCACATAAAACAGGGGGAAACCATCTAAAAGTGGGCTGAAATGATTTATGTGGGGAACGGTCTAACGTATGTAAAACAAGTTGCTGATTCACATCGCGGATATATTCATGGTCACATCAATTGCCTAATTTCTCTTTGGTTAAAACAATTTCCATTCTGCAAAGTCGATTTTGCAGGAGTTTTCAATCCTTCTGCGCAAAGACAGTCCTTGGAAGTAGTCTAAAACGTAGTCTATTTACTTTCTGTTTGGCTGTGAGCTTCCACTATGGGAAAAATATGTTATCATCTCAGAACAAAGAAGAGGCTACGTTGTACCTCAGTACCTCTCACTGTCAGCATGATTAGTTTGACCCTTCATGCAAGAATATAAAAGATTTGTGCACATCAGGAGCGGGTTAGGCATAATTTTCCAGCCATCACCCAACATTACCTGAACATTAAGGTGTTAGTCTGCATACTATGAGCCTGTACAATGGGAGTAATACTGGATTTAATTATACATGATGTGAATATAATACTACATGAGCCTGTAGTCATTTACAGTGAATCTGGGTTCAGATTCAGGCTTTGCACAGAAAACATCAATAAATTGCCTAGATTCCCTTGATCTTGAGTTTTTATAAATCTGGTTTTCTGTACAAAATTGTACTTTTACCATTTAGTCATTTAGAGAAACATACTTTGTTATAGCTATTATTAGGAATAGCTGTGATTTCAGAATACTACAGGCAGAATACTACAGTCTGCATCATTAAAGGGATCTTTTTTCTGCTTTAGTCTGATATTTTCCTTTCATAAACCTTTCCTTTCATGGGGAAGGTGGGACCTGTACAGAAAGGATGGGTTGCACTTGAACCCGAGGGGGACCAATATCCTAGCGGGGAAATTTGCAAAGGCAGCTGGGGAGACTTTAAACTAGAATGGTTGGGGCGAGGGACTCAAATAGCGAAAGGTAGTAGACAGAATGGGAGGCAGGAAGCAGAAATGGGAAGCACTCGGACACAAGAGGAGAAAGAAAAAAAAGAAGTGTGGATATTGTAAGAAAGGACTGGGTGGAGCTTCGGGGGTTGGGGGATGAGCTTATGGGGGTGGGGGGGGGTGGGGACGGGCGGGGGGGAGGGGGGGGGGGGGGGGGGGAGGGGGGGGGGGGGGGGGGGGGGTGGTGTTGTGGCGAGATGAAAACGTGGGTTGCAGGTGGTAGGGATGTGATTGGAACTAAAACAGAGAATAAGAGACGGGGGGTTTCTTAAATGTGCATATTTTAATGCTAGGAGCATTGTAAGAAAGGTGGATGAGCTTAGAGTCTGGATAGACACCTGGAAGTATGATGTTGTGGCGATCAGTGAAACGTGGTTGCAGGAGGGCTGTGATTGGAAACTAAATATTCCAGGATTTCGTTGCTTCAGGTGTGATAGAATTGGAGGGGCAAGAGGTGGAGGTGTTGCATTGCTAGTCAGGGAAGATATTACAGCAGTGCTTTGGCAGGATAGATTGGAGGGCTCATCTAGGGAGGCTATTTGGGTGGAATTGAGAAGTGGGAAAGGTGTAGCAACACTTATAGGGGTGTATTATAGACCGCCAAACGGGGAACGAGAATTGGAAGAGCAAATATGTAAGGAGATAGCAGAGATTAGTAGTAAGCACAAGGTAGTGATTGTGGGAGATTTCAACTTTCCACACATAGACTGGGAAACACATTCTGTAAATGGGCTGGATGGGTTGGAGTTTGTAAAAATGTGTGCAGGATAGTTTTTTGCAGCAATACATAGAGGTACCTACTAGAGGAGGGGCAGTGCTGGACCTCCTGTTAGGAAATGAGACTGGACAGGTGGCGGAGGTATGCGTTGGGGAGCACTTCGGGTCCAGTGATCACAATACCATTAGTTTCAATATAACTATGGAGAGGGTCAGAACTGGACCTAGGGTTGAGATTTTTGATTGGAGAAAGGCTAACTTTGATGCGATGCGAGATGATTTAAAAGGAGTGAACTGGGACATTTTGTTTTATGGGAAAAATGTAGAAGAGAAATGGAGGACATTTAAAGGGGAAATTTTAAGAGTACAGAATCTTTATGTTCCTGTTCGGTTGAAAGGAAACAGTAAAGAGCCCTTGGAAAGAGCCCTGGTTTTCAAGGGAAATTGGACATCTTGTTCAGAAAAAGAGGGAGATCTACAATAATTATAGGCAGCATGAAGTAAATGAGGTGTTTGAGGAGTATAAGGAATGTAAAAAGAATCTTAAGAAAGAAATTAGAAAAGCTAAAAGAAGATATGAGGTTGTTTTGGCAAGTAAGGTGAAAGTAAATCCAAAGGGTTTCTACAGCTATATTAATAGCAAAAGGATAATGAGGGATAAAATTGGTCCATTGGAGAGACAGAGTGGACAGTTATCTGCAGAGCCAAAAGAGATGGGGGAGATATTGAATATTTTTTTTTCTTTGCTATTCACCAAGGAGAAGGATATTGAATTATGTGAGGTAAGGGAAACTAGAAGAGTAGCTATGGATACTATGAGGTTCAAAGTAAAAGAAGTACTGACACTTTTGAAAAATATAAAAGTGGATAAGTCTCCAGGTCCTGACAGGATATTCCCTAGGACATTGAGGGAAGTTAGTGTAGAAATAGCCGGGGCTATGACAGAAATATTTCAAATGTCATTAGAAACGGGAATAGTCCCCGAGGATTGGCGTACTGCGCATGTTGTTCCATTGTTTAAAAAGGGTTCTAAGAGTAAACCTAGCAATTATAGACCTGTTAGTTTGACTTCAGTGGTGGGCAAATTAATGGAAAAGATACTTAGAGACAATATATATAAGCATCTAGATAAACAGGGTCTGATTAGGAACAGTCAACATGGATTTGTGCCTGGAAGGTCATGTTTGACTAATCTTCTTGAATTTTTTGAAGAGGTTACTAGGGAAATTGACGAGGGTAAAGCAGTGGATGTTGTCTATATGGACTTTAGTAAGGCCTTTGACAAGGTTCCTCATGGAAGGTTGGTTAAGAAGGTTCAACTGTTGGGTATAAATGCAGGAATAGCAAGATGGATTCAACAGTGGCTGAATGGGAGAAGCCAGAGGGTAATGGTGGATGGCTGTTTATCGGGTTGGAGGCAGGTGACTAGTGGGGTGCCTCAGGGATCTGTGTTGGGTCCTTTGTTGTATGTCATGTACATCAATGATCTGGATGAAGGTGTGGTAAATTAGATTAGTAAGTATGCAGATGATACCAAGATAGGGGGTGTTGTGGATAATGAAGAGGATTTCCAAAGTCTACAGAGTGATTTAGGCCATTTGGAAAAAATGGGCTGAAAGATGGCAGATGGAGTTTAATGCTGATAAATGTGAGGTGCTACACCTTGGCAGGACAAATCAAAATAGGACGTACATGGTAAATGGTAGGGAATTGAAGAATACAGTTGAACAGAGGGATCTGGGTATAACCGTGCATAGTTCCTTGAAGGTGGAATCTCATATAGATAGGGTGGTAAAGAAAGCTTTTGGTATGCTAGCCTTTATAAATCAGAGCATTGAGTATAGAAGCTGGGATGTAATGTTAAAATTGTACAAGGCATTGGTGAGACCAAATCTGGAGTATGGTGTACAATTTTGGTCGCCCAATTATAGGAAGGATGTCAACAAAATAGAGAGAGTACAGAGGAGATTTACTAGAATGTTGCCTGGGTTTCAACAACTAAGTTACAGAGATAGGTTGAATAAGTTATGTCTTTATTCTCTGGAGCGCAGAAGGTTAAGGGGGGACCTGATAGAGGTCTTTAAAATGATGAGAGGGATAGACAGAGTTGATGTGGACAAGCTTTTCCCTTTGAGAATAGGGAAGATTCAAACAAGAGGACATGACTTCAGATTTAAGGGACAGAAGTTTAGGGGTAATATGAGGGGGAACTTCTTTACGCAGAGAGTGGTGGCGGTGTGGAATGAGCTCCCAGTGGAAGTGGTGGAGGCAGGTTCATTGGTATCATTTAACAATAAATTGATAGGCATATGGATGAGAAGGGAATGGAGGGTTATGGTACGAGTGCAGGCAGGTGGGACTAAGGGGAAAACATTTGTTCAGCATGGACTTGTAGGGCCGAGATGGCCTGTTTCCGTGCTGTAATTGTTATATGGTTATATGGTTATAAACAGCTATATATTGTCCACCCTCAGGGTAGCACAGTATTGCAGCTGATAGAGCTACTGCCTCCCAGTACAAGAGACCCAGGTTCAATCCTGACCTCAGGGCTGTTGACTGTGGAGTTTGCACATTCTAGAATAGAATAGAATAGTTTCTTTATTATCATTGTAACATGGGCCATGTACAACGAAATTTAAAATGTCAGCCAGTCAGTGCAGCATTCAAACATTTCTAAAGCTAACGAAACATCCACGGTAAAATAATAAAGATAAGCAAATAAATAAAAATCACAGACAAAGCACGCATACACACCCAACCCTCCATCCTTCTGTCGATTTCACCGTTACCACAGTCCCTTAGTCTGTATCGCCCCTGCGTTCCTTGGCGGCCACATTTAGTACTTTTATAGCAGAGGGGTAAAAACTGTTTTTTAGTCTATTTGTCCTTGTCCTTGTGGATCTGTACCGTCTGCCTGACGGCAACAGTTCAAACAGGGAGTGTCCGGGGTGGGAGATGTCCTTTATTATATTCTGCGTTTTTTTATTGCAGCGGGAACTGTGTAGGTCCTCCAAGGTAAGGAGAGGGCAGCCGACAATCCTCTGGGCGTTGTCAATGGCCCTCTGGAGCGCTTTCCTCTGAGCCGCTGTGCAGCTGGTGTACCACACGCATACACAGTATGTTAGTATGCTCTCAATGGAGCACCGATAAAAGGACAGCAGCAGCCTCTGAGTGATGTTGTTCTTCCTGAGCACCCTCAGGAAGTGCAGTCTCTGCTGGACCTTTTTCAGCAGCGCAGTGGTGTTCACGCTCCACGTCAGGTCCTCCTCAATGTGGATTCCCAGGAAGCGGAAATCCGCCACCCTCTCTACACAGTCCCCTCTGATGGTCAGTGGTACCATGTCCGTTTTGTTTTTCCTGAAGTCTATTATTACCTCCTTCGTCTTTGAGGTGTTGAGGAGCAGGTTATTTTCTTCGCACCACACTGTCAGCTGCTCCACCTCATCCCGGTAGGCGTACTCGTCCCCCGCGGAGATGAGTCCCACCACTGTAGTGTCATCCGCAAATTTGACAATGGTGTTGCTGTGGTGGGCGGGGGTGCAGTCATGCGTGTAGATGGTGTAGAGCAGGGGGCTCAGTACGCAGCCCTGTGGAGAGCCGGTACTGAGGCTGAGGGCCGTGGATGTGTGATGGCCCACTCTGACTCTCTGGCTTCGACCCGACAGGAAGCTATTTATCCACGTACAGGTGGAGTGTGGAAGTCCCAAGTCCCCCAGTTTGTCCACCAGTTTGTGGGGAAGGATAGTATTAAAAGCAGAGCTGTAGTCCACAAAGAGCATCCGCACGTAGCTCCCCCGCTGCTCCAGGTGAGACAGTGCAGCATGGAGAGCTGTGGCTACAGCGTCCTCTGTGGATCTATTCGCTCTGTACGCAAACTGGTGGGGGTCAAAGCTTCGGGGCAGAAGTGATGTGATGTGACCCCGGACCAGTTTTTCAAAACACTTCATCACCACTGGTGTGAGTGCGACTGGCCGGTAGTCGTTGAGGCTGGAGATGTTGGTTTTTCTGGGCAAGGGGACTATGGTGGAGGACTTCAGACAGGGTGGGACAGTGGACTGGGCCAGAGACTGGTTAAAGATCCTCGTCCAGACTCCAGCCAGCTGGTCTGCGCAGTCCTTCAACACGCGTCCAGATACGCCGTCAGGACCAGTAGCCTTCCTTGGATTGATGGCCCGCAGAGTGCGCCTCACCTCATGCTCCTCTATCTTGAGGGGTAGGCTGCTGTGGACCATGTGCTGTGATGTGGCTGTCTCGGGTGGCTCCACTTCAAAGCGAGCAAAGAAGTGGTTCAGCTCCTCTGCCAGCGAGGCGTCACCTTCAACAGCTCCAAGGTTGGTCTTATAGTTGGTGAGACACTGGATCCCCTGCCACACCTGCCTGCTGTTATTACTGTCCAGGTGGTCCTCTATCTTCCTCCTGTAATTTGATTTGGCCTCTCTGATGCCTCTCTTCAGGTTAGCTCGGGCCGTGCTGTATAAAGCCCTATCGCCAGACCTAAAAGCGGTGTTCCTCTCTTTCAACAGCCGCTGGACCTCCCGAGTCATCCAGGGCTTCTGGTTGTGGTAGACCCGGATCTGTTTGTCCACTGTGACCGTGTCCATGCAGTTTTTTATGTAGCACAGTACACTGTCTGTGAACACCTCCAGGTCCCGGTGTTCAAACACCTCCCAGTTGGTCCTGTCGAAACAGTCCTGCAGCTGCTGAGAAGCACCTTCAGGCCAGGTTGTGATGGTCTTTGTAATGGTAGGAGCGGTTTTCCTGAGGGGGGCATATGCAGGAATTAAGAGCAGGGACATATGGTCAGACTGGCCCAGGTGTGGTAGTGGTCTAGCCCTATAGCCCAGCTTGATGTTGGAGTAGACCTTGTCCAGGGTGTTTGCTCCTCTTGTAGCACATTTAACATGCTGGTAGAATTTGGGCAGCATTTTCTTCAAGTCCGCGTGGTTAAAGTCCCCTGCTATGATGTGAACACCGTCAGGATATGTGCTCTGTTGGCTGCTAATGCTACCATACAAATGACCGATAGCCGAGTTAGCATTGGCATCTGGTGGTATGTACACAGCAGTTATCATGACAACAGTAAACTCTCTAGGGAGGTAGATGGGCCTGCACTTAACAGTCACATACTCCAGGTTTGGGGAGCAGTGACTGTCCACAATCACTGTGTTTGTACACCAGGTGTTATTCACGTACACACAGAGCCCCCCACCTCTGCTCTTACCAGAGTCTCTTGTCCTATCATGACGCTGTGCTGTGTAGCCTGCTAACTCGATAGCAGAGTCTGGAATGAAAGAATGAAGCCAGGTCTCCGTGATCAACAGGATACAGCTGTCCTTCACGACGTTGTTTGCTGCAGTCTGTAGCCTCAGCTCATCCATCTTGTTAACGAGGGATCTGGCGTTCGTTAGGAACAGGCTGGGGAGCGGTGGTTTCAGTGGCTGCCTCCGTAGCCTCGCTAGCGCGCCGGCCCTGCAGCCTCGCTTTTGCTTCCTTTCTCTGCGCCGTCTTCGCCTCCTCCCCGCGGGGATGGTGATCCACGGGGAGTCGGGGCTCCTCGCTATGTCCGCCGGGATCTCGTTGCAGCGGACAAACTCGGCGGTAACCTCCCGTTCGCTACCGACTCCGATCCTGAGAAGGTCCTGCCGGCCGTAGGTGTTGGTCGCCCGACAGTAAGTACACAAAACACAAAACAACACGTACATGTACACGAAAAACATGAAGCACTGACCAGGAGGACATCGGGCCGCTGCAGCTGTGTGCGCCGCCATTCTCCCTGTGAATGTGTAGGTTTCCTTTGAGTGTTCGTTTCCGTGAAGGTCGGAGAGAAGCAGCAGCCAGGAGCAGCGAGAACGAGTATTGGCTGGAAGTAGGTGAGTCAGAGGGAAATAAATTTAAAAAGAGAATCAAAGGCCTGGGTTTGAGCAGCTATAGAGGTGAGGTGCCTTGGCGAGTAAAGTGTGACTCTTTAGCTTGAGAATCTTCGGCGAGGAGGCTGAGGCAAGGAGGCTACACTTGATCGAAATTTGTGATTTGTGATTTTTGTCCACTGAAGAAATGACAGGTAAGTTGGTACTGTGTGCTTCTTGCAGGGTGTGGGAAGTCAGGGATACCGCTGGTGCTTCTGGAAACTACACCTGCAGAAATTGTGTCCAGGTTCAGCTCCTGAAAGAACGTGTTGGGGAACTGGAGAAACAGCTGGATTACCTCTGGGCCCTACGGGAAAACGAGTGTTTCCTGGACAGGACCTACAGTGAAGTTGTCACGCTATGGATACAGGATGAGTGGAGGTGGGTGACTGTGAGAAAGGATAGTAAACGTGGAGTGCAGGAGTGATGGCTGTACCTAATGAAAACAGGTACACCCTCTTGGGAGCTGTCGGGGCGGATGATGCTTCCAGTCCGAGCGGCGGACAGATTGGTGGTTCCAATCCTAGTGATGAAACTCGACCGATGTCAGGTAACGGAGGTGAGGAAAAACCTTTTCACCCAGAGAGTTGTGAATCTGTGGAATTCTCTGCCTAAGAAGGCAGTGGAGGCCGATTCGCTGGATGCTTTCAAGAGAGTTAGATAAAGCTCTTAAAGATAGCGGAGCAAAGGGATATGGGGAGAAGGCAGGAACAGGGTACTGATTGTGGATGATCAGTCAGCCATGATCACAGTGAATGGCGGTGCTGGCTTCAAGGGCCAAATGGCCTACTCCTGCACCTATTGTCTATTGCCTATTGTCCTCCCACATCCCAAAGATGTGTGGATTTCTGGATTAATTGACCTCTGTAAAATTGCCCCTGGTGTGCGGGCAGTGGATGAGAACATAGAACTAGTGTAAATGAATGATTAATGGTTTGCATTGACTCGGTGTGCTGAAGGGCCTGTTTCCACGCTGTATCTTTAAACCAAAACTAAAGAAAACTAAAATATTTTTTCTAAATAGCTGTAGGTGCTAACTAAGGTGGAATTCAACTGCCAACGTACAGCTCACACAATGACATTTGCCCAATTGAATTGTGTAATGTTAAAAGCAAATATCCAAACAATGTTTTTTTCTTGTTGGTGGCCGTGATGCACCTAGTGGAGATGCTGCCTCATAGAGCTTGTAACGTTGCTTGTATATCGTCTGCACGTTCTTCCTGCCATTGTGTGGTTTTACTCCAAGTGTCTGGATTCTTCGCAATGACCTGGAGGTTAGTGGATTATTTGGCCAATGTAAACTGTCCCTGCCACACCTGCCATATCTCATCCTCCAATTAAAAGTTAAAGTTTCATTTAGCCTTTTTCATGGCCTTATCGAGGTCTTTGTCACCAGACTAGAATTCCCGCAACCTAGTCCCTAGAAGATTGCGGGGCTCTTGTTTCATCTAAGGCTTCAGGTTGGAGAAGACTTGGATAACACAATTTTCCTTATGGAGTCGGTAACAACCGCTGTGCATTCATTCATGCCCGTTACTGAGTCCTTGTGCTTCACCCAGTTTGCCGACTCAAAGCAATCCCAAAGTCATTCCTTTGCCTCTCCTGTCCAGCTCTGGACAGTCCTCACCACTGGGGCTGAGCTCTTCAGTGGCTGCCTAGACACAGCCACTGTGGAAGAAGGTGGTCAGATTTTCCAAAATGAGGATGAGGGATGGAGCGATATGCATCCTGGATGGTGGAATAGCCATGGGAGAGGATATTTGATCATCTGGTGCTGCAGGATGCCAACAGGTGGAGGTTTGGAAGTCACTACACCGAGCCGGACTTGTCGAACTCCCCTGTAGTGATCGGAAAGGTGGCATGGTACACCGACTGGTGTTTGTTGACCATGACATGCAGCTCCTCCAGTGCTGGACAGACGCCTGCCAGGGGTGGGATGTAGACCACAGTCATGATGATGAAGGTGAATTCCCTTGGGAAATATACTTCACTGCCATGTGCGGAGAGCTGGAATCGGACAGCATCGCTACATACAAGCAACAGTTAACCATGAGACAGGTGCCTCCGCCTCTACCTTTCTTCGATACCCCTGTTCTGTCCTATGGAGAAACCTTCAGACTGGAGGGCTGAGTCTGAGAAGCTGACGGTGAGACATGTCTCACCAACACAGAGCATACAGCATTCCCTCATCTCTCGTTGATATTGTAGTCTCGCCGTTAATTTAGTTTTCTTCGATTAGTTTAGAAATACAGTGTTGAAACAGGTACCTTGGCCCACCAAGTCCACACCAATCAGCGATCCCCACACATTAACACAAGCTTACACACATTGGGGCAATTTACACTTATACCAAGTATACAAACCCAAGCCAATTAACGCACAAACCTGTACGTCTTTGGAGTGTGGGAGGAAACCGAAGATCTTGGAGAAAGAACGCTTTGCTGGTACTCCAATAAGTGTACCTCAGATATGGGCACACAGCAATACAGAGAAGATGGCAATTGGTGATTCTGACCTCTGCGATACGCTGCAAGGAACGCTTGTTCCTGTCACTGGGTGAAAAATTGGAAAGAGTTTCAATTTCTCAGCACCTCCATCCTTCAACTTGATAAGCAGAAGCACGTAAAGAATAACACATAGCAAGTAACAAGAGCACAATGTACTATTTCTGTGTTTTTCTGACACCATTTGTCATGAGTCACAAACATTTAAATCATGTCTCTGACAATCTCCTTTTTTTGATCTTCTTATGTCAAACTTAAGCAAGACTGATTATTGCTAACTTTCAAAGCCATGTTGCAGAAAATATGTATTAGCCATTTTTATTTATTTATCCAGTGCTACCATTGTTTCCTAGTTCTGATATCATTATGCATAATAAACAAGCACTCATGGCAAAAGGGAATCTTAATGATTAAAAAATATGTACTCCATTGAAAAGGGTTCAATTGAAGTCAGGTTTAGAGAAAAAACTAATATCAATTAAAACCTGATGACCAACCAAACTCCCTGGAGTCTGAAGAAGGATCTCGAGCCATTTGAAGAAGTTTTAAACTTGGCATACCTCGTTTAACTTTCCAATCATGTCACTGATAGAATTTCAGACTGAATAAGCAATTAAGTATTGATGTACGTCTGGAGCTGGATTTAAAAGGTTTGTCAGCTTTGCCAGTTACAATAAAGATAATTGTCACCCTGAACTTCATTGCCACTGAGAACTTTACAAGATCAATCCAGTAACAGCATAAGAATCAGCCAGTCTATTACATGTCTTTTTAATATTTTTTTTAACTCCTCTTTAAATTATTATTTTTTTGTAGTAAATCAAGTGACCCCTACTTTCATCAATAAAATCAATATTGATCTCATTTTGTGGTTTAATCTTTTCAACATATCTCCCTTTCCCCTTTAAATGGGTTCCTCAGTTAAATGGTTCTGGTCATTGATTTACCTCCATTTATTATGAATGGTCAACATTTGGATTAGGATTTTGGATTTGGATTCAATTTTATTGTCATTGCACTTTTCAGTGCAACATTGGTGATCACACACAAATATTTCCTATCAACAGTTTAACAAAAGTTTATCGATGCATTTGGTGCCTTGGATTTTAGAGCGATATTATTTTCTGTAACATGAAAGGAATTTACTTGGTGAAGAAGAGTAGTAATGTAAGAAGAGAGCAAAGAGATATAAAAGTCTAATGGGGTTGAACAGGTTAGATGCAGGAAAAACGTTCCAGATGTTGGAATCCAGAACCAGGGGTCACAGTTTAAGAATAAGGGGTAGGACATTTAGGAATGAGATGAGGATTTTTTTCACACAGTGAGTTGTGAATCTGTGGAATTATTTTCCAAGAGAAGGCGGGGGGGGGGGGGGGGGGGGCAAATTCCCTGGGTGTCTTCAAGAGAGAATTAGATATTGCTCTTGGGGCTAACGGAATCAAAGGAAATGGGGAAAATGCAGGAACAGGGTACTGATTCTGGATGATCAGCCATAATCATATTGAGTGATGGTGCTGGCTCCAAGGGCCAATTGGCCTGCACCCACTTTCAATGTTTCTAGTAATAAATAGAGCAATCATATCGTTAAGCAGATTTTACTCATTGTTAGGCAAGGAACAAAATAAATCCTAAATGCTACCAGCTTAATAACAGTCTGAAAAGAGTCCCGACCTGAAACGTTATACATCCTTATTCTCCAGATCTCCTGCCTGACCCGCTGAGTAACTCCAGCATCTACAGCTTTACAACAACAATCATTTATATTGTGCCTTCAACATCATAAACTATCACAAGGTACTGTCAGACACAATATTTCTCGAGAAAGCTTTTCTTTGTACCTGGCATGTGGTGGGGAACAAACACTTTAGAAGAGAGGTAAAGGAATGGGACATGTTGAAATTCTTAACTAACAACACGGAGAACAGATTATGTAGGAAGGAGTTTAAGAAGGAACTGCAGATGCTGGAAAATCGAAGGTAAACAAAAATGCTGGAGAAACTCAGCGGGTGAGGCAGCATCTATGGAGCAAAGGAAATAGGCAACATTTTGGGTCGAAACTGCGGATGCTGGTTTACACCGAAGATAAACACAAAATGCTGGAGTAACTCAGTGGAACAGGCAGCATCTCTGGATAGAAGAACTGGATGACATTTTGAGTCTGAAGAAGGGTCTCAACCCGAAATGTCACTCATTCCTTCTCTCCAGTGATGCTACCTGTTCCGCTGAGTTACTCCACCATTTTATTTCTATCTACGGAAAACAGATTGCCTGGCAAGATCCACAAAACAGTTCTTGGAATCTTGCTACATACATATTTAGTTGTTGTGATCCATACAATCTATCAGTGATTAAGTGTATACCAATAACTGTAAGGTACCTCGTGATATCCGGGAGGTGTTTAGTTAAATTTAGAGGTAAGGCGTGTAAACAGGTCCTTTGGCCAACCGACTCTGTGCTGACCAACACTACACTGGTGTCCGACACTAACCCCTACACACTGAGGACAATTATTACAAAAGCCAATTAACCTACGAACCTGTACGTCTTTGGAGTGTGGGTGGAACCGGTGCACCCAGAGAAAACCTACGCGGTCACAGGGAGAACGTACAAACTCTGTACCGACAGCACCCGTAGTCAGGATCGAACCCGGGTCTCTGGAACTGTAAGGCAGCAGCTCTAGCGCCATGCCGCAACTCTGTCTGGGGGGGTCCAGTTTAAATGCTTACCTTGTTCCTTGCTTTAACGGAGGGAAGGATGATTGAGGGGCAGGCAGACCGACAAAGATGATAAGAATCTCATTGCCATCATAGCAAGCGAAAGTGTGGACTTTAATTTACTGTCAATCCTAAGAACATCATCAGCTTGAGTAATCGATGATGTGTGCAGTTGTGAGGGTAGGTCTTCTCACTGGTATAAACTCCGTGGGTTCAAGATCACAACATGTCCCTTTACTATCTAAGGAATCGAGGGAAATAAATCACCATGAAAGGAGTGTTGCTTTTTTTTGTGGTCTACAAGCCCTTTCTGTGCTGGAACAAAGATATTTCCATTCCTGCTGCTAAACTAAACTAATGATCTAGTCATGCTGTGTCAGTGTGGTGTATGCGGTTACATTGCTAGACTATTACCAGACTCAACAAAGTATGCATCGATCAAAAAACGATGCCTGTTATGAGGTGATAAGGCAAGTAAGAGGGAGGTGGAATGTCAGATACTGAGAACTCAATACCGTACAAAGCCTGGAGGATCCTAACAAGCACAGGAAAGAAAGTATAAAGGAAACTAAGGTAACAAAGAGAGGGCAGCTACAATGAAGAAAAATCTGAGGTTTTCCTTACAAGTATATAATGAGAAATAGGATACCTGAATACAGATATAGTAGGGACTAAAAATCAGGCTGTTCTGTGTAGTTTGTAGATGTACACAAAATGTTCTGTCTGCCTTCATAAAAGAACAGGGAAATGCAAACATTGCAGTTGAGCAATGGAAAATCTGGAATATTTGACAAGATAAGCACCCACAGAGAGGGAATATTAAGGGATTTTTTATCTTTGGATGTCAGTAAATCACAAAGCTTGGATGAATATTATTGTGGGCTTGTACAAGATGCAAGGAAAGAGGTTACAAATATCATTCTCAAATCCTCTCTCTTTGCAAGCATGACTCCTCTATACTGGAAGACTACTGCCTCCTGATGCTATAGATTTGTAGTAATTGGTTGAAAGGAGTTTAGGAGATGTTTTATTCTCTGAAACCATACAGGTGGGTATAGGATGAGAATGGAGTAGTGGCGTTGGTAGAGGTATAAACCCCACGTGCTTTAAAAAAGCCAGTGAATATGTATTTTGTGGGCAATAACCCACAAGGTTACAGATGGACTAGGCTGAATACCTTGTTCTTGACTGGCGCAGACACGGTGGGTTGTATGGTCTCCTGCTACTTTCTACACTCATATAATTCGATAATTTCACCTTCAAGAATTCTTTTGTCAGGCCGCATTGGCTGCAAAAGGTTGTAACAAATAAGAGTTATGCTTGCTTTTAACTCATCAAGCCAAGAAATGTTGACAAATTTGCAATTCGTACAAGTGCACAGTAAGAATGCAAATCACAGGTGCTTAATGTACATAGGAATTGTCATACAGACGCACATACAGACCCACACACGTGCCCTCAAAGACACACATTGAGAAAAGATGGACATACAGAGATGCGCAGGCACAAGGAGTGTCGCAATGCTCGCTACTGGGACCGCAACTATATATAATATATATATATATTAATGATTTAGATGATCGGATTAAAAGTAACAATACCTGTAGTAAATTTGCAGATGACACAAAGCTGGGTGGCATTGTAAACTGAGAAGAGGATACTAGGAGGTTGCAGGGTGACTTGGACAGGTTGTGTGAGTGGGCAGATACATGGCAGATGCAGTATAATGTAGATAAATGTGAGGTTATCCACTTTGGCGGCAAAAACAGGAAGGCAGATTAATATCTGAATGGTGTCAAATTGGGAAAAGGGGAAGTACAACGAGACCTTGGTGTCCTTGTACACCAGTCACTGAAAGTAAACATGCAGGTAGAGCAGGCAATGAAGAAAGTGAATGGCATGTTGACCTTCATAACAGGAGGATTTGAGTTAAGGAGTAAAGAGGTCATTATGCAGTTGTACAGGGCCCTGGTGAGACCACATCTGGAAAATTGTGTGCAGATTTGATCTCCTAATTTGAGGAAAGACATCCTTGCTATTGAGGGAGTGCAGCGTAGGTTCACGAGGTTAATCCCAGGGAACACTAAACGGTCATATGATGAATGATTGGAAAGACTGGGCTTGCATTCAATGGAATTTAGAAGGATGAGAAGGGATCTTATAGAAATTTATAAAATGTATAAAAGGACTGGACAAGCTAGATGCAGGAAAAATGTTCCCAATGTTGGGGGAGTCCAGAACCAGGGGCCACAGTTTAAGAATAAAGGGAAGGACATTTAAAACTGAGATGAGAAAAAACTTCACCTAGAGAGTTGTGAATTTGTGGAATTCTCTGCACAGAAGGCAGTGGACACCATTTCACAGGGTGAATCTTAAAGAGAGTTAGCTAGAGTTCTAGAGGCTAGCAGAATCAAAGGATATGGGGAGATGGAAGGCATGGGTTACTGATTGTGGATGATCGGCCATGATCACAATGAATGGCGGTGCTGGCTCGAAGGGCCAAATGGCCTCCTCCTGCACCTATTTTCTTTGTTTCTACACTCACAGACCTCTGTGCCAACAGATACACACAGATACAAACACAGACATACGGGGACATACACACACACACACACACACGCACACACACACACATACACACGCACACAGAGTCCACACGCGCATGAGAGAGAGAGAGAGCTAGAGAGACATATGCCAACAAAAACATAGATATAGACACAGACGCGTGGATTTCCTCCGAGATCCTCAATTTCCTCCCACACTCCGCAGACGTACAGGTTTGTAGGTTAATTGGCTTGGTATAAATGTTTTAAAAAATTGTCTCTAGTGTGTATAGGATAGTGTTAGTGTGCGGGGATCACTGGTTAGTACGGACTTTGTGGGCCGAAGGGCCAGTTTCCGTGCTGTACCTCTAAACTAAGCTGGTCAAGAAATTCAATCAGAGAAAACGGGTTGGTCTGGATAATCACTAAGGACCTAGGCTCTGTTCACTCATGAGTTCAACCGAGCTCAATGGATCTTTTTATCATGAAGCTACATTTCTAGGTCAATGGGGTCAACAATTTATTCCTCTAAGTACAACCCATGATGCTAACTTTAATTTCTTTCCACAGTGTAACATCTGGAGGGATTGAAAGCACTCGGGCAGTCTGGAAACATTCTCAGTACCATAATGATCTGTCCTTCCCACTGCAGCCATTTACATGGTTACAAAGTTCAGTCAAACTATACTCAAAAGGGTCCTCTTCAGATGAGATGTGCCGGATCTATTTTAGTGGCAGGCTTTCATTTGTTTGATGATCTTTCATTGCAGAGCTTAGTAAAAGGAGATTCTGCTATTGTATAACAATGGTACAATACAAATAAAATATTTATGATGAGACTTCAATTATGCAATTGCTCTTTCTCTCTGACTGTCAGTTAGATGTGACAGCTCATTCGTGACCCCCACAATGTCTTTCTGTCAAACATCAGCCTCTTTGCTGTGAAAATTATTATATACCAGCAGTAGGTTTTTGCACATCACCTGTACAATAATCTGTCTATCAGGGTAATCATGGGTCCAGATCCATTTCTGGAGACCTGAGTGCACATTCTAGGATAACATTTGCATCAGGTTGCATTGAGATACTTGCACCTACACTGTGAATGCACAGAGAGAGAGCTCTGTTATCTTTCAAATTGTGCTTTTTGGTGTAATTCTTCTTTCCAGAAGAATTGCACCAACAATGATTATAGCGATTTACTCTTGTTAATTTATACCATTAGATATTTCCAATCTTTTGTTTTCTCCACAGAGAGATAGTGCTGGCCAAAGGAGCTCTCTTGTGCAATTGTACTCAGGCAGAAAAGAAAGCAAAGCCCAATCACTGAAGAAGTCACCGAGGATTCTGAAGAAGGGTCTCGACCCGAAACGTCACCTATTCCTTTTCTCCAGAGATGCTGCCTGACCTGCTGCGTTACATCAGCATGTTGTGTCAATTTTAGGTGTAAACCAGCATCCAGTTCCTTCCTACAATGTTGATCTATCATGATCTGTATGTTCTTACAAAGTGTTGTTCACTAGAAATAGAGGTGGTGGTTAGTGTATTAAATGCTGCATATTGTTCAGTAGGAAAGTCAGTATCATGTGTACAGATTTGGTAGAGATGTTTGCACAACTGTCGACAGATGCAAGGGCTCATTGCTGCTCCTGTGAATAAGATTGAATAAGAATAAAAGTGATCATTGGCTTCAAAGTCAGGATTTAAATAAGAATTAATCTGCTTCAAAATTAAGAATAAGGGGCAGGCCATTTAGGACTGAGATGAGGAAAAACTTTTTCACCCAGAGAGTTGTGAATCTGTGCAAATTCTATACCACAGAAGGCAGTAGAGGCCAATTCACTGGATGTTTTCAGGAGAGAGTTAGATATTGTTCTTAGGGCTAACGCAATCAATGATAATGGGGAGAAAGCAGGAACGGGGTACTGATTTTCGATGATCAGCCATGATCATATTGAATGGCGGTGCTGGCTCGAAGGCCCGAATGGCCTACTCCTGCTTTGCTACAAATGGGGCTGCCAATTATGACATGGATTCCAAAGAAAGGTGAAGTGAAAGAGGCATATTGTAGAGGGACTATAAAGAATTTGCAATGCCATATAATCAGCTGAATAGATCATGCATACATTTGCAATTTTCCAGTGAAGACTGAACATTCATCACTCACATTGTTCACTTTACCCTGAAGCCATTTACATTTTTTTATTAAGAAATGGAATTTCTGAAATAATTTTCCAACAATACCTTTCAATTTTCCAAAGCACTGAGTTATTCCATCACTTTATTTTTTGGGGAGAGTTCATTGGAACACATTCTCAAATATTCAGGTATCATTTTTCTATTTCTTTGCATCATTGAAGCAAGCCATTTAGTCCATTGATGCTTCCGACGGACCACGCAATAGCTGAGGCCGGAGCCCCTGCGGGTCAGAGCCCACGGCCAGCAAGTGTCGGCGAGGCCCGCGGCTGACAAAGCACGTGGCTGATGGAGCCTGGGTCGGCGGAGCCCGTGGCCAAGGTCAGAGCCCCCGCGCGCTGCTAGATGACGGAGCCCGCGTCTGTATGCTGGGGCCTGGGTCGGTGCCACGGAGGCGTCCGGAGAGGACCAGGCAGCGATAGTGGAGAGGTCGGTGCGGCAGTCAATGATGGCGCCGAACACTGGACGAGGACGGAACACGTGGAAATGAGGGCGCCGCTACCGAGGGAAGGAACAAAGGAGGACCCAAATGAGGAGGCCGATGTGAGAGACGGGTAAAGAGCAACGTGGACCCAGCGTGGGGGGACCGCCGTGAAGGAGGAGGAGGGTGGGAGAATTTGTACCTTTGTAGGCGCCCTTTATGGGCGACTATTTGTATACCTTGGGCATGTAAGCAAAGAATTTCATTAGGACTTCTCAACGTATTCAATTCAATTCAATCTATGCTGGCCCACTCCCCTTTTCCAATACCCCACGTTTTCCCCATGATCTATTACATCACCCATGTTCATAAACATCCATTGGATTCTCTCACCAGCCACTCACACCAGGAATAATTTACAATAACCAAATAACCAAACAACCCACGTGAGGGCAGCACAGTTGTGCAGTGGTAGAGCTGCTGCTTTACAGCGCCAGAGCCACGCGTTCGATCTTGACCCCAGCTGCTGCCTGTACAGAGGTTGTACGTTCTCCCCGTGACTGCATGGGTTTTCTCCGGCTGCTCCAGTTTCCTCCCACACTCCAAAGTCGTACAGTTTTGTTGGGTAATTGGCTGAGGTAAAAATTGTAAATTGTCCCTAGTGTGTAGGATAGTGTTCATGTACAGGGTGATTGCAGGTCGGTGTGGACTCAGTGAGCCAAAGGACCTTTTTCTGCACTGAATCGCTAAAGTCTTAAGTCTCTGGAAGGTGCAGGAATCTGGAGCACGTGATATAAACGCATTTGCACTGGGCGTGCAGCTTAGCTCCACATAAACTGTACCAGAAGTCAGAAATGAACCTGGGTTAGTGGAACAGTGAGGCAACTGCACCACTTGCTCTACCACTGTGCTGCCCTTCTTAATAAAAAAGCCGCACACATCAATTAAATGTCCCTTTTGTGAAAATGTAAAATCATATTATATTCTACAAAGACAGTAACATAAATTACTATAGGCTGAAACCACACATAAAGTCTGTTGTACATGGATCAATTCCAGAATCAACTTGGGAAGTATTACCATCCAAGATTTGACAACTGGCAATATATAATAGCAGATGACCCATGGAGAGGAAGGTTATAAGGGCCAAGTGAAAGTGAACAAATGAGACAATCCCTGAGCTTGGCAGTTCAATTTAATTTAGGAATAATTTAGCCCTGAAGAAGGGTCTCGACCCGAAACGTCACCCATTCCTTCTCTCCAGAGATGCTGCCTGTCCCGCTGAGTTACTCCAGCATTTTGTGTCTATCTTCGGTTTAAACCAGCATCTGCAGTTCCTTCCTACACATTAATTTAGGAATGCACTGGAAGCCAGAAGTGGAGGGGTGTCAGACCACAGAGTGTGGTAGGGCTGCGGGAGATTTTAGAACTAGAGAGGGGCAAGGCACCAGTTGAGTCTTCCTATTCTTCTTCTTATCGAGTCCACACACAGGATTAGAAGTTGTTCAGCCAGAGCTGAACACACCTCTCGGCATCTGCATACAATGGTGTCTGTCTTGTCGCTTCTTGTGCTTTCTTGTGCGTGGTGGTGGAAAGATTGGTGGAAACAGGGCCGCGACGTGAACGCTCTTTCCTTGACCCCAGCCTTCCTATTGACTGGAATGTGACAAGTTGGGTTTGTGTTGAGGTTAAGGAAACATTTCAGGAAAATCAAAATTTGTCTATGTCTACATTCAAATACTTTGTAAATCAGATGGGAGTTTCTGCTTGTTGTTGCCTAGCTACAGTTCCAACGTAACCTCCTTGATCTAAAATATCATACTTCTGCTAATAAAGAAAATTACATTTACCTTCAAAACAACTAACATAACTAGGACGGCACGATGGCGCAGCGGTAGATTTGCTGCCTTACAGCGCTTACAACACCAGAGACCCGGGTTCGATCTCGACTAAGGGTGCTGTCTGTACACAGTTTGTACATTCTCCCCATGACCTACGTGTGTTTTCTCCGAGATCTTCAGTTTCCTCCCACACTCCAAAGATGCGTAAAAATTGTAAAAATTGTCCCAAGTGTGTGGATAGTGTTAATATGTGGGGATCGCTGGTCGGCACGGAACCGGTGGGCCGAAGGGCCTGTTTCCGTGCTGTATCTGTAACACAGATGCAATCACCGTTCCTGAACGTGGTCTCACTAATCCCTCTGTTCAAGAAGAGAAGGGAAGTGAAAGGAGGCAACTATAGGCCAGTCACCTGACATTTGAAGTGGGAATATTAACACTATTGACAGGAGACCTGGAAAATAACAATCTGATTAGGTCAGCATAGTTCTATGATTAGCAATTAGAGTCTGGCAATCTTATTAATTGATATCATGAGCAGGATCAATGCTTAGAAAATCAATCGGTGTATATTTGAAACTTCAAAAAGTGCTCGCTAATATTCCACACAAGGTGTTACTGTGAAGTAGTCACCATGTTCTTGGTCCATCTCTCCACATTCACCAGCCCACACTGCCTGAACCAGCATTTGCCAATTTATTCTGCCTTCCCTTGTCATGTATGCCTTTTCTAAGAATGTATAGGTGCAAATGTAAAGGCCACTTGTAGTTGTGTTTGAAGTAACAGGTGGTTTATTAAACTGGTGTGCACCAGGAGGCCAGGCCAAGGCCCTATGTTGTTGTAGGGGAAAGATTAGTGAGAGCTGATGACCAGTAAATAGTCTCTAAATTAAAATTGAAATTAATAATGTACGCTCTGATCAGTCAGAGCTCAGCACTGAGCTCTGTGGTATTCCACTAGAAAGTGAGTTTGAGGCACAAAGACACAGGTTGGCCACTGCACTGTTGTCTACCGCTGGGCTAACATTGGATCTAACATGCTTCAGTCCCATAATTTCCATGAGAGTGCTTGATGTATGTTTGGCACCTCAAATTCTCGGTCATTTGCCACTACTGTCAAATGAATTGTCACTACCTTCTCTCATTTCCCATAGAAGCACAGAATACTTCTCAGCTTAAATGGAGACCAATAAACAAACTGTTGGAGGAATGCAACGGGTCAGGTTGCAGGGAAACGGACAATCAGTGTCTCGGGTCAAGACCGTTCCTCTGGTATGAAAGAGTGGAGGGGAGGAAGACAGGACAAAGAGGTGGCTTACAGCTGGCGAAGCCAAGTGAGGAGGATGAAAGAGTGGTAGGGGAGGAAGACAGGACAAAGAGGTGGCTTACAGCTGGCGAAGCCAAGTGAGGAGGAATGGATTGATAGATGGTCAGGTGAGGGAGAGAGAGAGAGAGAGAGAGAGAGGGAGAGAGGTGGAGATAACAACAGAGGCAGGGAAGTAATTGGTGGAGGTAAACATGGGCTGCAGATGTAAGAATTTGATCGGAAAGGTAGATGGAATATGTGGACTAAATAATGGAGATGGGCTAGGATGGGTTCAGTGGGGGGGAGAGACTAATGAGAGGAGAGTGTGTGTGATGGTTGGAGAAGAAATTGGATGAGATGACGTGGGATGTTAAAGGAAAGAAGGGTATGTGCGTGAGGATCTAGGTGAGTAGAGGGACTAGGGAGGCTAGGATACCTGAAATTAGAGAGCTCAACATTCATGCTGTTGGGTTGTAGACTGTCAAGGAAGGATACAAGATGTTGATCCCCAAATCTACTTTAGATACTTTACAGATACAGTATGGAAACAGGCACTTTGGCCCACTGAGTCCGTGCCGACAAGTGATCAGCCCATACACTAGCACTACCCTGTACACTAGGGACAGTTTTACAACTTACCGGTCAATTAACTCACAAGCCTGTAGGTCAATGGAGTGTGGGAGGAAACCGGAGTGCCCAGAGAAAACCCATGTGGTCACAGGGAGAATGTACAAACACTGTGCAGACATCACCGGTAGTCAGGATTGAACCCAGGTCTCTGGTGCTGTAAGGCAGCAACTCTACTGCTGCACCACTGTGCCATCCCTTTACATTTGGCCTTGTTGGAGAACTGGAGGAGGCTAAAGTTTAGGGTGGGAATAGGAAGAGGAATTGAAATAGATAGCAATTGGGAGTTTCAGATGACTAGAGTAGACAGAGTGCAGGTGTTCAGCATTGCCACAGATGATATCAGAGCACCCAGAGCCACTCTACCAGAAGTCAAGAGATCATGTCCTCACAGCCAGCCATTTAAGGTGGATCAAGCCATATCTGAGCACAACAGGGAAGAACCCATTCCAGACCAACACCATCAGCAAATATCAAAGTAGCAACTTGGGACTTGTCCAATTTGAGTAAAGCTTTGGGGGAAGTTGTATGTTGGACAAGTACAATCCTGAAATGTGTCTGGTTTGGGAATTAATATTCTCAAATGTTCAACCATCTATTCTTGATCAACATATTCTACCTGAATCCTGCTGGTAGTTTTTCTGCTAGCAGATGATTATTGATACCAATTCGTTCTGAAGCACCAATCATTTTGTTTTTAATTGGTGAAACAAAAGTTAATTTAATCCCGAAAATATTTATCCCAGTGATGAGTGATCATCTTGCATCGTATTTTAAGTCAGTTCCTGCGTGCTCAATAGGTTAGCTATGCAGATTTCATTTGAAAGCAACAGCCATATATCAAAATCGCAAGAATAGGCTAAAATTATTATGGACTGCTTTTATAGATTTTATGTTTTTTTGGTCAGACTACAGAATTTATTGGGATATATGCTAGTTATCCATCTTCGATACTGCCTGACCATTATATCTGCCTCAGTGAAGCAGGTCAGATAAGAAAACAATGCCCAAGGGGAGCATCTAATTACAGATTCACAGCAAGGCAAAAGATTGTTACAAATATGTACACATCCATTCATCAGCTGTTTATTTCCAAACATCGAGCTATGATAGGTCTCTGATCATTCACTGGGATTAGCCGTAATAGCAAATGAAAAGAGGACCTCTTTACCATCTGATAGGTGGCTGCATACAGCAGGGAGCAAAATTGGTTAGAAATGTCCCATGATCATCAATATACAAGTGCAGTGGAGTTCAGCGGAACTTGCGTGAGAATACGCTTCAATTCAATTAAGGTGCACAAATGGATATCCTCACCACTTGGATAGTTTTGTTGCTGAACTATTTTCAGGTGCTGTTCCTCCGATTTGCATTTGGCCTCACTCTGACAGTGGAGCAGGAACCAAATGGCAGAAATAGTCAGCATGGGAATCTCAGGGGAAAGGAATAGGTGACGTTTTGAAAAATTTGAGTGTGTATTTGCATTTGGCCTCACTCTGACAGTGGAGCAGTCCCATGGCAGAAAAGTCAGCATGGGAATGGGGTTTGAAAAAGTGTCATGTTGAAGACCTCCTTCGACTATGTAGAAGACCTCCTTCAATCTCCTTCGACCTCCTTCGACTATGTTGAAGACTAGCTTCAACTAGCTTTGACTAGCGTCGGGAAAATTGGACACCGAACAGTGGAGAGTGAAGACTTTGATCTCCTTTGACCTTCTTTGACTATGTTGAAGACTGTCTACGACTACTTTCGATTTCTTCGATTACCTACGAATAACATGTCGACCTACTATGACCTACTTCGACTAAACTTACGAGTAAAAAAAAAAAATCGATTTTTTCCATGGCGACCTTTTTTTACTCGCGGGCAATTTTCAGCATGCTAAAAAAAATGCTGCGACCTAACTGATGCCTCGAGTACGCGGGGACCACTCTCGAGCATGAAAGAGAGTTACAAAGACCTCCTAGGGCCTCATGTTGACCATGCTGCGAGTATGAGTTGAGGGCAAACTCTTATAAACTCGCCAATTAGGTCCCCACTGTGGGATAGGCCCTTTAAAGTGTTTGACAACCGGCACGATCATGCAGGCCAAGGTGGATGAGTGAAGGTGTTATCTGTGTCTCTTTCCTTAGTGAACAGGAAAACAAAGGCACCTATAGACATTACATTGGCAATGAAGATGGAATGTTTCAACTTCACAGAGTAGCAGGGCAGTATTGCGAGTGAGGTAATAGGGAATGGGTTCTCCAGGTAAGGCTGATGTGGACCTGGGTGATATTTTAGGTTTAGCTTTATTGTTGTCAATGAAAATGCTTTTGTTTTCATATTATCCAAACAATTCAGATAATACTATGCATTAATACAATCAAGCCAAACTTAGTACAAAAGGTAGAATGAAGAAAAAGATAGAGTGTAGAATAAAGTTCTCAGCATTGAGGCATAACAGTTCCTGAGATAAAGTCCAATGTCTGCAATGAGATAGGTTAGAGAATAGAGACTTTACCCTAGCTTATGGAAGGACCATTCAGAAGTCTGATACAGAGGGGAAGAAGCTGTTCCTGAGTCTGGTGGTGCACACTTTCAAGTTTCTAAATGCTCTATCCAACAGGAGTGGGGAGAAGACGGAGTGACTGCGGTGGGAATGGTCTTAGATTATATTGGCTGCTTTCCTGAGGCAGCATGGAGTACAGATAGAGTCAAAGGTGGGAAGTCTGACCAGTGTGATGGTCTGGGCTTCATCCTCAACTCTGCAATTTCTTGCGGACTTGGGCAGAGCTGTTCCCAAACCAAACTGTGAAACATCCTGACCGCATGCTTTCTATGGTACATCTGTAGAAAACATGATAACAATCAATGGAGACATGCTGAGTTTCCTCAGTCTCTTGAGGAAGTAGAGTTGTTCTTAGGCTTAAGATAGACACAAAAAGCTGGAGTCACTCGGCAGGACGGGTAGCATCTTTGGAGAGAAGGAATGGGTGATGTTTTGGGTCAAGACTCTTCTTTAGACTTAGGCTTTCTCAATTGATGCTCTTTCTCTCTCCCCCCTCCAAGGTTGGTTCTTCTGTTTGCCTGTATTTGCTTCAGTTTTATTTGTTTAAGTGTTGTTTATCACATTGTAGCATTTGAAAGTTTCAAGCAGGTATCAGACGCTGAA
Source organism: Leucoraja erinaceus (assembly GCF_028641065.1). Lineage (NCBI taxonomy): Eukaryota > Metazoa > Chordata > Chondrichthyes > Rajiformes > Rajidae > Leucoraja > Leucoraja erinaceus. The sequence continues at coordinate 17,161,854 of NC_073392.1, read as the reverse complement.
CCAGCCCTTTCGCGGGGCCTTTAATTGCCCAGCGTGGCTTAAAATCAAGCTGCTGCATCGAGGCCATCGAGGCTCCCGATGTTGAAGCCCCCGCCGGCCGAATTTAAACCGTGCCGGGCGATGAAAGGCCCCGCAAACGGGCCGATTCAAGCCGCACAATTCTGGGCGGACAAAGCTGCTGTTGCTGGAGTTCGGAGTCGGTCACTAACCAGGTCAGTTCCTGATGTTACTGTCTACAGGGTCCACGGCCGAAGCCGCGCGTGTGTGTGTGTGTGTGTGTGTGTGTGTGTGTGTGTGTGTGTGTGTGTGTGTGTGTGTGTGTGTGTGTGTGTGTGTGTGTGTGTGTGTGTGTGCGTGTGTGCGCGTGTGTGTGTGTGTGTGTGTGTGTGTGTGTGCATGCGCACCACCACCCAAAATTGTGTCCCCTCCCCATGGTTTGATAGTGATTTCCGACCCCTGAATCAGTGTAAACCAGTATCTGCAGTTCCATCCTACACATCTCAATGATATTGTCTGCTCTTCGGCAAACAGCTGACCTCTCAGGGAAAATGATTGTATCCTCTTATATTCACCAAGCTAGGTAATGAAGGGCAAATCTAAATGTTGATTTCATGCACAAGGATATCTTCCAGCTCCCAGCAAAAATACAACTAAATGGTGTCACAGTTAAGCTTATCACTCTGTACACCAGGTGAAATGTGCAGTGATTCCTTAGGGCCTGTATCATTTTTGAGTCAGAGTGATTCTAGATAAGGTTCTAATTTCAGTGGTCATTTGTGATAGTGTTTAGATATGAACACACCACTGCACAGCACACGCATTCCTTAGCTAAGAGTGGAGTGACATTGATGAAACCACCGGCCTGGTCGAAACTATCTGTCTGCTTCAAGCTCTAGTTGTGGAGGTGAAACATCAAAGCCCAAAAAACAAACAGATGCAGAAAATATAAATGGCTCTCAAGAAAGAAAACATCTCAAATGTAAATGCTCCCCTTTTTTTGTTCATCAACTAAAGTTAATCTTATAGTGACACCAGCAAGTTTGCAATGAGTAAAACCAATTTCGACCTAAGGAAGATTAATGACCAGAATGCAAAATGAAGACTGATGGCTGGATTGTAAAGGATTTGTCTTGCGCACTTTGCAAGAATATTGATTCCCGAAACTAAAAGCAGCGTTCATTTGCTAATCGGCTTCCATTAACATCAAATCTGCACTGCTTCCAGTTTTTATTTCTGATGTGGCCCTATTATTGTTAACATTTGATGAGATATTTTTATTAGCATTGCCTTGTCACGCCCAGCTGGATTGGAGTGTATGTGTAAGGACAAATTAGAACCAAATGTCCAGAGATGATCGAGCGATCAATACCTTTGCACATTGTTAGTACCAACATTCAAAGATAAACTTTCTGCATGACCTTCAACGTGCATCGTATTTATATCACAGTTCTGTCCCGCTGTGGAAAGTTTATTTGGTGTCAATTAATGACATTTTTCAGGTAAGTCAATCATTCATCTCCTGATACCTTTGCAAGAGGCTAATGCCTTGCTTGCTTTGTCATATATTACCCTGCCTGGGGGGAAGGGGGAGACAACATGAAAGAGTGCAGCACTGCTACTGAGTCTTTGAAGGAAGCAGGGAAAGAAAAACACAAGATAAATATATATTAGCATCAGGAGTTTGCAGCAGCCAGCTTGACATCATCTGCCAGGCATTTTTTACTTTGAAGAGGAGTAGCTCTGTTCTGATTTGCAAAGATTGCAATGTATTCTGGTCGCAATTTATCACTCTCATTTGCCAGGCGCTGAGCACATTCTATGACGGCTTTTCTGTAAGGGAGCAGATCAGGCAGATCATTAGTGGAGCTCGGAGGGAAGAAGTGCGCAGGCAGGGAGGGAGCAGGCTACAGAGGAAATGAGAGGTAATGGGAGTTATCACAGGGCACAAGCGGTTTGAAGAACCAGGCAACTCCACTCTGCGTTGATTACTTGGATACATATAACGCCTGCTGGGGTAATGTTCTAGGTAATAGGCAGCCTGGTGGCAGGTAATAACATGGTAACAGATAAAGGAGGCCCAGCAGTGTTTCTGACATCAGCCAACATTAGAGACTCATACTTTTGGAACAACGAGGCAATGAATTAGCAGTTTTTCCTCTTGTGAGCTCTCTCTTCCCCAACTGCAAACTATAAACAAGCTGCCTTTCCAAATGATGCACACACAACCAAAAGCAAATCTCTTGATATTAGCACAGAATGACTGTGAAATGATCCTGTATTAATATAGCACTTCATTACATCTCCTGGAAACATCCCAAACCTCTTGCTGCACAATGAATTATTCCGGTCCTCTAATGTTGCTCTAGGAACTAAACACAATGACCATTTTACACACACCAATATCTCAAATATCTGAAGTCTGAAACGTCACCTATTCCTTCTTTTCAGAGATGCTGGCTGGCCTGCTGAGTTACTCCATCTTTTTGTGTCTATCCCAAATATTATACTCAGAAGGGAGCCAGAACTTAAACAACCTGCCTGTGCACGTTATTGGTTTATCTATACACTACAATCTGTTGTCTCTACGGAAATCTGGCCCCTGTTAGTCCACTGTCTGCAGTCAGGTACAACCACAGTAACACAACACTTCAGTGGCATGTCCTAGCTCATTAGAGTTAACACAACTGTTGTGTAATGTGGTAATTAAAATACAGAGCTACCTGTTCAAAGTAACGCCCACTGAATGTCCCAAAATTGCTGGTAGCAACCTCCTACTTTCAATAATAATTTAAACCAAAACTAAATATGTTCTTTATGACCTAAATAGAAATAGGCAGTGAAAATGGGCTCCATGGCATTAATTTCACTGGCTCTGTGGTTTAGTTATAACTTTCATTTGCTGCAAGGCCATTGACCTGAAATGTTAACCCTATTTTCACTCCACTGAAGCTGTCTGAACTGCTGAGTATTTCCAGCAGTTTCTGCTTATGTCAACAGAGATGGCTAATGAGGTAACAAATGCATCAAGTTTATCTTCTAGAATTCTGTCTCCATGACTGGAATTGTCTCCATGACTGGAAAGTAACAAAAGTAAACCCTCTTTTCAAGACAGTTAAGTACAAATGAACAGCCTTATAGTTGTTTGTGGACATGTTGCAACCTGTCAACGATATGATGAGTGTTCATCTGATTGTCCCATTAGAGGAAATATATGAAGACATTAGAGAGGCTGTATATAAGTTTATCAGGATGCTCCCTGCATTAGAGGATATTAGCTGTTAGGAGAGGTCTGACAACATTGGTTTCTCTGTTACTTTGAAGGTGTGGAAAGTGTGGGTAGGTTAGTGTTAATGTGCGGGGATCGCTGGTCAGTCCGGACTAGGTGGGTCAAAAGGCCTGCTTCCGCATTGTATCTCTAAACTAAACTAAACTAAACTAAACTTAGATTTCATAGGTAGAATATGTTAAGGGGATGTGCAGGAAGGATTTTTTACACAGTGATAGGAGTTTGGAACATCCTGCCAGAGGTGGTGGTGGAAGCAGATATGATAATGGTATTTAAAAGGCTTTTGGATGGGCACATGTTTATTTAGGGAATGGAGGGGTATGGATAACATGCAGGAAGAAGTGATTAGTCTAGGTAAGCATCATGTTCATCAGCCAGACATCATTGGCTGAAGGGCCTGTTTCTTTGCTGTCCTGTTCTATGTTCTATAATTGGAAACGGTCACTAAGGTTTTATGAAAGGAAATCAAGTTTGACAAATTCAAAATAGGACATACCAAGCAGAAATGATACTTGGGAGACCAATAGATATATTGAATTTTAAAAAGCATGTACTGATGCGCCACACAAGGTGTGATTATAGAGTCATTACAGCCTCCCCTAAGCTTCTCTGTAAATGACCAGTCCACACAATCTGAACCAGCTCTCTGCCAATAAAAAACAAAACCATTTCCAGATTTTGGATGCAGGAAATCTGATGTGCTAGATGCTAGAAACACTCATCAGGTCAGGCAGCATCCGTGGAGAGTGAAATAGGTTTAATGTTGCAGCGGCTTACCAGAACTTGCTATTTTAATTATAGATTTCTAGCACCTGCACTATTTTATTTATGTATGCATTTATTTAATTAAGTTTGGAGATACAGCATGGAAACCGGCCCTTCGGCCCACCAAGTCCATGCTGACCACGGTCACCCATACACTAATTCTATCCTACACGCCAGGGACAATTTACAGAACCCAATTACCTACAAACCTGCACGTCCTTGGAATGTGGGAGGAAACCAGAGCAGCTGGGAAAAACCAAAGGTGTCACGGGGAGAACACACAAACTCTGTACACTCAGCATCCATGGTCAGGATCGAACCGATGTCTCTGGTGCTGTCAGGCAGCAGCTCTACTGCTGCGCCACTGTGCCGATAGTGGCAATTAATTTTAATTAATATTGCAAGGGCTGTTCTTTATTGCCTCACACCTTCAACATCGTACCCAGTAGCAATTTGAAGCAACAAAGCCTCAGACAAACGATGTGATGACTCACTGCACAAATCATGTTTATCAAAGGTCTCACTGCAGCAACATCTCCAGATTGGAATCCAATTGTGTTGGGCTTTGATGAAAACACATTGTACATAGTTTTGATTTTTTTTTCCACAAGGAAGTATATGTTTGTCTTGGAGGCAGAGCAACTGATTGTTTTCTGAGATCAGAGGTCACTCTTACTATTGGAAATTGAATTGAGTGGCTTTATATTGTGCAGCTTAGATCAAAAGATAATCTCCTTGAAACAACGAGGGAATAGATGGTTTGTGTGTTTTTTTTCCTTTGGTTGGAGAGTCAAAAACTAAAGGTCATGTATTCCTAAGATAAGAGGCCAGAGGTAGAATATTTCACGGTAGATGCAAGTCTGCAACTCCTTTCCATAAAGAATTCTGATTGGGCAATCAATGAGGACATACAAGAAAAGGCAAAATCTAATGATATAGAGATTGTCCAGGCCAATGGAGTGGATGTGAATGTTCAGCCTCATCTTAATGGAGAGCAGATCAAATTCCTGCTCCTATTTCTTAGTAAGAAATGATGTGTTTCCGTGGCTTTATACCCAAACGACAAAAATCATGCTGCTGATTACATTAATGTGCTAGTGGGAGGCACAGTGGCAGAGTTGCTGCCTCACAGCGCTAGAGACCCGGGTCCAATCCTGACCATGGGTACTCTCTGTACAGTGTTTGGATGTTCTCCCTGTGCCCGCATTGGTTTTGTCTGGGTGCTCCAGTTTCTTCCAACATTCCAAAGACATGCACATTTGCAGGTTAATGGGCTCCTTTGTTCTGTAAATTGTCCCTAGTGTGTAGGATAGTGGGCGTGGTCTGCGCAAACTCATTGTGTTGAGGGGTCTGTTTCCACGCTGTATCCCAAATCTAAACTAAACTAATGCAAATCCATCAGGTTCAATTCTTAGCAGTAGAGCTGCTGCCTTATGGCGCTAGAGACCCGGGTTCGATCCCAACATCCGGTGCTGTCTGTATGGAAATTGTACATTCTCCCAATGAATTGCATGGTTTTTTCGCCGGGATCCCTGGTTTCCTCCCACAGTCCACAGGTTTGTAGGCTAATTGGCTTGGTACAAATTATAAATTGTCCAAGTAGTGTGTTCGGGGATCGCTGGTCGACACGGACTCGGTGGGCCGAATCGCCTATTTCCACGTTGTATCTCAAAACTAAACTAAACTAATGCACATCCCGAAGATTCAATTTCAGGAATCTCTAGCACCATAGATGTCAGTCTTTCACAAGATATGTTCATGGTGTGAAACTGGCAGCACTCATTCCATTGATTTAGAAATGTTGTTGGACGCTGTGAAAGAAGGTGGAAAAATATGGGTAGTATGGTTTTCAGGTGTGGCTAAAAGGGCCAATGAGGACCGCCACACACAGAAGTCAAGAGTATAGATCGTGAAGCGTCAAGAGCTGAGGGTTGTGCTCCAGGCCAGACCCAAGGGAAGAAGTCACATGGTCCGATGCAGTTCCACAAAAATGTTGATTTATCCCTCTTATTGAAGGCAAACCATTGCATCATGAAGACTATCACTAACATTTGCTTAAATGGAGACTTACCATGACTCAAGATCACCCCCCAATGCAGAGCTTCAACATTTTATCCACATTCAAACATGTCAGGTACATGACTTTGATGCATTGTTACAAGGTTACTAACATACAACTTTCCTAGAGAAACGGATGACTCGTAACTGGCACCGGATAAGAAGGTCATCCACTGCCTTAAGGCCCAGGCAGTAAATGCCAAAGATCTTATAAATACTGGTTGAGTGCCTGCTGAAGAGTTTACGGCCAGAGGCAGTGCTCAGATCAGTGAGGATGATGGTGCCCTGCATATTATGCTGGTGTGGTGCAGAAAACAGTAGGGGGAGAGGCCATCTTGGGTGCTGGCTGACAGGGCATACAAGTGGTCCTGACTTCACACAAAGAGTGGCGGGTTTATGGAACGAGCTGCCAGATCAGGTAGTTGAAGCATGAACTATTGCAACATTTAAGAAACAATTAAATAGGACAGGTTTAGAGGGATACGGGCCAAACGCAGGCAGGTGGGACCAGTGTAGATGGGACATGTAGGTTGGTGTGGAGAATTTGGGTTGAAGGGCCACACTGTTTCACTCTATGACGGATGTCAAAGGTTATGGGGAGTAGGCAGGAGAATTGGGTTAGGAGGGAGATATAGATCAGCCATGGTTGAATAGCGGAGTAGACTTGATGGGCCAAATGGCCTAATTCTGCTCCTAACATTTATGATCTTATGATGACCCTATGACTAATTTGAACATGAAGTAAAGAGTTTGGTGAAAAAGGACACAAAGTTCTGGAGTAACTCAGCGGGTCAGGCAGTATCTCTGGAGAAGATGGATAGGTGATGTTTTGGGTCGGGAGTCTTCTTCAGACTGACCCATTGAGTTACTGCAGCACTTTGTATCCTTTTGTGTAAACCAGCATCTGCAGTTCCTTGATTCTACTCAAGAGACTGGTGAGTCTCTAGTGACAGAAAGCATGAGATACTGTTTCCAAGTTAAGCTTCTGGTCTTCGATATCCTCTAGAATGTTGATAACGGGACACTTATCAATGAAATTATGTACCTAGTTCCTTTTTGTTGGATTGTGCCATTATCTATTTGTTGTATGGTGTGATCTCTTCCTGCTCTTCTGCTATGGATCAGGATGTCTTGCACTGTGTAATAAGTATCATCTGGATATGATCTCACACAATGTTGATCATTAGAGGAATGAAACCCAATGAGGCTTCGATGAAAATCCACATTAATGGGTGGAGCATTTCACACAGAGTGAATTCCCGCCCTCATTCCTTGCCACACAGGAAATCAGGCAGTCAGCAAAGCCAATCACCTACGCAATCCTACCAAAGGCAACTAGGTGAATTCCTGTCTCCCTGGGTATAAAGTGTGTGTCACCTATCTTGAATACATAGTGCATGTGACACTCCTAACAATTCTTGATTAGTACGGTTGTCAGGGGTTATGGGGAGAAGGCATGAGAATGGGGTTGAGAGGGAAAGATAGATCAGCCATGATTGAATGGCGGAGTAAACTTGATGGGCCGAATGGCCTAATTCTAGTCATATAATTATGAACACAGCAAAAAAACAAAAAAATGTGATATTTTATCACCATCTTCAGCTTGAAAGGCACCTTATTGTAAGGGAACAAATGCTTTCACTTAGTAGGATTCATACTCCACAGATAGCGGTGTCTGAAGTCTAACTGGTATTTTTCTGCCTTCTATTTATTAACTTTCTCTTGCAAATTCAAATATAAAATAAATTCTCACATACTAAATTAAATGAAATTTAATTATGATATCTCCAGTTCTAAGCAAATTTGGCAGGTACTTGACCCTGTCATAGGAGCACGCAGCTGTTTCTTCACCCATTGTGTGAAACAACAGCTAATATGTTTGGTCAGTCGCTGTCATTATTTGCCAGGCACACTGCAGTGTTAATGAGAGGCTTGTCGGAGTGCAGAGATGAAGCTTGTCAGAGACTTTGATAACCAGGGAGCTTAGATTGAAGCTCGTAGACAAGAAGAGTAGAGAGAAGTCGAGGAACAGATTTTCACTGAGAGATATTTGGGGGTATGGAACTCACGGAAGAAAACCTAGTGGAGGGAGAAACGCCCATCACAGATAATGATCACCTCAAGATAGTCCGTAACCCTCAAGGCAGAAGACTCTTTAGGGAATTGGCCTAAATGATTCCTATCCAGCCAGCATCAAAAGGATGGACACATAACCACAACTTCTGTAATAAATGTCTATGATTCTATGATCTCACTGAATCTTTGCATGTTTTTAAAAAAAAAAAAATACCAGTCTATGATTCTAAAATCTATCTCAGTCAATTATATTTACTTTAGTAATCCTCTACACTGTGGAAACAAAATTAATAAAACACACCATCTTCATAGCTCCAGTGCATGCTAAAATCTATGAAATCAAATTTGCTATGTGAAGTTAATTAATAGAGCTCTTCATGCTTCTCTCTGTGTGACCCATGTTCACTCTGCGACCACACGCATGCAGTCCAGGAACTCTGATTTAATCTCACATCACAAGATCTTGAGTGCATAGGTGGGAATATTGGGAATATGGGGGGAAAAGAGATACAGGTAAAATTAGTGAGGTATGTGATTGGTGGGGTCAGAAAATACACGGTGAACCAAAAAGGGCTTCTTCTATGTCTTTGGGAAATATGGAAATGTGCACTAGAAACTATTCTCAAGGCAACATTTAATTTGACAACTGTATATCAGATACAGAAGAGAAAAACACATTGAAAGCAAAAGATACAACAACATCTGTGGAATGATCAAGAAGGGTAGTTCTGTATCTGAAATTGATAAATTTAATATTAAGAGCTCAGAGCCTTTCAGTCTGTAAGGGTGACCAGTAACTTCTGACTCCCATTCACTTTAATTCTCTAACATACTTCCAGGCTGATTCTCTCCATCTTTCTAGGTTGCTCTAATAATGCCCAATTTAAGGTTGAAGGCACTAAGATGTAAAAAACCTTTGTGCATTTTGGCTGACTTGCTCTGGAACCTTTAGAAATTCTAATGCTCAATAATTACTGAGTCGCCAAGAAAGACTCGGTAAGAATGGTGAAGAACTTGATTATTGACTTGCGATATCTCATATCAACATGTGCTTAGCTTGGTTTGAAATAGAGAGCAGGAACATTTTCCCCACCTGACACTGTATGTAACCCAATTATGAATATTTAATTGCATTAACACTATTATGACACTCTGTGGAAGTGAGGTAAACTCGATAGAGGTGTTTAAGAGGTTTTTGGATGGGCACATGGAAGTGCAGGGAATAGAGGGATATGGATCATGTGCAGGCAGATGAGATCAGTTTAACTTGGCTTCATGTCCGTTGCAAACATTGTTCCTGTGCTGTACTGTTCTATGGTCTCTTTCTTAAACCCGTTGAAAAGGTGTTTGACCACCTAGAAAGTAATTCAGAAATGTGACATTGGAACATTTTAATTAATGTATTAAACAGCAGGTTCAAATGTAGACAGGAGAGAGAAGATAGCCAAGTCCTGATTACTGACGCTAGCATGGGAGTGAGGAGCACAAAACCTGGTGTGATATACAAGGGACAGCTCCAATTTCAGTTTATTGTGTGTGAGTGTGTGTGTGTGTGTGTGTGTGTGTGTGTGTGTGTGTGTGTGTGTGTGTGTGTGTGTGTGTATGTGTGTGTGTGCATGTGTGCATATGTGCATATATGTGTGTGTGTGTGTGGCGTGTGTGTGGTGTGTATTTAGTTTAGTTTAGTGATACAGCGTGGAAATAGGTCCTTTGGGCCATCGAGTCCGTGCCAACCAACAATCCACTGTACACTAGTTCTATCCTAATAACTAGGGACAATTTACATGAAACAATTAACCTACAAACCTACAGTACATCTCTTTGGAATATGTGAAAAAAACAGAACTCACGGAGAAAATCCACACAGTCACATGGAGAATGTATAAATTCCATACAAACAGCACCCGTAGTCAGGATTGAACCCAGAACTCTGGCACTGTAAGGCAGCAACTCTACTGTGTTGCCCCTATGTATGTATGTATGTATGTTGCATGTGTGTATATACGTGTGTGCATATATGTGTGTGTCTCAAGCCAAAACGTCACCCATTCCTTCTCTTCAGAGATGCTGCCTGTCCCACTGATTTATTCCAGCTTTTTGAGTATCATCGGTTTGAACCAGCATCTGCAGTTCCTTCCTACACACCTCCATTTGTGTATTTGAACCTTGTAAGGCTAATACAAGCCAAACTGCATTTTCAAATTATTCAGTTGCCCTTTCTATAATTTATCTAAATTATTTTAGATTACTTATTGAATAGGTATTTCTTATTTATCTCATGTGAGCATTAGTGTGGAATGGCAATGGGGGGTGTGGGGGGGGGGGGGGGGGGGGGGGGGGGGGGGGGGGTGGTGAGGGAGTTGGTGCATTTTATTGTTGAATGTTAATGTGCAGACTTCTTCCCTGGTAAAGCAACCAATAAGTTAGATAACAATCTGTTTGAAATGATAGTTATTGCTGTTTCACACCCACACAAATCCTGTAACGTGGCATTAATAGCCCTTATTATTAGCTCCAAGCAATCATTTTCTTCATTTGATGTCACCGATAAATTAAATTATTTATAACAGCCTGTAGCTTTGGGTATGTGCGGTGTGTGTTTGTAAATGATATTTATATACCTGCACATGTAGTTTTGAGTGTGTGTGTGTGCATGTGTGCATGTATGTGAGTGTGTGTGTTGTGTATGTTGTGAGTGTGCTCATGCATGTGTGTATCTACTGTGTATGTTTACATTATATTTGTATGTGCATGGGTCATTTTGCAGATATTTGCATTTGTATGTGCTTGCATTTAAGCATGTGTGAGCATGCATGAATGAGCATGTGCATGTGTGCATATGTATTTGTGGGTGAGGACGTATGTGTGCATCTGTACATGTATGCATTTATACATGCATGTGAGTGTTTGTGCATCTGTATATGTGTGTATTTGTGTGTGAGGATCAGTTGCTTTTGATTCAGTTTAGTGAAGGTTACAAATTAATGATTTTAATCAAACACAAACCTTGAGGGCTGAAAATGTAGTTTGAAAAATATGTATTTTTCTGTATTTATAATCCAATCATTAATGGGGTAACATTTGAGGAAAATAGCTATATTACTTGACTATTTGTGGATATATAGCAGGGCTATATAGCAGGGCTATGATGAATATGATTCAAGCCACATCAGAACCCATAAATTAATTTGGAATTCAAGTCAGACTAGCCTTACTGGGTGGAAATAGAAGAATGAATGTTGGCATTAATGTATCTCAGTAAGTTTCCTTGAGTTTAATAGTTGTCACGTCTCACTCCAGCTGTGAGCTCATAAACCATGCCTTGGCTGTCCAAAAAAACTTGGAGCCATGTAAGGCCTGAATGATGAAGTGCCTCGTCAAATAGTGAGATTATTTTTTGACTGGTTTGTGCCAACCTGTAACGCTATCACACACACAATCGGGACAACTTACATATACACCAAGCCAATTAACCTACATACCTGTATGTTTTTGGAGTGTGTGAGGAAACCGAAGTTCTCGGAGAAAACCCACGCAGTCACGGGGAAAGTGTAAAACTCTGAACGGACACCACCTGCATTCGGGATTGAACCTACAAATTGTAAATTGTCCAAGTAGTGTGTTCGGGGATCGCTGGTCGGCATGGACTCGGTGGGCCGAATCGCCTATTTCCACGTTGTATCTCAAAACTAAACTAAACTAATGCACATCCCTAAGATTCAATTTCAGGAATCTCTAGCACCATAGATGTCAGTCTTTCACAAGATATGTTCATTGTGTGAAACTGGCAGCACTCATTCCATTGATTTAGAAATGTTGTTGGACGCTGTGAAAGAAGGTGGAAAAATATGGGTAGTATGGTTTTCAGGTGTGGCTAAAAGGACAAATGAGGACCGCCACACACAGAAGTCAAGAGCTATTTAGATCCTGAAGCGTCAATAGCTGAGGGTTGTGCTCCAGGCCAGACCCAAGGGAAGAAGTCACATGGTCCGACGCAGTTCCACAAAAATATTGATTTATCCCTCTTATTGAAGGCAGAAAGCTGTAAAAGAGGAGGAGCAGGGCAAAACCTGGCGGGTAATAGGCCATCACAGGTGAAGAAGAATATTTGATAGGCAGATGGTTGAACAAAGGTCAGAGATTTAAAAAAAAGGTGTGCGACACAAGGATTGAAGAGTTGCAAATTGTAAAGCTAGAGGAATGAATGAAAGTGGAGGTGAGGGAGGTGGAGAAATCGGTGTGGGTTCAGAAAGGACACAGGGGAGGGGGTAAAATGGGGGAAGAAAGGAGGGGGGAGGGTTATGTATTTATGTAAAATTGGAGAATTCAATATTCATATCGTTGTTTTGTAAGTACCCGTAAGCAAATCAAATTGTGTGCTGTTCATCATCCTTTTTCAGTTGTTTTTCAGGATCTGAGCTTCTCTGGAATGACCAGAATTGTTTGGCCATTCATTGTTACCCTTGAGCTACCTCGGAAATGCAACAATCCTACTGTTGCAGGTAACTGTTGCCATTGGGGCCATTTTTATTTCCCATATCCTAGACATTTCCTGTTTTCTGCATATTCCTCTCTACCTACTTCCCTACTGAAACCTAACTTGTGTATCTCTGTTTCCCAGTTCTGGTCTCAAACCTGTAACTGTTTCTCATTTTCCACATGCTGCCTGACCACTTGTGCTTCTCCAGCATTTTCTAATTTTACTTAAAATTACAGCATCTGCAGCTTCTTTTATAGGTTAATTTTCTTCAGTAAAAATTGTTAATTGTTCTCAGTGTTTGTGTAGGACAGCGTTCGTGTGCGGGGATTGCTAGTTGGTGCGAACTTGGTGGGCCAAAGGGCCTGTTTCTGCACTGTATCTCTAAACAAAACTAAAAATAGCCTAAAGTACACACTGCAGCCACTGTGTGCTGATGAGCAAGAGTGGCTAATGGGACACCCAGCAAGTGGACTGTTTTTTTCCTGGATATTGATGTGCTATCTCATGAATAAACCTTTCTGACAATATGCTATTTAAGTATTCTCTAGGTTGCATTCCAAACATGCACCAAATGCCTTTACTTGATGATAAAATAGTAAGCACCAGCTCCTCAGCTCAAGACCCATCTTGGACACCGCACGGTGTCAAATGAAGTCGCCAAACATTTCCTCGCATTGTTTAAACATTAATTTCAATTTAACATCAAAGACAGGAAGTAAAATAAAGCAATGAAAAGAGAATTGGGGTTAAAAAAGTTGATTAAAAAGATTTTTTAGAATGTGTTTTTTACAAATCTCCAGGAATAATTAAGAATTGTTTGAATAAAACTCCACATTAAGATCTGTTAGAATAAAACTACACTCTTCTACAAAACATCAGCGATATCGGAAATCAAATGAATCCCACACAGCTTGCAAACCTGCACTTCACATTTCATTATTGGATATTCTGGGCGCAGCTGAAGGCCCTAATGTGACAAAATATAAATTCTTAGCTGCATCTGAACGTTGGCTGTACATGCAGCGTGGTGATTTGTAAGCTAGCTAATTTAGACAATGCTCAAACTTTCCTGTCCAAATCATTGGAAAACAATCATCGCCAATTACTTTCAGCTTCTTCATTCCAGGTGGCAAAGTTCATTGTAGGATCATTAATGGCCTTGGTTGAGATTTCCTCATTGATTCTGAACTAAGCGTGGACCTTTTGACTTCCGAATTTCTATGGTTGTTTCACACCCACCAATAATATGGGAATCTCTGAAAATTATATTTAACAAAGTATCATTGGAATCAACAAGTAATTATTAGCACAAAATAAATTAGTCACTCTGTGATACATTATAGCCACTTGGTCAGTGTTTGGTGACTGGGGTCAGCAGAATGTAGTAGCAGGTAGCAATACTGTCTCAGAGATCCAGTGACCAAGGTTCAAACCTGTCTTCAGATGTGTTTTTCTCTGTGGAGTTTGCATGCTTTTGGCTGTGTTTTACTGTGTTTTGACTTCCTCCCACATCCTAAAAAGGTTTGAGTTAATTGGTAACTGGAATTTGTTCCTGGATTAGGTGGGTGGTAGAAAATCTAGAGCCGAGTTATGTGAGAAAGAGCATATTTTACTGGGAAAAGTGGACTGCGCTGAGAGCAGGGATATACTTGAAAGACCAAAGATATACCCACAATGCTGGAGTAACTCAGCGGGACAGAGAGAAGGAATAGGTGATGTTTCGCGTCGAGACCCTTCTTCACACTGAGAGTCGGGGAGGGGGAGATACAGAGGTAAGGAAGTGTAAGGTGTGAGAACAAGATATCAAAGGAGGTGAAGGTCAAGGACAATGTGGGATAGATCATTGTTAGCTAGGAGAAGCAAACGACAAAGCAAACTGAGATAAAATGTATTCAGGGACTGGTCAGAGAACTGGGAAGGGGAAGGGTTTGGGAAAGAGGGTAAGCAACTGTTACTTGAAAAGCCAAATAGCCTTCTCCCATTTTGTGAAGAATATGAACATGGCTTAAAATGGAGCTGGGCACAAAGTGCTGGAGTAACTCAGCGGGTCAGGCAGCATCTCTGGAGAAAAAGGATGGTGACGTTTTTGGTTGGATCCCTTCTTCAAACTTCAGATTTAAAATGATCCTCGCTAGATTAATATCTATTGCAAATGGCTATATTAAATATTGCCTAGTCAGAAATTTCAATTTCCTTTCTGCGGAACTTGAGAAGGTCTGATTGAGATCATATCATATTGCAATTTTTATTCAGAAAATGCTAATCATTGTTAAATACCTCAGGAACTACTCAATCATGAAGGAATTTGGGATAACTGAGTGTATTCAATAATGAACATTCAAATTCTGCCTCACTTGACATGGTGATAAATACCATAATGAATTGTTAATGTCTCTGCTTCTTGGCATTTGTTTTAATTCCCCCTCTATCTCTATCTCTCTCTCTCTCCCTCTCCCTTTATCTTGCCCTCTCCTCCCCACACCCTCCAAAATGTCAAATAATTGTATTTATTTATTTATTTATTATCTTTGATAGGGAATAAGATGAGTGGAACTTTGACCTTATCTCATGTGCTGGTTTCGGCTAATTATGCAGTATGACAGAATCCTATATCGTTTGAGATTTTAAAAAAATAAAGGAAATACTCAGCAAGTTAGGTAGCATTTATGGAGAGAGAGAAAACATTTAGAGAGAGAGTTAACATTTTAAATTAATAAACCTACATCAAAATTGTTGGAGATAGTATTTTTCAGATGGGACCTTTTCCCCCTCAATAAGATCCCATAGACTCCTTTGATGGGATTTTGATCCCGGAATTCTAAGAAATAATTATCCCCTAATCATCATCAACGTCAAAAAAGGGACATTATCTCGTCAATGTAGATGATAAGTGCAGGTGTACCATTCGGCCCTTCGAGCCAGCACCCCCATTCAATGTGATCATGGCTGATCATCCACAATCAGTACCCCTTTCCTTTCTCTCCATACCCTTTGATTCCACAAGCCCTAAGAGTTCTATCTAACTCTCTTTTGGATGCATCCAGTGAATCAGCCTCCACTGCCTTCTGAGGCAGAGAATTCCACAAATTCATAACTCTCTGTGTGAAAAAAAAATTCCTCATCTCAGTTCTAAATGGCCAGCCCCTTATTCTTAAACGGTAACCCCTGGTTCTGGACTCCCCCCACATCGGGAACATGTTTCCTGCATCTAGCGTGTCCAATCCCTTAATAATTTTATATGTTTCTATAAGATTCCCTCTCATCCCTCTAAATTCCAGTGAATACAAGCCCGGTCGCTCCATTCTTTCATCATATAACAGTCCCACCATCCCGGGAATTAACCTTGTGAACCTACGCTGCACTCCCTCAATAGCAAGAATGTCCTTCCTCAAATTATGACATTGGTCTTTGTAGGACTTTCTGTATATCCACTATTACAAAATGATATTTTATCAAAGCTATGAAAAGCATCATATTTATGCCCAACTCTATGCAAATGGTGTTTTCCCACATTTTGATGAGTTTCAAACCATTGATATGTTAGGCTCATCACAAATTCGCAGAATCCAGGCCATGTGAATATAGCAGTCCTTGAATACAGGTGGATTATAACAAAGTAATTAATTAAAGACATAACCTGTTGGGAATTTTTTCTTGAACTTCCAGTTGATTTCTTAAGTCCTGCGCTGCTGTAATGGGGAGATTTGACTCATTTGGACATATTTCCTAATTGGAGTTGCTTTGCTTACAAAGTTTAAGGCGCTTATAACAAATTCCTGCCCGTGCTATTTTCACATGAACTTCAGGGATTACAAAGCTCACAGATCGTGCTGACTTGACCTCAGTTAAAATATAAATGATTGGACCTAGGCTCCCAAGCCCTGTGCTGTAGCTGTAATGAGGATAGTTTACATAATAGGGTGGCCTCCACTGCAATACTATTATTGCTGCAATAGAAATTATGAGCATGGTTTATAGGGCCTGTCCTCGCAAATTACATTCCCTAAGACAAAATAAACTCTTTAAAATGTCCTCTACAGTTGTATGTTGGGAAGAAAATATTCTAGCCATTTAACACTGCATGAAAAGCATGGGAAAGAAGCCAGTCAAACCCAAAGTGTTAATTTCTACCCGACTTACATGATTGAACACATCCACATGGTAGCAACAATTAGTGTGCTTCACTGATCTATTAACTAACATCATAATCTAATCAAAACAGCTCCAGCACAAACAATATGTGTCAGACACCATATGTGACCATCAAGATGCAATTGTGTATGTGTCATCGCGTGAGCACTTATTCATTCAGATAAAATGGCTCGCTTTTACATGGTAGGTCTGCAATCCAAAAGGTTTTAAGTACATGTATACCCAACTCTTATGACGTAAGAACTAGTCACATCCTTAATCCAGCCACGAAAACCGTGATGCACTTAAATCTGGTTTCAATGAAAATTTAAAGCAGTATGATTTAAACAGTTATTTCTCGGAAATGTTGGCAGCGAATTCCATTCAAAGGAAATGCAAGGAAAATAAAGTTCATTTTATTTGGTGAAATTTCTCAACCTTACTGTATCAGACCAACGTAGACAACTTGATGAGAGACAGAAAATGCTGGAGTAACTCAGTGGGTCAGGCAGCATCTCTGGAGAGAAGGAATGGGTGACGTTTCGGATCCTTTCATCATATAACAAGTACTGTGCTTTACAGCTTTGTGCACTAACTTGGATCACCTCAGTAGTTTGCACACCACTACTGGTTAAGATAGACCAGGAAAAGACAAGGGGAAAAACAAAATATTTTAAGTAAAGAAGAAGAAACAGCACAAAATGAAAGCATTTTATATATATTATATATGTAATTTTAATTTCATCAGCATAAAACTCCTTAAGATAGACAATATCTTCACAGGACATGATGTGGGGGATCGTTCAGCTGAACAGAATAATAGCCACAAGCAAGAGGTCAGTGATTCAGTGTAGAGGTGAGCAGAAATGTCTTCGCTCATCATTGGAATTCTCTACCGAAGCGGGTGTAGTGGATCAGTCTCTGAGGAAACTCAAGACAAAGGTTGACAGATTTTTTTAATATTAAGGGAAACAAGTGATACTGGCCAGAAAATGGCACTGAGGTAAAAGTTTGGACATGACCATGCACAAGGACGAAACAACCAACTTTTGTTTTTACTCATGATCTTTTTAATACAGTTTATAACTGATGAAGGACCTTTCAAACGTAGTCATATTTCCTCATATTTCCTATCAACAGGAGGCCATTGTGCCCATAAACCTGATGCTGGCTCCCCCAGTTATAAGTGCAATCCCATTCCCAATATGATCCCCCAGTAAAATGTTCTCTCTCACATGATCACTAACTCTCCCTGATCCTACTATACCGGGGCAATTTACAGTGGCCAATTAACCCTTTAATCAGCACACCTTTGGGATATGGGGGGAACTAGAACACCTGGAGATTACCCACATAGTCATTGGGAGAACATGCAAACTCCATACAGGCAGCACTGGACGTCAGGGCAGAACCCAGGTCACTGGAGCAACACTAAACATCGTGTTGCTCATCAAAGATGCCACACAAGGATGCATATTTAATTGAAACGTCTCCCTTTCCGAAGGGACAAGACAGCTGTTTGCAAACCACAGACTCAATTTATAGGTACCCAGAGACAAGAAGAAGACTGTTGTGAAAAGAGGAATGCATCCAACAACTCATATGCTTCAAGGTATGCAGACAGCATTGGCCACGTAACCTAGTTATAATCTAAGGCAAAAGGTAAGCTGACACTAGGTGCAACAAAGCTACTGCTCTCAAGACTGAATGTATTTGGAAAACTCTTCCTTGGCATAAATATCACCAATAATCTGTACAGGTCCACCCACTAAGACACTGTGGCCAAGAAAGTACACCAAAGCCTCTATTTCATCAAAAGAGAGGAAATTGGGCACATATCCATTTGCTACAGATGCACCATTGCAAACATACTGTAGGGATGCATCACAACTGGGTTTAGCAACTGCTGTACCCAAGGCAGCAAGTGAGTTGTGAATGTAGCTCAGTCTATCACACAAACAGCCTACCTCTATTGCCTCACACCTATCGACTGCATCTACTCTAAATGTTGCCTCAGGAAAGCAAACCACATACACCTGGCCACCTCTTCTTCTCCCTTCTCCTATCAGACAGAAGGTGCAAAAAGCTTGAAAGCACATACCACCTGATTTAGGAACAGCTTCTTCCCTGCAGTTATGAGACTAGTGAATGGACCATTCATTAGATGAAGGTGTGGCCCCATTCTCCCAACCTACCTCATTTAAGCCCTTGCACTTTTTTGGTTATCTGCATTTTCCCTGTAGCTGAAGCATTATATTCTGTATCTGGTTATGTTTCTCTTTGCACTACCTGTTGTACTTGTGCATGGCTTGAATGCACTCACGTTGTATCATTGGACTGGAATAGCATGCAATGCTAAGAGTTGCACTACATCTTGGTGCAAGTGATGACAATATAACAACAGCAATACCATTTCTGACAACTTCATTGCTTCCCTCCTCCCTATGAACAGGCTTCTATCTGCCATAGTTTGGCAGCAGCTGGTGCTCATACAAGTGAGAAGGTCTGGTGTTTACACAACAAAGTTAATGTTGTGAAACAAATGTTCAGTTTTTAATTATTTTGGGCAGCGACTCAAATGATTTCTTGTACAGTTATTGAAGATGTCTGAAATATCATTCAGAACTAATTATATGTGTGGATTTGTGAGGGAAGTTGGCAATAATGGGATGGGTTGCACAACTGGGCGTGAGCAACCCATTAAGCTGCTGCAATTGATTGTAAAGCAGTTTGAACCTATTTATAATTTATTTCCCTCTGGGGTTCTCCACATATTCTAATTTTTATTTAACTGGATCATTCCAGCATTTCACAGAACTTTCCACATTCCAACGGCATGCAGGTTTGTTGTTTAATTGGGTTCTGTAAATTGTCACTAGTGTGTAGGATACAACTAGTTTCATAGTCATAGAGTCATAGAGTGATACAGTGTGGAAACAGGCCCTTCGGCCCAACTCGGCCACACCGGCCAACAATATCACAACTACACTAGTTCCACTTGCCTGCGCTTGGTCCATATCCCTCCAAACCTGTCCTATCCATGTACCTGTCGAACTGTTTCTTAAATGATGGGATAGTCCCAGTTTCAACTACCTCCTATGGCAGCTTGTTCCATACACCCACCACCTTTTGTGTGAAAAAGTTACCCCTCGGTTTCCTTTTAAATCTTTCCCCTTTACCTTGAACCCATGTCCTCTGGTCCTTGATTCCCCTACTATGGGCACGAGACTCTGTACATCTACCCGATCTATTCCTCCGTGTATGGCTGATCATTCTATACACCCACCACCACCCACCAGACTCAGTAGGGTGAAGAGCCTGCTTCCACACTGTATCTCTAAACTTAAACTATTGTCAAGTTGGGTAGCCTAATATTTTCTTCATCTTCATGAACATGACCACCTTTCATGAAGAGGTTATTCCCTCCCCTCTTGGGAAGTGTGCTAAAGCTTGAAAGTATGTACCACCAGTTTCAGGAACAGCCCCTTCCCTACTGTTAGTAGACTACTGAATGTTTCTCCCTAAACTAGAGTGTAGTTCCAATCTCCTAACCTACCTAATTGTGGCTCTTGCATTTTTTTTTAAACCTGCTAAACTAGGACTTATATTCTGTCTTGTTTTGCTGGTTAATGACGTAGTCATCCATCACCGTAGCTCAAACTCGTACTGGTAGGGAGATTTAAAGGGAGCTTCTACAAAATACAATTTCATCAGATAATGTTTTACCTTTTGTTTTGATCACTGTTTTAATATGTATCATATTATATCCACTTGAGGCACCTTGGTCAATTCTTAATCTGCACTTTCTCTGTAATTGTAATGTTATATCATCATCATCGGCGATCACTCGAGGTTGAGTATGATTTCCATCTAGTTCACTCTAGCTAGATGCCTGTGCATGTCATCTTTTATTTTGGGGAGACTGGTGCACCTACTGCCACCACATGGTCCTTGACAGATTTTCAAAATGACTGAACCTAATTGTCACATGATGATATCCCCCACCCCTACCCCCTCCAGATTATTGCTTCCTGCTTAAATGAATCATCCTTATCCATCACTCCAACCTCCACATTCCTCTTCTTTGAGATCAAGTCGAATCACATCATAATCAAAGATTCCTCTTAACTAAACCTCTCAGGCCTTTATCTGAGGGCGGCACTGTGACTCAATGGTAGAATTGCTGCCTTCCTGCACCTGAGAACCAAGTTCGATCCTGACCTTGGGTTCTATCAGTACAATGTTTGTACTTTCTCCCAGTGACCACATGGGTTTTCTGCGGGTGCTCTGGTTTCCTTCCACATTCCAACGACGTGGAGGTTTGATGTTTAATTGTCCCTAGTGTGTAGGATAGAACTAGTGTGTGTGGGATCATTGGTCCATGCGGACTCAGTAGGCTGAAGGGCCTGTTTCCACATTGTATCTCAAATCATAAATTATTGTCCAATCGGGTAGCCTAATAATTTTCTATGCAACATTATACATAGCTCCCCTAGAAAATCAGTGAGATCACAAGCTAATATACACATTGGATCTGCTGCACCTTCTTTATTTTAACTGATCTCAGTTGCCCCCCATCTTCTCAAAATCTGAATTCATGAGAGACTAAGATGTTCGTAATGAATTTGAGATATGATTAACTTTGATGGGAAACATTACATAGAACGTGAATAACTCTAATGGATGCCTTGAGACAAAGCATATTCTAGCAGGTGTCAAGAAGATGAAAGGTATCAAACAAGTCTTTAAATGATGAATCAAGAAACTTTTTGTTGCATGATATCAGTGCGGCAAATACAGAAAAGTTGTATGACATAATCCCACATAGACATTTGTTTAACTGAAGCCTTTTGGTTTTGGGAACCTCATTTGGTATTTTTTCACTGAAAGACACTGAATGACATGGAATGGCAAATAGGTTTGTAGGTTAATTGATTTGGTAAAATTGTGAATTGGCCCTAGTGTGTGTAGGGTAGTGTTAGTGTGCAGGGATTGCTGGACGGTGCAGACTCGGGTGTGTTTCCGCGCTGTATTTCTAAATGAAATTAAACTAAAAGGATAAGGACGAAAAAGGATAACTTTCCAGATGTGTTCTTTCCTGGAGACATTGTGTGCATTATAGCTGTCACCTAGAACAGATCAATTGAGTAAATAAAGAGAACCCTTTTCCATCAATACCAGAATTGGTTACCAGAGGACACAGATTTAATTCAATTGGGAAAACTGCCAAAGGTGAAATGAGGCAAATTGTTTCTTTTTATATATATATATATATATTGCAAGCTGCTTTAGAGGATAGTAGAGGGAAATGTGGCTGTGCTTTTCAGAAATAACAGATATATATTAGCAAAGGAAATGTTTTCAAGGCTTTGTGAGTGGAGGTAATAAGATAGCACTTTCAGTCAAAATGAGCCAATAGGCCACACACGTGCCTAAGTGCCAATCTTTTTAAAATCTTTTATAAATCTCCAAATCTGTTATAAATCTTGGCATCTTCCCTCATCATATCCATGTGTTGTGTTCATTTGTGCTTCTTATTGATTGTTACTTACATCATAAATGCAAGTTGTAGTGGTTTGGCTGGCTGATGTACTTGGTGCCCTATGTTCCCACAGGACTGACTGCTGGAAGGCACAAGCAAGGTGATTGGTAAGGTAATTCTTACATGTATACATATGAATCGGTACCAATAGTAGTGCTGGCTACCTGGGTTGGAGGGAAGTGGTAGGAGTGAAGGCGGCACTCGAGATGGCCCCTCAGATATAAACTCACGTCCATTGGCATTGTGGTTTAACTGAAGCCTCTTTCAGATCATGCATCCACTTTATCCCCCTGTCTTTGTTGTGATACTTCAAAACATTATTGATGTTTAGACCTTCAGCCTGACAGCTTTTGTGGGCTCCAGCTTTCTTTGATCATCCTTGCTGGCCTAGATTTGTTATTTTCATACCTCTTGTTCTTTGCACTTTTTCATGCCTCCAGTTTCCCTCTTCCCTGGCTCTCAGTCTGAAGAAGGGTCTCATCATGAAATGTCAACTATTCCTGTTCTCCAGAGATGCTGTCTGACCCGCTGAGTCACTCCAGCATTTTGTGTCTATCTTCAGAGTTTGTATGTTCTCCCCGTGGCTGCACTGTGACCTGGGTTTCCACTGGGAGCTCCGGTTTCCTCCCACATCCCAAAGACGTGCAAGTTTGTCGGTAAATTGACTTCTGTAAATTGTCCCTTGTGTGTAGGATGCGAAAGTGGGATAAGATGGACTCCTGTACTGATCGGTACTGTACTGTACAGTCAGTGTGGCCTTGGTACTCCAAAGGGTCTGTTTCTATGCTGTATTTCTAAACTAAACCAAACCTCTTCCATCACACAAACTTACCCTTGTATGGATCTGAACAATATCATTTCTTTCCACCCCTCAAGAGCAAACTTTCTTTTTGCAGTGGAGAAGAATATAAAATTATCTGCTCCCGTCCTTAACACATTATTCGTTAGTGTGTCTCCTGTTATAGGAGCCTGGTGAACTCTCATATCAAGGAAATAAATGACTTCAATCCCGTACATTTCCTGAAATTGTGGTAGCTTTTGTGATTAGGTTATTGAAGTAATTCATGATAAATGTAATGATGCTGAGACAGAGAAAACAAAATGTGATTGTTTAAAAATGATTTTGCTACTCTCAGTTAATCATAAATTATGCCTTTCACACAAGGAGCAACCATCTGTTTAGTCAAGAAATCAGATTGAACATTGAATAAAAAATACTATTTCCTGCAACATAATCAAAAAGTGTTCAGCTTCTTATTTCACCTGCAATTGTCAATAACTTCAGCTTAAATTCCAAACAAGAAAGGTTTTGCAGACTGCTGAGGAAATGAAAGCTTTTTCTTATGCACATATCAAGTTGTCTATTCAACAGAGACATTATTTCTGGTTGCATTTTTTTGAGAAAGATCCATTTTCTTATTACGTATCTTGAAGGAAGAAATTGGCCAGAAATAGTAAGATTAAACGAGAACTTACCAGTTTGAAGTTTGATCTTTATTTTATGAGGAGTAACGTTGAGGGATAATGTGAAGACCCCGTCCAGTACGCATGCGTGTCAATCTTCAAAGCAGCGGTGTGAAATCACAGATAACAGTTATTGAACTGAACATAGTAAGATAAGAGAACCATAATACCAGATGAACTTTATGATAGAGGGCTGGGAGCGGAGGGCACGTAATCCCTCAATGTTACTCCTCATAAAATAAAGACAAACTGGTAAGTTCTCGTTTAATCTTACTATTTTACTTCGGAGTCACATGAGTGACTACGTGAAGATTTTAAAGCTCTGTGATTTCATGCCGTGGAACCGAGTCCAGGCGTCATACACTGCATCAGTAGGCCAATGATGAGTGAACATTAAGAATGCATTCAGACATGACATAGATATAGACATGTTGATGCTATTAATGAATAATAGTGGCAATAGTAACCTCCCTCAACCTGGAGGAAGTATGAACCATACCTAACATAGAGTTGGCAAATGCCCCTGATCTGGCAATAGGTTTATTCTGAATATTTGGACAGAGCAATAGTTTGACCATCCTGCAACCGCGAGGATGTGGTCCATCCCTGCTGCTGAGGCATAGCGGTCCTGGTGGAGTGAGACTCAATGTCAATGTACATTCCTGTATATGCCAGACCCATATAACCATCTGTAGAAGATTCGTAGTGATTCCTTCTAACAAGATTTTATGTAACTAATAATATTGCTGTCAGTCTATAAGGCTCTTAAGAACCTTGACATACTGGTGTAAATGCGTGATCACACGCAACCCAAGGTCCATGGGATATGCAACCTCTAGTTTGGTCTTGTGTCCCAGTCTAATCTGCTTGATTAATCATAAACAAAACATATTATTATAGCCCGCAGATATGATCATCCTATCCAGTGTTGCAATGACTGGACCCATAGCGCTGTACTCAGTGCCATGGCGTAATCACTAGTACGCGAGTATGACCATGGACAGGGATGTTGCTGGTGCCCATCGGTGAAGTGACGTAGTACAATGTTAACAACCCATTTCTCTGCGTCCCTAAGCCTGGGAGGTTTTAAACTGACGATACCTTCATATTCTGGATATCAGAGGTTGAGACCGGACAGAGTTGTTTATGTACTCATCAGCCAAATGATGAGGAGGTACTTAAGGCACAGTAATGGAATAGTAACTTAATGTTATAGTCCCATAAAACTGAATTTTAATGTGTCAGTCATCCGTGCCCAGTTAAACGTAAGGAAGCATAAACAATGCTTCCCATCTCCTATGCAGATTGCTGCTATTTGGTGCTATCTCTGCAATCTGTAGTGAGCACTCTTAACGCTTATGGTTTGACAACCCGAGCCACAGAAACGATCTCACAGAGTCTGTAAGTCTATGAATTGATTATATCATGCAGAGGATGGTTTCAACATCACAACTGAACCAACATCTTTTTATCCGGAATTAACCATTTTATGTTCATTCTTCACCTCAGCAGGAGCCATAGGTGTATAACCCAGGCAGGCACTATGAAAATCCGGAAGCGGGAATCTTGCTGAATTTTGCAAGACCCGTCCATTGAGGTCAAATGGAGGAAGACATAAAAGAACATTCCTTCCTAGTGTAGCGATAATGCACCCTTCGCCACTGTATGCCTCGTTCACTGTTGATTGAAACTGGATGCAAGCAACTCAATAGTTAGTGTTCTATCAATCCACATTGTCATTACATACTTTGTGATCACACATTCATTCTGTGTTGTCATTGATTTTGCATAATAATACACCAGTGCTAAATGCGGTTTGGTAAAACTATCACCGGATACTTTGATTTGATTGTACCTTTGTGATTAACATATACCACCACCAAAGTGTATCACCTTGGACTTGTGCATGCTGTAAATTACTTCCCCCTCCCCCCCCCCCCCCCCCCCCATCTGGTTATCCCCGCAGTAACTGCAGCCGGGATATCCCCGCGGTCCCCTATAAAAGGGATAGCCATGATTTACAAAGTGGGGGGGGGGGTATCCTGCTTTGGGGGGGGGGGGGGGGGGGGGGGGGGTATATGAAGCCACTGGTTTAACTGCCAGTGGCAGAGTAGGTGACTTACTGCCGTCCGCTCCTCGCATCCCGCAGTCTACGGAGCGGGTTCTCAGGTCGCTCCCCGTATTCCACGGTCTCCGGAGCGGCTGTCCAGGTGCCCCCGGCACTGATATGAAGCCGCTGGCTCCACTGCCAGCGGCTCGAAGGCGAATCCACCGCTGCCCGCTTCCCGCGGTCTCCCGAGCGGGTTCTCCACCAATATGAAATCGCTGGCTCCACCACCGGCGGCTGAAAGGTGAATCCACCATCGCTCGCTACCCGCATACCCGTCTCCTGAGCGCCTAGGTCCGTGGGTGGGATCCCCATGACCGGGGTTCCCTGGAAGTTCGAGACTGGGGTTTCCCCTCCGTCCCAACTTTGCCCCGGACTTTTAGCAGGACCTCTAAGTAGAGGTTCCTGCAAGCAGATTTAACCCTGAAAGTTTTAGAAAAACTTACCTCAGGTCTGTTGCTGGCAGGAGAATCACGTTCACCCTGCCAGTCATCACGCAATGCAATAGACGATATGGCACGCATGCGTACAGGACGGGGTCTTCACGTAGTCACTCACGTGACTCCGAAGTAAAATTATCCAATTCCTGCGGTTACACATCAAACAGTGGCACTATCGCAACCTTTAAGAACCATTTAGACAGTTACATGAATAAGACATGTTTAGAGGGATATAGGCCAAACACAGGCAGATGGGACAAGTGTAGATGGAACATGTTGGTCAGGTTGGGCAAGTTAGGCCAAAGGGACTGTCTTCACGTTGTATGATTCTATGACTTTCATGACTAGTGCTTCTTGGCTCCAGATATCCGGGTTTAATTCTGACCTCTGTTGCTGATTGTAAGGAGTTTGCATGATCTCCCTGTGACTGCATGGATTTGCCCCAGATGTTCCAGTTATCTCCCGTGTGCCAAATATTGTTTGGGAGGTAGGTTATTTTGCTCATGTGTAGGTGAGTGGCAAAGTAATTGGTGGGAAGGGTGATGTTATCGTGAGAAGAAAGTTGGGATTGGTGTGGATGTTTGCTCAACAGTCAACACGGATGTGAGCTGCTTCAATGTTGCATGATCCGCGACAAGAGGGCTTTTTTATGTCAGTTTGGATGAAAACCTCGACAATTTGACATTCAACACAAAGCACGGTGTGCAGTGGAAATGACCTTGTGCATACAATTGCGAAAACAAATTTGTCTCCTTTATTTCCAAGTATCACTGAGCAACAGAGAGGGTGCTGAGAAATGGAATACTTGACTGGGTGAAGAATCTGATTTGTATCCTTGCTACAACAGCTGTGCCCACAGCTTCCAGGATTCTGTGCAAATCTCTAACAACCCTACTGTATCTCTTATCTTAAGGTTAATGAGCAATGAGCAAGCATTATTTTCAAAGAAAAATATCCTAGTCCCTTTGCAATGCAGTGTAACATTAATGCCCTTCAGGGAAAGAAATCTACTGGCCTAAATTACTCTTATCTAAAAGTTCACAGTAATGTAGTAGACTTGCAACGAGTTGAATGAGCTACTATGTTGCTTCAAAACTGAATAAAAGCAATAAAAAGACAAAATAAGAATAAAACTAGGCAGATCTGTTATTTAGACATGGATGGGTGACATCGGGTGGGGACCCTTAGTTAGTCTGAAGAGGGGTCTCATCCCGAAACGTCATCTATCCATGTTCTCCAGTGATGCTGCTTGACCTGCTGATTTGCTCCAGCACTTTGTGTAATTTAGTGTATTAACCAGCATCTGCAGTCCCTTGTTTCTACAGATTTATTAGCATATCTTTCATTCACTGTTCTTTATCTTTCTATATCATCGTCTATATCTCTCAGTATCAGTATATCTTTATTGTCATTTCCTGAGTACTCACATACCCAGAGGAAACAAAAAAACGTTGCTCAACCAGTGTCCATTCAGTGTGCAGTACAAATAACAACAAGTAAATAGAAATAAAAATACATATATCATGAACAAATTAAATTAAACACTCTACTCTCTACTAAACATCAACAGGCGTTCCGATCGACAGCTGCTGCAGTGTGTCCAGGTTGATGGTTGGTGCGCGATACTTTGGCAGGGGGCTAAGTCCGTTTATCAGTCTTATAGCCTGCGGGAAGAAGCTGAGGAGCATCCTGCTGGTTTTGCAGCTAATGCTCCTGTACCTCTTCCCAGATGGCAGGATGGAGAATATGTGATGCGATGGGTGGTAGGGGTCTTTGATGATGGAGATGGCTCTGTTGATACATCTCTTCCTGTATATGTCCAGCAAGAAAGGGAGTGGAGCACCAATAATCCTGCTGGCGGTCTTCACAATCCTGTCAAGTTGGTGCCGTTCGTACGCCTTGCAGCTCCCGAACCAGGAAGTGATGCCGTTGGTTAATGTGCTCTCGACTGTCCCCCTATAAAAAGTTCGTAGATGTGTAGTGGGGAGACCTGCTTTACGTAGTCTTCGGAGAGGGTGTAGTCGCTGCTGGGCTCTCTTGACCAGTGCTGTGGTGTTGGTTGTGGACATCAGGTCATCTGACAGGTGTAGTCCTAGGAACTTCATGCTGCTGACCCTTTCCACATCAGCTCCATCGATGTGCAGAGGTGTATGGTGTTGTTTCCCCGCCCTCCTGAAGTCAACCACCATCTCCTTAGTTTTTCCCACGTTGAGAATGAGGTTGTGGGATTTGCACCATCCTGTGAGCAGCTCCACCTCCATCCTGTACGCCGACTCATCATTGTCACTGATGAGACCCGCCACTGTTGTGTCATCAGCGAACTTGGTGATGATGTTATTGTTGAGTCTAGCAGTACAGTCATGTGTAAGCAGACTAAACAGCAGGGGGCTTAGGACACAGCCTTGAGGCGAGCCAGTGCTCACGGCTATGGTTTTTGATGTCCTACTGCCCACCCTGACTGTCTGCTGCCATTGTGATAGAAAGTTCAGGACCCAGTTACATGTGCCAGCATCAACCCCCAATAGCTCCAACTTCTCCACCAGCTGCTGCGGAATGATTGTGTTAAACGCAGAGCTGAAGTCTATGAAGAGGATCCTGGCATAAGTATTTTTCCGATCAAGGTGTGACAGTACGAGGTTCAGTGTTGTTGAGACTGCGTCCTCTGTGGATCGGTTGGCTCCGTAGGCGAACTGCAGTGGGTCTAGGTCGGCAGGTAGACTATTTTTGATGTGCTGCATAACCAGTCGCTCAAAACACTTCATTACTATGGGTGTTAGAGCCACTGGTCGAAAGTCATTATGGCAGGCTGGGTTTGGTTTCTTCGGGACAGGGACGATGGTGGCACTCTTAAGACACTCTTAAGACATCTCGTTTCCGTTTCCCCTGACTCTCAGTCTGAAGAAGGGCCTCGCCCTGAAATGTTAGCCATTCCTTCTCTCCAGAGAATAAAACTAAGCAGATCTGTTAGTAGGACATGAATGGGTGACATTTTGGGTGGAGAACCCTTATTTTGTCTGAAGAGGCGTCTCATCCAGAAACGTCATCTATCCATGTTCTCCAGAGATGCTGCCTGTCCCGCTGAGTTACTCCAGCTTTTTGTGTCTATCATTGATCTATTAGTACTTGGTTTGGTTGGAAGTCTTGCAAAATTCTTCCTCTTGAACATCTAGAGAATGGTGTCAAAGAGCTGACCCACATACTAGTCAGGCCACGGCCTGGCCTAGTCATCTTTATGGGATCAAGCATCATACACATGGTCACATACCTCACACACCAGCCAGACAGAACAGCTGTTATATGGGCAGAATGAAGCATCCTCAGCAGAAAAAGTCCACTGATGTTTCATAACATTGGACTTCAGTGAGCAAGGTAAGCTGCTCTTGATTACCATTTGCAATTCACCCATAGCTGATGAATCATTACCCTCCATTGCATAAGATCATAATATCATAAGTGATAGTAGTATTAGGCCATTCGGCCCATCAAGTCCACTCCACCATTCAATCGTGGCTGATATATCTCTCCCTCCAAACCCCATTCTACTGCCCATAACCTCTGACAGCCGTACTAATCAAGAATCTACCTATCTCTGCCTTAAACATATCCACTGATTATGCCTCCACAGCCTTCTGTGGCATATAATTCCACAGATTCACCTCCCTCTCATTAAAGAAATGCCTCCTCATCTCCTTCCTAAAAGAACGCCCTTTAATTCTGAGGACCTCTAGCCCTAGACTCTACCACTAATGGAAATATCCTCTCCACATCCACTCTATCCAAGCCTTTCACTATTCTGTATGTTTCAATGAGGTCCCCCGCATTCTTCTAAACTCCATCGAGTACAGGCCCAGTGCCGACAAACACTCATCATATGAACAGAACTTGGAAGAAGTATTGAAAGAATCAAGACCATGGATACTGTACTGAATGGAGACATCAATGTCTGTCAACAGACAATGCTTCAGTGGCATCACTGTGACTGGAGGTAGATTTAAGAGTAACCTGACGGGCAACTGGTGTGTATATGGAACGAGCTGCCAGAGGAGGTGGTTGAGGTCGGTCGTATCACAGCAATTAAAAGACATTTGAATAATTACTTGGATAAGAAAGGTTTAGAAGGATATGAGCCAAACGCAGGCAGGTGGTACTAGTGTAGCTGTGAATTTTTTGGTTGGTATGAGAGAGTTGGGCTGAAGGGCCAAGCACTTTAAAATAAATATTTTTAAAACTTCTCAATTACAAACAAAATTCACACTTCAAAGCAAATTTATAAAACAAATACATTTTAAGGCTAACAAATCAGTGATGTTTTGCTGCAAATACACAGAATATGCTTTAATTTTCTTCTTGAGTTGCTAAGTGACATATTTAGTTTAGTTTAGAGATACAGTGCGGAAACAGGCCCTTCGGCCCACCAACCAGCAATCCTCGCACGCTAACGCTATCCCACACACACTAGGGACAATTTAAAATTATACCAAGCCAATTAACCTGCAAACCTGTATGGCTTTGGAGTGTGGGAGGAAACCAGAGATCCCGGAGAAAATCCATGCAGGCCACGGGGAGAACTTACAAACTCCGTACAGATAGCATCCGCAGTCAGGATTGAACCCGGGTTTCTGGCGTTGTAAGGCTGCAACGTTACTGCTGCGCCACTATGCTGTCAATATGATAACATGAATTATAATCATATAATTAAACTTCAAAAATTAACCATATACGTCAGGGACCTAACTATTGTGTGAAACCCCTGCCTTCCAATAACTCCCACAATGACAGTGAATGAAGGTAGAATGGGTGATGCAGGAAATTACAATTGGAGTTGTTCATGATCTGAAATGTTAATCCACCTTTGCAGTTGGCAGGCTGCATCTTGTTTACTGAAATATCTGGCTTCTCCAAACACATCTATATTCATCAAGTTAATTTCTTGCAGCCTTTCCCGGGTCCAAATGGATAATGTTTAATTGTTTTGTAAAGGGAACCTGAGGACCTTTGAAACCAGAATGGCTCTTTAGATCAGGGAATTTTGCCAACTTGGATTGCAGAGCCTTAAATCATTTTGCAAATTGGAATGTGCTCTGATAATCTGAGGCCATTTTCAGTAGCACTCAGGATTTTGATGTTGTTTTGAAACTGGAAGAAAGTATGGCAGCTGTATTTCACATCTGTTTATGCAAAGGTGCTGCATTTAATATACGTTAGTGGTGTTGCCCTAGATATAGTCATAGAGTGACACAATACCTATTGTACCTCTGTACCTCTTGCCTGGTGGGAGAGGGAGAAGAGGGAGTGACAGGGGAGAGCCTGGTCCTTGATTATGCTGCTGGCCTTGCTAGGCAGCGTGAAGTGTAGATGGAGTCAGTGGTATAGAGTTTGGTTTGGAGCTCTGTAAAAGTTGATGTGAGTTGTTAGGGACATGCTAAACTTTCTCATCTTCGAAGGAAGAGGAGGCATTGGTGTATTTTCTGTGTATATTGCTTTGCATCCCGAAGTCAACCACAATCTCTTTTGTCTTGTTGACATTGAGGGAGGGGTTGTTGTCTTGGACTCGGGTCACGAGGTTCTAAATCTCCGTTTTGTAAAACCTTGTCATTATTTGATGTCCGGCCCACTACGGTGGTGTCTTGTACAAGTTGGCAAATTGAGTTGGATTGGTATTCGGCTACAGTCATAAATTTGTCAGGAATATAGTGCAGACAATAGTAGAAGCATCCAATGAGGATTAGGGGCTGGATGATTAAATAAAACATGACACCTAAACATTCCGGTTTTGTCACATGGACCCAAGGGATTAGAGATGAATTGTATACTTGACAAACAAGCAGGATTAGCAATTGGAGAGAAAAGAAATTCCTTCCCTTTTAAATTGATCCACTGAGTTGATTGAAAGATGCAGCAAGGAAACAGGCCCTCGTCCCACCGAGTATATGCAGACCATCGATCACCCACTCACACTCGTTCTATGTTATCCCACTTTCACATCCATTCTCCACAAACGAGGGGGAAAATTACAGAGGCCAATAAACCTACGAACCAGCACATCTTTGGGATGTGGGATGTGATTTCATGGAAGGAAGCAGAGGGTGGTGGTGGAAGGATGTTTTTCAGACTGGTGGTCTGTGACTTGCGGTGTGCCTTGGGGATTGATGCTGGGCCCATTGCTGCTTGTGGTTTATATCAACTATTTAGATGAGAATGTACGAGGCATGATTAGTCAGCTTGTAGATAACAATAACGTAGATTGTATTGTAGATATTGAAGATGGTTATCGTAAAATTACAGCAGGTTTTGCATTTTGCGAAGTTAATCAAAGACAGGACCTTCATGGTGAATGGCAGGGCCCTGGGGAGTGTTACAAAGCAGATAGATCTAGGCGTAAAAGTACATAGTTCATTGAAAATGGCATATGAGGTAGATAGGGTTGCAAAGCAGGCTTTTGGTACATAGGCCTTAATCAGTCAGGATACTAAATACAGAAGTTGAGATATTGTGTTACAATTGTACACAATATTGGGGAGGCCGCAATTGTAGCATTGTGTTCAGTTTTAATCCCCCTGCTATAGCAAGGATGGTGTTAAGTTGGAAAGAGTGCAGAAAAGATTTACGACGATGTTGCCAGGACTTGAGGTCCTGAGCTATAAGGAGAGACTGCACAGGCTAGGACAATATTCCTTGAAGCACAGGAGTGATGTTATAGGGGTACATAAAATCAAAAGGAGACTGTATAGGGTGCATGCACAAAGTCTTTTACCCAGGAGAGGGAATCAAAAACCAGAAGACATAGGTTCCATGTTAGAGGGACAAGATTTAATACGAATCTAAGGGGTAACATTTTCACCCAGAGGGTGGTGGATATATGGAACGAGCTGCATATAAAAGGGCTCCATTCGATCATAGTTACTTTTTTGCATGACTAATTCATTTGTTCTATACCTCTATACATCACCGGCTATATTCCCTTTTCCCTGACTCTGTCAGAAGAAGTGTCTAGACCCAAAACGTCACCTATTCCTTTCCTCCAGATATGCTGCCTGATCCACTGTGTTCCTCCAGCTTTTTGTGCATATCTTCTGTTTAAACCTGTATCTGTAGTTCCTTGCTGCACAATTATTCTTCTTCTTTTCGTGTCCATCTTGCTACAACTGTTGACCTCGCTGTCATCGTCCGTCCTGAAAAGGACGCAAGCTTCCGGCGACAGTCAGTGGAGGCCATCACTTGTCGCAAATATGATGGTGGTAGCAGAATTAGCTCAGGATACTTCCAGCTCCACGACATGGACACTTCTGCAATGGGGCCACTGCACAATTAGAAACATGACAGCTTTTGTAAAGGGATATTAAAAGTGACTTTTAAATGAATAATACAACATGAATACCATATGCAAAATGTGACATTTATGAAGCTTGGATTAGACAACCATGATACAATGTCTGTGGTGCAGTTGTGATGCATTTTGTTTTATCTAGAGTGAATTATGCTCCTTAACAGCCACAGATAAATGCAAATGACAGAATGTTGGCACCCACCTATCTCCCTTTGTAATAAACCATTGTACCACATAGTTATATTTAAGATTGAGCAAATAGATTATTCACTGGCAGACTCGAACTTTAATTTCCCACAATATTAAACTAACTATATCTGCAAACTCCTTTGTTCCTGTTTCATTCAACTATGAACTGTGTTTGAGAATATCTTATTCAGTTGAGAACATTCAATTAATCTGATGTGTTTGGCACAGCTAAAAGGAGGAAAGTAACTGGTGACTGGTAAAGTAAGTGGCTGGTGATTTTGATTTAATGGTTTACATATAGTAAATGGAGCACAGGTACTCAAAGTTGTAGTTTAGTTTAGAGATACAGCGCCGAAACAGGCCCTTTGGCCCACCGAGCCTGCACTGACCAGCGATTCCCGCATACTAACACTATACTACACACACCATGGACAATTTTACATTCATACTAAGCTAATTAACCTGCAAAACTGTACGTCCTTGGAGTGTGGGAGAAAACAGACGATCTCAGCGAAAACCCACACAGGTCACGGGGAGAACGTACAAATACCGTACAGACATGTAGTCAGGATCGAACCCTGGTCTCTGGCGATGCAAGGCTGTAGCTCTACTGCTACGCCACCATGCTGCCCAGTTCCTGACATCGGGCATACTTTTGAATAATGGGATTTCCACCAGTTACCATTATCCAGCTCTGGGATTCAATGAATATGCTTGAACCAGTACTTTGGACTCTATGTCACAAGGCATTTTAACAGCAACCAGGAAGTTAGGACAGCAGTTAGATAAGAAGGATCTACCTTTGTTTTGCGCTGGGCAAACATTATTCAATAATTATGAGAGGCGTACATATGTTAGACAGTCAGAACCTTTCTCCCATGGTGGAAACGTCCAACACTATCAGATGACAGGGAAGATTTAATGGAGATATGCAGGTGTAAGTTTTTTTTTAACACAGAGAGTGGTGGGATCCTGGAACGCATTGCCAGGGTTGGTGGTGGAGGCAAATACAATAGTGGCATTTAAGAAGCTTTTAATTATGCACATGGACATGCAAGGAATCGAGGGAGATGAATTATTTACAGGCAGATGACATCAGTTTATCTTGGCATCATGTTCGGCACAAACATTGGGCTAACAGGCCCGTTCCTGTGCTGTACGGTGCTGTTTTATTATCTATGTTCTACGTTCTTAGAAAGGGCTTCTCGGTATCAGTACTAAGATAGGATTCCAAAGGAGTGCTATTACTGTAATTCCAACTGTTTTACTGAAGACACATGTAAAATCAATTGTACCTGAAGTGCACTCTTGATTGCAAATTGAATTTGCTTTATGTGTTTGCTTTAAATAGATTCTCCATCTGAACCTTCACTGAAACACTGATATTTGAGCAACTGCATTGAATAAAAGCTGCAAAATAAGCAAGCACATAGGATGTCTGTATGTAACCAGTTATTGAAAGCATGATGGAATGTGAGCAGATAATGGCGATGTTTTAAGAAAAATAAAAAACCTTTTGAGAGGAGGGCAACTATCTTATTCAGAAATGATATTGTCGAGAAATATCTAATGATCCATGTGTCATCTTGATACACCCCAAATGAAAAACTGAGGCTTGGATACCCAGACAGAATTTCAAGTTGTTTGACAGGGCGGCACATTGATGCAGCGGTAGAGTTGCTGCCTGACAGCGCCTAAGATCCAGGTTCGATCCTGTCTATGATTGCTGCCTGTATGAAATTCAAATGTTTTCCCTGGGTTTTCTCAGGGGCTCCGGTTTCCTTCCACACTCCAAAGATACACAGATTTTGTAGGTTTGTTGGTTTCTGTAAATTGTAAATTGTCCCCAGTGTGTAGGGTAGTGCGAGTGTATGGATGATCGCTGGTCAGCACGGACTTGGTTGGCCGAAGGACTTGTTTCCACGCTGTATCTCTAGAGTCTAAAGTCGGAAGCTCTAAATATGTATCAGCTGGCATAAGTTCATTAACTACATTCATTTCAATGGAGAGGAAGGCCTGCAAGGTTGAGAGATGAGCTTCAGGTAATTGGCGTGAAAATTAGTATCATAAAATATAGAACAAAGAAAACAAGCAGCACAAGAACAGGCCCATAATGTCTGTGTCAAACATGATGGCAAGCTAAACTAACCTGCACATTGGCCACACACCTCCATTCCCTGCAGAGGACTCATGGCATGGGTAGAGCTGAGATTACAACATTGGAGGTATTTCCTTTTAACCTTTTATTTAACTCCCTAAATTTCCTTTGCAGGAAATCTCATAAAAACCTCATCTTCCATCCCACCTATATCATTGATACCAATATGGACCATGACCTCTGGCTCCCCACCCTCAAAATGTCCTGTGCTTGCTCAGAGACATCCTTGACCCTGGCATCGTGGAGGCAACACACCATCCTGGAGTCTCACTGGTGGCCACAGAAATGCTTGGCTGTACCCCTGACTAGAGTTGCCTATCACTAGAAAGGATCTTTAGTTTCTTTAGAAAGGAGAGGAGAAGGAATTTCTTTAGTCAGAGGGTGGCGAATCAGTGGAATTCATTGCCACAGATAGAAATATAGAAAATAGGTGTAGGAGTAGGCCATTCAGCCCTTCGAGCCAGCACCGCCATTCAATATGATCATGGCTGATCATACAAAATCTGTACCCCGTTCCTGCTTTGTCCCCATATCCACAGACGGCTTTGGAGGCCAAGTGATTGGGTATTTTTAAGGTGGAGATTGACAGATTCTTGATTAGTAAGGGTGCCAAGGGTTATGGGCCGAAGGTAGGAGAATGGAGTTGACGGGGAAAGATAAAACAGCCATGATAAAAAAAAGCAGCGTAGACGATGAGGTGAATGGCCTAATTCTGCTCCTGGAACTTATGAACTCTAACTTGCTTAGACTTAGCCCTACCCTGCTGTTCAACAGAGTCCCTGTTCTGGCAACTGCTGCTATTTGCCCCTGAGAGGCCTTTCCCCATCCTCCGAACAGTATCTGAAATTGATTACTTGTTTGAGAGGGTAATAGCTAACAGGGAACTTCTCCACATTCTGCCTGCCTGTCCTGGCAGTCACTCTTGATCTGGCAGAACCTGTGGTGTGACGGCCTCCCTGAAACTACTGCCTGTAACCTTCCCTTCATTCTGTATGCATAATTGTTCTGCTTCATTTCAACCTTCTGCTCGCCTATTCTGTTTTATACTCCTCTCAATATGAAACAACGCCGGAGATCACAGAAGCGAGAAAGGCAAAAATATAATCATGTTACCTCAAAATATAATGTACGCTTCACATTGCTCCTTCTGCAAATTATCACGAAGCTCGAAATATTGGAAAGAGATAAAGGGCTAGGCCCAAAGGGCGTGCTTTTCAATGAAATAAACAGAGAGCTACCATTTTTCAAAAAGCATGGAGTGGAGCAGAGGACGATGCGGCAATATTGAAGTGCATGGAATAGCCTGAAGTAGAACCTTGCAGGGGGAAGAATGCTCAACATCAGTCAAATCCAAAATATGTCAAACCAATATAAAGAGTGTAAGCTGGTGTAATTTATCTAAATTGAACATGATCAATGATATCACAGATAAATGTCACAAAAAAAAACTCTGATGTTTCCCTGCTCAACCTCTTAACCTTTCACTTTCCAAAATATTAAACATCTCGCAGTATGCAGTTGTCAATTTTCTGCTCTCCTGCTGGGTTTTGCAAGCTCTGAGGTTGAAATTGCATTCATTCATATCGATGACATGGTAGGAATTCAATTTTAATACGATCCCATAAAAATTGCAGTTTTCCCTTGAATATTTAAAATTTAATTTTGTATTGGCAACGAGAAACTATTTCTGTCATTTACGCGGCTATTTCTTCTTAAATTTGTACCTGGAGCCACAATTTTGCCTAAATTCGATAATGAATGGTGACTCAGAAGTCGGTTCACTGCGTGAGAGGCATAGACTACAATAGTTGTGTGGGGAAGTAGTTTCAGATTAGTATATATCGCCAAATACACCAGGGTGCAATTAAATTCCTTGTTCGTATGAAGCTCATAGACTAAACAATAGCTGAAATAAATTCAATGATAAATGTAAAAACAGCAGAATGGTGCAAAGTTTGCAATATAAACTGAAGTTCTTGGAACATACAACAGTACAGCACAGGGTAGCACAAATACTAACTAAGGTACATAACAAAATAACCATATAAGGTTGAGTTAAGAGTAAGGGAACCTGACAGCAACTCTGTGAAACAGGCGATCGGTTCATCAGTCTGAAAACCATGGGGAAGACACTGTTCTTACATAGATACATAGAAAATAGGTGCAGGGGTAGGCCATTCGGCCCTTCGAGCCTGTACCGCCATTCAATATGATCATGGCTGATCATCCAACTCAGTATCCCGTACCTGCCTTCTCTCCATACCCCCTGATCCCTTTAGCCACAACAGCCACATCTAACTCCCTCTTAAATATAGCCAATGAACTGGCCTCAACTACCCTATGTGGCAGAGAGTTCCAGAGATTCACCACTCCCTGTGTGAAATTTGGGTTTTCAAGCTTCTGTAGCTTCTATCAGAAGGCAGATAAAGTAAGGAATGGCCAAGGTGCAGGTATCCTTGATGAGACTTCCAGCTTTCTTCATGCACCACACTATGAAGATGGACTGAATAAATCATGTGATAGGAGCAGAATTAGGCCATTCGGCCCATCAAGTCTACGCCACTCAATCATGGCTGATCTGTCCCTCCTTCCTAACCCCATTCTCCTGCCTTCTTCCCATAGCCTCTGACATCTGTACTAATCAAGAATCTATCCATCTCTGCCAATGGATGGACTGGAAGGAAGGAAGTGATGAGCCTGTGGTGGACCAGGCAGTGGTCACTACTCCCTGTAGACTTATTTCTGCCTTAGGGTTGGCATAACAAATGTTTGTAGACTTTAGACCCTAGACTTTAGGGTGGCATGGTGGTGCAGCAGTAGAGTTTCTGCCTTACAGCACCAGCGACCCGGGTTTGATCTTGACTACGGGTGCTGTCTTTACGGAGTTTGTACGTTCTCTCTGTGACCTGCGTGGGTTTTCCCCAGATGCTCCAGTTTACTCCCACACTCTAAAGATGTACAAGTTTGTAGGTTAATTAGCTTTGGTAAAGATTGTAAATTGTTCCTAGTGTGTAGGATAGTGCCAGTGTATGAATAACGCTGGTTCGGTGTGGACTTGGTAGGCCGAAGGGCCTTGTTCTGTGCTGTATCTCTAAACTAAACTAAGATACAGCACGGAAACAGGTTCCCTGGCCCACCAAGCCGTGCTGACCAGTGATCTGCCCATACACTAACATTATCTTATACACTAGGGACAGTTTGTAATTTTTTTACCAAAGCCAATAACTTATAACACTATACATCTTTGGAGTGTGGGAGGAAATCGGAGCACCCGAAGAAAACCCACAAGGTCACAGGACAAATGCGCAAACTCCATACAGATAGCACCTGTAATCAGGATCAAACCTGGGTCTCTGGCGCTGTAAGGCAGCAATGCTGCCACTGCACCACTGTGCCACCCCATGAAGCTGCTAGAACCCAAGGCCATTGAACATTTTTCTAATCAGTTCTTGCTTTTTCCAAAACAAGGCAAATCCTGTGTCTCATAGTACAGAACCAGGGGCCACAGTCTAGGAATAAAGGGTAGGCCATTTAAAACTGAGATGAGAAAAAACGTTTTCACCCAGGGAGTTGTGAAATTGTGGAAATCTCTGCCACATAAGGCAATAGCAGCCAATTCACTGGATGAATTTAAAAAGAGAGTTAGATACAGCTCTAGGGGCTAGCGGAATCAAGGAATATGGGGAGAAGGCAGGCATAGGTTATTGATTGTGGATGATCAACCATGAACACAATGAATGGCAGTGCAGCCTCGAAGGGCCAAATAGCGTCCTCCTGCACCTATGTTTCTAATCCTGCAACTTTCTCACCATTGATGTAAGGCTCATTGGCCCGTACATCCTTGATTTGTCCTTAAATGTAATTCACAACCTCCAGTGTCCAATCAAATTAATGGAGAAATGTGATTCATCCCAAAAATAATTGCGAGGGTGATCCATTGAATTTCTTGGTCTGACTGCCTTTGGACTGGCGTACAAATGTTGGCAGCAACATTTCTGCTTAGCTGCAACCCAAAACGTCACCTATCCACATTCTCCAGCGATGCTGCTTGACCTGTTGAGTTACTCCAGCTCTTCTCCTTTTAGTGTGATAATGCCTGGAAAAAAACAGAGCCAGAGATGGTCACCTTTCATGGCCTGATTTGATTATTAACACACAAGCTACCTTGAACCAAATGGCAGAGCAGGGACCGAATAGTATCACCCAGCATCTGTGTTTTGTACTCCTTTGATCTAAACTCTGTAATTATTGCAATAGAAACAGATTGTTATTTCAGATTTATCTAGATTCACTAGACTTTATTAAGATGTCAGAGCAGCAGTACCACAGTCCTTTGAATACAATGAACTTCATCGGTCACATATGGATATTTATAATGTAGTGTTTTTATATGATAGGCACATACATGTGTGTTGCAAGTAATGTATTCTGTTTATTGATGGCTCATTTCTATTGAACTGGTTGGAACCAGGCCCCTGAGCACTCCTAAAGTTTAATCACAGGAGTTTTAGAGAGTAAAAAAATCGAGATGTTTCTTATAATCATCAATAAGTGTATCATAGTGTTGTAAAATCCATCCAAAATCAGCTCTGTGAATAGCTGGTTAGATTTCAATCTTAAATCTGTTTTCCATTCTATAATTGAATCAATGAGTGAATTGAAAGCCCGTTAAACCTTGTAACAAGCGCTAATTACATTTGTACAGTTGGGATTTTCTTCAAGTGACAAGCAGTTTACATGAGCATCCTTAACGACCTCTTTTGTCATGAAGCCACTACGACTGACAATTCCCTCGACAGTAATTCTTGAAAAATTGCATAAATTACCAAATAATTTTGCATATTAGGAAATGACTGACCAAATGAAGAAGATGCAAAAAATTAGTTATGTAATCATTGAGAAAAAACAAACAAACATGAGATGATTTAATTGCATCCATGATATACAACCCTTCAGGATCTAGTTAATAGCTTCTTGT
Organism: Leucoraja erinaceus; assembly: GCF_028641065.1. Lineage (NCBI taxonomy): Eukaryota > Metazoa > Chordata > Chondrichthyes > Rajiformes > Rajidae > Leucoraja > Leucoraja erinaceus. Next base: position 17,120,853 of record NC_073392.1, on the reverse strand, counting down.
TTAGGCATAATAGTGAGATCAAAAACATACATTTTCCAGCCCCCTAAAAGTTCAAGTGAATGAATGCTGATTGAAATTGCTTAGAAATCCTGTTCTTCAGAATTGAATACTAACGATTCAATGATGTGCAGAGACTGAACAGCTGACAACACACGAGTTGGAGCAGTTAGTAAATCCGCTTGGAACACCTCTGTTCAGTCCGCCTAGACATACCTGATCTCCTGGTTGCTAAACACATTAACACCCCCTCCCATTCACACTGTGAGCTTTCGGTCCTGGGCCTTCTCCATTGTCAGAGTGAGGCCCAATGCAAATTGGAGGAACAGCACCCCATATTTCGCTTGGGCAGCTAACAACCCAGCGATATGAACATTTTACTTCTCCAACTTCAAGTAACATTTACTTTCCCTCTCTCTCCATCCCTCCCCCATCCTAATTCTCTAACTAGTTTGACTGTCCTCCTGATTACATTTTATCTTTGTGTGCCTCGTTGTCAACTTCCACCATCCTTCAAGGGTCTCAACCTGAAATGTCACCCATTCCTTCTCTCAAGAGTTGCTGCCTGTCCCGCTGAGTTACTCCAACATTTTGTGTCTATCTTCAACTTAAACCAGCATCTGCAGTTCCTTCCTACACACATTGTAAATATATTTTGTTTTGCCCATTCCTTTAGCATCTCAATTAGGGTTTATTTTACTGAATTTGGTTTGACAACTATTCCCTATTAAACCTCATCAATGTTTTCCTGACTGATTTTAAATCAATCTGAAGTAGATGCTTGAAGCCTTGGCTTCAGGATTGTCAAATGAACAAAATAATATTTTGATTAATTTCACCAGCAATTGACTGTTTTGTACTTTGATACAGCACCATTCTTAGTCAAGACAGTTCATTCCCTCACAGACAGAAGCATTCAGCAATATAACTTTATCCGCAGCCCTGAATAGGTTTGTGGAGGGTGAATTAAAAGCATCAATACATGTAATAGCTTTCAAAAGGTCAAGAGCTGCTGGAGATATCACTGTGAGTAACTGCTAATGCGAGATGAGTAAGTTTGAGTAATTTATTGTGAAAGTTATATGTAATGCCACTGTATGAATCATTTTCCAGACAGAATTACATACTTGATGTTGATTCAACTTATTCGTTCTTGGGGGATCTTACAGTATATGGAATAACTCATGTACGATCATGACAAATGTAGTGGGACTCTTCATCCTATCGTCTTGCTGAGCATAAAGCAATAAATAGGTTTCAATGAATGACAAATCTGTTTTAAGTATTATTAATATAGGTAATGCAACTATTTTACTTTGAGATAAGTAGATGGGAGGTTCCTGTCTCCCAATCTCCACCAGTCACACATCCCGGTGAACGAAGGTGGAAATGCTACAAATGTACGGTGCTTCTCCCTGTGGTTACCAGTTGACAGATAGTGGAGGTCTTCACCCTCCACCTTGCAATTGGTGCTTTGTTTCTTCCTCAGTAAAGAATAGTAAGCCTATGTGCAACGACAATGATGCCTGCTCGCCAATGGATCCAGTTCCTATGTTGGGGGCTGAGGCAGAGGGTGTGGCGAAGTTATTGAATGCCGAGCCAATGACATGATCTTGACTACTGATGTGGGGAAAGGCATTCAAAACCAACTACAGTGACATTCTGTCACTATTTAAAAAAATATCTGTAATTAGAGAGTTAGTGCCAGCCATTGTAAGCATAAATCTACCAAACTGTCATGACTTTATCTGGTTCACAAATCTCAGCCGGGGAAGGATATCATCCACATTCTCTCCAGCAGGTCTAAATGTGACACCAGAGTCATGACAATGTAGTCGTTAGTTCAGTGTTCTATGAGTTCTCCAGTGAACTACTTAGCTTGAAGCAATTAGGAATAAGCAATTTAAAGATAAGTATGATCACTATGAAGAATGGCACAATTGAATGTATAGACACTGAGAACGTATAACAAGATTCAGCGCTGTTTTTGTTTGGTACACATTCTCTCCATAATGTTTATTTTTGAAGGTAAATAATTAGAAACATACTGTAACCATCAGTAATGGCTGCAACCTATAATTTAAAAAATAACAATTGTCAGACGATTTGGCAGTGGACAACATTTTTGTCTACCTTTGCTGGTCTTTGACTTCAGTGCCACTTTTCCATACTAATCCTTGATTCCCTGCATGTTTAAAATGTTAAATTAGGCTTTGATATGCAGTACAACAACAATACCTGAACCTATATAGCACTGTTAATGTAGTACAGGTAGTATGCTCCACGGAGTGAGATAGCAAATTATCTCCTCCTTTTCCACAGCTAATCTGATCAAATTTACAGTATTAATCAAGGGTACTTTTGGATTTTAATATATTTTTACTAACGGTGACACATTTTCAGGAGGACGATAAATGCTCACTGCAAACTAATGCTGTCATAGAATCTGTCAAAACATTAACTGCAAGTGGAAATTCATTCTAACACTTTGCAGATTAAGAATAGTAATGCAAAATTTACACAAACTGAAGAAGGTTTATTCTATAAGGAAGTCTACTGCAGACTGTTTTAATTTGGTTTCAGTTTATAACATTGACCAAACATAATTGTAGTGCAGAATAAGAAATTAATAATTGTCTTGAGTTTCATGGCCAAAGTCCTTATCAACATGAAAGAATACTTTGCTGAACTCATACCAGAGCATTGAAAGGGACTAAAAGAGAGGCAACATCAGTAGAATATTCATTGTGATCCATCATTAGTAAAACCTTTACACTTAGAGCCATGAAGTCAAGCAGCACAAAAATGCACCCTTCTGTCCAGCTCATCCACGCCAACCAAGATGTCCATCTACACCAGTCCCATTTGCAGATATTTGGTCCATATCCCTTGAACATTTCCTATCCATGTACCTGTACTTGGCTTGTTATCTTCCACCTAACAACTTTGCTTCAATTTGGTTGAAATTGCTCTTTGTGACACATTCATACATTTTAAAATCAATTCTATATCATAAAAGATAGATCAGCCATGATTGAATGGTGGAGTAAACTTGATGGGCTGAATATCCTGATTCTGCTAGTATCACATTAATTTGCGACCTTACCCCAAATTCAACTGGTGAATGACTTTGCACTTCCATAGTAGTTTAGGTTTAGAATGACACTCGGCTGATGGATCTGACCATTGCTCTGAACTGTCATGACTTGGGAAAGTGCGTGTCCAAGTCATGCTTCATGGAGGTTGAACCACCCATCTTGCGATGAGTCGATGGAACTCTGTTACATAGAACTGACCCAATCACTGTAGTATTCACAAATTCAAAGCATTTGGCTGGTCCATAATTGCAAACGGTGACTACGATGGATAAAGCATACCATGCACATAGAGTGTTCCAGTAACAACATCAGGATCCCTCAATGAAGGAGAAAGCAAGAGAAAGATAGAGGAAGCTTGTTGTAGGAAAGAAAGAAAAAAAGAAAAGTTCAACCAACATGATCATGCATACCGTATATCAAATGGTCGTTTGCCAGATTCCACATAAAAATTATATTTTACAATCACATAAAAACCTGTTAATATAAAAGGGAATCATTGGCCATCATTTTGGTTTAGTTCTCAACCATTTGCTTCGGTATCACAAAATAAAATCACTCTTTTATGTGGATAGTTATGGTTGCTAGATTGATGCACATTAGATAGATACAAGCTGTAAATTGACCTATTATGATGGCCCTTTTACCTCATACTTATCAACATTCACAGATAGACAGAGTTGATGTGGACAAGCTTTTCCCTTTGAGAATAGGGAAGATTCAAACAAGAGGACATGACTTCAGAATTAAGGGACAGAAGTTTAGGGGTAATATGAGGGGGAACTTCTTTACGCAGAGAGTGGTGGCGGTGTGGAATGAGCTCCCAGTGGAAGTGGTGGAGGCAGGTTCATTGGTATCATTTAAAAATAAATTGGATAGGCATATGGATGAGAAGGGAATGGAGGGTTATGGTACGAGTGCAGGCAGGTGGGACTAAGGGGAAAAAAATTTGTTCGGCATGGACTTGTAGGGCCGAGATGGCCTGTTTCCATGCTGTAATTGTTATATGGTTATATGGTTTATTCATAGATGGCAGTCTTCTAAAGCAAGTACTGCCTCTCAATGGCAATCAGCCTCAGTAATTAAATAGATCATTCATCTAGTTTTAGGAAATGTATGGTTCTGAATCTATTGTCAGATCAAGACTCATATGGTAGTAGATTGCTTGCAACAATGCAATCATGTGCTAATGTCTCAGGGCCTTCCATTTCAAGTTTTATCTCCACTAAAACAATGCTTCGGATATTCACATATGCTACAAAGCTTTGACAAGCTGATCAATACGATGGACAGGAACACGGAAAAGGTATTAGGATTGGCAACAACTTGCAGAGGAAGTCAAATTTGCTGTTCATGGAAGAACATTTGATTTAACCATAAGATTTGAATAAAACCATTATGAAATACATTGGCTCAAGAAATATAAGATTTCTTATATCATGTCTTATGTCTTATATATTTTATAAGATATCTTATATCTTATATCTTATAAGTTTGCAAGAATGATCCCAGGAATGAGTGGGTTAACATATGATGAGCGTTTGACGGCACTGGGCCTGTACTCACTGGAGTTTAGAAGAATGAGGGGGGACCTCATTGAAACGTACCGAATAGTGAAAGGCTTGGATAGAGTGGATGTGGAGAGGATGTTTCCACTAGTAGCTGAGTCTAGGACCAGAGGTCATAGCCTCAGAATTAAAGAATGTTCCTTTAGGAAGGAGATGAGGAGGAGTTTATTTAGTCTGGAGAATCCGTGGAATTCTTTGCCACAGAAGGCTGTGGAAACAAAGTCAATAGATGTTTTTAAGGCAGAGATAGATAGATTCTTGATTAGTGCAGGTGTCAGAGGTTATGGGGAGAAGGCAGGAGAATGGAGTTAGGAGGGAGAGAGAGATCAGCCATGATTGAATGGCGGAATAGACTTGATGAGCCGAATGGCGTAATTCTGCACCTGTCACTTAAATATAATAAATACTGGCATCTTGAAACTAGAAATGAGTATCTGTCTGAAGGCAAAATATACTTTTTATGTTTGTTATTGGTGACAGTCACCAATGGTTAAATGTGAAACAGTAAAATTATGTCTTTCCAAAAGATTGGCCTGTATAAAAGATTTGCTAGTCAGATTATTGAATTTGGAAATCGTCCAATCTGTTAGCCAGTCAAAAATAAATATTATTTTTCTTAAATTTACTATTATGTTCATCCTTGCCAAGTGTCATCATTGCTGATCTGCTTCATATAATTTTCACTTTCTTAATTTGCTCCTATCTTGTTTTTATTATGATCGTTGCCTGAACATTTTCAATTAAAGTATATCAGATAATCAGTCGAGTATAACACATCACGAAGCCCCGAAACTGCATGATATTTAGTTTGTTCCTCTTTTTCCATCTTGTATGAGTGTTTCACTTTTGCTTTCCTCAGCCTTTTACCATTAAATACTGCACTATTTCCTGCTCTATTTCAGTCTAGCACACCCATCCCCTTATGCACAGTTGTTTTCAGTTATATATGTTGGTGACCTTCTCACTGCTAGGAAAATAGGAAAGAGGAGTGTCCAGTTCCACTATTCGGTAAGAACATGGCTGACATGAAATAAATATAGTGTTCTGGGAAAATGCAGGGATTGAAATTAAAATGCATTGGTCTTTGAAAAAGTTCTGATAGTGTGAATAGGAAGGAACTGCAGATGCTGGTTTACTCTGAAGATTGAATAAATCGACTTGAATTATTCATAATCGAATAAATGCAACAAAACAAGTGAGATCAGCCCTACCTGTTCTTGACAGTGCATAGCTATACTGACACCTTTTCCTGCACCCAAATTCTTATCATTAATTCAACAAGAAACTTGCAGCAATTACTCCAGTCCAACAAGTGCCTCGAGCTAAACTTTCTTAGAACATCGAACAGTACAGCCAACAATGTCTGTGCTGAACATGATGCCAAGACCTTTTCCTTTAAAAAAATCCCTCAAGAAATTATAGTAATTCCTTTAATCGCAATGAATTTACACAAAATGTTCCAGACCAGACACCTGTCATGGAAACCTTAGACTCCAAATGGACTCAGACTTGGAACAAAACCGTGATCATGTTTAGTGCACATTTGCTGCAAAAATTGCCATAAATCTTGATAAATGGAGCTCTGATTTTGGAAACTAAAGTACCTTTCAGGACATTAGAAAATCAATTGATGGAAATAGAAAACACAATTAGATGAAACTCTTGCTTATGCTATTATTGCCAGACATTGGATAAAATTGTGTTATAATTAATATACACCACAGCAATGTCATTGATGGACATTTCATCTACAGTATTGTAAAATGGGAATAGGAACCTATTTAACATAGCCTCCAGATGACATCCAAAGCAGACTTGCCCACAACACAATATTTAATCTTTCCAGGAAGAATGAATGTTAAAATTACAACTAATTCAAACAAATTAATAAATCTCTCATTTAATTTAGAAATTGGTGTCAGCAATTTAGCATGGTGTCACTTTATGTGTTTGTTTGTACCAAACAGGTTTTCAATGCTGGTCTCTTCAATTTAACCTTCAAAATGGTACAGGAAATCCTTTGGTTATCACAAAAATGTTTTGAAAATTTTGAATAATTATATCAGTCATTGAATTATATGTTCTGATCTTTTATGGAAGAATATGAAAGCCTTTATCTGGCTTATTAAATGTTCTTAACATTTCACCGAGACACCTCGCATCGGTTCTACTTGAACGGATGACTTATTTTTTCCTAGATCAAATCCCAACATTTTCTGCTGCAGTCCATAATTTACTTTCATTTTTGTGCAAGGGTCATCAAACCTTGCGATCATATAAAATCTTCTTCCTCTCACTTTAAACTGATGCCCTATAGATTTGCATTCCCTTCCGCTGAGTAAAAGACCATGAATTCACCCAATCTATTCCCTTCATGATTTTATATATCTTTATAAGATCACTCTTCAGACTACTGTGCTCCAAGGAATAAAGCACTAGCCTGCCCAAACTCTCCCTGTAGCTTGACCCGTCAAGACAACATCCTAGTAAATTTTCTCTGCACTCTTTTCAGCTTAAGACCATCCTTACTGTAGCAGGATGACCAAAACTGAACAGTCCTATACACGTGGCCTCATCAATGCCTTGTACCATAAATTGTGCTGGGCATGTGGAAAACAGTGAAGGCAAGTAACCAATGGGACTAAACCTCTTGCGTTATGGTCCAGGTGGAGTTTGGTGGCCCCACTTTCAAATGGCCCAGTTTCTATTTGTAAAGCAACGAGAAAGTGACTATACTGAATGAAACAGAACTGAATTGTATGAGGTCTCTAACGGTCGCACCTTTTCAGATGAGTGCACAATTGAAGGTGATGTTCCCTTTCTGCCCAGTGCAGTGAGAAGCGATCTTTCCCTTCTACCAAGACAGTGAAGGAGAAATCATTGATTTACTTAGTAGCCTGCTGAGTCCATAAGGCCTGCAATAGCTTTCCAATCGAGCTTCGATCACAGGCTATCATAAGATTAGCCCTCACATATCTCTGGAAAATGAAAGCTTGATTGCCTGTTTGCCTGTCAGACTTCAGGTACAGAAGGGGAGATGAATGAATATCAAAGGAAATAGGGTGAGAAGAACTAGTAGATTGGGACCTGGGTTATTTACTGGTAGGTCCAGTATTTCATTAGAAGGATCTAGCGGCATTGCACCTGAGGAGCTGATCACAGCAGTGTGTGTTGTATGTTCAATTCTTTATAGTACAACAGTTTTTCAGTGCAATGTTCAAAGCACTGGAGAATTCATTTGGAATTGCTTTTGGTCTTGTGTCTGGCCCTGCGTCCCTGCAGTTACAACCAGCTGGTAATTGAATTACAGCCAGTTGTGCAAAAGTCCTATTTAGGGATTTTAGTAAATGACAAGCGACTGTGGGGATATACAGTACTTGTATCTGAGGTGAGAGATTGCAGTAACCTCAATATCACAGCTGACGCTACAATGCCCACTCACTCTCATTTACTGCAGAAGCTGAGCCTTGTGTAGTCATGTGTAGGAAGGAATTGCAGATGTTGGTCGACACCGAAGATAGACACAAAATGCTGGAGTAACTCAGCAGGTCAGGCAGCATCTCTGGGAGAAAAGGAATCGGTGACGTTTCAAGTCGAGACCCTTCTTCAGACTGAGAGCTCTCATCAGACCTCTCAGTCTGTAGATGGGTCTTGACCCAAAACGTCACCTATTCCTTTTCTCCAGAGATGCCGCCTGACCCGCTGTGTTACTCCAGCATTTTGTGTCTATCCTCCCTATGTAGTCATGCTTATCTTGGGGGTAAATTTGGAGACCCTAGCTACAGTGCCCTTGTGGCTGAGAGTTTTAACTTTTTACATATAACCCTACTGGCTTGTATCAATTAATATTCCCCCTTTGGTCTAATGTTAATTCTAACCCTCTTACCACTGCCGCAGTGCTTCAGTTCTCTCCCCACCCCACCCCATCCTTCCACCTCAAAGTCCGCTGTCTAGTACCTGTATCAGCTGCTTGTCACAATTTCCTATATCACAGGGCTAACATTTTGAATTATATCCAAGTGGCTAACACAATTTTAATAACTAAAATTGAGTTATACATATTGGGGATTGCTTGAAGAGGGCGGCATGGTGGCACAGCGGTAGAGTTGCTGCATAACAGCGCCCAGAGACCTGGGTTTGATCCAGACAATGGGTGCTGTCTGTACGGAGTTTGTACTTTCTCCCTGTGACAGCGTGGGTTTTCTGTTGCTCTAGTTTCCTCCCACTCTGCAGCTATGCAATCAGTTTTTTTATGTGTTTGTTAACATGTACTAGCTGATTATTGCATATGGAGTTAGTTATTGCCCTGAGCAAAAGTTTGTATAATCAGTTTAGATAGTACTTTAGCGTTAGACTTGGTTTTCTTGCTTGAGTGCTTATCCTGGTGTTATAGCACAAGTCTGTGGAATTATTTGCCACAGAAGGCTGTGGAGGCCAAGTCAGTGGATATTTTTAAGGCAAGTTGGATATATTCTTGATTAGTACGGTGTCAGAGGTTATGGGGAGATCCAGGAGAATGGGGAAGAGATAGATCAGCCATGATTGAATGGCGGAGTAGACCTGATGGACCAATGGCCTAATTCTTCTCCTATACTTTATGACCGTATGACCTTAAGTACTTTGTGTTTTAATTGTAATTCAAAGACGTACAGGATTGTAGGTTCATTGGTTTCTGTAAATTATCCCCAGTGTGTAAGATAGTGCTCTTGTTTGCCTCATGGTGGAATATTAAGCTTACAGTCATTTCTGAAACACTTTCACTGTGCAGCCATTGGCCTTGTAAATACAGATGAAATCAGCCATTCTTCCTGAAATGTGGTCGTACATTCAAATATATACAGTCCAGTACAATCAGTGATGCTTGTGCCCCTGGCAATAGTTATTATAGCTCAAATTAAAGCAGGATAATAGCTCATCTGCTTTGATCTATCATAAAGACAACCTTTGAGCTGGTTGAATGCATGGATCTTATTGTAAGTTAAATAGCACTGTGATCAGGGCATTGCTGAAACATTGATGAAAACACAGTCCCTGCATTACCAGCTGTCACAAATGTACTGAAGCAGCAATGAGCCTATTAAAAATAGCTCACATGAACTAAAAACTGTCTTGCTTTCAAACATGAGTAAAGCAAACTTTCTCGTTACAGAACTGGCAAGAATTGTGGTTGGAATAGTTTAGTTTAGTTTAGTGTAGAGAGACATCATGGAAACAGTGTCCGAGTCTGCACTGACCAGCGACCCTCATGCACTAGCACAGTAGGAACAATTTACAATGTTACCAATTAGCCTGCAAACCTGTGCGTCTTTGGTGCGTGGGAGGAAACCAGAGCTCCCGGTTGAAAACCCACGCAAGTCACGGGGAGAACGTCCAAATTCCATACTGACGGCACCTGTAGTCAAGTTTGAACCCGGGTCTCTGGCGCTGTAAGGCAGCAACTCTACCTGATGAGGTCTGACACTAGATTTCCCAGGCAAAGCTTAAGCTGCACATCAGTGGGAAGTGGTAAGTAAGCGCCACCTGAGAGGACGGCCATAGAGTCATAGAGTAATAGAGTCTTACAGCATGAAAACAGGCCCTTCAGCCCAACTTGCCCACACCGCCCAACATGTCCGATTCAGATTCCTATTAAATCTTTCCCCCCTCACTTTAAATCTGTCCTCGGGTTCTCGATTTCCCAACTCTGGGCAAGAGACTCTGTGTGTTCACCTGATCTATCCTAATGATTTTGTACACTGTCAGTGACCCTCTTCATCACTTTGCTGTTAATCAGATAATTAATTGGAAGGATTGGATTGTTGCAGCTTCAAAACTTGGTCTTTCACTCAATACAGCAAAGACACAGGTGATGAGGATCCACTCCAAAACCAGCAACCATATCCTTATGCACAGCACTGCTCTAGAGGAGGTGGAAACATTCACATATCTAGGCAGTATTGTGGACATCACCGGAGGGGCAGAGGCAGACATAAAAAGTAGAATCAATAAGGCTAGGGTGGTGTTTAACATGCTCAGGAAGATCTGGAGCTCAAAGCACATCTCAATCAACACCAAAATACACATCTTTAACTCAAATGTGAAACAGGTGATGCTGTATGGATCAGAGACATGGAAAACAACAAAACACACTACAAACAGGCTGCAAACATTCATTAACAAATGCCTTAGGAGAATACATAACATCTGGTGGAGTGACAAAGTAAGCAATGTGGACCTGTGAAAAAGAATAAGCCAGTAGCCCATTAACTTACAAATTCGAAGGAGAAAATGGAGTTGGATTGGACACACCCTCAGGAAACCTGCCACAAACATCACCCGGCAAGCCCTGAAATGGAACCCCCAAGGAAAAAGGAAAGGTTTCCCCAGGAACAGCTGGAGAAGTGGTACCCAGACGAAATGTCTGAGAGTTGGCTCAACTGGGGAGATCGTGAAAGAATTGCCAGCAACCGAGTGAGGTGGACGACATTTGTCAATGGCCTATGCTCCCGAGAGGAGCAAAGAAGAAGATTAGATTGACCTGATTCTTGTTGTTAAAATTTGGAATGCGGGAGGTGGCACATAGCACAGCGGTAGAGTTGCTGCCTTGCAGCACTTCTAGCACCAGAGATTCGGGTTCAATCCTGACTACAGGTGCCATATTTATGGAGTTTGTACGTTCTCCCCGTTACCGCGTGGGTTTTCTCCGAGATCTTCGGTTTCTCCCACTCCAAAGACGTACAGGTTTGTAGGTTAATTGGTTTGGAGTATGTGTAAATTGCTCCTTGTGTTTGCAGGATAGTGTTAATGTGTGGGGATAGCTGGTCAGAATGAACTTGGTGGGCCGAAAAGCCTGTTTCTGCGCTGTATATCTAAACTAAACTAAATTTACTCCAGTGATTGCTAGCATTGTTTAGTAGAGGCCTGCATTGTAATGAAGTGAAATTTATTCGGTCAATGCCCAGCTGATTCTCAAATGCAAATCTTCCAAACGGCAGTCATAATGTTGCCTGGGTCCATAGCCATTGTTACCTCCACCGCACCCTGCTATTCTTGATATTGACTCGAACAGATCAAATTAATGGAAGACATTTGAGGCGGTGCAGTGGCACAGCGGTCGAGTTGTGGCCTAACAGCACCAGAGACCTGGGTTTGATCCTGACTACGATCCTGCATGGAGTTTGTAACTGTAACCATGTGTGGTTTCTCTGGGTGCTCCAGTTTCCGCCCATATTCCAAAGATGTGCAGGTTTGTAGGTTAATTGGCTTCTGTAAATTCTCCCAGGTGTGTAGGATAGGATTAGTGTATAGACGACCATCGGTCAGTGTGGACTCGGTGGGCCGAAGGGCCTGTTTCCACGCTGTATCTCTAAACTAAACTAGCAGGACCTCAGGAGATAGTTATGATGGATTATTCACTCATCACTTGTAGATGAAGACAGTTGTAAATCATTAACTTTTGGATTTGAAGTTGGTGATAGTCTTGGAGTATAACAGAATATAATTAAGTTCACTGGAAACAGTATTTCCAAATTTTTGTCATTTATGTTCTCTTGCAGTTTACTGGAATAGTTTCATTTAATTGTCAATCAGATATTTGGAGCATGATGCAAACATTTCCGCGCTGTAAAACTCGATGACTCTATTATAATGAATGATGGAGTCATATATTGGCAAGTTATAAAGAAAATCACTTGAATTTATGTGTGAGAACCAAGTTACAAAATATAAATCAGAGTGAATGTAGAAGGTATCAGGACATAGTTTTCCAAGTTTGAAAGGAAGGTGACAGTCTATTAATTATGTCTGAAACTGCAATTAACCTAGGTTCATTGAAGGGTTATTCCTGGCTGAAATATAAATGGCACCTCTTAGATAATTAGCAATTAATCTCACTTTAATTTCTTCTAGGATTTGAGTTACTACATTTTTATCCTAATTATTTACCACAATGTTGTATATTCTGACGATGAAGTGAAATACAACATCGATTTTGGATTTGTGGAATTAGTTTTATATCCTCAAATAATCCTTGTTTGTACAGTTCAACCCTCTGCACAGCAACCTTATTAAATGGTGTTGAGCATAACTCAAATTTCCATGTTGTGATAAATGTGTGTCTATCAAGAATCTATTTTCTTATGCCCAAAGTAGTTAACCCACTCCTGATTCTAGATTAACCTCCACGTCATTCAATCATTCATTTATTGCCCATCCCCACTCACTTCCTAGAGGGGAGATAAGAAGCAACCACTTTAGTTTAGTTTAGAGATACAGCGCGGGAACAAGCCCTTCGGCCCACCAAGTCCGCACCAACCAGCAATCCCCGCACATTAACACTACTCTACACTCACGAGGGATAACTTTACATTTTATACTAAACCAATTAACCTACAAACCTGTACATCGTTGGAATGTTGGAGGAAACTGAAGATCCCAGAGAAAACCCATGCAGGTCCTGGGGAGAAAGTAGAAACTCTGTACAGACAAGCACCTGTAGTCAGGATCAAACCCAGGTCTCTGGCGCTGTAAGGCAATAGCTCTACCACTACGACACGGTGCCACCCATTTAGGTGGGTCTGGAGTCACATGCATGCCAGACCACATATAATGGGCCATTTTATTCCCAGAAGCATCTTAAATTTATAAAGTAACACAATCGCAAGAAAAATAAATAAGAAATAATAGTTTTCTCTTAGGCAATGGGAAGCAAAGCAATTGGTTGCATCAATTAACATTTACAATTTTTTTGGCTATATATTTGAAGTGTGGAAGAAAATATCAATGTCAGATTTACTTTTGTAAACTTATGAAGCAAAACTGTGGATTTAGTAATGTATTTATAAATGTAATTCATATTCTATCCAGATTTGATGATATTCACAAGTAAATATTCTATCTTTGATCCATTTATCAATTTGTTAGATGTTCATGTTCACTAGTTTTAGGAGCAGAATTGGGCCATTTGGCCCATCAAGTCTACTTTGCCATTCACCATGGCTGATTTATCTTTCCTTCGCAACTCATTCTCCTGCCTTCTCCCCATGACCCCTGACACCCTTACTAATCAAGCTTACAAATCTGTCAATCTCTGCCTTAAAAATATCTCTAAAATATCTAAACGTTCTCTTAGAAAGAGATGTCAATCCTCCGTGTAATTTTTAAGTTCGAAATTTACCTGGGACAGAAATGGAAAAGAGGTGGTGTTGTAGTTGTCATCTATTATCTACTCCTCCACTCCCTACATGAAGATTTCCTTCTGATGAGTTTAATATCATTGAATATTGGATGAGCTTATATTAAGAGCTTACTTTGCACTATTGAATGTGCGCGAGTGAGTATCTAGCAAAATGCTTTTCATTTATTGATGTGATAATGGTGTTCAGAAGCATAATCACCATTTTTGTGATCTAGAGCAGATTTTTAAGGAGTTTTATGGAGTTTTTTAACATTCTCCCCGTGACCTTAGGGGCTTCCCCCAAGATGCTCTGGTTTCCTCGCACACTCCAAAGACATACAGGTTTGTCAGTTAATTGGCTTTGGTAAAGATTGTAAATTGTCCCTACCGTGTAGGATAGTGCTAGTGTGTGGGGATTGCTGATCGGCACAGACCCAGTGGGGCGGAGGGCCCTGTTTCCATGCTGTATCTCTAAATTCTAAGATTATATTAGCGTGCGTTAGGCCAAGGCAGCTATGGTTAAAGAACAAAGGTTAAGAGATAGTCGCCATTGATCATAACAAGAGCCGGTCTTCATGAACTGTTTCAAAGTATAAACTACAAACAATAATTAGTTTTGGAATTAAAAGCACGGCTGCATGAATGAACATCACTGTCAGAAGAAAGCTGGCTCTTGGCTCACAGCTGAAAGCTGCCCATTTGATATGGTTTGTAAACTGAAGTAACCATGATACATTCTTGGATGTGTTTGCCAAGTATGCTGACAACTGGGCAATGTTAATAGGCCTACATCAAACCAAGCATTAGACATTTAGTTTAGTTTAGTTTAGTTTAGTTTAGAGATACAGCGCAGAAACAGGCCCATCGGCGCAGCGAGTCCACACCGACCTGCGATCCCTGCATATTTTACATTATTATACCACGCTTATTAATCTACAAACCTGTATGTCTTTGGAGCGTGGGAGGAAGCCAAAGATCTCGGAGAAAACCCACGCGGGTCATGGGGAGAATGTAAGAAATCCGTAAAGACATGCATCCCTAGTCAGGATCGAATTTGGGTCTTTGGCGCAGTAAGCGCTGTAAGGCAGCAACTCTACCGCTGCACCACCGTGCCACTGAGCACCAATGTCACCTATCCTATTTCTCCACAGATGAAGCCTGATCTGCAGAGTTACTCCAGCATATTGACTGTATAGAATTTGTATTAGTGTGCTGCAAGGACATCTGAATTTCCCCTGAATAAGGGGATTAATAAAGTCTAATCTAATCTAATCTAATCTAGACACTGATAATGTGTGAAGAGTCTTTGCACAGTTTTGTTTTGTATACATTTTTTATTCTGAATAAAATAAAATGTCTGTGCGGACTTTGTACATTCTCCCTCTGACCGTGTGGGTTTTCTCCAGGTCTCCCAGTTTCCTCCTACACTCCAAAGACGTATAGGTTTGTTGGTAAATTGGCTTTGGTAGAATTGTAAATTGTCCCTAGTGTATGGGGAGATGGCTGGTCGGCTAGGGCTTGGTTGGCCAACAGGCCTTTTTCTGTGCTGTATGTCTGAAGTCTAAAAGGTTTAGTGAAACCTCTGCTGACTATTTGTCATCATAACTGTGCCACCTATACTTTATGAAGTAGACGTAGCAAGAGAAAGTTGGTAGTGTAAGAACGGGTTGCAGGATAGATTATTTCCACACAGCAAGGCAGGATTCACCAAATGTACTCACTTTTCCTGGTCTGATGATTATTAAACTGCTTTGTGCACTGGACCCAATGTCCTTTTACTGCCCATCCCCAGGCACACTTTCATGGCTGTCAAATTGTTAATACAGTAGATGAGGTGTCAGGCGCTAGAGGAGAAGGCAAGAGAATGAGGTTAGAAGGGAGGAATAGAACAGCCATGATTAAATGGCAGAGTAGACTTGATGGGCCGAATGGCCTAATTCTACTCCTATTCCTTGTGGCCTTATGACTTATGAGGTTGGAGTAAGTGCACGTGAACCTCTGCCTCACCTGAAAGGACTGTCAGAGTCCCTGGTTGGAGTCGAGGGAGGAGGTATAAGGACAGGTGTTGCATCTCAATCAGAGACTGATTGCACCAATGTGCAAAACGGAGAGATATAGGAAGTCTTGTATACCAGCTGCTATAAGGTTTTATAATGCACAAAAATAATTTTGGATTTTTTTAGTATTCATTCATTGTATTTTAACTTATTAAGTATTGAAGCTATCTGAGGAAATGTGTGGTGTTATGTCTGTCTTGAAGCTGTTGTGGCACTGTAATTTCCTGTAAAGGATTATTAAAGGTTATTCAATTCAATTCAATTCAATCTCCTGCGGTTGCGGTTCCTGTGGAGAGTTTTTATTTTTAATGAACTCCACCTTTCTTGCGTAACAATGGGAATTTCATGGCTCCACCCTTCCTTGGTCGTCTTTTGCCAGCCCTGATTTGTTCTAGCCTTTTCCTACCTCTAATTCCTGCCCGCCTACTTTCAATCTGAAGATGGGTTCCAACCCGAAACGTCACCTATCCTATTTCTCCACAGATGCTGCCTGATCCGCAGTTACTCCAGCATTTTGTGTCCATCTTCAGAGGATCCAATTTTAATTTTGTTCAAATGCAGTACATTTGGAAAATGTATCAAGAATCTGATATGTTTATCGAGAAGCCCCTTTTACAATAAAGGGATAATTGCAAAATACTTTTTGTAGTCTCATGAAAGCAAATTCTAATTTTTTTGCATTCAAGACGTGCTGGTTCTTCACACCATATATGATTTTTTACTTGGATGTAAATCAGATTAACGGTTTTCACCCGTATGTATTCATATGATAACCTTCAAAGAGACAGCATAATCAGTAGCTACAAGAACACCAGTGAGCTGTATTTCACAATTAGTAATATATTATTGAACCTGAGCACATTAATCCATAAATAACTTGGTTAAAGATAATAATTGATACAAAATGTCCTGCGTCTAAAACCTTTCAGGTGGTCAAGAGACCATTGGTTCTGTACCATTTTTTATAGGCATGGCTGAGATTAATGATTCCATTAACACACTTTTCTAATTTACTATTGCCCCGAAGGAAGTGAATAGCAATACTGATGGCTTAGCACGATAGCACAGAAATATTAACATTGCAGTAAGGAAAGGTTGCTTAAAAACATGGAAACATAGAAATATAGGAGCAGGAATAAAGTCTTCTCTGAGATTCATTATGATCATGGTCAATCACCTGTCTCAACAGCAGATTCCACTCTGTTGTCACACCCTCAATGTCCCTCGTGTCTAAAAATTGATCAGTTTCCATCTTAACAATGTTCAGCTACAGGGCCTCTACAGACAACTGTGATTGCGATTTCCATTGCTTCGCTACTCCCTGGGTGAAGACATTTCTCCTGATCACATTCTTCAGTCTCTAGCCTTGTATGCTGAGAGGGTGGCTCTTTGTTTTAGAAACCATGCGAGGTGAAACCATCCTCCCCACATCTATTGTCATATTCAATTAGATCTTTATAATTTTCAATTGGGAGTCCAATAATTCATAGTTATAAAGTCGCAGTCATACAGCATGGAAACAGGCCAATCGGCCCATCACATCCATGCACACCGGTGTTTACCTATCCATTTCAAATTCCATCATTCAGCAAATGCCTTCTTTGTCAATGGTCATCTGGACACCTTTTAAATGAAGTCAGCAGCTCAGCTTCCATAATTCTTCCAGGCAGTCTGTTCAAAGAACTCACCACTCTCAGGATGTAAAAGGTTCCCCTTAGGTCCCCTCTAGATCTCTTACCCCTTACCCTAAATCTGTGTTCTCCAGTGTTATTCAGCTTTGAGGGCGGCATGGAGGCACAGCCATAGAGTTGCGGCCTTGCAGTGACAGAGACCGAGTTCGAACCTGACAACCGGTGCTGTCTGTACGGTGTCTGTACGTTCTCCCCGTGACTGTGTGGGTGTTTTTCTGGGTGCTCCGGTTTCCTCCAACACTCCAAAGATGTGCAGGTTTGTAGCTTAATTGGCTTTGGTAAAATTATAAAAATTGACAAACGTGTGTAGGATAGTGTTAGTGTATGGGGATCGCTGGTCAGTGCAGACCCCGTGGGCTGAAGAGCCTGTTTCCATTCTGTATCTCTAAACTAAACGAAATAACATTTTCGTTGTAATGCATTTCGTTGTAATGCATTTCGTTGTCTCTGTACTGTACACTGACAATGACAATTAAAATTGAATCTGAATCTGAATCTGAAAAGGAAAAAAAAATCTGCAGTGTTTGTACATACCATATAGCTCAAATCCATTCTATTTAATTACATTTCTGTCAGATAAGGTTGTTTCCATATTGTACATTGTCTACATGTCTGTTGCCAGAACTGCTCTGATAGCAAAGTCCTCCCTTGGAGTTAAATTTTGATCGACTTGGCGTTAATAAAAACCCCATTGTAATGGGCAGGATTTTCTGAGCAACATTTCTCCCTCAGTCAAAACCACCAAAAGTTGGTTATTCATCAATTGTTTATCAGGATTACACGATGGCGCAGCGGTAAAGCACCTGAGACCCGGGTTCAATCCTGACTACGAGTGCTGACTGTACAAAGTTTGTACATTCCTCCCGTGACCGCATGTGTTTTCTCCAAAATCCACGGTTTCCTCACACACTCCAAAGATGTACAGGTTTGTAGGTTAATTAATAGTGTTGGATAGTGCTAATGTGTGGGGATCGCTGGTCAGTGTGGACTCGGTCGGCTGAAGGGCCTGTTTCCGTGCTGTATCTCAAAGCTAAACTAAACTAAGAAGACCTTGTACACAAACAGTCAATCATATTTATCGATGTAAATTAACTGCACTCAAAGGTGAATCATTGACTGTAAATTCATTTGAGATTTGTTGTGTAAGGAACAATGCAAATACAAATCTCTCTCACATGAAAAATTCCAGCAGTGTACGCCTCAACAAAATGAAAATATTCTGATTCTTCTACTTGTCACGTCTACCAAACCACAGCAAATTTCTGATTCCATTAGAATATGCTATTTGCTCACTTTCCAAGGCATTTGAAATAAATAATACTTAATTAAATAACATGAATCATTAGGCAAATATCAGCGACTGCGAAACAATGAATAAGAGTCAAACAATAATTCCCTGGCCATTACATTTGGTGATGCTTTTTTTGCTTTGTGCACTGCTGTCAATATTAGAAGACATTAGATTCTTGATACATCGTTAAAAGCTAAAAATAATAAAACCACTGCTGCAAAATCTTTAACCTGTGCATTATTTCACAGCTCATTCAACTGCGAGCAAGGCAAGGAAGTTACACTACCATCAGGCTGAACATTTCACTCCCCACTTGCGAGGTTGACAAATCTTATGATTATTTTCATCAAATCTTCTGTATTCTTACAGGGAGTTTGAACTATTCATTGAACCCAGGGTTAGCCAAAGGCCACATAAAGGATCATTTTAAAATATCTTTCTCATCATACACATTCAACACACACGCACGCACAGGGAAACGCACATGCACACACACACATAACATAAACACTAAACACGTACCACAGACAAGATCAGACCCCACCACAACACATACCCCATATAGAAATGCCAAGAGCCGCAAATCCTTTTCCACCGAATTTCAATCTCACATTATTGACATTCAAATGCTAAACTCCAACCGGGTCAACCCTCCTAAGATTGCATGAAAGCCCATTCAAAGTCCCTCTATTCCTTTTCAGTTGAAACAGTGAGGGATGGGATACGGTTTGGTTTATCATTGTTGCATGTACTGAGGTACAGTGAAAAACTTTGTTTTGCAAGTAATCCAATATATATATATCCAATAAGTACAACAAAGGGAAATATAGAGTAAAAAATATTGTTCCCAGCATTTTACCTGAGACAATTTCCAAAGTCATTTCCAGAGACAAAGGCCAATGTCCACAATGAGGTAGTGGCACACTGCTTATGGAAGAACCATTTAGACGATTGATGACAAAGGGGGAGGAGCTGTTCCTCCGTCTGGTGGTGGGCACTTTATTTTCTTCCCAACAAAAGCGGGAAGAAGAAGGAATGACTGGGATGGGACAAGTCTTTGAATGAATTGGCTGCTTATTTGAGGCAGTGCGAAATGGAGATGGAGCCAGTGGTGGGGAGGCTGATCTATGTGATCGACTGGGCTACATCCACAACTCTTTGCAATTCCAAAACCAAACTATGATTTCTACACTGCATATGTAGAAATCAATCCAGACAGGAGGGACCCATCTCGAGTGTATCTCATCAGGCTGGAGGAGGTAAGACTCTTCGTCAGGGTAGAGAGGTCTATGCACCCTCATGAACATTTCTTCCACTTGATCACAGAACCAACTCATCTGTAGACACAAAAAAATTGCATATGCTGGAATCTTACGTAATAAAAGCGCTGAGGATCTCGACCCAACATCAGTGGAGGGAACGGACGGACAAAGTATTGGGTCTGGAATTTTCCTCAAACTGATGGAACAGGGGGAAGCAAGCTGGAAAAGGGGTGTGTGTGTGTGTGTGTGTGTGTGTGTGTGTGTGTGTGTGTGTGTGTGTGTGTGTGTGTGTGTGTGTGTGTGTGTGTGTGTGTGTGTGTGTGTGTGTGTGTGTGTGTGTGTGTGTGTGTGTGGGGGGGGGGGGGGAAAAGCCTGTCAAATGATAGATAGACAGGTGAAGGAGGGGCGAGGGTGATTGACAAATGGGTGGAGCAAGTGACAAAGGCTAGAGATGAAAAGACCAAAGCATGTCAGAAAAGGAATGATAATGAGGAGTGAAATGTAAAGCCAGAGGGAGGGATATAAGTGGAAGGGGAAAAACGGGAGATAAATGGCACATATGGGGTTGGGAGATGAGCATATAGAGGATGGGAGGGGGACAGGGTAACAGAGGTCGCGGGAGATGAGGGGGGAAATCTGTGTGCTGGGTTTGGGGAAGCATTGCTTAATATTGGAGAATTTAAATTCATATCCAAGCCCTTTGCCATCCTTTTTGTTCTCCCCTCTCCCCCCTCCCCTCTCCGACACCTTTAATGTGCTATCTCTCGCTATTTCAGTTCCGATTAAATGGCAACTGGCATCTCCACTCACCCTGCTAAGAATTCTCACCATTTTCTTTCCCTGCTTCAGTTTCTCAATAGCTGCATTTTATTTTTTGCTTTCAGGCGTCAGAAGCAGCTTGTTTCTTGAAACTGGGAGCACACGAAGTCTAAGCTTTGTAAGCCAAAATAGTGTAATCACCCTCAAGCAAAAACAAAAAAACACTTCATATTTAAGGGCATATTTCCTCCCAACAGTTCCAAAAAGTGCTCATTAGTCGGCCGACAGGTAACTGACACCTGTGACGACACCACACGGCTCAACATCAATATCCAATGTGGGCCATTTGAATCAACTTCCTAAATCAAGATCTAAGTGACAGCTCATGCAGTGAGCTTTCCATTCTGGTTCACAGTTACATTTGAACGAATGCCTTGTGACACTCGGGAATTAGGTGCTGTGATCAGATTTTCCAATTGGCAGTAAATATCTTCGCTCAAAAGTCCATTTTGTGTTCACCTGTGCTTTTATAAATAGTTATCACTGAATTAACAAAAACGATGGAAAACATGAGACAGGGCTGATGTATATTAGGAACACGGCATTCTGTGCAATCTATTATATCTTTTGACAGGCAATTGGTTCAGGTCCATGAGCCTTTCTCTTTAAGCTTGTTCTGAAGCAGCATTACATAACAGGCTATATTTAGTTACAACTTCGAGAGCATTGTCGGCTTCTGGAGACTCTTGATGCGCATAGAGGTAATAGGAAAGTAAGCATAATATGTCCAAGATACAACTACCGTAAGTAACTTGTAACACTCTGATGAAAGTAATTTAACCAGAAGGAATGGAAGCATATTTATTACTTGCATGCTCGTTTGCTGGATAGCACAGCGGAAGATGTGGGGCAGCACGGTAGCGCAGCGGTAGAGTTGCTGGCTTATAGCGCTTGCAGCTTCAGAGACCCAGGTTCGATCCTGACTACGGGTGCTGTCTGTACAGAGTTTGTACGTTATCCCCATGACCACGTGAGTTTTCTCCGAGATCATTGGTTGCCTCCTACATTCCAAAGACAGGTAAATTAACTTGATATAAATGTAAATTGTCCCTAGGAAATTGTGCTAATTTTGATTCCCCTTTGGCTGCGTATTCTGAGATGGCTGGTGAATGCGATCGATATACACTTCCACACATGCCTGACGTGGGGGGGGGGGGGTAAGGTTGTGAGATGGTCTGCTTGTTCAGACATGACCACAAACCTTCTCCATCTTCATGATGCATGGCCTCATGGGTTCTCATTAGCAGTCCCAAAGTTCCTTTGCTACGTTGAGCAGTCATGGACCAGAACCTACTGGGAATCAGTAGGAAGCTTGGATTTTTCCAAGTTGGCTTTAGGCATGTTCTTAAAACTTTTCCTTCTAACCATCTGCTAATCGCCCATGTGATATAGCCTGTAACAGAGAATTTGTTTCAGAATAGGCACAGGGTGCTGGAGTAACTCAGCGGGTCACACAGCATCTGTGGAGAAAAAGGCTGGTGACTCTTTGGGATAGGACCTTTCTTCAGACTGAAAGTAGGGGGTGATGGGGAGGGAGGGGGGGGGGGGGGGGGTTGGTGAGTGAGTAAAGACCATGATCCATCAAGGCCGGCCACAAATGACCTCAGGCAGGGTGGTGCCTGGAAGGCCCATGGTTGGCTAAGGAAGGTGTGATCTCAAGAGGAAAACAATATGGAGCACTGTGGAATTGGTACAACTACTAGGGTCGAGAAAGGAGACAAGAGGGACAGGGGAGGGAAGGGGAGTATGTAGAAGTTACAATCTAGTTTGAGGCACACAAACAATATGACTCTGCACTTGAATAGAATGCCCTTGGCTCCTTCCCACTGAGACGTATTTTGCCCAGCCAGCCCACCTCCCCTAATGGATAAAATAATAGCTGAGCAATAATAATAACAGAAGGTCATAAGGAATAGGAGTAGAATTAGGCCATTCAGCCCGTCTAGTCTACTCCGGCATTCAATCATGGCTGATCTATCTCTCCCTCCAAACCCCATTTTTCTGCCTTCTCCCCATAACCTCTGGCACCCGTACTAATCTAGAATCTATCTATCTTGGCCTTAAAAATATCCACTGACTTGGCCTCAACAGCCTTCTGTGGCAAAGAATTCCACGAATCACCACCTATGTTTATGTCGCACTGGAATGACACCAAACAAAAACCCTGCACAATGCCATCACATCCCATCAACTCAGATTTTCCAGGAAACATGCTTTAAGAAGCAGCTAAAGGAAAATTAAAATGAAGAAGCAGAGGCACATTGGGTGGATATTCTAGAGCTTATGGCTTCCTGTCCTGAAGTACAATTGCCAATGACGCAACAGTTATGTTTGGGATGAAGAAGAGACTAAAACTGAGGAAGAGCAGATATCTTGGGGACATGTGGCGATGGAGAAGATTACAGAGATCGAGTGGTGAGGTCAAGGGACAGTGGAGGATTGAAGAGTAGAGGCGAGGAAGAACTGTGCATTTGTGGAATTTGTTGCTGTAACTTTGGAAGCTGCTGCTGAACGGCCAAACAAAATATAAATGGAGCAAACCCGTCGTGATTCTTAACAACTCATAAAGGGATGAGTTGAGGAGAAAACAGCCGCTTGATATATTGTGCCATGTCACAGAGAAAACACTCCAGGGCAGGCATCTGAGATGTTTTGAGCTTTATTTCCAGCCCTCTTCAGATGAAAAGGAAATCTAATCCTTAAATTGTTAAACCTGAAAAGTCCAGTCACAAATTCCAGTGGACAGCAGGAAAACAGCCAGTAGAGGGTGGTGGGGGCTGATTCTTGGTGAGAACTTCCCCCCGGTTGCCACATGGCTGGGGTACTAATCTGCGTCCCCCTCCCTCAGACGCCTCTCACTTCTGATCTTTTGCAAACCTCCGCACGCAATGCCAGTTCTTGGTTCTTGGTTCTTGGGTCCTCCAAAATATTCCAACTGGAATTTAAACTGGAGGTGGTGAAGGGAGGGATTAAGCCAGAAAGGGTATAAAGAACACACACTATAGAATTTAACATAAAACATCCCCACACAGCAGAATCAAAGTTTCCCACTGTGTGGGAAGGCACCAAAGTCAGTCTCTTCCTCCACTGTTCCTCGTGGTCAGGGCCTCCCCAAGCCCTCCGCAGTTGCAGCTACGGGCGGCCCGATGTCCAGGACCGCTCGCCGGGGTGATACAAGTCCGACGTCAGGGCTGCAGGACGTCCTCAGCGGCGTGGACACCAGAGTCGGCCCCCTCCTACCGGAGTCGGCGGCTTCCAAAGTCCGCAGGCCGCGCCTGGTGGAGACTGCTGCTGTAGGCCCTCTGCAAGGCGCCCCAGGGCTCCACGATGTTGTTCAGCGCCGCCCGCGTTGGAAGCTCTCCGCACCAGAGCTCCACGATGTTGGAGCAGCGGCCCAACGCTCCGGAGGTCCAAACGGCGACCCAGGTAGGCATCGCCCGCTCCGCGGTGACTCCAGCGCTGCGCCGCCGCTGTAGCAGCCCTGGTCCGGTTCCCGGTCCCCGGCAGGGAAGGCCGCTCCGATCCAGCTGGTAGGCGAGGTGGGGGGCGAGGAAGCGACTCGGAGAAATAGTCGCGTCCCCGCCAGGAAAAGACTGGGAGACGGTTTCCCCCTTACCCTGCCCCCCTCCCCCACATAGAAAAGTTAAAGTTTCCCCCAACACAAAACTTTAGACTAACTAAAAATAAAAAAAAGATTGAGATAACAGACATGCTGTAGGTAGAGGCTGCTGCAGTGCAGCGCTCCCTCTGTCCCTAGACGGAGCCAAACCCATGAGCAGCTGGCAATGGCCTGTTGATGTCAGTCTATATTTTTCCACGGTGGCACAGCAGTAAAGTTGCTGCCTCACAGCGGCAGAAACCCGGGTTCGATCCTAACTACAGGTGTTGTCTGTATGGAGTTTGTACATTTTCCCCGTGACCATGCGTGGGTTTTCTCCGGGATCTCCCGTTTCCTCCCACACTCCAAAGACGTACTGGTTTGTAGGCTAATTGACTGTCGCTGGTCGGTGCTGACTCGGTGGGCTGACGAGCCTGTTTCCATGCTGTATTTCTAAACGAAACTCTCAACTGAAACTAAACACACAGTGTATATGATTGGATTAGGAGTGGATTAGCTCTGCCACTAAGTTCGACACAACCTCCACATATCTGGCCTGTTGGGCTACCCCATGAGGATTGATACTGTCTATTTCTTTCTTCACAGATGCAGAGTGTTTCTCCCTGCATTCGAGCCTTTTTTAGAGCCCAGTCATGGTGGAACAACAATAACAGTATCTCAATCAGGAACAACTGTTCATACTTTAAAGCTATTTGGGAAAGGATTAGCATTGATACAGATTGTAAATGGATGATCACACCTGCAATAAGAACTGCAAAAGCATTTCTGTGCACTCAATATATGCTTACAGATGCACAAGTTGCTTCTGTTTGCAATTCAGCATTGCAGCCTTTAAGCTTCCTGTAATGACAATAACAGCTGTATTAGCACTCGAGGAGCTTCTCTTGGTAAAACTGATGAGGTGAACTGTACAGGTGCCTCCAACTGTGGATGAAACCTTGTGTGAAAAAACCCATTTGCTGATAAACTGGCTGTGTCCTGATGCTCTGATTCGCTGACACAGGCAAATTGCTTTATCTCCCTTTATTCTTTTTAATCTACCTGCATCTGACTTCCAACAGGAGTGAAGTGTCATTGTTATAGAGCACTTGGCCCTCCCATTTTCACAGCCCATGCCGATAAGGACCAACATGGAGGGGGTGAGATGTAGGACTGTGTGCAATAAAAGCATTAATTGAGTGAATACGACTTCAGTGAACATCTTCCAACCCCACAATCTTTGGAATTCTTACAAGACTGCTTGTGACTTCTTTCAAGATTTCCCTTAAACTGTTTGGGTCCCAAACTCTGGAATTCCCTCTCTAAATCTCTCTGCATCTAGAACATTCAACTTAGAACATAGAAATGTATAGGACAGGAACAGGCCCTTTGGTCCACAATGTCTGTGCCGAGTATTAAGCCAATATAAACTAATCTCATTGGCCAGCACATATTCCACTATTCCCTCCATATCCATGTGCCCATCTAAAAACTTCTTAAACTCCACTTTTGTACCTAACTTCAGCACCACCCCTGGCTGTGAGCTTGGAGCACCCATTCACTCTATGCAAAAAAAGCTTAATTTAAATGTTACTACTCTCATCTTAAATTGCCCTCCAGTCTTTGATATTTCCACCCTGGGAAAATAATTCTGACTGTCTACCCTATTTGTGCCCCTCATAATTTTATACATTTCTATCAGGTCTCCTCTTAAATTCCAACATTCAAGAATTGTCCAACCTCTCCTTGTAGCTAATACCCTCTAATACAGGCAGCATTCTGGTAAACCTTTATGCAGCCTCTTCAACGTCTCCACATCCTTCCTTTTTAAGAGGTGACCTGAACTGCACGCAATTCTCCAAATGCAGCCAAACTAAAATCTTATAAAACTGCATCATGACTTCATGACTCTTATACCCAAAGCCCCGACCAATTAAGGTTAGCATTCCATACGGCCTTATTTATCATTCTATCTACTTGTGTAGTCACTTTTAGGAAGCTGTTCGGGAGAGGATCCATCTACAAATCTGTTAAGCATCTTACAATTATATCATATATCTTCCACTTACATTCAACCTCCCAAACTACAACACCTCACACTTGTTCAGATTAATCTCCATCTGCCGTTTCTCTGCCCATTTCTGCAGTTGATCTACATCTGTTCTATACTTTGACAGCCTTCCTCCCTGTTCGCAACTCCAGCAATCTTGGTGTCATTTGCAAATTTTGTAACCCCCGTCTACATTTACATTCAAGTCATTTAAATATATAACGACAACTGAGGTCCCAGCACAGATCCCTGCTACACTCCACTGGTCACAGACTTCTAGCCAGAAAAAGGGCCTTCACTGAGTAAGCCAGTTCTGAATTCATATGGCCAAGTCACTGTGAATTCTGTGCATCTTAATCTTCTGGATTGGCCCATCATGGGGGACTTTATTATCAAATTGCAACAATCCATGTAGACGACATCCACCATCCTACCCTCATTGATCAACTTTGTTATGTCCTCAAAAGCTCTCTTCTCCTTTAAGATACTTCCAAAAACAAACATTATTAGGGCAAGCTTTTGCATGCTTGCCCAATTGATACAGAATCAATGTTCTTATCTGATTCTGTCCCAGCAGATTTGCTTGAAATACTTTGCACTTTGAAAGATACTGCACGGCCTGAGATAATTGGGCTGGGGCACCAGAGGGATTCAATTTACCAATTTTTTTAAATGTCACGGTTCTACCTTTCATTTTGTTTTGTTACTCATCTTGTTGGTTAGCCCAGTGCAATGTTGAACATGGTCAGTGAATAGATTTTTAGATTAGTCCTCATTCTATCGATCTTTACTTACTGGTATAGACCCAAATGCTGGAGTAACTCAATGGGTCAGGCAATATCTCTGGAGAAAAGGAATAGGTGACGTTTCGGGTCGGAACCCTTATTCACAAGTTCCGACACCAAAGGGCGTAG
The DNA here is from genome assembly GCF_028641065.1 of Leucoraja erinaceus. Classification (NCBI taxonomy): domain Eukaryota; kingdom Metazoa; phylum Chordata; class Chondrichthyes; order Rajiformes; family Rajidae; genus Leucoraja; species Leucoraja erinaceus. The sequence continues at coordinate 17,093,357 of NC_073392.1, read as the reverse complement.
TTATAAGGTGAGAGAGAGAATGTTTAAAGGAGCTAAGCGGGGCAAGGTTTTTACAGAGTTTGATGGGTGCCTGGAATACTTTGTAGGGGTGATGGCGGAGGCAAATACAATAATGGCTTTCAAGAGGCTTTTAGGTAGGCACATGAAAGCATGGGGAATAGAAGATATGGATCATGTACAGGCAGATGAGATCAGTTTAACTAGGAATCATGTTCAGGACTAACATTGCGGGCTGAAGAGCCTCTTCGTGTGCTGTACTGATCTATGTTCGGTGTACAACTGGAAATTTTAAACTAAATCTCTATCTGCTCTATAAGATGGAAATATTCACTAAGCCACAAATGTAAACACAAATATTACACAAACTTACCCATATATCAAACAATGGATTCAGAAGAAATGTCAAAAAAATTGTAGCGGTGTGTGAAATGAGAAGCACATTGCCTTATTATGGAGCAGATGGGGTTAATAGCATGGATGCATGTAAGATGAAGCTATGCAAGTACATGACAGCGAAATGAAGTGTATTCTCATAGGATGAGAAGCCATTAGATACGGCGAAGTATAAACAGCAAAATAGATTAGTTGGGCAGATGGCTTGTTCTAGCTCTATGGTAACTGTAAGATTCAAAAGAAAAGCAAAACTCCTCTGGTATTTTGACCCGCATTTATTGTTCGGCTTTCTTCACCAAAATAGATAAAGCCGTCATTTATCTTATCTCGATTAGATGGACGTTTTCTCTGTGGAAATTTGGCAACAGAATAACAGAGCCTATGATTGTAAGCATTAATTATCTCTGAATTACTTTGCAACATCCAGGAGAGGCATAAGTCCTTTTCCTTTGTTGTTACAAGTTCCAATAGTATTATGGTTTCTCTGAACAGAATGTGTTTGACATTTTTCAGACACCACCGTTTACTTTTAGAGAGAAGAGGCTGGGAAGAAAATGGTAGAGAATTAGGTTGACAAGTTATTGGATAAATAAACTTTAATTTTATTTTAAATCCATTAACTTTAATTTTTGATTTAACTTAAAAAACAGTTTTTAAGGATTACATTTGTCCCTAACACTGAGGTTGAAACCAAGGATGGAGAACCTCTTAAAATTGACAAATTAAGCTGCATCCTTGTCCACTAAATGAACACTTGTTGGCCTCAATTATTCTCCTTGGCTGAAAGGTTGGGTTAATAAAAAGGTTGCCATGCTTTCATGCTCGAATTCAATGCTTAGAGGCTAGAAATTATTAAAACAAGCTCACACTGCCAATAAAAATGATTTTGGAGGCAGGCCAATTGCACAATGAAACTGCCTTTAATAACAGTACCATTGCTTGCAGCCAATTTTCTGCACAGTATCATAGCCTAATTTTCCATGGGGACATACAGAATGAATGCAGAAAGAAGTTACAAAGCACTGGTTAAGCTGCACTTGAGTATTGTATGCAGTTCAGGTCACCAAACTATAGGAAGGAAAAGATGTCAGTCTGAAGAAAGGTCCCGACCTGAAACGTTACCTATCCATTCTCTCCATAAGGGCGGCACTGTAGCATAATGGTAGAGCTATTGCCTTATAGCACCAGAGACCCGGGTTCGATCCTGACTACGCGTGCTTGTCTGTGTGGAGTTTGTACCCGTGACCTGCAGAGATTTTCTCCGAGATCTTCGATTTCCTCCCACACTCCAAAGTCGTAGAAATTTGAGGGTTAATTGGCTTGGTATAAATGTAAATTGTCCCTAGTGAATGCAGGATAGTGTGAGGGGGTCGCTGGTCGGTATGGACACGATGGGCTGACGGGCCTGTTTCTGCACTGTATCTCTGAACTAAACTAAACAAAACATGTTGCCTGACCTATTGAGTTACTCCAACATTTTACGCCAATGCCTTACAATAGGTAGGATACAACTGTGCTGGAGACAGTGCTGATCAGATTCACCAGAATGCTGTCTGGATTGGAGGACTTTGGCCATGGGGGGAGATTGAACTGGCTGGGCTTGTTTTCACTGGAGCAAAGGAGACTGAGGGCATACCCGGTAGAGGCATCTTAGATTATATAAGATTATCAATAAGTACACATAATCAAAATTTATTTTTGCAAAACTTGAAGAGCTGGAGGAACTCTGCGGGTCAAGCAGCATCTAGGAAGGGAATGGTCAGCCAATGTTTCAGGTTGGGGGCTTTCTTTAAATTGAAAAGTTATTCTTCCCTTTGTAAGGGTAGCAAAAACAAGTGGGCATAATTTTAAGATGAAAGGTAGAAAATTTAATGGCGATCTGAGGGGTAAGTTTATTTTTACAGATTTCTAGATGTGGTGTGGCTGTTACAATTTCTACGCTTAAGTAGCATTTCGATAGACACCTAATTGGCAGATGAGTGCGGTGGGCCAAACGGCACGTTTCAGACCAGCACAACTCTCTGACTTTCTGACACTATGACTTTCAAATGTGCAAGTTGGAACTATCCTGTCAGTTACAGTGATAAGGAACAAATATTCGATGTGGGAAACACAAATGCTTTCATTAAATAACAGTAACATTCCATTTGGGCAGCATGGTGGCACAGCGGTAGAGTTGCTGCCTTACAGTGTCAGAGACCCAGGTTCAGTCCTGACTACGGGTGCTTGTCTGTAAGGAGCTTGTAACTTCTCCCTGTGACCTGCGTGGATTTTCCACGGGATCTCGGGTTTCATCTCACACTCCAAAGACGTACAGGTTTGTAGGTTAATTGGCTTTGGTAAAATTGTGCGTGGGAGGACACCAGAGAACCCGCCAAATTCATGAAGATGGCACCAGAGATCGGGATTAAGCCTGTATCACAGGAGCTATGAGGCAGCTGCATTGTTATATATTTTAGAGATTCAGAGATAGAGAGGGGAAACAGGTCCTTCGACCCACTGGGTCTGCGCTGACCAGCGATCCCTGCACATTAACACTATCCTACACACACTAGGGACAATTTACAATTTTACTAAAGTCTTTGAAGTGTGGGAGGAGACCGAAGATCTCGGAGAAAACACATGTAGGTCACGGGGAGAATATAAAAATCTGTACAGACAACACCCGTAGTCGGGCTCGAACCCGGGTCTCCGGCGCTGCAAATGCTGTAAGGCAGCAAATCTATTGCTGCGCCACCGTGCCACCTCTTGTGAACAAAGTATCCAGGTGTGAAATATCTGAACCATTACATTAGGCAGATTAGATTGGCAGAAGAAGAGAATGGGGATATAACATTAATGTGTAGGAATAAATTAAATGGAACAGCATGCAGACTATAAAAAAATGTTTACAGAACAAGCCCATATAAGATTAAGCAGGGCAAAGTTCTGCTGTACGTGGAGTGATAAATTTCATCCAACTTAATTATTGTTCTGTAAAATACCAGATTATAAATATGTTGAGTTCAAATGCTTTATAACTAAAAATTGTAGCATTAATAATGAGCACAGTGCAAACTGGCGAGAGAAAATCCACCTACATGTACATCAGCCAGAGTTATTTTATTTAGATCAGGTCTATTAGTGTACAAAAGCAGCACATTCTCCAGGCAATGTACTTCAGCCGCTTGATAATTTGCAGATCAGATCCAAGCCTGTTATTAACTCCTGTTTGTGTTCCATAAATCATTCATCCAGAAAGCAGGGCCATCACTAGCCTTTATAATTTCCAGTCGGTGCTGTTCCATTCTACAAAATACCATCTGGCTCAAGAGAGGAGTTGGTTATGCAGTTAATTGAGCATGAATTTTATGAATGTAATCTGCTCCTCTTTAATTGAAATAAAGATGGGCTTGCCCATTTGTGATGGGGATGAGGAAGATATTTTTCTCTCAAAGGGTTTTGAAGCCTTACAATTCTCTGTCACTGAGATCTGTACAGGCAGATTCATATTCAAAGCCAAATCATTTTCCATTCTCCGGGGACTCAAAGGTCATGGACAACATAGTGTAAAATGGAACTGAGGCCAAGATTGGGTCAGTCATGATTTTATTGAATGGTGAAAAGGCTTGAGAAATTGTATAACCAAAGACATTCTGATCATCTTTCTAGCATTTCTATGAGTAATTATTTTGTAAAAATCTGATATTTTTTAATGACAATGGAATGGAAAATCTGAGAAAATAAATTCTATTACTGGTGCAATTGCCCTGAAATCCATCAGATCCATTTTGTATCTCTGATGAGATTTACCAAGCAGTCAATTGAAATACATTTGCTGTCATTTCATTAATTCCAAAGTCTGTTGAATGTTTCAACCCTGACTCCATATTGGCACAGTTATAAATGTATTTATGTATAGGAGGAGTTAGGAATGCACAATATTTTACAAGATACAATTAGAAGATAAAGTCTCAGTTGCTATCTTTTGAGGAGAAGACATGCCCAGTTCCCACACGTTCCCTTCATACATTGATTTTACTTCTATAGGGAGTCCACATTGGCCTTCTGCACTGTAAATAAACCAAATATCCCCCCAAACTAGAAAACTATGATTTATAGGCATAATAAATCAGGTAGTTAGAACAATATTCTATTACCTGGTTTCAACCTTAGGACATCGTGACACTGTGCATATTTTATTTTTGGACATTGTGATTGATGAAACAACCCAGAATCCTGAGATAAACCGGAATTCCAATAATAAATCAAATATGGAATCTATATTCCCTGACTCTAAATAGAACCTTTTCACTGGTGTGGTGATCTACTAAGCTGTCCCTACTTTAGGGTTCCAGTCAAAATCCATGCCTATGGACTCTAATTTAATAATGTCTGGTGATAACTTCATCTTCATAAGTTATAGGAGCAGAATTAGGCCATTTGGCCTATCAATTCTGCTCTGCCATTCAATCATGGCTTATTTATCTTCCCCTCTCAACCCCATTCTCCTGCCTTCTCCCCATAACCCCCGACACTGGTATTAATCAAGAATATATCTATCTCTGCCTTAAAAATATCCAATGACTTGGCCTCTACAGCGTTCTGTAGCAATGGATTCCACAGATTCACCACCCTCTGACTAAAGAAATTCCTCCTCGCCTCCTTCCTAAAAGAATGTCCTTTTATTCTGAGACCATGACCTCCGGTCCTTGACTGTCCCACTAGTGGAAGAATCCTCTCCACATCCACTCCATTCAGGCCTCATATGTTTGGGGCCCCACCTTTCACCTCCTATTCCGACATTGGAGTTCGAACAACTATGCGACTACTGTACAGCAGTCACAGGATATAAGGAGCAAAGTCAACTGAAGCTCACTAATGAGGTTAATGCCCGGCTCTTTATTCATGACTGTGTGGCTATACACAGTTCGAACTTGATCTTCAAGTTTGCCGTCGGCACCATGACGAATTACAGATGACGATGAGGCGGAGTAGAGCAGGGAGATCAATCAACTGATCAAATGGTGCCAGAACAACAACCTTGCTTCCAACATGAGTAGAACCAAAGAACTGATTGGGGACTTTGGAAGTGGAAGGAAGTGGATCCACAAAACAGTCTACATTGACGGGATGGTAGTGGACAGAGTTTCATATTCCCAGGTGTGTATAACTCTGAAGATCTGTCCCCGACCCAGCACATAAAGAACGTCCATCAGTGTCTCTACTTGAGGATTGAGGAGAATCGGTATGACAACAAATACCCTCTTGAACTTCTACAGGCTCCCGATATGTGGCGACTCTTCACATAATTTGTGTATCGTATGCAAAACAAAGAATTCCACTGTGACATGTCACACGATATAATGAAGTATCAATCAATCAATTGCAGGTGTACAATGGGAGAGAGTATTGATTTGTTGGATCACGGCCTGGTTCAGCAAGTTGAACGCCCAGGTAGGAAGAAGATTGCAAAAAGTGGGGACCACTGTCCAATCCATTACAGGGACTGATCTCACCACCATTGAAGGGATCTACAAGAGCTGTTGCCTCAAAAAGGCAGCCAGCATTATCAGAGACCCACACTGTGAAAGAGCCAGTCACTTGCATAACATGGTACAACATATTTATTAAAGATTACTCAAAGTATACTTCAGCATATTGTTAAGGCAAGCTTAGCAGCTATTCGACGAACAGTATGAACTGAATTCTGATAATATAAACCGCATGGTAGGCGGAGCTTCTACTAATAAGCACTACAATTAGTTAGTGTGAAGTAACCAATCTACATCTTTCCTTGTAGAAATGAAATAAAGTACAACTAAATGCGAGCCAATAGCAGAAACACATTAATATGTGAAGGCTAAATAATACAGTAGCTGAAGCGCTAAGAACGCTTACCGGGACATATGGATGGTTACACAAAATCTCCATATCGAATGGGAGTCCCAAACCATGCTGTGATGCACCACAATAAAATACTCTCTATGGTGCATCTTCAGAAGTTAGTGAGATTTGTTGGGGACATTCCTAAGCCTTCTAAGGACATTTTTGGGAAATGAACCTTTGGGAAACCAAAGGTTCAGGTTTTTGTCAGATGGCCCTGTTATAAACTAAATACATTTAGTGCAGTCTTAGTCTGAAAGTTTCCTTTTATCTTAGTGGAGAACACTCAAATGTGGCAAAAGATTGGAGATGGATATGTGCTTGATCAGTAGGAGTATATCAAGCTGTGGGGAAAACTACGAATTAAATAGCTCACACAATGAGCTTGTACAGACATTACGGGCAGAGTTACCAAATTCTGATATGGAGAATTCCTAATCCACTGCTTGCTCACTTCAATCACCATAATGATTCACCAGGAAGGCTGGTGCCGTTTAAGGTAGGTTGATAAATGGTGAAACAATGAACATCAATCCCAGCATTTCAGAATTCTAACCATTCTGCAGCTAAACCAATCATCTGCAAAAACATTGCCACAGGCACCAGTCTATCAATCAAAGTGTAATTACTAATTAGTGCATATCGTTCAGTAAGATAATGTAATTAAATTAGGCGAGGGCTATTTGGACACTATTCATCCTCAAGTGCCTATTGACAATTTTTGTTCAGATACTTTGAAGGACATTGCCAGACAGCATAAACAAATACAGGAGAGGTCAATGTATGTAGGGGATCAGAACTAAGACAGCTTACTTCAACAAACAGGCGTGTGTATTACATGCACTTACGAGAGCATTGTTGGCCCTAAAGCATTTTCTGAATCTAAATTAATTTGGGTATTAAAATCTTTAAAAGTTAACTATCTCCTCACCCCTTTATAAACCATCCACTAATAGGGACTCACACGTATTTTTGATTATCTATTTTTTAAATCAGAAATTTGTCAACCAATGGTGCTTAAGTTTTTTTTACCAGAAATGTACAGAAATAGTAAAAATGTTTCCACTCAATAATGTGAGAGTGGTAGGAATGGCTTGCTTGCTCCCTACAGAGAGAGAGAGAGTTTAAAGCAGCATCTGCTGTTCCTTCCTACACATTTGTAAATTGTCCATAGTGTGTAGGATAGTGTAGTGCACGGGGATCGCTGGTCGGCACGGACCCAGAGAGCTAAAGGGCTTGTTTCCATGATGTATCTTCAAAAATGAAGAGCATAGAGAAGGTTGCCCATTCATAAATCAAGAAGGGCTTGAATAAATGCGAAGAATCTGTTCCTGGTGACAGCAGAACTGGTAATCAGAGAATACGGAACTCACAAAAGTTCCAGAAGTAAAACAAGGGGGAAATATTTTCCACGGTGTATTGCTAGTATCAGTAAAGTACTGCCTGGGAGGTCTGCTGAATAGATTCAATAATAGGATGTTGAAAAATAAAATATTTGCAAATCTGGGAAAGTGCCATTAATTGGAGACCGCTTTCGCTGTCTGGCTGAGTTGTGTGAGTTTTTAAGATTCAGTGATCCTATCATTCTGTATTCCAGTTGTGTCCTCAGTGTCGAGGGCTGGAGGCTGGCCTTCACTGTTTGTCAGAGGCCCCATGAAGTCTACTTCTGGTCTCCATTGACTATTACGCTGGTTACATTGCACCTTTGGTGCATGAAACAAGATGAACTCCAATCCCCTCCATTATCTTTATAGACAATAGACAATAGGTGCAGGAGTAGGCCAATCGGCCCTTTAAGCCAGCACCGCCTTTCAATATGATCAGAATTGCAATGGAGAGAAAAAAATATTGTTAAGTTACAAGGGGGAGGGGTGGGGACTGATTGGAGAAGGGGCATCTACGGTAAAACCAAAGGGACCGTGAAGTTAAACTATAAACAACATCATGGCATCAATGAATTAATGTGGGCAGTTGGAGAGGGAGAACGCAGCCAAAATAATATAGGAAATGTAAAATGCAGAGCAGGAGGACATGATTGGCAAGTCAGGTAGGTCCTGTCTTCCACTTTCACAGAAAAATACAGGCTGAGCCTTCTGCAACTGGTGACCAGTCATTTTCTGGTTCAATACTTTAATTGACAATATCCATTGATCGTACATTCATTCAACGTTTTGAACAATTTCAGCATTTGAACCTACATCAATTGTCTTGAACTTCAAGCATGGCCACAGGAATAATGTGAAGGTTTTGAGCACTTTGCCGTGCTGATGGCTGGCATTCAACATTTGGTAGCTGATCCTTAGCTATGTTTTTTAGTGCAATCTCAACCGTAACTTGGAATGGAGAAAATCTTCCAGGTGGATCCTGTCAACCAAAGCAAAGAGAAATGTAATTAATCTAATTATCAGCCTGACAGTTCTCAATCTTTTGGGGGAAACGCTGGAAGGTGCTGTATTACACATGGCACTTGCCAAAATATCAGTTTGGATCTTGCCAGGAACTCGCAGGTCCAGACCTCATTACAGGTTCACACCTGAATTCCAAAGATGAGATGAGGGTGCGTAAAACTGACATTGTGGCATTTTGGAGGCATGACATATCAGAAATCAATATGAATTGGGGTGAGTACTGTTCATCGGCTAAAGTCAAGCCGTGCATAAAGGAAGTTAAGAGTTTGAGTTTAATTAATTGTCATGTGTAATATACAGCGGAAAGAAAATACATGACTACAAGATTGCCCAGTGTTTACGTGGATCTCGGAGAAGCAGCAATCAAAGAGAAGCAGGCAGAAGAGCTTATTGGCTGAAACCCGTGGGAAAGGTGAGTCAGAGGGGGAAAACAGTTTAAAACTGAGGAATTTGATTTGTAAATTGGCAAATTAGGCAATTTGTCAGCCAATATAAGCAAGGCTGTGAGGGAGCGGCCTTGTGAGTAAAGTTTGAGTCTTTGGCTCGAGAATCTTCGAGGAGGAGGCTGAGGAAAAGGGGAAGTTGGGAAAAGGGGAAGTACAGTGGGATCGGGGGGGTCCTTGTTCATCAGTCAATGAAAGTAAGCATGCAGGTACAGCAGGCAGTGAAGAAAGTGAATGGTATGTTGGCCTTCATAACAAGAGGAGTTGAGTATAGGAGCAAAGAGTTCCTTCTACAGTTGTATAGGGCCCTAGTGAGACCACATCTGAAGTATTGTGTGCAGTTTTGGTCCCCTAATTTGAGGAAGGACATTCTTGCTATTGAAGGAGTGCAGCGTAGGTTTACCAGGTTAATTCCTGGGTTGGCGGGACTGTCATATGCTGAGAGAATGGAGCAGCTGGGCTTATATACTCTGGACTTTAGAAGGATGAGAGGGCATCATTGAAACATTTAAGATTATTAAGGGTTTGGACACGCTAGAGGCATGAAACATGTTACCGAGGTTGGGGGAGTCCAGAACCAGGGGCCACAGTTTAAGAATAAGAGGTAAGCCATTTAGAACGGAGACAAGGAAATACTTTTTCTCACAGAGGGTTGTGAGTTTGTGGAATTCTCTGCCTCAGAGGGCGGCTCTCTGGATACTTTCAAGAGAGAGCTAGATAGGGCTCCTTAAGATAGGGGAGAAGCAGGAACGGGGTACTGATTGTGGATGATCAGCCATAATCACATTGAATGGCGGTGCTGGCTCAAAGGGCTGAATGGCCTACTCCTGAACCTATTGTCTATTGTCTACATTTCAGCCATCCATAGTTTGCTGATACATGATAAAGGGAATAACGTGAATAACGCTCAGTGCAAGATAAAGCCTGTAAAGTCCATTCAAGGTTAGTCCGAGAGTCTCCAATGAGGTCGACAGTAGTTCAGGACTGCTCTCTAGTTGTTGGTGGGATGCAGCAGCTGCCTGATTACAGCTGCAAAGAAACTGTCCCTGAACCTGGAGATGTGCGTTTTCATATTCTACACCTTTTGCCCGTTGGGAGAGGGGAGAAGAGGGTGCAACCAAAGTTTGAAAAGACCAATCATTTCAATGATGCAAAAGTAAGGAACTTGATACAAATAGGAACTACAATAAGCTGCTCAAACAGGATCCATAACCTGAAAATCCAAATTGACACAAATGATTTAAGGTGGAGTTTCCTCCAATGACTATTGCAGGCAAAGTTTAGATCTGGTACTCTAAGCAGATGACGACTTTAGAAACATGAGCTTACAGTAACTGTGCTTACTCAGAACTCTTCAGCATTCTGCCCCGAGACCTCATTAAAGAACAGTTTCCATGGCAACATTGTGTGGCAAGATCCTTGGTTATAATGAAGGTAGACACAAAATGCTGGAGTAACTCAGCAGAACAGGCAGCATCTCTGGAGAGAAGGAATGGGCGACGTTTCGGATCAAAACCCTTCTTCAGACTGATGTTTATATGTTGTTCTCTGAAGATAAAGGAAGTGCCCACATTTTAATGAATCATGGTATGCAAAGTGTTCAAGCTCCGAACATTAAAAATACCGTAAAACACTCTTAAACGGTGAATCACATTTTTGTTAGGCAGTAGCTGAAAAGATCCCTTAAGGAGGTTTAATAATCCACTATATTTTTGTGTAAAGCCAATAACAGTAATGTAGTAATTCTAGGATACAGTTGTGCTAATTTTAGAGATTACTTGTTGATGGGAATCTCAGAGGATTTTAGGTGCTTGAGGAATATTTTTTCTCAAAACAAATTAGGGTGTGAATTTTGAGACCACATGATCTTGGAGAGCGAGGACAAAAAATGAAACAGCTGCACAATATTATTGACACAATGATGTGTCAATATGATGCACATGATGTAAAAACATTTATCATGCATAGTAACCTGCGTCACTACATCGTAGGGCTTAGAAAGGTTTGGCAGGAAGTCTGCTTCATTTCCACCCTGCATGTGACAATAACATAAGTAGTCATTTCCCTCCACAGTGGTAAATGTAGGATTTCACCTCTTTCTGTTGCCAATGACACAAACAACCCACAATCTCAAGCTGGCACAGCATTCAAATCTACCACCTGTTCACCATAGCCAGCTCACGTCCAAAATCTCATTGGTAAGTGACAAACTTTGCTCTCCCTCTTTCTTTGCTATCAATGGTACTGAGGTAAGTAAGTTTTATTTATATAGCACGTTTAAATCAACTCGCGTTGAAACCAAAGTGCTTTACATAAAATAAATAATTAAGTTCCGTACATCCATAGAAAAATTAAAAAAAGAAAAATGACACAACACATTATAGAATTCAACACAAACGTCCCCCCACAACAGAATCAAAATTCTCCACTGTTTAGAAAGGCACCAAAAAGTTTAGTCCTCCTTCTCAGTGATCACCCGAGGTTGGGGCCTATTTGTGACCTCTGCAGCCAGTCCGATGTTTTCAGGCCCTCTTGCCGGGAAGCTGGAAGTCCGGCATCGGGTGAACACTCCTCAGCGGCTTGGAATGACTGGAGCGGCCGCTTCCTCCCTGGAGACCGTGACTCCCGAAGTCCTCAGGCCACGCTGTGTTTTTAAATCCAGCGCCGCCCAGCGCCGCCCGCGGCTGAACGCTCCGCAGCCACATCTCCTCGATGTTGGAGTCAGCGGTCACAGCACTCCGGAGCTTGTATGGCCAGCTGTTCGTCTGGTGAGTAGTACGTCAGGATAGGTGCCGTTGTCAACAGCTCTTTGATCTTTGACATTGCCATGTCATGTTCTGATGACCATTCCCACCCTACTTCTTTGTGGGTCAATCTCCTCAAAGGCTCGAATGTGTCCGACACCCTTGGCAGGAATCTTGCCAAGTATTTACACTGCCTTGTAATCTTTGGATTTCTGTTGGATTGGTATGGTTGGGCACCTCTAGGATAGCTTGGATCTTCTTCAGATCCGCCACAATCTGTAATTATATGTCCTAGAAATGTAATACACGTTGTTTTCACTACCGACTTCTTCCAGTTCAGCTTGATGCCTCTGTCTCTGCATCGATGAAGAAGCTCTTGCAGTCTTGCATCATGATTTCTTTCTGCACCTTCTCTGGTGTCTCCTACTCCGAATAGGATGATGTCATCTGCAACACATTCCACTCCCTTTAATCCTTCAAGGGCTTGTTGCAGCTTCTTCTGGAAGATCTCTGCACTTACTTTCAGTCCAAATGGCAACCTCTTCCAGTAATATCTCCCGAAAGGGGTGTTCATAGTTGTTAGGAAACTGCTCTCCTCATCTAGTTCGCAGTGGAGATATCATGACTTCAGATCGCATTTGGAGAAAATCTTCGCCTTGGACAGCTCAGGGAGTACATCCTCTATGACTGGTAGTCTGTGGATCTCCCTTTTCAGGACTTTGTTGAGGGGTCTAGGATCTATGCAGAACCTCAACTCTGTGCTGTCCTTTTTCTCTGTAACGACCAGCCTGCAACACCATTCAGTCGGTTCTTCGACTTTAGTCAAGATGTCCTGCTCGACCAGCTTCATGAGACTATTCATGACCATCTCTTCCATGGCTACAGGTACTGGCTTTGCAGAACACTGTGATGGGGTCACATCTTCCATCCTAGTTACCAACTTGACCTTGCCAGGCAATTTCCCAGGTCTTTTGTCGTCAAAGATATTTTTGTATTTCTTGCGTAATGAGCCAGCCTCGCTAACAGCATTCAGGCTCTTGAAATTCTCACAGTGAACCGTGATGAGTTTCATCCGTTGTGTAGCTTTGCCGCTCAGGAGCGATATGAGCCAGCCTTCCTCTACCACTATGAATTGAACCCGTTACTTCTTGTTGTTCATCTCGTTCCGGAATACGACTTTCACCCTACCTTCCGCCAGTGGGTTGGATCCGTTGTACATCTTTAAGGTGATTTTCTCTCGTCTCTTTGTTGGGTACAAGATGCTTGGGTATCACATTAACACTGGCACCCAAGTCAATCTGAAACTTGATGGCTGCTGTGCTGACCTGCATCTCAGCGAATATGCCTGAAGAGGAATTGTTTCCGGCTGCATTGATCTCAATGCAACTAACAGACCCTGTGTTGGAAATTGACATTGTGTCAGATGTCTCTATGACTTTGTGCAGACCCCGTTTCTTCGCCGATGACCTGCATTCTTGCCGCTGTTACCTCCGAGGATCTACATATGTACACAGTCCCCTGCAGTGTCAGATTCATCTTTTGACGGAGTATCTTCCTCGTTGACCAGTCTGCTATACCAATGATGATGCAATCTCGAATGAGGCTTTCTCTCAGGCACTCACAGAAGTTGCATGTTTTAACAAGCTCCTTCTGCTCTACAACATTCGATTCAATGCTTTCCCCTGATTTCTGGTCTTGTTTATTGAAAACAAATCTTTCATAGGTTTCATTTGTCTCTCCTCTGATGATGGTAGACATCTTGTCGATGATGGCTTTCACATCTGTCTCACCTGCTACCGCCTCGAACGTCAGGGTATTGTAGATTTGCATGCCCTCCGGTCCAACAGTATGCAGGAATACTGCTTTTTGATACTGTTTCTCCTTCTTTTCCAGTTCTGTTATCACTGCATATTTTTCATACATTTGTTTAAATATTTTCCACTCTTCCACCCTGTTCTCTTTGAGCTTTAGATTGGGTGGTGGAGCCACTTGGAAAGATGGACTGGTCTGCGTCATTTTGAAATAGCAGCATATTCCCTTGCTCTTACTACCTTATTTTATCTTTAAGCAGAATCTCACAGCACATTGTTTTAAACTGCGACTCCCACAGCGCTAATTTACACGCAGCGTCTTATCTTTGTGTGTTTACTGACATGCATTCACTCATGCATGCAGCTAGTCCGGTCGCTGATCGTTGAAACATCGATTCCTGAAAGCTTTTCAACGCATTTTTTTCTCATCATCATAGTGTCCATTGGATTCACAAATGTTCACTTTCACAGCTGCCACCATGCTTTGATATCTGTCTGATTATAAAATAAGTAAACTAGTACATAATGTACAGAGAAAGATGGCAGCGCACACACTTGTGTTGGAATCAAAAACAGGAATGATTTATTTCCGAGTCACTGACTGATTTACTGAGCATGTGCGAGAATGAGCACAGCTCATATGCATAAATTACAGGGATATTGCCACAGATAGTTAATAATGTAGGATTTCGTGAACACACCAACTCTCTGTTTTTATAGTCAAATGCCTTGAAGTTTATGGATCTAGTAGAATTGAATACAGCACAAATAATGTATAAAGCAAGACATAATTTACTACCAGCTAATATACAAAAATGTTCTTTAACAGGGAGGGTGGTTATAATTTGAGAGGAAAGTTTAATTTAAAGAAACTTTGTGTTCGTGCAACTATGAAGAGTTTGTGTATTTCAATCTGTGGGGTGAAATTGTGGAATGTGGAACTCCAAACATTTCTCAGCACAAAGCACAAACATTACTCAGTTTAAGAACAAGTGCAAAACAATTATTTTCCAGAGGTGTAAGAATGAGGAAGGGCTGTGATAATGGTTAAGTTTCGGTTTATTGACGCAATGTGATATTCACGTTGTACATAGAATTTGGATAATTGTTTATAAACTGCATATATTTATGTTTACATGCATGCATATGCATGTATGTATGTGGCTTATGTATGGACGTATGGATATATATGATATGTGTTTGTGTAGATGAGATAAATGTTGTGAATTAATTGATGAGTAGCGGAGAGGGGATAGGAATAAATAAGTATATACTTCCCCCTACACCTGTTCGAACATGAAAGATTTAATTTGAGATGTTTATGAGAAGTTATTCAATGAGTTGTGTATAGGTTTATTGTTCATTTTATTGTTATTCTGCTATGTTTTTAATATTGTTTTACATGTTCAACTACAGAAGGTAGTTGAGGCCAGTTCATTGACTATATTTAAGAGGGAGTTTGATGTGGCCCTTGTAGCTAAAGGGATCAGAGGGTATGGAGAGAAGGCAGGTACAGGATACTGAGTTGGATGATCAGCCATGATCATATTGAATGGCGGTGCAGGCTCGAAGGGTCGACTGGCCTACTCCTGCACATATTTTCTATGTTTCTATATTTCTATGTTTGAAATAAAATATATATTACTACTACTACTACTACATATTGGGCATAGCAAGTTAAGGCACGGTTACCGTTCCCTGGAGGACATTAATGCACCAGTTTTTTTTTAATTATCATGATAATATATCCTTTTAATCCATTCTCCCCCATTTACTTACATGGCTCCCCCTTATCCGTCCATACATAAAGAAAAACTGTATCTCCAACATGACACAAACACATTTTACCTCTCATTGATGGAGTGAGTGGGCACTGTAATTCATCAATGTTCATGGCTGCACACATAAAGTGGAGAAGGTACATGCCAAAGATTGCTTTTATCATGAATGAGCGATGATTCAGCTGGCAGCTGTATGTTTGAGTCAAAGTGTTATTAATGGGTCAAATAAATGACTAATCTGCCTGAGGGGGAGTTTGAATCATCAGTCAGTGAATCCATCTCCAGTGACAGCCCTACCTGCTCACAACATATGTGACTTGACTTTTCTTGGTCCTGATGACAGGAAGACTAAGTTGCTCCTTCCGTTCAATAACAAGGGTCTCAAACAAAGCAGAAATAAACGTACGAATGGAAAAGCGATCACTCCATATTGTAAAATAAGAACAATTACAAAAACCGTAGGAGATAAAAGAAAATGAACTTAAATTCATCAAACTAATGGCATTTTTTTGTCTCTGAAACAATGAAAGGGCTGATTTATTTCTCACATAGAAAAAAACAACCCACAGGTACATCAAAATGAATGGCTTGTCTACACATGCACTTAAGAAAATGATCAAGCCATTCAACTCAACTATTTATGTTCAGTTGGATGATCTTTAAAATTCATTTTTAAGTATTCTTTTTCACAATAAACATTTATCATCCTGCCAGTTTGCAACTTAGATAAAAAAAAACTACAGACCAAGGAAAGGAAACAGCACCATATAAATTTTGGCATTCAAGGAGTACCATGTCTAGATCAGCTTAATGCAACAAGCTTGATTTATTTCCTGTTTTTCAAGCAGGAAAGGTTAAACATTAAAGAGGAGAAATGTGTCCTTCCTGAATGCAAATCAATGTACAAGATATTGGTTGCACTCATCTGCCGATGTTTGTATATAAGGTAAATATAATGCACCGGTAATGCACCCACACTCATTCATTGCTGGTGATCAAAGATAAATTTCTCCCCTGACTATCTACTGCACATCAATGCTTCTGTTCACCAATGCAAACACTGCTTAATAAATCTTGGTGACAGTACACTGGTTGAGTCATGAGCAGCCAAGTGTTTACCATATCGTCTTCTGCAACATCACATCAAGGTGCATTATATGAACACTGAGCTGAGCTGAGCTGTGCCATTGAAGGTATGAAATAAATTATCAAGTTATTAGATGGGTGGCCACACTTTGGAGCTGAAGGAAAGCAAGGTTAATTATTTTGTCTGAGTGCACAAGAGAAATGTATCTGGAAAAAATACCTGATAGTGTATGAATATCGAATACCTGGATTGATTGAATTTTGTCAAGGCTGTTAATTAATCATTGCAGAAGAGAAAAAGTCAGAAGCAATGGCTCATATTTTGTGTTTAATTTTCCTGGTTTTTACCAAATTGGTTTGGTGGCTGGAGTATATTTGTTTTCCAAATCAATTCATTTCTGGAAATATTTAAAAGAGGCTAGATACCATTTCAGGTATCTCATCTAAATAAATTAACTTTATAACTCTTTCCACAGATGCTGCTTGACCTGTTGAGTGTTTACAGTATTTTCTGTTTCATTTCATACTGCCTGGGCTAACTGCCCAAAGACCCTACCCACCCGCTCTAATTACACTGCCCATATTCTGATGAAATATTACTGGAGATCTCCCGGTGGCTCAGCACTTCAGCTCCCTCTCCCATTCCGAATCCAACCATTCTGTCCTGGGCCCTCCTCCATGGCCAGAGGGTGCCCCACTGCAAATTGGAGGAGCAGCACCTCATATTTCGCTTGGTTAGTTTACACCCCAGCGGTATGAACATTGACTTCTCCAATTTCAGGCAGTCCTTGCTTTCTCCCTCTTTCCCCTCCCCTTCTCTGCTCTCCCACAGCCCACTGTCTCTACCTCTTCCTTTCTTCCCATCCCCCACCCTCACATCAGTCTGAAGAATGGTCTCGACCCAAAACGTCACCTTTTCCTACGCTCCACAGATGCTGCCTAACCCGCTGAGTTTCTCCAGCATTTTTGTCTACCTTCGATTTTTCCAGCATCTGCAGTTCTTTCCTAAACACTTAGCTTCCTATTTGTTTAGTTTAGTTTAGTTTAGAGATACAGCATGGAAACAGGCCTTTCGGTCCACCGAGTCATCGCCGGCCAGCAATCCCCGCACACTAACACTATCCTACACACACTAGGGACAATTTACACTTATACCAAGCCAATTAACCTACAAACCTCATCTTTGGAGTGTGGGAGGAAACCGAAGATCTCGGTGAAAATGAAGGCAGGTCAAGGGGAGAAGGTACAAACTCTGCACAGACAGCACCCGTAGTCAGGATCGAACCGGGGTCTCTGGCATTGTGAGACAACAGCTCTAGCTGCAATGCCACCGTGCTGCCGTCAGACATCAGCACGTAAGCTGGATCACCAAACAAGGTTTGTATCATGAACACTCTCGAGGTATGAACATTGACAAAAGGTAAAATAGGAGCCATTCGCCATAAATATGTTTCATTAAGGTAGCAAATCACTGGACGTATCAATGGAATAGGCCTGTAGTAACGGCATGCACATCTCAGCCCGAAGCTGGAAATCACAGCAAAGCTACCAAAGCACATGCTTCACAATGAGAAGCTTCTTCAAATATGAAAGTACTGAGTTGGAATCTGCAAAATATTAAAGAGCAACTAGGCAGGATAGATCTAGGTTTGTAAGACACTCAGACAACTCCACTACTGGAAATGATGGCAAACAGCAATATCTTAAGATCAATGTACAGATCAATGACCAGTCAATAGACATGCATATTGATCCAGCTCTAGATTGTTCTGTTGTAGATAGAATTATTTACAGAGAAACATCAGCTCTCTGCTGCTGTCAGAAAGCACAGTTAGTCTCAAAGACATATTGTGATTAAATATTACAGGTATTAGGTTAAATCAAATTAATAGTGTGCTGCAATGGTCAGTAGTTGTCAATGGTTGCAGTTAATTAGACAAAATACTCAGCAGGGATTGACGAGCAAAACTAAAAATTAATTGATAAGATGCGAATACCAGGTACTTCAGTTGCTCGAACCTTAAACAAATAATAAAGTACTGGAGGAACTCAGAGGGTGAGGCAGCATCTTTGGAGGGAATGTACAGAAGATGTTTTGGGTTGGGACCTTTCTTCAGACATATTGTTTCCTCCACAGATGCTGCTTGGTCTGTTGAGTTCCTCCAGCATTTTGTTTTTTTGCTAATTGAAAATATGTTTTCTGTATCCATGTGAATAATGCAGAATTACACTTGGAGGTAATATTAAGCACAAGCGTGGGTGTCTTTAAAGATAAAATATTGACATTTTTAAAAAATGTGAATTGTGGACACAGCCCAGACCTTCACACAAACCAACCTCTCTTCCATTGACTCCATTTCCACCTCACGCTGCCTCAGCAAGGCCAGCAGCCTAATCAAGGATGAGTCGCACACTGGCCACTCCCCATCCTCCCCTCTACCATCAGGCAAAAGGTATATGAAATATGAAAACGAGCACCTCCAGATTCAAGGACAGTTTCTTCCCAGCTGTTGTCAGCCAACTGAACCATCCTACCAACAGCCAGAAAGCAGTCCTGAACTACGATCTCCCTCATTGGAGACCCTTGGACTATCTTTGATTGGACTTCCCTGGCTTTATCTTGCACTAAACATTATTCACGATATTCCCATTATTATGTATCTGTACATTGTGGAGGGCTCCATTGTTAGCCCACTGATTGGTTAGCATGCATTAAAAGCTTTTCACTGTACTTTGGCACATGTGACAATAAACTAAACTCAACTCATTATTACAAAACAAATATCTGAATCAAGCTTTATGTTAAACTAATCAAACTTTGATTGGTACTGTATTCATTTAATAAACCAAGTGGAAGGAGAATTAAGCAAGTGTACAGGGAAATGTAGAAGTGAAAACAAACAGAGCAGACAATCAAATAAAATAATGGTAGCATTCAACGATACAGTGACTGGACAATAACCCTCAATCAGATAGACAATGATGAGCAATGCTAATTAACCAGATCTTAAGATCCTAATTCACTAGGTTAGATTTGACACATCCATCCCACCAACTTAAAGTGATCTTGACATGCATGCGTTAGTTACCGTATTGCCCCTTGTATGATGGTGACTGCAAAGCATACCTGTTTCAGTTTAGTTTATGTCACGTGTACCGAGGTACAGTGAAAAGCTTTTGTTGCGTGCTAACCATTCAGCAAAAAGACAATACATGATTAGTTTATTGATGTACAGATAGGGCGGATGAACATAGGCTTTTTCCCTGGGTAGAGGAATCTAAAACTAGAGGGTGTAGGTTAAGGGGGAAGGTTTAAAGGGTGAAGTTTTTCACGCAGAAGGTTTTAGGTACGTACTGAACAAGCAGATGAGTAGTAGAGGTGGGTACAATAACAATGTTTAAATATATTTGCACAGGTTCCTGGATAGGAAAGGCTTAAAGAAAGGTACCTTGGTCAACATGGGTGAGTTGGGTTGAAGGGCCTGCTTCCATGCTGTATAACTCTAATTATAAAGTGCCTTCTGACATTGCAAAAATACAGCACAAATGTCCCTTAATTTATTGTGGATATATATATATATATTATCTTCCCTTACTTTTCATAAAATATGGGGCATGGACTAAGGGGGTATATATATATAGTATGCCCCTATTCCATTTTATGAATAATAAGGGAAGGTGTATTGAGCTAAACACAACGTGCTGGAGGAACTCAGTGAGCCAGGAAGCATCTGAGGAGGGAATGGACAGCCAATGTTTCGGGTCGGGACCATTCTTCAATTTCATTGTATTAGGGTTGTTACTGAGTGAGCAGCGAGGTGTGCATTTGGAGAGGGTGAGATTGGAGTGGGTAAGGGGAGTGGAGAGGTCAAGGCAGCTGATGTCACACCGGCATTTGGAAATGAGAATGTCCAGAGAGAGCAGATATTGAGTTTGTAGGTTAGTTTAGTTTATTATTGTCACGTGTACAGAGGTACAATGAAAAGCTTTTGTATGTATGCTATCGAGTCAAAGATAAAGACTGTCTGTAGAAGGGCTCCAACCTGAAACATCATCCATCTTGTCTCCAGAGATGCTGTCTGACCCACTGAGTTGCTCCAGCACGTTGTGTCTATCTTCAGTATAAACCAGCATCTACAGTTCCTTCCGACACAAAGAAAAGACTGTACATGATTACAATAATAATCTGACACAAGCAAACACTAGTAGCTGCCCTTATGGAGTGCAGCTAACTGCAGGTCATTCTTCACTGTCAGCTGGCACTTACATTAACGGAATATTTTTATAGGTCTTTTGATGTTTTTCATTTACATTTGCTGTCATGGTCCACTTACTCTGTGGTGTTCTGAACTGAACGGGACTGACACTGCAGAAAACACATGAGCCATCTGCTTTAGGTGCCCAACAAAAGTCAACACTGCACCAGGGAGACAGCTACATGTCATACTCTATAACATCTTACATTTCTCAAACACAGTGGCAGCCTGGATAAGTCGCGCTGAAAACTACACGACATGGTAGCACTGAAGAAACAGGCCACAGTAACGGATTTATTTTGGATTTATTAGCATTTATTTTGAGAGGGCTTGATCTCAAAAACAGGGATGTAATGCTGAGGCTCTATAAGGTGCTGATCAAGCCGCATTTAGAATATTGTGAGCAATTTTGGCCACCATGTCTGAGGAAGGATGTGCTAGCTCTGGCGAGGGTCCAGAGGAGGTTTACAAGAATGATCCCAGGAATGAGTAGGTTAACATATGATGAGCGTTTTATGGCAGTGGGCCTGTACTCCCTGGAGATTAGAAGGATGAGGGGGAACCTCATTGAAACGTACAGAATAGTGAAAGGTCTGGATACAGTGGATGTGGAGAAGATGTTTCTACTGGTGGGAGAGCATGTGACTTGAGGTCATAGCCTCAGAATTGAAAGATGTTCTTTTAGGAAAGAGATGAGGAGGATTTTTTTGTAACAAAGCTGTGATTTCAACATGGTGAAACCAAAATGACTTATAATGGCCTTTATTAAAATTTGACAATGTGCACTTTAACCACATGTGATTTTTTTTCTATTACAAATCTCAAAATGTGGAGTACAGAGGCAAGTAAATAAATGATGGGTCTTGTCCCAAACATTATGGAGGGCACTGTAGGTTCAAGGGCTGTACTGCTCTTTCTCTGCATTGATACCTTGCACATCAATATTGAGCAGTGTTACTACATGATGGGTGTGCAGTTAGTGGGGTTGTGGCCTTCAAGCACAAGCGATCCGGTTGCAATCCTGGGCACTGTCTGTGTGGAATTGGCAACTTCTTCCTGTGCTGTGCAGTTTCCTCACGGTACTTTTGTTTCCTCCCATGCGGATTGGTAGGCTAATCGGCCACTGCAAATTATCCTTATTGTGTAGGTGAGGGTGACACAGTGGCACAGTGTGGGTGGCAGAGTGGTGCAGTGGGTAGAGTTGCTTCCTTACAGTGCCAGAGACCCAGGTTTGATCCTGACCTTGAGTTCTGTCTGCACGGAGTTTGTACGTTCTTTCTGTGATCGTGTGGGCTTTCTCTGGGTGCTCGGGTTCAAGATTTCAAGATTTCAAGGTCAGTTTATTGTCACATGTACCAATTAAGGTGCAGTGAAATTTGAATTACCATGCAGCAATACTAAAAATAAGCAACAAGACACACAAATGCATAAAAGTTAACATAAAAATCCACTGTGATGGAATGCAATAAAGTCCAATCTTCTTCCTCCAATGCCATGTAGAGTTGTAGGTTAATTGGCTTCTGTAAATTGTCCCTAGTGTGCAGGATAGAACTGATGTACGGGTGATTGATAGTTGGCTCACACTTGGTGGGCTGATGGGCCTGTTTCAATGCTGTATCTCTAAAAACTAAACATACTAAAGGCAGAGTCTGGGCAGAGTTGAAGAGCAGGTGGGGAGAATATTAAAAAATGGGATTCATGTAGGATCAGTGCAAATGGGTGGTTGGTAGTTGGCACAGTCTGTGGGCCACAGCGCCAAATTCTCCATGTGTCGCTATTGTAGCAGATTTGCATTTGGGTTTGATTAATTATATTACGTTGTTTCTTTAGCTGTAATGGTCTTTAGGCCATTCCAACTCAAAGAATATTGTAACATAAATGGAAGTATTTTATTCTCTTTTTTTTTAAGTTCTCCTCCGGTGGCAATTTTAGAGCTTGAGAAAAAATAAACATATTCCTTTGAAAATTTCTCTGAAACGTGTTCCTTTAGGTTCAATGAATGCACCAACACAAAAAAAAACACATTTCCATCAATTTAGTTTGTCAGAACTTCAGCATGAATAACCAGCTTTGGACCTCTTCTATTGGAAATAACAATATGAATACAGACAGCCCTCAGAAGCCTCAGGGATGGGGAGATGGAAATAAGGAGAACATGGCTCATCCCTTTGAAGCTCATCTCGGAAGGAACAGCTCTGCATAGTCTGATCAAATTGTTTAAAAATTCTGTTTAATAAAGATGAAATTAGCCAAACTCTGGCATTGTAAATTGAAATCATTTCCAACTTTTTTTTTAACTTTTGGGATTCATAAAGAGCCTAATTCGGATGGACCCTGAAACAGGACTGGAGGGTAACAATGTAGCCCTGACCCACTGCTGTGCTTCCAATGCAGGCAGTTTAATCAACTTAGTCCTTGTCAGCTCATTATAATGATTACTGCATTAACGGTGCTGACGAGTCACCGCAAATCTCATTTGCTGCCAATGCCGCTAGGAATCAGGAGTGCTTTAAGCTGACCTGTATGTTTTAAAGCAAGAATGACCCCTTAAAAGTGGTTGTGCTCTGTAGTTGGGGAAGATTGCAGAGATCACAGTGATGTGTAAAAAGCCAGTTTATTGCACGCATGGAAGTAAACATGAAGTTTACCAACACTACACTGGCAGAATGGGTGGGGCAAAGGCTATCCAGGAAAGGCAGCCAATTTCTCGGAAGGCAATGGGATCAGGTAGCCATTGTGGTCAAAACCAAGAGTCAAGGTGTGACATCAACACAATGCAGCAAAGTCTTGAGAGCTCACAGAAGTGAGCAAGGTCAGTGAAGAGGAACACCATTAGCTTCTGACATGGTTCAGTGCAACACAGCCCCATCAACCACGCAAAGTTCATAAGTTCATAAGTTATAGGAGTAGAATTAAGCCATTCTGCCCATTGAGCCTACTCCACCATTCAAGCATGGCTGATCTCTGCCTCCTAACCCCATCCCATTTTGCTGCCTTCTCCCCATAACCCTTGATACCCATCCTAATAAAGAATTTGTCTCTCTGCCTTACAAATATCCACTGATTTGGCCTCCACAGCCCTCTGTGACAATGAGTTCCACAGATTAACTACCCTCTGACTAAAGCAGTTCCTCCTCACCTCCTTTTTGGTGGCAAAAGAGGAAAGCCCTTTAAATTCTGGGAAAGGGGGATGACCCCTGGGTGTCATGTCCTATTGACTCTCCAGGTGCACCAGTGGAAAGCGAATGGTATTTCCAAAAGGATTGAGTATAGGAGCAGAGAGGTTCTACTCTATACACCTGGAGTATGCGTACAGTTTTGGTCTCTAGGAAGGACATTATTGTAGAGGGAGTGCAGAGACGGTTCCCAGACTCTATGTCAGGACAATCAGGTTTATGAGATTTAGAAGATAATAGAAACTGTTTTGGACAGGCTAGTAGGACAAGGGGTCACAGCTTAAGGATAAAGGGGAAAATCCTTTAAAACCGAGATGAGAAGAACCTCAACTCTCTGCCACAGTCCTATAGCTATATATTCAGCCATGATCATATAGGCTCGAAGGGCCGAATGGCCAATATTATTCTATTAAATGGGATCTTGACAGTACATAATATTGTCTGTGGTATGCACAACACAACAATGATAAAAAGATCTTTGGTTTGATTGCACCTACCGACATGCATACATTATTATATTACCGTTAATATGTAGCAAGGGCAAGCTTTTGATCCAATGCTCCCCATTCCCAATTTGTTTTACATTGATGTGATTGAAATCCAAGTGAAATTTGAATGGCATCAGACAAATAAAACCTCCGGAATGGATGATATTCATTAAGTGGTTGGTTGGAGTCAGTATCAGCACAATTACTATATTAAACTTTGAATCTTCAGATGTCCTGGTTCAAGTTAAAAATAAAGACAAATAATAACCTCCTCACATATTCCCATGCAAGTATCTCTGTCACTCCTTTAAAATATGCCCTTTCTTTGAACAAGCTCTTAAACATCGCAACTGAATCAGCTCCATCTGATCACACTCCTTGAGGATGTTCATCCATATGTTCAATTAATAAAACAACGAGATTGGGGATATTTCTATTCAACCGGCCAAAGGAATTTGGTGAGGGGGGTGGGGGGGGGGGGGGGGGTTAGAAATAGTCAGTGAGGTAAACAAACATAATAGTTGAGTGGCAAATGACAATTGTGCTACCTTCCCAATATTTAACTGAAGGGAATAATGGGTTATCAGGGCTATCTGTTGCGACAGGCAGCCTGACACCTTGCATGTCATTTTAATATTACTCTTATCCCACCACCCTGGATATTCCAGATTAATAAATTAAGGTTTTGTCAACTAATGCAAATAAGGCTAATCACAAATCAATAACATTAGCCAACTCCGAAACACAAAGCGCTGAGAATTGGGATCCAGACATCATGGACAACTGGCCTCAGTTCCCCACTCACACCAGAGGCCACGGAGCGTTTTTGAAAATGAGGAGGCTGAGTGATCACTGATCACTGGCCTTGGGGATACCTGGCGGGGTAGTGTAGCGACTGAGTGGGGGAGGGTGTGTGAGGGAGATGTCCCCCCTCCCACGGTGGGGACTTTTTGAAATTTGATGTATTAAAATCATGTTTTATGTGAAGCATTTTGGGGTCAATGCAAGTTGACTAAAAATGTGCTATATAAATAAGATTATTATTATTATTATTATTATTATTATTATTATTATTATTATTATTATTATTATTATTATTATTATTATTATTATTATTATGTTTTAGTGCATTGTAGAAGAATGGTTTCAATGTTTTTTGTATGAAATATTTTTAAGAGGAACCTTTTAAGGGGTAACTTTTTCCAGACAAAGGGTGGTGGGTATATGGAACAAGCTGCCAGAGGAGGTAGTTGAGGCAGGGACTATCCCAACATTTAAGAAGCAGTTTGACTGATACATGGATAGGACAGGTTTGGAGGGATATGGACCAAAAGCAGGTAGTGTCACTGGGACATGTTGGCGGGTGTGGGCAAAGTTGCACCGAAGGGCCTGTTTTGCTGCAAAATCAAGTGGTCGAGTTTTATTCCCATGCTAGACTAAGTGGGACTTGTTGGGTCTCAGACTCACACGGGAGGACTGGTCCCCCAATGCAATATTCCACCTCTCCACCAATTCCAATATTACTGGCCATTGTGGGGGGGGGTGAGTGCTTTCCGGAGCACTAGTATGGGTGTTGTGGGCCAAATGGACTGGTTTCCAGAGGGCTAGTATGGACATTGTGGGTCAAATTAATTATTGGGCTGGCAGTTCAGTCACTCAGGCCAGGCAGCTCAGTCACTCAGGCCTGGCAGCTCAGTCACTCAGGCCTGGCAGGCTGGCAGCTGGGAAACTGCCAGAAATTCTGCCGAAAACAGGTGACAGACTGTGAGAGAGAAGGGGGAGAGGGTGGACAATCAATTTTAGACATTTTCATCTTTTTTTACAGATCACAGTAATGAAGGGGGAAGTCTATCCTTGTTTGGATCTCTGGAGCGCTAGTATGGGTGTTGTGGGTGTTTCCAGAGGGCTAGTGTGGACATTGTGGACTGAATGGATTCTAGGATGCAGTTCAGTGAGTCATGGCTGGTGGGCTGGCAGTTCACTTACTCATGGCTGGTGGGCTGGCAGTGTAGTCACTCATGCTGCTGGTGTGCTTGCAGTTCACTCAGTCACCCCTCATCCCTTCATCTCCCCCCCCCCCTCCCACTCAGCTCCTTGCCATTCCCCTCCCCCCATGCATTCAGTCCATCTCCCCTCAACCTCCCCCCATGTGTTTGTGGCTCTCCGACAGCGCAGCCATTCCTTCCTATTAGGTTCCCATTGTGATGACGAACAAGTAGGCATTGCACGTGGAAAAATAACTTATTAAAGTTTAAAATGTGAATTACTCTTAAAATATAACAACAATTTAAATGTTAAAGATGAGATTTATTCAGTTCTTTTTTGTTGTGTCCCTTGTTGTGTTCTGCTGCCCATTGCCTCTTGATGCCTCTTTGTTGTTGATTATAAAAAAGACAATTTTAATATAGAGAGATTGAGCGGTCAAATTTCAACAAAGAAAATCTGAGAATTTGCCTCAAAAGCATCATTCAGTTTAGACCTGCAAATCTAATCTCACAGCATTTGAAGTGCAGGCCACAAATCCAATCTCACAGCACTGGAAGCGGAATGCAGGCAGCAAGTCCAACCTCACAACTCTCCGCGTGAAGAAAGTTTGTCCTCATCTCAGTCCTAACTGGCCTACCTTTTTTCTTAAACTGTGACCCCAGGTTCTGAACTCCCCCAACATTGGGAACATTTTTCTTGCAGTTACAGTAAGTGAAAATCTAGCAGGCAAGCAGGATGTTTTCTCCAACCACCCCCATTTGAAGGTCACTATCTTCCACCGTTTCTACCCAGTGCTTGGTACTTACTTCCAGCAGCCACTGGTTATCCTCCAGGATGCACCGAGCCGCAGCCTGATGCATGCCGATCACCTGGGCGAATTTGGCACAGAGACTCTCACGGCAGCAGCGCAATGCTTCAGATGCCTCCAACAGCCCTGCACTCTTGCACTGAGGCTGCTCCATTGCTGGAGCTTCAGCGAGCAACTCGCCAGCCCGGCAAACACTCGCCAGCTCAGCAAACACTCGCCAGCCCTGGCTCCCCATCCACATCTGTTCCAGCCGCTGCTTCTGCTTCCATCCCTCCCTCAGCCCTGGCTCTCCAACACCCGCGGCCCATGCAGTTGATATGAGTTTTGAAATTTACGTTGATCACAGATCAATCTGAGAACGCGAGAATTTGGCAAAATGCGTGAATCTCACGCTCAATGCGTCAGAGTTAGCAGCTCTGTATTCTGGAGCGTTGCCACAGATATCGATCTCTCTGGCTTCTCAGTGTGCAGATTCTCCACAGGTTATGAGCGTCTGACTGATATATGGCCCATACATACACGCAAGCCTTTGGGAGACCAGATGGAAGAATCTGCTGGCTGCTGAGGGACTGCAGGCATCTGGTGTCATGTGGCTACTCAATTCATGGCAATATAATTGAATCTTGCAGGAACAAATATGGATGGTTGAGTTAGATGCACTGATCTAACTACCCTTTGCACATCACTATCCTAATTTTTACTTAAATATATTTCCAGGTAGTCACATATCCAGTGGGAAGGAACTGCAGATGCTGGTTCAAACCGTAGATAGACAGAAAAAGGGTTATGTTCATAAAATAAACCATAAAAGCCAGTAGTGGACTAAATGGTCTGTTTCTCAGCTGGCAATTTTATGCATCACCAAAATCAGGTGAAAACTAAATCATTTTCAAAAATTAATCACAGTAGACACATTTTTTTTAAGCAGTGAGTCACAAAATGCTGGGAACTCAGCGGGACATGCAGCATCTCTGCAGAGAAGGAATGGGTAACAATTCCAGTAAAGAACCCTTCTTCAGACCCGAAATATCACCCATTCCTTCTCTCCAGAGATGCTGCCTGATCCGCTGAGTTACTCCAGCTTTTTGTGCCTAGCCACATATCCAACTGTTCGATTTACAGATGATTCTCACAAACTGAAGCCTGTCAAAACCTGGGGAGGAGCCGTTGTTTTATTTTGACCTCTGGTGGCTTCCTGGGGTTCCTGGCATGCGATATTTCTCCGCAAATGTTCACCGTCTTCAATAGCTTCTTTATATCCGCAGCAGTCTGATGCCCATTTCCATGCCCGTACTCTGCTTGAGAGACAAAGTGCTGGAATAATTCAGCGGGTCAGGCAGCATCTCTAGAAAAAACTTTAGTGACGTCGTGGGCCATAAACTTTCCTCAGACTCCTGTACTCCTCTTTGTTGTTCATCAGCGCTCTGTAAATGCACATTATAATAATTGGTATTAGTATCATTTTCTCTTTGAGAGGTACAACATGGCATCACTAAGCACAGGCTTAAGTAGACAGTGGTGCAGTTGCTACAGCCGCTGCCTCTCAGTGTCGGAGACCAAAGTTCAATCCTAGCCTCGGGTGTTATCTGTTTGCATGTTTTCCCTGTGACCATAGATGCTTCAGTTTCCTCCTACATCTCAATGATGTGCAGCTTGGTTAGTTAGTCAGCCCGAGTAAATTTCATCTCTCATGTAGGTGAATAGTAGAATTTTGGAGAAGATATGGGGAAAATAAAAAGATTAATTAATTTAGATACCAGGAACTGCAGATGCTGGAATCTTAAGCAAAACACAAAGTGCTGGAGTAACTTAATAGGTCAGGCAGCATTAGTGGATGGAATGCATAGGCAATGCTTTCTTCAGTTTCTACACACATCCATTTAATGTAATTGGATGGAGACGGTGGACCCAGTGGTTAAAGAAGGCAGACAAAATTGCTGGAGAAACTCAGTGGGTACGGCAGCATCTATGGAGCGAAGGAAATAGGCAAAGTTTCGGGCCGAAACCCTTCTTCAGACTGACCGGGTTTCGGCCCAAAACGTTGCCTATTTCCTTTGCTTCATAGATGCTGCTGTACCCGCTGAGTTTCTCCAGCATTTTTGTCTACCTTTGATTTTCCAGCATCTGCTGTTCCTTCTTGAACAACCAGTTGTTAAAGGGTCTGTTTCTATGCTGTATGGCTCTGAAAATTACTCACACAATATGCAATATTGAGAAAACATTATCATAAGCACCTCTTCATCACTCAATACTTTGCACAAGGTGTATGCAGTGAAATCAGTTACTGAACCAAACAACTATGTCTTCCGTGCATTGTGCATTCTTTTGATCGTTTTCATCCCTGAATGAATTTCTAAGTAACAGTCTGTGACTAGTTCTGGATTTGCTGCACAGTGGTTAGGAAGTGCAGCATTAGATTAGCCAAATACATCTTATTAGAGAGTGGAAAAGAACCAGAACTCAGTCGAACAAGCACTGGTCATTGAGTACCGTTCCTGAAACAAAGCATAAGGATAATTTTTTGAATAAGAATTAGAATTTACTTCAGAATTATGCATTGTGATTTTGAAATGTTGCAGTTAGTTCTATATTTTCAGCCTAAGAACCTGGGCTGGGTGGCATGGTGGTGCAGCGGTAGAGTTATCAGGTAAATGGACATCTGGCAGTTGGAAGATTAATAAGAGTGAGATATGGAGAATCTAGGACTAGAATGTTCTCATCAGAGTGAAATGCAAGGCTGTCAGGAATAGGGAACCCTGGATGACAAGGGATATTGAGTTAAAATGATGCCTTGAAAATAATCCACATTACTAATAGAATAGAATAGTTGCTGGAAATCGTACGAAAACATAAAGGTTGATAAATATCTGGAGCCTGATATATTACTTAGTTTTAAAGTGAGAGGGACAAAGCTTAAAGGAGATGTGGAGATGTGCGGGGCAAGTATTTTACACAGAGGGTGGTGAGTATCAGGAACACGCTTACAGTGGTGGTGGTGGAGGCAGATCGGTGAGTAGTACTTAAAAGACTTTTGGATAGCCACATGGATATGCATAGAATGGTGAGATCATCATCATCATCATAATCATACTTTATTAGCCAAGTATGTTTTGCAACATACAAGGAATTTGATTTGCCATTCAGTCATACCAATAAAAAGCAACAAAATACATTTTAACATAAACATCCTCACTGTGATGGAAAGCACAAAAAAAATGTCAAGCTCTTCCCTTGTGTGATCTCCCATGGAAAGTTTTGTAGAAGTATAAAGCCAGGCCTAGGCAAGAAGGACTAGCTTGGTTAGGAAACTTAGATGGCATGGATGAGGTGGGCTGAAGGGACTGTTTCCATGCTATATAGTTCTGATTCTAAGACTTATGGAGTAGTTCTAGCACCTTCTCCGTGGATTGTCACCTTATCATGGTGGAGAAGGTTGTTTGGTCCTGAGAGCGATGCCGTCTGGAGCTATTCTCCTGGTAGGGTCACCCATGGCGGTAACGTCGAGGGGGAGGTCTCTGACAAAGAGCAATCCAACCAAGACCTCAATGGTGGAACAGGCGGAGGATGATGGCTGACTTTAGTGGAGTGTCACAACAGCTGGGAAGGTGGATGAAGGTTGCAGCAGAAAAGGGTCCACAGTCGTCTTGGATTCCATGCCACTGAATTCAGACCCAGATCAGTCAAGGACCATGTGGTGGCTGTCTGTGCACCAGTCTTCCCACATAAAACAAAGTCACGCACAGACGTCCTCCATGGGAGGACAGTCATAATAATCGTTTTGAGTGAATGATGATGAGTTCCAGCACTTACGGTTTTTATTTCTGATTTCCAGCATCTGCATTTTTTTTGCTTTTGATTAATTTTACGTTTATTTTACCAAACATATCGTACCTCATCACTTTAAAAAGAAAAAAAAATGAAAAGCACTGATTCACAAATAAACCAATTTCTTGATGAATTGTAACCCAAATATTTCTGTGGTTTTGTATTATGTTCAGTGCTTCATGTCTCATTCTAATCTGTTGGCTATCCAATATTATTAAAAAAATTAATGGATTCTGGCAGCTGCTTTGTTGTAGTGAATCCTTTAAATGTGAAAGGAGAGCTAAGCAAATATACATGTTGTTTCCAGTACAAAGCTTTGAGTATCTTTTTAACTAGCATTTTTGAATGGAATGACTGGGTGTATAGATTGGTCCCATATCCCCTAAATACTGAATACTGTTGGCTTGGTGAGCAGTGAACCAAAATCAAATTCTTCCTCTCTTCATGCCTAGCTCCCAACGACAATATGGGATCAATGCCTTCACTTCTTCTTTCCAATTATTATTTTTTTGGAAGCACCCAATTATTCAAAACTTACGTTAAATCCCATTTCTGTACATGTCTCCTGAACATGTCTCCTTCAAGATATTTCACTATAAGTTTCACTTTATTTAGTTTTATTGTCTTGCCATGAAACACCACGGCACCAGGGAGATGCTAAATGCATTTCGTTGTCTCTGTACTGTACACTGACAATGACAATTAAAATTGAACCTGAATCTGAATCTGAATCTGATTTTTAGTTGCACAAAAATACCATTGTAGTGCAAATTGTTGTGGTTAATGAATGTGTATACTGAAAAGCATTCAACAAATCAGGCTACATTTGTGGAGCATTAATTCACCAGCATAAATTAAACAGCTTTATGTCACCAAGTCAGTGACCTTTATCAGAACTGGTATTTATTAGAATTGTTTCCACCATCCAACCAATGAAATGCTAACGCAGCAATGAAAATGTGTGCAATCAACTCATCCCTCATATTATTATGAACATAACATTTGCAAAGCATTAGTTGGTTCCACCTCATTCATGTGAATCAACAATTGAAGTCTCCAATGGATCTCCCTCTTTTGAAGTACATTATATTGTAAAGGAGGGCAACATATGCAAAGAGAGGGCCTCTATGACAGATAAATCCTCAGCCTTCCTCTACTGCGGTCTGAAAAACAATGAAAGCCAAGAAATGTGATTAACTTCCTCAGTATTGTTTATCCTTAAATCCCTTTTTTCTGCATTTCCAGACCCTGAAAATTGTGATTTCAAATATTGTAGAAAAGTTAAAATTCTGGTCAATTTTAATTTCAATTTTTTATTTAACAGAATGCATTTGAAAAGTTGGAAGAATATTGTACTGCAGTTAAAATAACTTTTTAGGAAGTATTCTGGTTCTGTTCTCCTTCATGCAACTGTTTAGAAGCAAGGATGTTGCATTATTTAATCAGACAGGGACTACTGCTTAGAGCAATTGATTAAAAGTGGTTGCGTTTTGTCCCTTTTCTTCCATCTAGTTCAATTTGAGTAAACCAGTCTGAAGGTTTCCTTTTAAAAGAGATTTATTCTCAACGAACGAAAGAGAAATGTGATTTGGGAGCTAGTCGAGATTCAGAAGACTTCCGAAATGTTTGCTTTTCCATTTAATGGAACAGGCTGAAGAGATTACGTAATATTGGCATTCTAAAAGTATTGAAATTTATACAAAGTGTGGCTGACACTTATGATTGAATTGTATCATTTGTGCTTTGATGCAAACTCTTTGAAACAGGCTGAAAGCAATGTCTGCTGTAACTTCAGTTCATTGTATGTTGGCAAAACTTACCCATTCCTTCTATCCAGAGTAACTCCAGCATGTTGTGTCTATCTTTAATTTTCCCCACTGTCCAAAAGGGCCTCACATTCAAGTAGCTTGCAGTATGTCTATACAGTGATGATATTTATAACGAAGTGTGAAGAAGGGTCCCAACAAAAATGTCACCTATCAATGTTCTCCAGAGATGCTGCCTGGCCCGCCGTGTTATTCCAGCAGTTTGCGTTTTCTATTTGTAATTAAGCATCTGCAGTTTCTTGGTTCTAATATTTGGTGCTAATTATTTTATTTCTAATTGCAGAAAGCAATGTGTTAAATACTATAATTAAATGCAAATCCACCCAATGTATTCACAGTTAGTACCATTATTGTTCATCAGAAGGACATGAGGATACAATAGAACATAAGAAAGAGCCAAGCTGTGGATTCCCAAATATCCTTTCATTTAATGACATGCAGTTGGTGAACATTAAAATTCCTCCCGCTGTAGTCATTTCAGATGTTGTCTTATTTTTGCAAGCATGAAAACAGAAAAGCAAAATTAGGCCATCCATGCCCTTGAGTAATTCAGTAAATCACGACAGACATGGTTGTGTCCACAATTCCATTTTCTAGTCTCATCCCATAACTCTTTATTGCCCTGCAGTTCAAAACTCTATCGAGCTGGCCTTGAAAGTTTAGCTTTCTGGGGTTGAGAATTGCAGTGTTGCAACTTAATGAAGACATTTTGTGGCATTGCGTTATCTGGAGACGACATTCCTTTGTTCTAGATTCCCAAACCAAGGGGAACATCCTAACAGCATCAGCCCCTCGGAATCACAATCAGAATCTTGAATGGTTCAATAAGGTAGGTCACAACTCATTCTTCTAAACTCCAATAAATAAAGGCCCGGCCCTCTGCTCAATCCATCTCCTTACATTAGGCCCTTCATCCCAATAATCAACTGAGGAAAACCTCTCATTACTCCCTCCAAAGCATTCATACCTTTCATAAAAAATGGAGAATGAGATTGTATACAATAGGCATGATCTACTCAATGAACACTCATAAATCCATGCCTTCATCCCAAAAATCAACCCACGAATCATATCTGAATTACCTCCAAGAAGTGTATCCTTCCTTATATCGGGAGGTTTTAACTGTACATGATACTCCAGGTGCAGTTAAACCAAATCCTGGAAGAACTGGAGCAGCAATATACTGTACAATACATAAAGGCTGATATTAATTTGCTGGAGCTGCATGGCCAACCGTTAGATTTTACATTCAATAATCATTCCGTTCAACCAATCTACAGGAATTCAAGGTTCACTGGATAGAATAGGTTTAGGTTTAGAGGGTTATTACCTAAGTGTACACTGGTGGGACTAATGTAAATGGGGCTTGTTGGTTGGCGTGGGCAAGTTGGCTGAAGGACCCGTTTCTACGCTGTATGTCTCTATGACTATGACTCTATCGACATACAATTGATCTATCGATAACAACCCTGATTTTTATTTTCATTACTTTCAGCAATCTCCTTTGTAACTGACCTTACTATGATCGGGGTTCCGAGACAGAGTTGGTCATGTTGTGTTTTCATACAGAGGGACTACTTTAGGCTCAACATAACTGTGAGCTGTACGGGAACAGTTTAATCAATTCAGTTTAGTTTATTGTCACGTGTACTGAGGTACAGTGAAAAGCCTTTGTTTGTGCTATCCAGTCAGCAGAAAGACAGCCAAAGAGTTGTGAATTTGTGGAATTCCCTGCCACAGAGAGCAGTGGAGGCCAAATCACTGGGTGGATTTAAGAGATAGATAGAGCTCTAGGGGCTAGTGGAATCAAGGGATATGGGGAGAAGGCAGGCACGGGTTATTGATTGGGGACGATCAGCCATGATCACAGTGAATGGCGGTGCTGGCTCAAATGGCTGCACCTATTTTCCATGTTTAATGCATGATTATAATCAACCCATATACTGTGTATAGATGCATGATAAGGAAATAATGTTTAGTGCAAGATTAAGCCAGCAAAGTCTAATCAAGGATAGTCTGAAGGTTATCAATGAGGTAGATAGTAGTTCAGCACTGCTCTCTGGTTGTGGTAGGATGATTCAATTGCCTGATAACAAAATGATGGGGGTAACACTCATCCTCAGTGTTATTGGTAAGTAGGATTTATGGGAGGTGGTTTTGGAGGATGGTCCTCAAACTGCAGAGAATCCTGGACAATACAGCTCCCTCCCTCCACGACACACTGGACAACCTGAGGAATACCTTCAGCGACAGACTGGTTCCACCAAGATGCAGGACAGAACGCCACAGGAGATGCTTCTTCCCTGTGGCTATCAAACTATACAACTCCTTCCCCTTCTGTCATGGGGTAGGCTGAGACTGACTCTGGCAACTGGATGTGGACTGGAGACCATTTGATGTCATAAATGCATGTTATAGGTGGAGAATCTGGCCATTTGACAATCAAGTCTTTGCCATTCAATCATGGCTGATCTATCCTTCCTTCCCAACCCCATTCTTTTGCCTTCTCCCCATAACCTTTGACAGCCTTCCTTACTAATCAAGAACTGGTCAATTTAAAACTACCCAATGACATGGCCTCCACAACCATCTGTGGCAATGAATCTGTGGCAGATTCACCACTGTCTGACTAAAGTCTGACTAGACAGAGTTTGTACATTCTCCCCATGAACTATGTGGGGTTTCTCTGGGTGCTCAGGTTTCCACCAACACTCCAAAGATGTGCAGGTCTGTAAGTTAATTGGCAAGTAAAATCGTAAATTGCCTCTAGTATGTTTGTAGAATGGCGTCAATGTGCGGGGATCAATGGTCGGCACAGTCTCGGTGGGTCGAATGGCTTGTTTCTGCAAATTCCGTCACTGAGCAAGTCCTGTCTCCTTGAAGCATTAATGCAGTATCTACATGAAAAACTCAGAAAGCAGGTCAGGAAATTTGTGGATGTGTAGGAAGGAACTGCAGATGCTGGTGCACACTGAAGACAAACACAAAATGCTGGATCAGGCAGCATTTCTGGGGAAAAGGATTAGATGACGTTTTGGATCGAGACTCTTCTTTTTGCAAATTTGTGCAACTCGTCTGAAGTCCACGATTGTCCATTATATTTAACTTTGCACTGGGTGGCGCTGGCAAGTGGCTGCCTCGCCAACAATCTGTCTGTCTTTTCTTCTGTTTTTGTTATTTAAGTACATGTTAAAGAGCATATTTTATTGTTCCTTGGTTTGTTTTATGTACAGGTTGGGGGAGAGGGGTGGGAGGTTCGGGAAAACCTTTTTCAATCTCTTACCTCGACGGAGATGCGATTTTTTCCCATAATGCATCTCCGACCCCACTGTGGCCTAACATCGTGGAGTGGTGCGGCCTTTCCTTGAGACCAATCCGGCACTTCAACTGTGGGCGCGGCGCGGACTTGCCATCGTGGAGCTTGCGATCCCTTTACCGGGGATCGACTGTGGAGAGCTCCAAACGTGGGCGTGTAGATTTTAACATCGTGGAGCCTGTGGTCCCTGGATACAGACCGATTCGGGAGCTCCAAACCGAGCAGAGAGTTTCAAACATCCCGACGCAGGAGTTTCGATCACACCAACGCGAGGGCTTCAGATAGCCAGCTGCGAGTGTTTTGATGGTCCCAACTGCGGATGGTTCGACAGCAATGACCGCGGGAAAATAAAGAGGGAGAAGATTGGATTATATTACCTTCCATCACAGTGGGGAATGCGGGGAGCCGCTGTGGTGGATGTTTAAGTTAACTTTTATTTTATGTGGCTGTGTTGCTTTTCACTTAGTATGGCTGTATGGTAACTCAAAATTTCACTGTACTCTTAATGGGTACATGTGGCAATAAACTGACCTTGATTGCTTGAACCTTGAATCGGACACAACAGTGCACAGAAATATGATGATGATCCATTTTCAAGGCACATTAGTTTACTAGGAAAATTACTGTGGTTCAGATTGTAAGTATAATGTGGCATTTATTTTTAACAAAATGCAGATAAATGTTTGCCATTAGCTGCAAGGTTAAACGTTACCTGGGAACAATCATTCTTCCTGGGAGATACTTTAACAAGCCTATCTGTTACGCTGCCTCTCCATGTCAACTGCAATCTATAATCTAATAGGCCAACTAAGTGCAAGGAGGGCCATGCATGATTGTGGGGATATGATGTTGTCTCAATTTGATTCCTGCCAGTCAGAAGAGCTGTTAATTGTTCTCAATTGATAATTGTCTCCTTAGTTGGAGTTTCAAACTGTCTGTGACAAAATAAATTGCACATTATTGACAAAAGTAGTCAATGATACTTTGTGGTCATTCTTGACTCCTTTGAGATTAATAAATAGTGATGTCAATATAATGTGAAACAGCATTTCAAGGTTTGTTTATTGTCACATGTGCCAATTAAGGTACAGTGAAATACAGATTGTAATACCAATAAAAAGCACCAAGACACCTAAATATTTTTTTAACATGAACATAGAAACATAGAAAATAGGTGCAGGAGTAAGCCATTCGGCCCTTCGAGCCTGCACCGCCATTCAATATGATCATGGCTGATCATCCAACTCAGTATCCTGTACCTGCTTTCTCTCCATACCCCCTG
This sequence comes from Leucoraja erinaceus, assembly GCF_028641065.1. Classification (NCBI taxonomy): domain Eukaryota; kingdom Metazoa; phylum Chordata; class Chondrichthyes; order Rajiformes; family Rajidae; genus Leucoraja; species Leucoraja erinaceus. The sequence goes on along the minus strand of NC_073392.1, from coordinate 17,055,863 downwards.
ATCCCCCTGATCCCTTTAGCCACAAGGGCCACATCTAACTCCCTCTTAAATATAGCCAATGAACTGGCCTCAACATACACCAGAGCGACTCCCCCACATCCCTTACTGTGATGGAAGGCAAAAAAAGTTCAATCTTCTTCCGTTCGTTGGGGCAATCGAACCTTACGTTGTCGGGGCAATCTTGGCTACCGGCAACCAGCAGTCGAGCCCTCCGTATCAGGGCAATCAAGCTCCCGCTTCGGGGGGGGAGGAACATCAACTCCCCGCACAGGGCGATCGGACTCCCGAGTCGGGGCTGGTCGAACCTCCTGCGGGATAGAGCTTCCCGATATCAGTCTCTACCCAACATCGCTCCTCAATGTTGAAATCTGCAGGTCCCAGTTGGAGCGTCAATCCCAGGCAAGGGATTGCAAGCTCTAATGGTAAGTCCACGGCTCTGCGGTGGGGCTCAAAGTCAGTCTCAAGCAAGGCCGCCAGCTCCATGTTGTTAGGTGGCGGAGCGACCGGAGATATGATCCAGAAAAAAATAGCATCTCCGGCAAGGGAAGAGGTTCCTCCAACCGCCACTTTTGCGTCACATAAAACAAACCAGAGAACATTAACACATATATTAACATCAAAATATGCTTTTTAAAACACACTAAAATGAACAAAAAAGACGAAAGGACAGACAGACTGTAGGCGAGTCTGCCATTGCTGATGGTGCCACCTATTTAAAACGGCAAACTAGAAAATAATATTAAGAACCTACAAACAAACTCCAGTAAATCTTAACGAAAGATTACTCTTCAGTCAGGGCGGCACGGTGGCACAGCAGTAGAGTTGCTTCCTTACAGCGCTTGCAGTGCTGGAGACCAGGGTTCAATCCCGACGAAGGGTGCTGGCTGAACACAGTTTGTACGCTCTCCCTGTGACCACGTGGGTTTTCTCTGAGAGCTTCGGTTTCCTCCCACACTCCAAAGATTGACAGGTTTGTAGGTTAATTGGTTTGGAATAAGTGTAAATTGTCCCTAGTGTATGTCAGATAGTGTTAGTCTGTGGGGTTTGCTGGTCGGCTAGGACTCGGTGGGCCGAAGGGCCTGTTTCCATGTTATATCTCTAAAACTAACACTAAAACTAAAGTATCCAAACTCATAAAAACTACAGATGCTGGAAATCCTAAATTAAAAAAACTAGAGATACCAGCAATGCTCAAAGTTTCTGTGAGGCAGAAACAGTTAATGTTTTAGACCAATAACCCTACATTAGGAGAGAATCAATATTGTTGGAACGAATAAACAAGAGAGATCATGTTGCATTTCTGGGAATATCAATTGGTCTGCAATTAGTGGAACAGACAAGGTGGAATAGACCTCAACAGAAATTATAGAGAGAAGTAAGAACTATACTGTAGTAATAAAGGAGGACTTTAATAAATCTAAAGATAGACACAAAGTGCTGAGTAAAACTGTGGATCAGGTTGCATCTCTGGAGAAAAAGGATGTATAACATATATAATGAGACTGAAGGATAGACCCGACCCGAAACATCACCCATCCTTTTTCTCCAGAGATGCTGCCTGACCCGCAGAGTTACTCCAGGACTTTGTATCTATCTTTGGTATAAACCAGTGTCTGCAGTTCCCTATTTTTTCAATATATCTAACATTGATCATAGTGGATATAATGCAAATGATTCAAAATCAATGCATTTCAATGATGTAGGTCAATTGGGACAAATTCTGCAGGGGAACTTTCAGAGGACAGTTTTCACAGCATCTTAAGATTTTAAGTAAGCTATCAAAGAGATTAAAAAGCAATCCAAATTAAAATATGTTATTGGAGGTGAGCCAGTTTCAAGCGGGATAAAATTGAACCTAAGAGCCGTAAATACAAGTCACAGGTTAGCAGGGAAAACAGTAAATAAATAGTAAGAGTTTAAAGAAGAGACTGTTTGGATACATTCCCTCAAGTTGGGAACCAGGACAATAAAGATCTGTATATAGAGATAGAAATAAGGAACTGCCAGCTACCGTTTAAAATAAAAAGACACAAAGTGCTGGAGAAACTCAGTGGTTCGAGAACATCTTCAGAGATTAATATAAATGTGTGATGTTGAACATGAATGGGTAATGTTTTGGTCAGATTAATAGTGAGCATCCTGCATGAGGAAGGAGCTCAGAGTCTCTTAGATGCACAGAGTCCCTGCCCAGAGTAGGGGAATCGAGGACCAGAGGACATAGGTTCAAGGTGAAAGGGGAAAGATATAATAAGAATCTGAGGAGTAACCTTTCCATACTAAGGGTGGTGGGTATATTGAACAAGCTGCTAGAGGAGGTAGTTCAGGCTGGGACTATCCCAACGTTTAAGAAACAGTTAGACAGGTACATGGATAGGACAGGTTTGGAGGGATATGGACCAAGCGCAGGCAAGTGCGACTAGTGTAGCTGGGACATTGTTGGCCGTTGTGGCCAAGTTGGGCCGAAGGGCCTCTTTTCACACTGTATCACTCTATGACTTTATGAGATTGAAAGTTTGGTTTAATTTAGAGACACAGTGTGAAAACAGGCCCTTCAGCCCACAGAGTGTGCGTTGATCAGTGATCAACTGCACACGTTCTATCCTCCAAACTAGGGAACATTGATAAAGCCAATTATCCTAAAAGACTGCATGCCTTTGGAATGTGCGAGGAAACTGGAGCACCCAGAGAAAACCCATGTGGTCACAGGGAGAACATACAAACTCCGTACAGACAGCACCCATACTCAGGATTGAACCCGGGTCTCTGACGCTGTAAGGCAGCACCACGGTGCCACCCTTGCTAAAAAAAAAGCTTATAAAAAGCAGAAAATAGAGGCATTTGATATATATCGGGTTTATTATGTTGATCAGAATTACGCTGAATATGGAAAAATCTGAAGGTAAGTGAAGACACGAGAGTAGTATCATGAAAGGGAACCTAAACTATCTGCAGTGGACACATACATAGTAACTGGGTATTGTGAAGAGGATTTGGGCCCAGCAAGGAGCAGAATGGAGATCTGACCATGGTGGCCAAATTTCTTGGCAGAAATACGGAATGGGTACTTATATCTTCCTTTACCATGGAGGAAGATATTGCTTGAATGTGGCCCATCAGGGCAATAATCATGATTTGTACATGGATGCAAGGGTTTTGGCAGAAATACAAAATGAGTACTTTCTCCCTGCCTTAATCAAGAAAGTCGATAATGCTAAAATCACAGCAAAGAAATTAAACAGTCTAAACATAGATAAAGAGGACCCTCTATAAAGATTGTGTGCAATCCAGGTTGCCAAGGAGGACTGGTAACTGCAGGAGTACTTGGCATAACATTCTTTTCCTTCTGTGTACACTGTAAACGGCTTGTCTTTGTTACAAAAATCAGCAAGAGTAATGAGTTTAGCCTCGATGTCAGGGAAAATGCAATAATCCAGAACAGAACGAATATCAAGTACATACTAATGAAGGACTATCGACATGGATACTTTAAAGCCATATCATAGTTGACTAATTACCAAGTTTTTTCATTGAAATAAGGAAAATGAACTGCGGCAAATGTGTATATGAACATGCAGAAGGCATTTGATTAGAAAATAGCCATTTTTAAGCTAGTTGACAGCACTGAAAATCTATGGAACGAAATGGGCAGTGGCAGTAATAATAAGGTTACGCAATAATAATTGTTAAAATACCAATCATTATAATATATTATAATTCTAAAGGAAGTTAGGGTTTATTTTTCTATCAAGCACTGAAGAAAAGATGCTCTTCATAAGTTAATGATTTTCTCTATTGATCTATTTTTTGTATTGCAGTAGAAAAGTCTGAAGAATAGTCTCGACCCGAAATGTCACCCATCCCTTCTCTCCAGAAATGTTGCCTGTCCCACTTACTCCAGCATCTTGTGTCTATCTTCAATGATCCAATCTACATTTTCCTTGACCTCGTCCCCATTGATGTCTCGTCTTCTCACCTTACCCTTCCTTATCTCTGTGTCTCCCTCCTCCCCTGGCTCTCAGTCTGAGGAAGGGTCTCAACCTGAAACCTCACCCATTCCTTCTCTCCAGAGATGCTGCCTGCCCCGCTGAATTACATCAGTTTTTTGTGTCTATCTTTGGTTTAACCGGCATCTGCAGTTCCTTCTTACACGAAAAGTCTTCACTATCTTCTCTGCAAAGTAAGAAAATTTGAGGTGTTGGGTCAGAACAAATTAATAAATTTGAACAACTTTGAAGTGAAGGGTCAGAACAAATTAATAAATCTGCAGTATGCCCTCTTACTGCAGCCATTACTTGACTCTGCTCTTTCTACAGGCTGAGATCATTTATTGCTACTACACATTTCTGTTCTAATATTTTTATTTCCTTACTTGCTTCTCGTCAAGGTTATTGCAATAAAGAACACATTAAAAATGAAATTTAATAAGCCAACACTTCAAAGTTTGTTAAACCACTTGCAATTGCAAGAACTCTCACATCTTTAATTTTAATTTGTGCTTTAATAGAGTTTAACAAATGAGTTTGAGATGCGGTAAGGTTTTGGCACATTGTAAACATATATCAAGCTAAAGGATTTAGAAAAACAGTACTTTTATTTTCATATTTAGTTTCTAGTTTAGTTTAGAGATACAGCGCAAAAACAGGCCCTTTGGCTGCACCGACCAGCGATCCCGCACACTAACACTATCCCACATACACTAGGGACAATTTATATTTATGTCAAGCCAATTAACTGACAAACCTGTACGTCTTTGGAGTATGGGAGGAAACCGGAGATCCCGATAAAAACCCAGGTGGTTGTGGGGAAAATGTACAAACTTTGTACAGACAAGCACCCGTGGTCAGGAACAAACCTGGGTCCCTGGCACTGTAAGGCAGTAGCTCTACTGTTGCGCCACCATGCTGCCCATTCAATAATTTAGCAGTGAATTTTTTGATGTATCATGCAAGACTTATTTATAATTTGGAAGCATTCGGGATGAAACGGGGTGTTGGCATTGACATTGACCAGAGGAAACATTGCTGCTCCCTATAATGTTACTTAGATGATTTTAGCTTTGTGGTTAAGTTGGACACTTAGCCATTAATTACGAAGGAAGTTTAAAGGATGCATGCTCACCATAATGGACTTTTCTACCTATCCAATTACTTCAATCTTCTGCACTGGATATATTAGATTTCCTAACCATGGGAATTCCCTCAACTTCTGAATATTTTATTTAGTCCACATCTGACTTTCTAAGAAAGTCTTCCTGGTGCAGCAGGTCCAATGGCAAGTCCTACATCCTGAGCTTATTCTTATAGGAACTAAGGCATTTGCCCCTAAAATCACAGAGAGCAGAAATAAAGCCCATCAGAACAGATAACCACACAAAGTGTATTACTGGCAATGAATACGTTTTCTGACGTCAATCACTTTACACCTAACTTTCCATTTGGCCCAATGCCATCTCATTTTTGAAAGGGAATTCCAAGATGCCCACAGGATTTTCAAACAAGGGACACACCCACTATTTTAACTGTTTCTATCTGTTAAATTTGCAATTAAAGTTGCTCAGTCCACTCTGTCCAGCATTTGGAGTGCCATTTCCCCAAAACCTCCCTGGTAACCTTCATTAAAATGGCTGGATGAACATGGCAAAATAAAATCAGCATAAATCTCTTACTAATAAAATCAATGAAAACTTACCTAATGGATTGTCATCTTTCTGTTTTTTGCCCAATACTAGCTTTCCAAGTTAGCTTGCAGTTTCTACTGGTCCTGTCTCTGTAGTTGCAGTCAAGATGGTAGAAGGCTGTTTCCTTTCATGACCATATCTAGATAGTCTGGATGGACTTTCAGGAGCAACTCGATCCCCAATAGTGTTGCCTTCTACACTTTCCATAGATGCTGCCTGCATCTTTTGCCAACATTTTATGTTTTAATTTCAGATTTCCAAATTTTTAGATTTTAACTTTTACTAAGGTTCAATTGACAGAAACAACGTTGCTAGGTGAGAGGGTGCTGCAGATCCACTGACTTCAGGATAGCATTTAAGAAGTAATGATGGGAGGAGAGATGTTGAGAATTGATAGCACTTCCTGACACTACAATGCGACTGATACTCTCCGAGTGCCAAGCAGGCAATGTGGGGTTGTGCTTCTGGTGTGACTTCATTCATCTGTGGCCTTCATTGCCTCTATTACAGCACAAACTCTACTCAGCAGCAGTTAGGCATCAGGGTGTTTCTGATCGGCATCTTTTTGCTCTTAAAGAACACCAGCCAGTTCACAGCTGACAGCAAACACTTCCATGATTTCAGCAGTTTCAGAATACATTGAGGCATTTTATTGGACTCTGTTTGTGCCTTCGAAGAAGCTTATTCCATTATCCCAGGGTGTATCGTTGCCTCCTGGTGATGATAGATAGATAGATATAATTTATTGCCACACAATCAGGGTCGGTGGAAATTTGGGTTGTCAGCAGCAGTACAATAATAAAGAACACACAACCACAATAAAACTGTAACACAAATATCCACCACAGCATTCATCACTGTGGTGGAAGGCACAAAATTTGGCCAGTCCTCCTCCATTTACCCCCGTGGACAGGACCAGAGTCCAGAGTCAGTCCAGGATCGGCTCTTCCTCACCGGAGACCGCGGCTTTAAGATGGTGTAGGCCGATCGGTCGAGATTTAAAGACTCCGCCGCAGCCAGAAGCACCGCAGACTGCAGGGCCGGCGGTCAAAGCTCCCCTCCAGGGGTGATGGTGAGTCCATGCCGGACCTATCCAGGTTCCATGTTGGTATTAGTATGAGTATCCCCACAGCATCAATATTAATGGTGAAATGCACAGTCTTTAGCTTATCAAATTAATTTCTAGGGCAATGTATGGAAACATATTGAAAGAAAGACATTACAGACTTTGAGGTGTTAATAACCTAATAATGATGAGTCTGCATAGCTACAAAATTTAATAATTGATCATACTATAGCAATGATTATATAGCAAAGATAGACACTGAATGCTGGAGTATGTAACTCAGCGGGTCAGGAAGCTTCTCTGGAGAAAAGGAATAGGCGACGTTTCGGGATGAGACCCTTCTTCAGACTATAGTGCTCCACACACATTATGCTTGCAAGTATTTAACTACTCCTCCAAATTAATTTCATGAGGTTAAACAAATCATAAATGATAAATAAAGTTTTTGTTAAAAGGATGTTTTGGACATTGCAGTCAATCAGTAAAGGGATAGTATGTGGAAAGGGTTCATCAGGTATGGTCTGTATTTAGTCATATATCGACCAGTTGATGTGGGGGAGCATGGCAGAGGCTTTATTATGCATGAGCTTCATGAGGGTAAGCTGCACTGTTTGAAGCTAATTGAGTCCAATTGGCACTGCTGTTCGGCATATTGCTCTTATTGTGAAATAAAGCACTCATCGATTCACATCAAGCTTCATTTCACTGAAGGAAGTTTGCTCATTCTGACTTCAAGAGAGAATGAACAATCATTCATGCAAAAGACACAACCGTCTGCTGCATATCTCTAGAGGATCTCCTGTTACATCCCTGGGCTAAGAATAGAAATGCTTAGGCTGCTTATAGGATTACATTTATCCACAGGATGTTGGCATCACCTGCAGTATCGGCATTTATTGTCCATTTCTAATTGCCCTTTAGCTAAGAAGGCAGTAAGTATAGCCATTTTGGTTAGTCTGCATTACAGCAGAGATTGATTCTTTGTTCTCAGGTAGGTGAGTTTTCATAACAATCTAATAGCTTCATTTCCATCATTCCTGAAACTAGCATTTATCTTTACTTACTTAGATTTAAAGTTCCTCATTTGCCATTTCCTCATTTCTAATTCTGTATATCAATCAATATGTTATTGTACCCCCCCCCCCCCTAAATATGGCAGAATAAAATGCCCTTCCTAACAACATAATTATTCCTTGCCTGCTTTTTTGCATTGTTCCTTGCGGCATTTTTATCTCCCACACAGACAAGTAGATTGGATATTAAATGCCCCCTCAGATTCTTATGAATTGTTATTGTTATTGTTGGTGTCGCCCACATTCATTAAATGTATTTTTTCAATGTAAGTATGCTGCATTCCATGGGCTTTTCTGCCTGGTTGATTAGGGACCATTGGTGAGTCTGCATTGTGCGTATTGTGCTCAGTTTGGGTTACCCTGCGATAGGAAGAATGTCATTAAGTTGGAAAGGCAGTAGAGAAGTTGTACGAGGATATTGCCAGATCTTAAGGGTGTAAGCTATAGGGAGAGGTTTGGCAGGCTGACTTTATTCCCTGGAGTAGCAGGAGGCTGAGGGATGAGGAATGCACAGGGTCTTTTACCCAGAGTAGCTGAATCAAGAACCAGAGGATATAGGTTTGAGGTGAGAGGGGAAAGATTCAATAGGAATCTGAGGGGCAACTTTTCACCTGGATGGTTGTGGACGTATGGAACAAATTGCCAAAAGAGGTAGTTGAGGTAGATGCTAAAACAGCATTTCAAATACATTCGCAAAGTGGAAAAGGTTTAAAGAGATATGGGCCAAATGAGAATAAATGTGTCTAGTTTAGATAGGGCAAGGATAAGTTGAGCTGAAAGCCCTGTTTTTATGTTGTAATGCTCTATGACTCCATGACTAGTTTAGGCACCATCAATTGAAGCCCCGCCCAGTTTATATACATAACATACCCAAGCCTCCATCTATCATGTTCAGTTCTCCTCTGACTATTATTAGTACAAATTTTGCAGCAGAATGCAATCTCTATAACAGAGACATTGTTATGATACTAGAACATTGAGTTTGATTCACACCATAACAGCTGGGGAATCTAACTTGAAGTAATTAAATAAATTCTGGAATTTAAGGGAAAAGGCTAGTTTGAGTCATGATAGCCATGAAAGTACTAGAATGTTGTTAACAATATGTCGTTTATTAATGTTCATTCTGTGAAACACATATGTAGATAATGATGATAGCAATCATCTGCTTTTCTTTTCTGAACAGAACAACTGACAGAAATAAAGCATTTCACCAAGGGGCTGTCTGCTGTATATCCATTTTAAGCGCACTCTCCCGACTCTGCTGCTCCCACCTCGTTACCATTGCAACCAGCTAATAACAGTCCTTTCTTTCAATGATTGCAGTAGCCATTTATGATATTTCAATTGCAGCGAGGATGGGAGAGGGCTTGTCACAATGTGTGGTTTTGGAGACGGGGGATGGGTGGGGGGGGGGGGCAGGGCTGGAGAAAGAAGAAAGATGTGCCAGTCTGTGAAGCAGAGAGGTGAGATGAGACGAGCAATAATTCTTACCTTGGCTGTGTGTGTAAGGTCGTTAATCTTCTTGTAGCGTTGATGCCATGTCCTGAGGCAGGGTAAGACTGATTGCATTTATAAGTTCAGATGCACCTTCTGGAGTGGCCACTTTATCTGCTTAGAATCTCAGGTCTTGGCAGAGTGGAATTGGTTTGCTTTAGAAAATCTTGGTTCTCATCGATAAGACTACAGCGTCAGTAAGCTCTGGGATGCAGTCTCGCTGTGCCACCACTTATTACGCCGCTGTGCTACCCTTCTATCCTGCATGGAACTTGTTTTACCTAAAATGTGAGGATTATGGTAACCCTGGCATTGACTGACAGTGTTGCTCATTAGAGGATTTTATGTAGGGGACAGTACTGTCCATTCTTTTTGAACCAGACTTCCTTTCAATATTAAGAGAAGACCAAGGGGAGTCCCACTGGGCACCCAAAATTACAACAGGCTAATCTCAGAGAGACACTCATTCCTCTCTAATGTGGTTTATAATCGGAAGTCAGGGAATGAAGAGTTTTGTAGTATCTGACTGCAGACTGAAGTGGTGGACAAACAGACTTTGAAGGTCCAACAAATATGACTCTGGAGTAGCAGTAGAGTCGCTAGCTTACAGAGTCAGAGACCCGAGTTCGATCCTGGCTATCGGTACTGTCTGTACTGAGTTTGGACGCTCTCCCCGTGACCTGTGTGGGTTTTCTCTGGGTGCTCTAGTTTTTTAAATGGTTCAATGGTTCAATGGTCCTTTATTAACACGTATACCGAGGTGCAGTGGAATTTGATTTACAATACAGTCATACCAAAAAAGCAACAAGATACAAAACTACATAAAGATTAGACATACATTGCCACCACAGCAGCATGTGGGAATCCCAGGGCATACAGCATAAGTGGAGTCCCACAGCCAGTTCAATGTCCATGCCACACACACACTCCTTCATCGTGATGTGACCAGAGTTATACCGACCGCTGTCACTGTCTCTGCAGTCCCTGTCCACCCAAACAGTCAGAAAGCCATCCACATTCGCACTAGGCTCTGGGATGTCCTCAAAGAAACATAGAAACATAGAAAATAGGTGCAGGAGGAGGCCATTCGGGCCTTCGAGCCAGCACCGCCATTCATTGTGATCATAGCTGATCGTCCCCTATCAATAACCCGTGCCTGCCTTCTCCCTATATCCCTTGACTCCACTAGCCCCTAGAGCTCTATCTAACTCTCTCTTAAATCCATCCAGTGATTTGGCCTCCACTGCCCTCTGTGGCAGGGAATTCCATAAATTCACAACTCTCTGGGTGAAAAGGTTTTTTTTCACCTCAGTCTTAAATGACCTCCCCTTTATTCTAAGACTGTGGCATCATGGAGTGATGTCCCCGCAAATACCGAGATCACTGCACTCACAGCAATCCCTCCGAGTCCTCACCAGTGCAGGCAGCACGTCCATCTTGTTTTTCGGCGACCTCACATTCCCCACTGTGATGGAAGGCAAATAACCTTTACCTTCTTCCTCCTTTTCTCCCGCGGTCGGGTGATCGAAACATCCGCAGTCGGGGCGATCGAAGTTCCCATGATCGCAACGGGCGATCGAGGCTCCCGTGATCGGGGCGGTCGAAGTTCCTGTGGTTCGAGCTCCCGAAATCGATCACTTACAAAGGGACTGCCAGCTCCGTAATGTTAGGCCGCTATGCGGACGGAGATACGGTACGGAAAAATTTGCATCTCCGTCGAGGGAAGAGATAAAAAATGTTTCCCCCACCCCCCACATAATACAAAACTCAAGATACACTAAAACATACAAATTAAACAGACTAAAAACAACAAAAGAAGAAAGGGATGAGACAGGTTGTTGGTGAGGCTGCTACTTACCTGCATGCGTTTTCTCCAGGTGCTCCAGTTTCTTCCCACACTCCAAAGATGTACAGATTTGTAGGTTGATTGGCTTTGTAAAACAAAATGTAAATTGCCCCTGGCGTGTGTAGGATAGTGTTACCGTGCAGGAATTATGGATTTGGTGGGCCGAAGGGCCTGTTTCCACACTGTATCTCTAAACTAGACTAAACGGCTCTTCTGGATGATTCTGGAGGTTCCTGCTAACTATCTTCCAATCCAAAGTGCAGCTGCTAGCAGACACCAAATATAATGAGATTCTTTAGAATTCACTGCCGTGGTGGCCTAGTCATTGATTGCATGCAAACCAACGAACAAAAGATTTTCAGATCATAGAGAACTCAAGGGATATGAGATTATGACAGGAAAATGGTGTTGAGGCAGAAGATCAGATGTGATTTTCTTGAATCTGGAGCAGGTTGGAATGTTGAATGGTCTACTCCTGCTCCTATTACTTATGTTTTGTTTCCACAAAATTCTTAATCTCAAATTATGGACTGAAGGAATTCCTTTTGTTCCTGTTATGTAGAAGTCCAACAATATATTTTGTTCTTGCTCAATCCACAAGATCATCAGCCATGCAGATATTAAAATACCTCATTCTGTTGACATCATTTTGTGCTGAAAATTATTTCTCCAATTGTCAGAGTCATTGGCCAGAGAAATAAATGTGTGACCTCTAATTAGTGGCAACATAAATCTTTATTCCACCTGCATTATCTAAGTTTCTATCTTTCAACATTATAAGGGATGTCTCAAATAAGTTATTTCCATAATTCTTGAAAGCTTATCTACCCCATTGACACTTTTGTCATATATTGGGGCAGATTCTACAATGAAGTATTGATGGCTGCCATTACTATTCTATGTCCTCTCAAGAAATACCTTCAGTTTTTCTTTTTCTTTTTTTACTGCAGAATGGGTGGAATGATTACGATTGATGAAAGGATTGTATCGGTTTATTATTGCCACGTGTACCAAGATACGACAAAAGCAAAGCTAATATTCTGATAAAGACCTACACAGATAGAACTCATTACCTAAGGACCAACCTGCCATTGTTGCCTAGTTATAGTCCAGAGTGGGTGCTAAGATGGAGCTAAGAATATTTTCAGCTCCCAAAGGTGTCCTTCTGTCATCTGTCTGAGAGCCTAGACACATCTACAAGTTTATTTCTAGGTAATTATTCCAGGGGATGCTCAATATGTATTTACTTCAGCAGAACTTTCCGAACAATGATGGGAAACTTTTTTTAAGGGTCCAAAGATAGACAATTCTAAGCAAATAGTTATTATTGATCTTGATTGACAAATTTGAGTAGCAAGAGATACAAATGATGGCTGACATATTTGAGTGCTTGCTCATTTGTACATTGGACTGGTTAACCAGAACAACAATGGCTCTATCATTATTTGCGTGGGTGGGTGGAAAGGAAAGATAAAGAATGTATTGACAGGTAATGTCATCCAATCTATGCTCCAGAAATCATGTCCTGCTTTCAGGAAAATAGGCATGAACATTGAAAAATGCTGCCTCAAACTTAACATGAATGAGAGACATTTGGGCAAAACTGCACAAACTAAAGAAGGACAACTTTTCATGATCGTAGAATGTACAACAGTACAGCACAAGAACAGCTCCTTCGGCCAATAATGTCCGGGCTGAACATAATGCTAAATTGAACTAATATTCACTGCCTGCATGTGATCCATATCCCTCAATTCCCTAGATATCATTTGCCTATCTAAAAGTATCTTAAATGCCACTATCTTATCTGCCTTGTCAACCCTGGCAGCATGTTGTGGTTACCCACCATTCTATGTTTTATAAACTTGCTCTGCACATTTGCTTTGAACTTTGCCTCCCGCATCTTAAGGCTCTGCCCACTAATCTTTCATATTGCCATCTTGGAAAAAGGTTTCTGACTGACTATGTCACTCGTAATGTCATTGATTTCTATCAGGTCTCAACAGCCTCTGAACATTTCAGAGAAAACAATCCAAGTTTGTTCAACCTTCCCTCATAGCTAATAACATCAAATCCAGGCAGAATTCTGGTAACTCTTCTACATCCTCTTCAAAATCTTTAGATTCTTTCTCTAATGGGGCAACAAGAATTGCATACAATACTCCAAAAGCAGCATAATTAAAGTTCCATAGAGCTACAATATGGCTTCCAAACTCTTATATTCAATGTCCCAACAAATGAAGGCTAGCACACCATACATCTCCTTTACCACGATATCTACACGTATTGCCAATTTCAGGAAGCTATGGTCTTGGACCGCAATACCCCTTTGTAAATCTGTTAAGGGTCTTTCCATTAACTTATTATTCTTCCCTTATATTCTACCTCCCAAATTGCAACACTTCACTCTTGACCAGATAGTTGTCAAAGCAGAGTTTGATCAAGCATGCATTTGTTTGCCTTTCTAATGGCAAATTTGCAATCAAATTGTAATTTTGAGGAGCTATTTGCACAGTAGGTGCCGTTTGAGAAGACATGCTTAAAGAGTTTGAGCTGCATGATTCCCTAGGACCTTGGTAAGATTGAATCAAAGCCCTAGAGTTGGCTACCCTCTGTGAATGCGTGTATTTTTACTCCTCGTGCTGGTTTCAAGTACTTCAAGGCAGCCAGTCCATTTAACTCCTTAACATGCTGTTAGATGATTTTGTTATTTTGATTGGTGCCTGAAGTTACATAAATAGAGAATCAACCAGTTACATCAAATATCATCTTAAATTGAATATAAAAACATATTTGCACTCAACCCAATGGGAATTTCGCTCCAGCATATTAAGCCAAATATTCTTCAGAACAAGCCACAATATTTTAGATTATTCCATCATCCTGATTATTTTATATAACTTACCTTATGGTAACTCAAATTTCACTGTACCTTAACTGGTACATGTGACATAAACCGATCTTGAAACGTTGAAACCTTATCTCTGCTCAGGGAAATCTAGTTGCAAACTGTTCAATGCTCTCAAAAGGATTGGTATTGAAATATTATATCTATCAAATTTACTCACCTTACCTAAAATCTCTGATGAAGGCTCTTTGAATTGAAATGTCACACCTGTTTACCTCTCCACAGATGCCGCCCAATCTGCAGAGTACTTCTGGAATGATCTCATTTTTAAAATGTTCTTTTTTATTTTGACCATCTTCCAATGCTATTCCCTGAGAAAGAAAATAAGTAATTTCAACCACTTTTGCATTACATTTCCTATTTTTAAAACTATGCAATTATTGTTTTTAGTACAATGTTCTAATGTCCTCAGGTACGAGGATACAGTTCTAATGTGGGCAAGTGAGATGAATGTAAATGGGCAAAAGGGTTGACATGGACACGATGGGCTGAGAGGCCTGTATCTGTGTTGTACAACTCAACCATGGTTTCAGACCATATTACATACACAAACATTTGAATGGATCCAGAAATTAGCACATGAACAGAGACTGAGAATACAAATTCAAGGGAGTCTTGCAGTTGTCAAAAGTGAGTTATTCCTCAGTATTCTATACAATTATGAGTGCTGCTGTTTGGCAAAGATGCAAAGGGCTTAGAATAGGTGGGATTTAAAGAATGAAGCCAATTATGTGGATTGACTGGAAAAGATCTTCCACTGTTAACTGCTGTTAGAGTATTGGTACAGACACTATAGACTGCAAACTCCTCTCTTGTGCTATAGACTTTGAACATAATGTGGCTGGATCCATCAACAATGGCATTAATGGAGAAAAAGCTAAATCACTTTTGCCATTCAACCTCCATTTTATGATTTAAATTTGAAATAAATGTATCTATCAACGATGCAATATCACAGGGGCTGTAAAAGTTGAGCGAGTCTCGAACAAGAAGTATCTTTCTCACTGATCATACCAAAATGAGAGCCTGTACTTTTTCAGACCAGTAAATTTTCCGAAGTGACCATCCAAGTTTCCTCTAGGTGCTCTGATTTCCTCCCATTGTAAATCACTCCACTGTGTAGATTAGTAACAGAAGAAAGAGTTTAAAAGTTGCAAATGTGATGAGGATGTGAGTGATGTATATGTGTGAGAGAATAAGTTGTCGGGGTGTGGAAATAAGTAAAGGAGGGAATGGAAGTACTGGGATTGCTACCTTCAGAACCAGCATGGACACTGTGGACCGAATGGCCTTCTTCACTACAAAATTAAAACAAATAGATTTATTTTATTTTTATTTTCCAAAGAACTTCAAAATAAATCTTGGTTGTTTATTTAATTCTGGCCCTTGGTTAATGAGATTCATTAAACATTTGCTGTCAGGATTATTTAGTGGATTGCAATTTCAATGGAGCAAGTTCCTTAGGGTGTATATATATATATATATATATATATATATATATGAGTCAGGACCATGTTATCACAATAAGAATGATTTACATGGAAACAGCAGCTGCTAAGACAGATGAAAAGAATTATAATAATAACAAATGAGAATTAAAATTAAGTGTTTAAATTAAGGCCTTTTTTACATAGTCCAGGGAGAGAGCGAAACCAACATCAGATTTTTGTTGCTGCTAAATTGTAATCCTTCTGAAATCTGATGGTTATCCAGAACTAGAAACTGAAGAAAATACTGGTTGTCAGTTTTATTTAGTACCTTCTTCTGGCCACTTGATTTGTTAAGGTCAGACCTATTGTTCGTGTTACTTTTGCTGGGACTTCAAAATTAGCCTTCAGTAGCAGTGAAATTCCTGATACATTGGTAATCATAACATTTCTTCAATAGAATCACAGAGCCAGACACCACAGCAATGAGCCGTTTGGCCCAACTCATCCATGCAGGCCAAGTTTCCCCATCTAAGCAAGTCCTATTTGCCCTTGTTTGGCCCATATCCCTCTAAACCTTTCCTATCCATGTACTCGTCCAAATGTCTTTAAAAATAATATTTGTACCTGCCTCAACTGCTTCTGCTGGCAGTTCATTTCATATACCCTCATAAAAATGTCACCCCTCAGAGGGTCTGAAGAAGGGTCTCAACCCGAAACATCACCCATTCCTTCCCTCCAGAGCTACTGCCTGTTCCGCTGAGTTATTCCAGCATTTTATGTCTATCTAAAAATGTTGCCCATCAGGTTCTTATTAAATCATGGGGTCCCAACCTTTTTTGTCCCGTTTACCCCTGGCAACTTTAATTGCACATAACAATAATTTCACTTATTTATGAACAACCAATGTTGAACAGATACTGGTATACCTGAACCAAACACAGTCAGTCAATGAGAAAAAATATGTACAAATCCAGAATCAACAAATTTACCCCCTTCTTAGGCAAAATTTACCCCCTATAAATTTACCCCAGATTGGGAACCCTAGTATTAAATCTTTCCCGCTCACCTTAAGTCGATGTCCTCCAGTTCTTGATTCCCTTGCCCTGGAAAAAAGACTGTGCATTCTCCCTGTCTATTCCTGGCATGATCATAAGACACCTCCATCAGATCGTCCCTCAGCCTCCTACACTCAAAGCAATAAAATGTTAGCCTGCCCAACCTCTCGCAGTTGCTCATGCACCCGAGTCCTGACAACATCTTCCCAAATCTTCTCTGTGGCCTTTTCAGCTTTACTCTTATTCTTTCAATCAGTATGAAAATGCTTGTATTTCCACAGTGGCCTTCGTTTCCCATTGTGATGCATATTTTGTATGCACTGCAGACATTCTTTGTTTGAACGTTTTCCAACCACATGGTGCCCAGGTGGAATATTCTGTGTTTGCAATCATCACAGGGAGAGGAAATCGTTTCTACTGCAGATGTTGACTGCTTTTACAGGACAACTTTAATTAAACACTGTTTATCAAGTTAGAAGTTAACCTTGGGCGTAAACAAGTTTTTCAACTCATGGCAAGAATTTTGGTGACAGGCACAGAATGATGCACTCCCTGCAGAAGACGTTAAATGATCATTCATTGAAAATATGCGACACATGGCATTGTAGTGCAACAATTATGGAAAATGTCAATCTCATGTATTGAAACAATTCACTGTTGGATTTAATGGTACATTCATTATATTGCTGACTGCTATTCCAGAGACCTGGATGGATTATCCAGAGCGTCTGTCTTTAAACCCCTTTGAGGGAGATTTAACATTGGAATTCAATTTAGAAATAATTGAATGCATGAATGAATGAATGAATAAATAAGTTTATTGGCCAAGTATGTACACATACAAGGAATGATCCGCTTGCAAGTAACATCACGACATACAGTAAACCATTAAGAATAAAACATAAAACATTAAGAATAAAACATTTTAGTTTCAACATGTGAATGGAATGAAATGAAATACCAGAGCAAAAGGAGGCTACAGACTTTTGGTTATTGAGTAGAGCTACTGCTCGTGGAAAAAAAGCTTTTTTTATGTCTGGCTGTGGCGGCTTTGACGGTCCGGACTCGCCTTTCAAGGGAAGTGGTTCAAAGAGTTTGTGGCCAGGGTGAGAGGGGTCAGAAATGATCTTCCTGGCCCTTGCAGTGTATAGTTCGTCAATGGGGGGAAGGTTGCAGCCAACAACCTTCTCAACTGATCGAATGATTTGCTGCAGCGTCCAGATGTCGTGATTGGTGGCTGAGCCAAACCAGACCATGATGGAGAAGGTGAGGACAGACTCTACAATAGCAGTATAGAATTGAACCATCATTATCTGTGTCAGATTGTGTTTCCTCAGCTGCCGCAGGATGTACATCCTTTATTTGGCCTTTTTGACTGTGGAGTGTATGGTGGCCCCCATTTAAGGTCTATGGAGATGACGATTCCAAGGAAATTAAAGGACTCCACAGATCTATTAGTACAAGTGCTTATGAAGTTTTGGATTAGCTACAGAAACCTAAATAATTAACCAAAGTCAAAAATTGTTACAGTACATAATTCTTACAGTACAGGAGGCCATTTAGCACTTCAAATATATTCCAGTTAATCCAACTAGGGGGCAACACAGTGGAGCATGGTGGAGATGCTGCCTTACAGCGCCAGAGACCTGAGTTCGAATCTGACAACGGCTGCTCTCTATATGGAGTTTGTACTTTCTCCCTGTGACTGCGTGGGTTTTCTTCAGCTGCTCCGGTTTCCTTCCATACTCCAAAAACGTACAGGTTTGTAGGTTAATTTGCTTCTGTATAGAGCTAGTGTACTCTCTGGTCACTGGTCAGATTTTGTGTCCCTATGGTATACAACAATACAGACCACACCTGGAGTATTGTGTGCAGTTTTGGTCTCCTAATTTGAGGAAGGGCATTCTTGCTATTGAGGGAATGCAGCTTAGGTTCATGAGTTTAATTTCCGGGATGGCAGGACTGTCATATGATGAAAGAATGGAGCGACAGGGCTTGTATTCACTGAATTTAGAAGGATGAGAAGGGTTCTTATAGAACCATATAAAATTATTAAGGGATAAGACACGTTAGATGCAGGAAACGTTACCCATGTTGGGGGAGTCGAGAAACATGGGCCACAGTTTAAGAATAAGGGGTAGGCCATTTAGAACTGAGATGAGGAAAAACTTTTTCACACAGAAAGCTGTGAATTTGTGGAATTCTCTGCCTCAGATGGATGCATTCAAAAGAGAGTTAGATAGAGCTCTTAGGATTAGTGGAATCTAGGGATATGTGGAGAAGGCAGGAATGGGGTACTGATTGTGGATGGTCAGCCATGATCACATAGAATGGCGGCGCTGGCTTGAAGGGCCGAATGGCCTACTCCTGCAACTATTGTCAATGTATCTATGTATCTATGTAAGATCCTCTCATCCTTATGAATTCCAGTGAATATATACAACAATTGATTGCTGCTACGCCTGAGCTGCGGAAGATCCTGTGAATGGGTCCCATCATCTGAACATTGCATTGAGAATAAAACCGCGGGGCAGGAGAAGCTTGCTAGGGAGACTGCGGAAAGATGTTTGACCTGTTTCGGGGAACTGCATTGTTTCCAACTTCCTTTCGTGAACAAGAGTGCCGCTCGTGAAATTGCAACATGCTCCATCAAAATGCGTGGTCAAGTGGCACAAAGGAGAAAAATGACTGCACTGTGAAAACATGTGTGTCACTCAAAGTGAAGAATATCAGGAATGGTGGATGACTGTTTGCATGGCAGTGCGCAATGTGGATTACAATGGAATAGGTCTGACATTTACAAGATGAACAGGGTCATTTTTCTTGAGAGGGAAGCAATTAAATACTAAAACACATCTCAAGAACATGGTCCTGTGTCAGAGGAGATGATTCTAAATTGCTGATCACCAGTGAGGAGGAAATTGCAATTCTGTGTTCGAGTTTAGGAGATCAAAAATGCATGAAACAATAAAGAAATAGTTGACAAGAAAAGATCTATTGTTCCTTGTAAGCTTATACCATTCAGTTGTGCAGCCCAACCCACACGGCACCTTGCCCACTACCCCCTCTGTCATATCAAATGAAGGATGAAAAATGTGTAAAAATCTAATCAAGTTGTGAAGAAAATTCCTCACTGATCTTTTTTAGATAATCAACAATAATCCAGAAAACCAACTGACTCAGATAAACGCTATCATTTCATACCTCTCTTTAGACTTTTAGACTTTAGGGGTACAAAGAGGAAACAGGCCCTATGGCCCACTGAGTCCGTGCTGACCAGCGATCACCCTGTTCTTCTTAGGCCCCCTTCGGTCATGACTGGCCACGGGTGTCTCCAGGGTTGGAGGATGCCAGTGCGTGTCTTTGTTTACCGTGGGGAGACTGGTGCACTGACAGCCACCACACGGTCCTTGACAGAACTGGGTCAGGATCCAGTAGCATGGAGTCCAAGACGACCGGAGACCCTTTTTTGCTGCAGCCTTCATCCGCCTTCCCAGCCGTTGTGACGCTCCACTAAGGGCAGCCATCATCCTCCGCCTGTTCCACAGTTGAGGTCTTGGCCGGATTGCTCTTTGTCAGAGTCCTCCCCCTCAACCTTACTGCCATGGGTGGCCCTGCTAAATTCATGAGTTTATTGTCATGTGTCCCTGATAGGACAATGAAATTCTTGCTTTACTTTAGCACACCAGAACATAGTATGCACGAATACTGAACAGATCAGTGTGTCCATATACCATTGTATAATTATATGCACACATGAATAAATAAACTGATAAAGTGCAAATAAACAGATTATGGGCTATTAATGTTCAGAGTTTGTCCGAGCCGAGTTTAATAGCCTGATGGCTGTGGGGAAGTAGCCAATCCTGAACCTGGTTGTTGCAGTCTTCAGGCTCCTGTACCTTCTACCTAAAGGTAGTGGGGAGATGAGTGTATGGCTCCAGGAGCATGGCTCCAGATGGCATCACTCTCAGGATCTCAGGATCACACAAGGTTCTCCACCACGACAAGGTGACAATTCACGGAGATCACCCTATGCACTAGCACTATCCTACACACTGGGGACAATTTACAATTTTAGCCAATTAACCTACAATTAACCTACAAACCCATATGTCTTTGGAGAGTAGGAGGTAACCAGAGCACCCAGAAAAAACCCATGCGGTCACAGGGAGAACATGCAAATTCTATACAGACAGCACCCATAGTGCAGACTGAACCTAGGTCTCTGACGCTGTCAGGTAGCAACTCCACCATTGTGCTGCCCCCAATTTGCTGCCATGTGCTCTAATACAAGGTGATCTCCACCTGACCCAGAAAACATGTCAGACTAATTGAAGAGTTGTGGGTTGGCTGCAGAAACCCAAGCCAATGAATTGACACAATACAGAATTGTTGCTCTTCAGCCCATCAAGCATGCTCCAGCTACAAGGTGAGCAATCTTGTCTAACCATTTCTTTACCCACAACCGTGAAAATTATTCTCTCTCATTTAATGTTATGAGGGGAATGACAGCGAGGTATTAGATGTAAATGCATTTCCATGCAATGCGCACAGATTGCTCAGAGGAATTCTCTCTAATGAACCCATTCTGTGAATCTCCTTGCAACCTTCTTAGTTCTGAGGAAAACAGTCCTAGCTTTTCCATTTGTGGTCAAAATCCCTATTCTTTCAGACATGTAGTTTTAAAAAAAACCTCACTGACAGTTCGAAATAATGGCTTTAACTATTCACTATTATATAGTATATTTAATCTGTCCATTATCTTATAAAGTTTAATCAAAGTATGACTGCTAACACTGCATACCTCCTACTGCTACAGCTCTGCATAAAGGACAGGTAGGTGTGTTATGAGGGGGAATGATGGTGAGATATTAAATGTAAATGCCATTTTCATGCAATCTGAACAGGGTGCTGGGCGGCAATTAGAATCAAGCAGTCTTGTAGCAGGAAATCAGGCCTTTCAGCCCATTGAGTCAGTTCTGGCCATCAAGCATCCATTTACTCTAATCTAAAGGATAGAAGAAATCATCTGAACATTGCACTGAAAATAAAATATAGACAATAATATAGAAAATATGGGGAATAAAAGGGAAAATATAGATCAACTGAGCGCAGTCATTTACCCGGGGCATGGGAATGAAAAAAAGAGGAAGTATTTAATACAAATCTGTGGGACAATTTTTTTCATAGAGGGTGGAGGCTACATGGAATTGTCAGATGAAGTAGTTGAGGCAGGTATTATAGCACCATTAAAAGGGACTTGGGCAGGTACATGGATAGAAAACGTTTAGAGGTATATGGGCCAAACACGGGCAAATGGGATGAACTTAAATGAAGCATCTTGGTCATCATGGCCCAGTTGGGTTAAAGGGCCTGTTTCCATGCTGCTTTATGACTCTATAACCCCAATTGCATTGATAATTTTGTCTTGATGTACACTCCACTCCATGTCCAAGCCTAGCACTGTGGCCCTTGGAAACAGTAACCTCTTCCTTGCTTTCCCTTGATCCATCACGATTTCCGGGAAGTTTTTAGAAAAAAACAGGGGAATGGCCTGATACCAATTTCAGAAGCTGATTGATCCTGCAGAGCTGTTAAAGACACACCAGAGAAGGAAATATAAAGATTCATTTGATTACAATCAACACTAAACTGCTCCATAAAACTTTATGAAACCAATTATGTTTTTGCAATCCCCAATGACAAGGGCATTCTTTTGATATTCCTTGGTTGCCGGGCAACTGAAGATTTAACACAATGATGTGGAATGATAATTTCAGGATTTTATACTTGCATCCAGTCAGAATGAAAACAATGATAACAAGCAAATGCATACTGAGTTGTGACCTTGCTGGGTTTCACAAGTTTATTTATCCTCCATCTCAAAGATGTTACATATTATTGTGCAATTGTATTCCTTTTGTGAGCTTGAGAAAGGTAGAAAGACTAGAATGTATTTAATGCTTCTTTAGACCCCACGATAATGGAGAGGGAAAGCTAACATTTTCTCGTTTACCTGGATTTCAGTGCTACATCCCGGATATCAAAACGTTTATCTCCGGACTTAACCAGATTATTCATTTGGAATCAATGTTCATTAGTTGATCACAGGTATTGTATGTTTGCTAAAGGCTCTGTTAATTGTTTGGCACAGAAGAGATTGCAAACTGCAGATCCTGAGCAAAAAAAACAAAGCGTTGGAGGAACTCGAAGGGTCAGGCAGCATTTGTGAAGGGAAATGGACAGATGATGTTGCTCTCCGGACTCTGAAGAAGGATAGCGATCCAAAACATCATCCCTCCATGGATGCTGCTTGGACCACTGTGGCATCTTGGAATAAGGAGGAATTTCCAGTCACGAGGGGTGACCACACCGTATGCAAGGAAAGAACAAGACCTAACTATAGGTGTAATATTTTCCATAGACCATTAGCACTAACACCCTCTGATAAATGCCACGCAGGAAAAACACAAATAAACTGCAGCTCAGGTAAAGAGGTATTTAAAACCAGAATGTACTGTTGAATAGAACATGTTAACCATCTCAAAGTTCCAACAAAGCAGTCTATGTGAGCCCACACCAGGTCTAACTGATGAATTACAAGTAATTACTTATGTAACTGATTAATCACAGTAATTACAAGCTACCAACAAGCCTCAGGTAACCCGAGTCTGAATGATCGTGTTCAAAGCTTTAGTAAAGAGCTGACAAGAAGAAAATTACAATTGAAATAAGCCTTAACATTGATTGAATTGATTGAAAGATGCATGAAAACAGGTCCTTGGGCCCAAAGATCTTAGAGCAGAGCAGCTCTAAGATCTTTGCTTGGGCCCACCAAGTCCACGCCCACCAATGATCACCCATTCACACTAGTTTTATGTTATTCCACTTTCACTTCCACTCCCTATGCATACAGGGCAATTTACAGAGGCCAATTAACCTACAAACCTGCATGTCTTTGGGATGTGAGTGAAGACTGGAGCACCCTGAGGAAATCCTAAGGAATTGTAAAACCTTCCTATGACTGCAATAGTTCAGGAACACAGTCCTTCTTCTTCCACATAAGGGCAACTAGAGATAGGCAATAAATACTAACCTTACTCTGAAACACAGATCGCACAAAGGAATTGTGCCTCACCCAGCACAAGCGCTGCATTTTCAGGGAAGAAGGCTCATCAGCGTCTCTTCTTCCTGAGGAGACTGAAGAAGGTCCATCTGTCTCCTCAGATCCTGGTGAACTTCTACCGCTGCACCATCGAGAGCATCCTTACCAACTGCATCACAGTATGGTATGGCAACTGCTCTGTCTCCGACCGGAAGGCATTGAAGAGGGTGGTGAAAATTGCCCAACACATCACCGGTTCCACGCTCCCCTCCATTGAGTCTGTCCAAAGCAAGCGCTGTCTGCGGAGGGCGCTCAGCATCGCCAAGGACTGCTCTCACCCCAACCATGGACTGTTTACCCTCCTACCATCCGGGAGGCGCTACAGGTCTCTCCGTTGCCGAACCAGCAGGTCGAGGAACAGCTTCTTTCCGGCGGCTGTCACTCTACTAAACAACGTACCTCGGTGACTGCCAATCACCACCCCCCCCCCCCCCCGGACACTTTTTTTTTTTTAAATTCAAATCGTTTGCTATGTCGCTCTTCAAGGGAGATGCTAAATGCACTTCGTTGTCTCTGTACTGTACACTGACAATGACAATTAAAATTGAATCTGAATCTGAATCTGAATCTGAATCTGAGACATCCGAATGGGACAATTTCAAGTGCACTCTTGTTATTTTGACCATATTAAAGCAGGTGCCGGACCATTAGTTGCCGGAAAAATTGGCGATGGACCTGTATCACTCTTACTTGCTGCATTTAGAACAACGTAACAAAGACATTTTTAAAAGAATAATTCTCTAAATATCTTGTAACAATTGGAATCCGGTTAATATTCTCATTATACTCAGCAAATAATCACCACAATTAGTGAAATTCCCGACATCATTTGTAGCTACGGTGATAAAGAAAATGGAAATGTCAGTGGGTCTGAATGAGATTACACTCGGGAAAAGTTAGAAGGGAAGAAATCAAGATTATTACTGGCTTCACACATACATCTATCTACACAAGCCCTCAGTCTGGTTCCTTCATGTCTTTTAGTCTAATAACTGTCTCAACTCACAGGCAGTTATTAATTTATTGAATGTATTGAATTTTTGTTCCATACATATTACCTATGTGCATTGTGTATACAGGCCTGTTATGCTGCTACAATATAGTTAGTCCTTATGACAATTAAACACCCTTGCTTGCTCTTCCCTTTCGATTTTGAGTGATTTAAATTTTCCAGTAAATGTAATTCAAGATAGAGGGTTTACAGAAAAGTAGAAGCCCATTTCATAACTGGGACAAATAAAAGAGAAAGAATCACCATGTTTTGGCTCCCGTAAGGAGCTGTGTTATATTCTCATTGATACAGAAGTCATCAATAGAGCCCTCCCGTCAGGAAGAGGCACAGAACAGCAGGATCGATTGCTGCCATTTGAAAGGCTCTTCCTTTATGCATTTTAATGCAACAAAGATAACGTTGACATCTATTTATAGGTCAATTCATCTATATACAGGCAAAATTAGCTTTCAACCAAAATACAATAACTCCAGGGTAGGATGAAACTGCTTACACAACAGAAATGTTCTGCCATTCATTTGCACCATGGTCGGATGGTTTCTTGTTCTTGGTTTCTTGGTCCTCCAAAATATTCTAAATAGAATTTAAACTGGAGGTGGTGGAGGGAGGACTTTAGCCAGGAAGGGTTTTTGGGAAGATAGAGCTACCTTAAATTTAGTTGCATCTGGTTGGGTATCTATGGTAGGGTGAAGACTATTCCATGCTTTAATTGTGCGGGGGAAGAATGATGGTCATTTGAGTCTGATTTTCCCACCTTTTGCAATTCCCACACTATTGTTTGCTTTTCAATGATGATGTCCAGGACATGGACTGGAGCACATTGCGTCTTGCTCCAGATCCCAGCAAGTGCAGTCTCCTGTGCCTCCGTGCATAACAAAGTTACTGACTGGGAACTGTGAAGTAGGATGAACATGAATAGATTTAGCATTTAGCAGCATGGATTAAATTGGCCAAATGGCCTTCCTTCTGTGCTGCACATTCATACAATTCTCTGGCAATTTGTAGGCTCACTGCATATACAGTTAATAATTCAGCAAAAAACTGCCGCAGCCCTAGTCACAAATTCCTAATAAGATTTAACCTGGTCTGCCAATCCCAGCAACAGCCTGCTTAATATTCACTGTCAACCTAATGCAACGAAGCATGAAAGAGATAAAAATAAAGACATAAAGTGGTGCTGTGTTCTTTGTCTGTGGATGGCATTGTACAAATGCAACCGCAGTCTAAGTTATCCCCAATATGTGACCTGGCCTTAGTAAATGCCAAGGTTAACTGGGGAGAAACCTTGATATGCAGTGGCTCAAATCTGCTCAAACGCCTGCACTTTCAGCGCCTCCAAATAAAGAACGATGGCCTGGCTACCTATTAAAGCACCTTTACAGGCAGTGAAGTAATTTTAAAGCGTGGTCATTCAGTGGCGGACTGGGTATAAAATTATTTGTTGCCAGGAGACAAAGGGGACCCACACACAACTACAATGCTATCATTTAACAGGGGGCCACTTGCCATCACTTGCTTTCACTTCATCAGAGGCC
Organism: Leucoraja erinaceus; assembly: GCF_028641065.1. Lineage (NCBI taxonomy): Eukaryota > Metazoa > Chordata > Chondrichthyes > Rajiformes > Rajidae > Leucoraja > Leucoraja erinaceus. The sequence goes on along the minus strand of NC_073392.1, from coordinate 17,029,596 downwards.
CACTTGCCATTGGGCAAGCTGACACCCTGGCCAGTCCGCCACTGTGGTCATTGTTCTAATATAGCCAATATTGTACTGCTAGCTCCCGCAAACAACAATGTGACGTCATAGTCTCTGATCGTCATTGAAAGATCAGTATTGACCAGAACAGTGGGGCAAACCCATCTGCCCTTCTCGAAATAATACTTTGTGACCTTATGCATTTTTTCACAGGCCAGATTGGTTTAGTTTAGTTTGGAAATACAGCATGGAAACAAGCCTCAAGTATCTTTGTGCTATTAATACACTGTAGTTTCAATTCACATTTTGTGGAACATTAAGTATACGATACCAGTGAGAATGAGATGCAACTTGCTAGTGGGTTGATTGACAAGGCTATATGCAGAAGGAAATATTTTACTTCAAAAAGTGCTGTACTCAAAAAACTGTCATTATTTGTTTCAGTTTTTTTTTGGTTTAGAGATACAGCATGATAATAGGCCCTTCGGCACACTGAGTCCGACCAGTGATCCCCGCACATTGACACTATCCTATAACACACTAGGAACATTTACAATTTACCGAAGCCAATTAACCTACAAACCTCTACGGCTTTTCAGTGTGGGAGGAAACGGGAGATCCTGAAGAAAAAAAAATCAAGCCACGGGGAGCACTTACAAACTTCATACACACAGGATATACACACAATAGTCAGGATTGAACCTGGGTCTCTGGCGCTCTAAGGAAGCAACTTTACCCTTGGTCTTGATTAAACTTCACTGAAAGACTGAACCTCCAATTGTTCAACATTACTGAGGCTGAATGAACCTCAGCCGCTCAATTCAACAGCATCTCAACTTCATTTCTGGCTTTGGTACCCTGTCACCTAACCCAATCTGATCAACATATTGTATAACTGTAACGCAACACTCCAACTTCTACACTCAATATGTGTAGAAAGGAACTGCAGATGCTGGTATATACTGAAGATAGACACAAAGAGCTGGTGTAACTCAGTGGGTCAGTCAGCATTTCTGGAGAAAAAAGGCTGGGTAACCTTTCAGGTCGGAACCTTTCTTCAGATTGAAGAAGGGACCTGACCAGATATGTTACCCATTCTTTTTCTCCAGAGATGCTGCCTGACCTGCTAAATTATTACAGCACTTTGTCATCTATCTCCACTACTCAATACCCTGACTGATGAAGGCCAAAGTACCAAAGACCTTCTTTATCATCCTATCTACCTGTGAAACCATTTTCATGGAAATGTTTAGCTGTAATCCTTGATCCCTCACCTCTCCAACACTCCCCAGGGCCCTACCATGCACTGTGACTTTTTTAAAAACATTTTGGCCTGTTGCTATTTATGCTTTATATCAGTTAGTGACAGGTTGCAGTGGTCTATTAATTTCCTAACCTGCACTTCTTTGGGATGTGGGTGGAAACCTAAGCACCCGGAAGAAGTCACCGCGAGAACGTGCAAATCTACACACAGACGGCACCCGAGGTCAGGATTGAACTTGTGAGCTGCAGTTGAGGAAAGATTTTCTTCCAGCCCTCACCCTTGAATAACCTTACTCTAATGTTGTTACTTGCCCTTTATTTGATCTGAAGAAATCATCTTGCTTCATCTACTGTATCAATGTATTTAATCATCTTAAAGCATTAGATCGCCCCATAACCTCGAGGAGAAACAAGCCTAATCTCTGCAATGTGCTCTCATAATTTAATTATTTTGGCCATATGTGAATGCAATTACTTTGATTTGAGATTTAAAGACACGATTTGTCATACTGGGTGTATGACATGTATTTGGTAATAGGATTAAATAAAAGAAAATCGGTTAGATTACACATGCTGTTGCACAACTCTAGTATGAAAGGGCTATTGTGCACTTTCAGGATATGTATAGTGAATCATTTTAAAATAATTTGTAATCCCCAAAATCTCAGTGAATTTATTTGACACTGAGTTGCACAAAGCAAGTAAGTGTAATCAGCAGTCTGTGCTGAGTTATATAAAGTGGGTGAATACAAACTTTCTCTTCTCTAACTCTGAGCAGGGAAGGAGAGGCGTTCAGTACAGCCATGGCTGCAGCTTCAAGTATTAATGTCAGATGTGAAGAAATAGTTAAATAAAAATAATAATTGTGACTTATTCATCTACAAAATTTGTTAAGTGCATGTCCTGCAATAGATCTTTTTCCTTACTTTTCACACATAAACAGTGGGTCAGCACAAGCTATGGATAGAAACATAGAAACATAGAAAATAGGTGCATGAGTAGGCCATTCGGCCCTTCGAGCCTGCACCGCCATTCAATACGATCATGGCTGATCATCGAACTCAGTATCCTGTACCTGCCTTCTCTCCATAACCCCCTACTACCTTTAGCCACAAGGGCTACATCTAACTCCCTCTTAAATATAGCGATGGGACACTCTTGGTGAATGTGGCAGCCGCAGTTTACTTTAGATGTTTAATTTTGGAGATACATCACAGAAACAAGTCCTTCGGCCCACTGAGTCTGCATCGAACCGCGATCACCACTAACATTCGCAGTATCCAACACACTAGGGACAATTTACAATTTCACCAAAGCCAATAAGCTACTGTACGTCTTTGGAGTGTGGGAGGAAACCAGAGAATGCCCATGCAGGTCACGGGGAGAACGTACATGCAGACAGCACCCGCCGTCAGGAACCAGAAACCTGCGTCTCTGGCGCTGTAAGACAGCAACTCTATGGCTGTGCTGCCCCTAATGCACATGGAAACAGTTCTTTAGCCCAGCAAATCAGTGCTGATCATCAAGTGCCTATTTTTACATTGATCCTACCATCAACCATTTCATCAAATTCCGCTCACCAGATACTATCGCTCACTGAGACAGGAGAGGTAATTAGCAGTGAATTATCTATCAGCCTGCATGTCTTTGGGAAATTGGAACCCCCATAGGCGAACATGAAAACTCCACATAGACAGCACTGAGGTCAGGATTGAACATGAAACCAGCTCTGTTAGGCATAGACTCAGCACGTGACTGTGTCAGGATTGAACCTGGGTCACCATTCTGTGTTCTACAATAGGCAAATGTTCAGGCCCCCCCTGACTCTGACCAATTTTCAACAGCTAGTGGTGAATCTCTGGACTGTGCCACTCTTCCAGTTCTTGGCTATCTTATAATCACCATTCTGTAGGGGATCTTCTACAATCCTACACCATAAATGTTGGCTGGCCCCGAATGACTACTCCTGCACCTAATTTCTATGTTTCTATGTCTATGTTTCTAATACTGCTGCCCCGCTTTTTCACCACTATCACTTTCCCTGTAGCTCCCTATGACACCGACCTCTCCACCTGACTTTCCTTCTTAAGGCTCATCATCTTATACCTGTCCATTTTCACCAAGCATTGTCAGCAAATCTAATAAAAAAAGAACTGCAGATCCTGCTTTAAACCAAAGAGATGCAAAATGCTGGAGTAACTCAACGGGTCAGGCCGCTTCTTTGGAGTAGGTGACGGTTCGGGTCAAGACTCTTCCTCAGCCACAAAACGTCACCTATTCCTTTTCTCCAGAGATGCTGCCTGACCCGCTGAGCTAAGTGCCTGTCCCACTTAGGCGACTTTTTAGGCGAGTGCAGGAGACTCTGCACTCGCTACATGATCGCCACATGGTCGCCACATGTTCGCTGGTGGTCTCTGGTGAGTCTCCTTCATGGTCGCGAGGAGTTCCCGTATTCTGGGAACACATCGCGGCCTCAGTATGGTCGCCATAAATTTTTCAACATCTTGAAAATTTTTCTACGACCAAAGATTGGTCGCCATGGAGAAAATCGATACTTTTGTAGTCGTCGGTGCAGGTGTAGTGGGGTCACCATGTTGTTATGGGCAGTTGTGGAAGCCGTAGGTAGTATTAATTAATCACCATTGCTGACCGGGCAATTTCATTGGCTCATTGGGGGAAAAAAATCATAAGCACAAGTTTTCAGAACCAAGGAGAACCGACCGGCAATGTTAAATGCTCGTCGAACTTCACAGCTGCGTATCTCTGGCTTATTAAAAGTTGTCTGGTTTCTTAAAAGTGTCTCCACTCCTTCTCCCCCCCCCCCTTCTCCCCCCTTCTCCCCCCTTCTGACCCCTTCTGCTCCTTCTGCCCCCTTTCCCCCCCTTCTCCCCTCTCCCCCTCCTCTTTTAAATGACTTACCGTACACTGTGCTAGCCGTCTTAACTTTCCTGTTCATCGCGGTGTGTGTTTGTATCATCTTGGCTTTGCACCGTGTGAATTTCAGACAGCTCTCCCCTGCTTTCCCTGGCCCCCGCCTTTGCGATGTGTTAGTGTGTGTATGTCCCACTCTGACAATCGCCATTCCAGTTCCCGGTTTTTCAGCGAGTGCCGCGAACTTGACAGTCGCCGGCAGTCCTCTGAAATATCGCCCAAGTGGGACAGGCCCTTTACTCCAGCATTTTATGTCTTTCTTCGGTGTAAACCAGCATCCGCAATTTCTTCCTACACAATTAATTTAACATCCTTGTTGTACTTTTAATTTTGGTATCTGTAAAGCACCCTGGGATATTTATCTTTGAAAAATGCAACATACAGTAAATGCAAATTGTTGCATCTGGTTGTATTAAATAAAATGAACCTTAACCACTTTTAGATTTATCGTTGTAGTAAAGCATCAAAAATATGATGCCAATCATGTCAGTTTGGAGCTAATTTTATTTTGTTATTTACAAACATGTTTATGACTGCAGTGAGTTTTTGGCTCGTTAAATTGACAATGAACTTGCATGTGATTTTGAAAATGAACCGCTCATTAATAAATCAGGGTGATTTACTTGATTTCCACCTCCGTACTATATCCTGCAGATGGCTAAAACCCTATAGTTTATCGTGAAACTACCCTTCCTGCCTACTGCAACCTCCTTTCACTGCCTCAAGGACCTTCTCCAATCTAGATCACGTCATCTTTTCACGAGGACAACTATTTCCGCCTCAGTAAGTTACAATGTTTGAAATTGTTCTGTCACAGTTACATTTTAATGGGCTGTTTGATGTTGGGAAGAAAATTGAATTTATTAAAGCTCCTCAGATTTCAACAAAGCTGTCTCTCCAGTGGGTGGCAACCAGTCTGTCATGCTGAGCAGTGAAGAGACCAAATCATCGTGGAGGAAGATTGCACACGATTTTCTCCACCCACCTGCCCCCCCTAAGTTTGCAAATTCTCATTAGTTACAGGCTCCACGCTTTGTTATTAAATTTGATTCTACGCCGTGGCAGGAGCAGTTTGAAAGCCTAGTGAAAGAGCAGGGATCCTCGTAAAAACTCTGCCTGACTCATCAGTATTATAGGCAAATACCTTATCACTGAAGTATTATAGGCAAATACCACCCACTGAAAGAATATTGTTGCACGATTCTGAAGAGTGCGGAGAAAACATGTCCCATTGACAATGTGATTCAGCGTAGCCTAGACAAAGCAGGATAATGAATGCAACAGGGATGTTCAAGATTCAAGTTTCAAGAGAGTTTATTGTCATGTGTCCCAGGTAGGACAATAAAATTCTTGCTTTGCTTCAGCACAACAGAATATAGTAGGCATGAATACAGAACAGATCAGTGTGTCCATATACCATTATATAAATATATACACACATGAATAAATAAAACAGATAAAATGCAAATAAACAAATAATGGGCTATTAATGTTCAGAGTTTTGTTTGAGGAGTTTAATAGCCTGATGGCTGTGGGGAAGTAGTTATTCCTGACCCTAGACGTTGTAGTTTATACCACAATCTATCCTTTCGGATACTGAGTGCCAGCTACAGTGTCACAGCCAGTGGAGCTGCTGCGTTACAGTCTCTGACCCAAGCTCAATCTTAACTTCCAATGCGTAGGAAGGAACAACAGATGCTGGTTTACATTGAAGTTAGACCCAAAATAGTGGAGTAACTCAGCGGGACAGGCAGACCTTTCTGGGTCTCAACCTGAAACGCCATCCATTCCTTCTATCCAGAGATCACAAACGAGTCCAATTCATTTGGTCCCTTTTTGTATTATTCTCATTAGCACATTTTTAAAATCAATCTGCAATTTCCATTTCTATATTGACAGCCAATGAAGTCACTGCTGCTGTCCTGCACATAATTCCTCCACTAGAATATTCAGAAGTTGTAGAATATTGGATGATATTGCTTTCACTGTATTGCCGTGCCAAAGCAACCCCATCCAACGTGACAACTGAGTCTTGTAATCCAAGAAACACTGGGAAGAGTTTATGTGATTTGTGCTGCTCCCACTCTACTGTTTCCAGCTCAGAATTTGGCAATCATTTTTTCAAGTTGCATTAACTAACAAGTTAAGACCCTTGCATTATGCCCAATTGGGGAATTCCATTGCATTTCTGTAATTATATTGCACATAACCAACTGTCTAATTATTAAAGCAGAAACCTCCCTATTAAAAATTAATGGGCTGCAGTTTTTAATTGGGAAACTTTCCAAATGGTTGCTCGATCTACAGTATTCATGCATTCCGCTGTACGTTATTTTTAGACAGGCTGTAAACCATTCATATTTATCCTGTCTATATATAATGCATAATGAAAGGCAGTATGTGCATATTAAGCATTCACACCTGGGTTTTATAGATCAGGAACTGTACCCTGTGGAGTGATGAAACAAATAGCAATGGTCTCTTCAAAGCCATCAAACTACCAGTACTGGAGACTGGATCTGCAATTGCTATGATCTGCCTGAGCTAAGCCAATATTTTATGGCACAGAGAGCATTCAAAAGTATCATTAAAATAATCAATTTATTGATTTGTCATGAAGGGAGATAGAGTGTTGCTATGGCAATGAGAGCCATATTACTTTCTACATCTGTTCATTATATTTGTGATCAAGATTATTATTATGTGTATAGAAAAGAGAAAATGTGCGGTGTTCTTTAGCATCTTAACACAATCTCAGGGCATCCCAAAGCATTTCACCATCAGTGAATTATTTCTGAAGTTCGACTGTTGTGCAGCCAAATGTCGGAGCTACAGTAATGAGCAGATAGCAAATCATGAATTAAAGCACAGAGAGTTTAATTGTGCTCGATTTTGGCTGAATTGTGCAGGAAAGTGGGAGCAATGTGAAATAAAGTCTTCAAATACACAGTCTTCTGACCAAGAGATATGAATATTACCGCTGACATTTAAAAACAGAATGTTTGCAATGATTTCCCAAAAGCAAAATCTTAAGTGCAACTATCTTTAGTTGTTTCATTAATGGCTACCCATTTCATCATAAGATCAGAAATGATTGCACCATTTTCAATTCCATTTGCAACTCCTCAACAGATGAAACAGTCCATGCATGCATGAACCATGGGTTGATATGTGGCTATTAACAACAGAAGTGGCATGCAAAAACCTTCTCCATCAAGAGTGAGTCCAATTGCCTACACTTGCTATTCAATTACATTACCATTAATGATTCCCTAAACTTCAATATCCTGGGGAGTCACAGGCGTGAAATACTAGATGCCATAGCTTTAAGATGAAAGAAGTAAAGCTTAAAGGGGATTTGCAAGCCAGATATGTTTCCACAGAGAGCAGAAGGTGCCTGGAAACACACTACCAATGGAAACGGTGGAAGCAGACACAACAGCAATGTTTCAGAAGCATTTTGGCATTCATGTGTACAGAAAGGGAATTGAGAGATACAGATCATATGCAGCTTAAATTGAACCAACTCTGCTCAATGGACAGGGTTTAGAGTCTAACATCTGCCTGTTTTGATGTAAAGGTGATGCACTTCGCATCCAGCTCCTCTTTTTCCATTTGCTGGTGTCCTGCCACTGAGCTGAAGGGGGTGCATGGCCACCATCTTGGATCAGGTGATGATCTGCCAAACTCTTTCAGGAAATATGCTGAACAGCAATGCAGATAACCATGTTTTTAATGGAGCATTGGCTTAAGGTAAATTCAATCCAGGTCATTGAGTTGGAAAAGTAAAGGTAGTGAAACAGGATAAATAGCATAAATACTTCCATCGCAGCCCTTTCAACTTCTGCTCACAATAATGCCAGCTAATGCCATCAGCTATTCCCTCTCATCAGCTATTGTAACCTCGCTCACCTCCATTTGCAGACAACATGAAATGCTCTACCGTTTCAAAACCATTTGACTATATTTCCCCTCGCAGCAGGGATTGGAAGAAGTGAGCTTCTGCTTAATGGTTGTATGTAGCCAATTCGCAGAATTATACTTTTTAAAACCCCGTTGATGAAATACTGAAGTGCTAATGAACAAGGTTCTGAAGTTGTTTCCCCTGATGAATGGAGACTTATTAAAAAAATTGTTAGCTTGTGAGTGCATTTGATGATCCCACACCCATTCTGGAGAGATGCCCTGCTGTGGTATACTCAGCAGGGATATTCCTGCAAACACTTTCCCCTGCATTTCAGGGGAAGATTAGATAAAGCAGAGACATTCAGTGTTATCCTATATACATTTTCTTCAGAAACTTGAACACTGTCAGGTGAACAGGCAACAAATATGATCAGAATATTTTTTTCTTTTAAGTCAGACAAGTTAACTTGCTGATACTTTTAAAGTGGAGATTGATTGCTTCTTGATTAGTTGGGGTGTCAAAGGCAGGAGAATGTGGTGGAGAGGGAAAAATAGATCAGCCATGATCAAATGGCACAGCAGATTCAATGGACCGAATGACATAATTCAGCTCTTATGGTCTGATGTCCAACGAGAGGAATTTTTATGTTTGAGCAGTTAAATTAAGTTAACTGGGTTGTAACTCCTGCCCTGTTGTTTTCCTGCCTGTGAAATAATGTAGGTGTATCACTGGCGTCTACCCTCTCCACATCATTGAGTCATAGAGTCATAGAGTCATAGATACAGTGTGGAAACAGGCCCTTCGGCCCAACTTGCCAACATTGGCCAACATGTCCCAGCTACACTTGGGACGAGTGAATGTGAATTTGTGTGAATTCACTTTGTGAATATATGGAGAAGCATGTGCATGAGAAAGATTAGTCAAAGATTGGAGAAGAGTGTGGGGGGACAGTTGTGGACATCAACTGATCTAAATAATAGAGCTTACAGACCACTGGGCCAGAGTGGCCTCACATCAGTTCCCTCCTTAATCTGTTGCAAGGCCCTTCTATTTCTTTCCTCCTCATGCATTTATTCAGCTTCTCTTAAACCTATCTCTGCTGCAGGTGTACGGTAATGGAACACAGCTATTAGGGTCCCTGCCTCACAGCTCCAGTGACCTGGGTTTCATCCTGATCTCAGGTGTTATCCAAGTGGAGTTTGCCTGTTCTCCCTGCGACTGTACGATTTGCCTAACTTATCAAATGCGTGTGCATAAAGTGTAAGAAGGAGCTGCAGGTGCCGGTCCATACCAAAGATAGACACAAAGTGCTGGAGTAACTCAGCAAGTCAGGCAGCATCTCTGGAGAAAAAGGATGGGTGACATTTCAGGTCTGAAGAAGGATTCTAAACCAAAACATCACTCAGAAATGTTCTCCTGAGATGCTGCCTGACCTGTTGAGTTACTCCAGCACTTTGTGTCTATCTTCAGCATGTGTACAGGGGCACAGCACAGGGACAGGCCCTTTGGCCCACAATGTCTGTGGTGACCACAATTCTAAACTAGACTAATCGCACCTGGTTCCATATCCCTCACACTGCCTGCATGCTCATGTGCCATTCTAATAGCCATTAAACATCACCATCATATCTGCCTCCACCATCACACCTGGCAACGTCTTCCTGGAACCAACTACCCTTATATTAAAAAATTGCCCTGTGTACTGTATCTTCAACTTTCCTGCTCTCACCTTACAACTATGTCCTCCAGTATTTAATCCATATTTATCCAGTATTCTGAATTTCCATCGTGGGAAAACCTTATCTGTGCCTCTCATAATATTATACATTTCTATCAGGTCTCTCTTCAACCTCCGACAATCAAGAGAAAACACTGCAAGTGGGTCCAACCTCTTCTAATAACTAGTACCCTCCAATACAAACAACATAATTGTAAACATCCTCTGCACCCTCTCCAAAGTCTCCACATACATCCTGCAATGGGATAACCAGAATTGCAGACAATACTCCAAATGGGCGAAGAAGGGTTTCGACCCGAAATGTCACCTATTCCTTCTATCCAGAAAAACATTCCTGTCACACTGAGTTACTCCAACATGTTGTGTCTACAGTGTAAACCAGCATCTGCAGTTCCTTCCTACACAAAGCAGTGGGGTTGTCTTACAGGGTGACTTTAACATGCAAAATATTGACCGGGACTTGCTCAATGCCCAAGGCTTAGACAGGGCAGAAGTTGTGGGGTGCATCAGTGAAGGGGGTAATCTACACGAGGAGAGCTCTGGGATCTGCAGATGTATGGGGAAGGATCAGCAGTTAGTTGGTGAGAACAGCAAGGCAGCAGATTCTGTGAAGAATGAATGAGGATTGGCTGGTTGGGCGCAATCAATGGGGAAATAAGGCCCAAGTGAACACTGATCAGTGCGGGTTTTATACATGAGGGGAGTGAAGATTCAAACAGAATAATGGAACTCCCAGCTTGCTAGGCTGACCCAAGACTAATAAATGGTTTGAATGTGGAGACTTTTCCTGTTAAAAGATAACAATGATACCCACTCAGGCAAACTGCACTCTCTGCGATATCAGATCTGAGGTCAGCCAGCTATTGAACAAATGACAGGCAGACAAAGTACAATCATTGGAAGGTCAAAGGAGAAAGCGTTGAGTCCGACAGGCAGTTGGAGAGGAAGCTTTGTGGAGCTTTTCTGTTTCGAATAAGGCCAGGAGGTCAGAATGGATAAAGGAAATGGTTTAAAGATCTTCTTCTGGAGCAGAAACCCTATGTAATGGCAAGGGAGAGAATAGATACTTTTTTTTTCTGAAATTACATCTTACTAGGCCAGACTGCACCTGGGGAATATCATCTTCAAATCTGCTCTTCCCACATAGAGAAGTGAGTGCAAGAAAGGTCCACGAGATCGATTCCTGAAGGATGGAATGTCTGTTCATTGAGGAAAGCTAAAGCGACCCGTGTTTAGAATTTCTGTTCAGTGTTGCAAGATCTTTTTAAACAGTTGCCTCAATGATATCATGTCTATCTCTGAAATTTGTGGCATTGAGCTGATCTAAGTGTGACTCATTTAAATCCCGACTGACTTCTATACACGTGCGTGTTGAACTTGGCGAAGAAGGTAAATGGTTTCCTTGATGTGGCTCTGGAACACAGCCTCTGCTGTTCCATGAATGTAGAAGTCCACTTATTTGGGCAAATTGTGTCCACTGGTGATAAAACATTGGGGATACTAAACAGATCAGGCAGCATTTATGGAGAAAGAAACAGAATGGAAATGAGGATGGATTTCTTGAGCCAGAGAGTGGAGAATCTATAGAATTTGTTACCACGTATAGCTGTGGAGGATGTCACTGGGTATTTTTATACTGGAGTTAGTCTTTTGGCCACACCAACCATCAATCATCCATTCACACTGATTTTGTTATCGTATTTTCACATCCATTCCCTGCACATGAGGGGAAATTTACACAGGTCAATTAACACGTCTTTGCGATGTGGAACAAACACCTTGGGTCACTGGAAGAAGGTGCAAACTCCACTCAGATATCTAAGGTCAAGATCCAACCCGAGTCTATGTAAAGTCTTGATTGGGTAGGTTAGCTGGTGAAAGTGACATTGACTCACCAAATGTTTTATCATTACTATCTAGACAAATATTGAATACTCACCTAAAACATGACAAGAATAATCATGGCACAGCATTCAAATCCATATCTGACATAGAGCCAAACATCATTTTATTGCTAACAAATATATTTGAAGTTTTTTGATTCTGTACAATGTGTTTCTACCCCCAAGATATGATAGTTGGCAATAGAAATGTATTACCATAATGTATTTCATTGCTAAGCATACTTGGGAGATTAATGGAATGACCTCATTATTTGGAGGAACATACGTATCCTTCGTGAATTGCATGTTTGAGAACTGAATCCAAATTGATCCTGCAATGCACCTTAACTCATCGGTTCACCAAGTGAAACATCAGAAAGTAATGCACCCTGCAAGAGAAATTAAATGGAAAATATAAATTTCCAACTGAAATTTGTCACGACTCTTCACTGCTGCAGGGATGTGAGGCATTTCTTTGTGGAACTGAAAAATCATCCAATTATTATCATTATTTTTTTTTGCTTCAGGTTCAGTTGAAACAGAAAAAAGAATCAATAATTTATCACTTAGCACTTTCTCCTTGGCTCACAACCAGCAGAATCATGACTGTTGGGGTTGCTTCTCCTTCACACCGACTCTCTTTGTCACCCCGCTCTGAATGTTTTGTATTTTGGTTGTAATTAACTGAAAGACTTTATCTCTGGAACTGTGAAGCAAGGATTCTAGCTATTTGGTTCTATCTACTTGACTTTAACTCAATCTGCCTCATGATGGCACATTCACTTAATTGTCTTGAAGACGCCTCACATGCTTCCTGTTAGGGTCAGATTTAGAATGTAACATTATGGCTCCCTTGTCCAAATCACTGCTGAATTTATGAATAGTTGGGGCCCAAGCACTGACCTCCACGCTACTTCACTTGTTATAGCTCGCCTAAACACCCATTTATGTTTCCTGTTTACCAAACAAGTCAACTAACCAGGGTGCTGGAAGTAGTTCACTTTACCCAGGGCCTCACTATTACCCTTTATCTTGCGAGAGTGCTGCTAATACTGTGGGATTAGGTTATTATTTGCAATATTTAGCACCACAATCCAGAGATGACATTCTAGGCAATGAGGCTCATGATCTTAAATACATAAATGGATGGAAGTTGTGCTTCAGTTACTTTAACTCCTGTTTGCACTCATTTCTGGGCCCTACACTTCACCTACTACAGGCAGAGTCAGAACAGGGTCCCCAAGGCTCAAGTTAGATCAAGATTTAAATCAGTAAGTGCAAATGTGGCATCAGTGTGGTCTGAATATAATCTGCAGGTTGATCAAATATTTTAAGGTAAAAATATTTATGTTTATGAATCAAAGCGGAAGGAGGTGTCCAAAGCAAAAATGAACCATTAGCTCATTGAATGGAAGAACAGGCTAATGGTCTCAATTGTATATTCTTGTGTTATTTGATGGACGCAGAATGGCTGAGTCTAAAATTTCCTAAATCAATTTTCCTCTTTTAAAACCATTGACATAAAATAAAACTTTTAACTTATTTTTTTATTCCACTTCCATTTAATTTCAGCACTGGGACATCTGCCTATCAACACCCCATCACTTGCATCTACCTATCACTCACCAGAGATGGACACAAAAAGCAGGAGTAACTCAGCGGGACAAGCAACATCACTGGAGAGAAGTGTCACGGCGGATTTTCATATCTTTCAGGAAATTAGCACCCTGGCCGCTAAAAGGATGAGCATGGTTGAAGGGGGTGTTTTCGAAACGCATGCGAGCTCAATCACGGAGACCTTCAGAGCTTCTTCACAGATAAGTCTTTGAAAACACAGTCTTGAGATGAATAAATGCTTTATTGTTGATAGAAAACTGTAAGAGACATCCGAATTTCTTCCAACTGGTTACTACAATCTTCATCGCACTCCAGCTTATTACTTTAAACATTAGAAAACTCCTCATGTCTCCATTACACTGGAATGATCTCCTTTAGATCTCGCATGGACCCTGCATGATCTGGCATGGTCGAAGGGTTAACCTTCTCCTTACCCACTAAAAACTAAACTTCTGCGCAAGCATCTAAGCTCCAAACATGCCCAAAAACACGTTATAAATCCCGCCCACAATATAACGGGCAGTCTAAAATTTAAAGGCACATGCCATCATCAATGACATGCAAAACAGGCCAAATGGCCACAACAAGAAGGAATGGGTGACGTTTCGGGTCGAGACACTTCTTCAGAGATGCTGCCTGTCCCCCTGAGTTACTCCAGCTTCGGTTTAAAGCAACATCTGCATTTGCTTCTTACAATAGACAATAGACAATAGGTGCAGGAGTAGGCCATTCGGCCCTTCGAGCCAGCACCGCCATTCAATGTGATCATGGCTGATCATCCCCAAACAGTGCCCCATTCCTGCCTTCTCCCCATATCCCCTGACTCCGTAATTTTACACATTCGTATCACCCACCAGGCTTTGTATGGCCCGCTCCTCTCTTCCAGCTTTCTCCCCACCACCATGATCGGTCTGAAGAAGGGTCCTGACCTAAAACGTCACCCATCCATATTCTCCTGACCTACTGAGTTACTCCAGGAGTTTGTTCCCCCTGTGACCACGTGGGTTTTCTCCTGGTGCTCTGGTTTCCTCCTGTCTCCCAAAGATGTGCAGGTTTGTAGGTTAATTGGATGTTTTAAATTTTCCCTAGTGCGTAAGAGAACTAATGCACAAGTGATTGTGCTCAGTGTGAAATTGGACCGAAGGGCCTACTTCCATGCTGTGTCTATAAACTAAACTAAACTAAACTAAATAAACTAAACTAAACCAAACTAATCTAAGCAGAACTAAACTAAGCTAAACTAAGCTAAAGTAAACTAACCACTTTATGTCAACCTTGATCATTTAGTTATTCTACTCAAACATTCCTCAATAGCTAAAACAAAACGCTTCAAATACCATGTGCCATTCCTTCACTGGACCACAGAAGAAACCTTAGAATGTGTAGGAAGGAACTGGAGATGTTGATTTAAACTGAAGATAGACACAAAATGCTGTAATAACTCAGCGGGACAGGCAGCATCTCTGGATAGAAGCAATAGGCGATATTTCAGGTCAAGGCCCTTCATCAGACATCTGAACATCTGAAGAAGGGCCTCAGCCCCCTGCTGTACTCACTCTATACCCATGACTGCGTAGCCAACCACAGTGCGAACTCCATCATCAAGTTCGCTGACGACACCACTATTGTGGGGCGTATCACTGATGGGGATGAGTCAGAATATAGAAGGGAGATCGAGCAACTGTCCATATGGTGCCAGCGCAATAACCTGGCCCTCAACACCAGCAAAACCAAGGAACTGATTGTGGACTTTGGAAGGAGTAGGAAGGGGACCCACAGCCCAATTTATATCAACGGGTCGATGGTTGAAAGGGTCAAGAACTTCAAATTCCTGGGCGTGCACATCTCTGAAGATCTTTCCTGGTCCGAGAACACTAACGCAATTATCAAAAAAGCTCATCAGCGCCTCTACTTC
Source organism: Leucoraja erinaceus (assembly GCF_028641065.1). NCBI lineage: Eukaryota > Metazoa > Chordata > Chondrichthyes > Rajiformes > Rajidae > Leucoraja > Leucoraja erinaceus. The sequence continues at coordinate 17,014,342 of NC_073392.1, read as the reverse complement.
CTGAGAAGATTACGGAGAGTCGGTTTGTCAAGGAAGACTCTCTCTAACTTCTACAGGTGCACAGTAGAGAGCATGCTGACCAGTTGCATCGTGACTTGGTTCGGCAATTTGAGCGCCCTGGAGAGGAAGAGACTACAAAAAGTAGTAAACACTGCCCAGTCCATCATCGGCTCTGACCTTCCTTCCATCAAGGGGATTTATCGCAGTCGCTGCCTCAAAAAGGCTGGCAGTATCATCAAAGACCCACACCATCCTGGCCACACACTCATCTCCCTGCTACCTTCAGGTAGAAGGTACAGGAGCCTGAAGACTGCAACAACCAGGTTCAGGAATAGCTACTTCTCCACAGCCATCAGGCTATTAAACCTGGCTTGGACAAAACTCTGATTATTAATAACCACTTTCTGCTATTTGCACTTTATCAGTTTATTTATTCATGTGTGTATATATTTATATCATGGTATATGGACACATTTATCTGTTTTGTAGTAAATGCCTACTATTTTCTGTGTGCTTAAGCAAAGCAAGAATTTCATTGTCCTACACAGGGACACATGACAATAACTCACTTGAACTTGAACTTGAACCTGAAACGTCACCCATTCCTCTATCCAGAAACCTTAGAAAGTACCTGGCTAAGATCTAAAGCAGGACAACTGGACACGACCAAACAGTGTTGACAATACCTGGCGCTGTGAGAAAAGTAAAATGATCCATAATGTCTCCACTCATCATGCATTGATTCAGCAGAGAATAATCAAAGTCCAAGCTTGCTTTTGTTGTTTAAATGTTCTAATTACAACATTTGTCAATCAAGGCTTCACAGAAGTGGTACTGGAATGAACAATGAAGAGTACAACACCTCATTAATCAGAGCCTCTTTCAGAAGAATACAAATTTGCATCTCTCTCCGAGGGTTTCATTTCACTTTAATGTTATTCATTAAGTTTTGTTATTCATTTCTGTTTGTAATCTACTGGATGATTTTTTTTAAATTGCATTAGCTGAAACAAATACTCTCTCTGCGACAAAAAATGAAAGAAATGTTTTATAAACAAACACTCACATTTCAATTAATTAGCAAATATGAGTTTACTTGGGACTGGTGGCAAAAAAATGCCTCATTGATTTCTGAATATGCTTAGATTCAGAAGAAGATACTTTGAACTAAATTGCGCAAGGGAAAAGCATTTGAGGTTATATTCATGAAGAGAACCTGAAGAGTACTGTCAGCATCAGACTGGTTCCACCAAGATGCAGGACAGAACGCCACAGGAGATCCTTCTTCCCTGTGGCTGTCAAACTGTACAACTCCTCCCCCTTCTGTCATGGGGTAGACTGACCCCTCCCCCCCCCCTCCCCAATCTTTGCACATCCCCAATCCTTCCCACTCGTCACTTTAATTTCATGTTTCATGTATTTTGTGTTTTTGTGATTGTTGGCAGTCCTCCCGGGATAAATAAAGTTCTGTCGTATTGTATAATTTCGTATTTAGTAAGGGCTTTGCAATATTCAAGTGCACAACTGATCAGAAAAGCAGGAGGCACAAGGGACTGCTGATTCTGTAATCTTAAATAAAACACAAAGTGCAGGAGTAACTCAGAAGGTCAGATAGCAACTCTAGAGGACATGGATAGGTGACGTATCGGGTTGGGATCCTTCTTCAGGTTGATTGTATTAGGGGAGGGAAAGCTGGAAAGCTGGAAAAGAGGGAGAGCAGAACATGGTGAGTGATAGGTGGATTCAGACGATGGGGGTTTGGTTGGCAAGATGGGTAGACAAAGCCGACAGATGGATAGGAGACAACAAGGTTTCAGATAAGGAGTGAAGAGGAGTGAAGTGTGAATCCGGAGGGAGGGATGGGGGTGAAATGAGTGTGCATTGGGACAGGGTGAAGGGGGTGGGGGGGTAACACAGGAAAGAAAGGGAGGTAAAAAGGAGAGTATCTAAAGTCAGAATATTCAATGTTCATACCATTGGGTTGTAAGCTCCCCAGTAGAGAATGGGGTGCTGTTCCTTCAGTTTGTGTGCGGCCTCCATCTGGCACTGATAGACGATAGATTAGCACAGATGCAGGTAGAATAGATCTTAGAATCTGATGACCTTATATTTCTTTCCGTGTAGGTTTACCATTGGGATGAATACATCTCCCATTAATTTCCATGGAGGAATTGATGAGTATGTCTCACCAACCATTTCCATAATAGCGCATTCTTAAATATCAAGTTAATTACAGTAGCTCCATATTTTGCAAATGTTAATCTATTCACTGTGTGCCTAAAATGATCACTTGAAAACCTCATTACTTGTTGAGAATCAATCCACTTCTCAATAAGTAAATGTCTCAAGATTTTGAACTGTTCCATTAACTATCAAATGTAATTTCCTTTTCTGGGTGTCTGTGGGGTGACATCAATGTTATCCAAAGAGAACAGTTTATGTGCAATGATGAATATCTGGGAGTGAGATAGACGCAGAGAACTCGTAATTTAAATACACAGTGACAGACATCCTGTAGTTAATCACAAACTGAATTATTCTTTGAGCAGCGAGGATAATTTCTGTGGAGAATAATGGATGCACAGGTGCTGTGATTTGAATTCTGTAACTTAGTGGCAGGTTTCAGACAATTTGGTCACAGAAAAATATAGAAACCTTAATGTTAAGCATCTAGATCAGAACATTCAGTCAAGGAGTTGCGATCATAGACCATGAAGGCCTTTACAAAACTTACTTTGAATCATTATTTGAATCTGAGGTAAATTTATCCAAATTTACATTACCTGGAATTATCCGTCAAGAGTCAAGAGTATTTTATTGTTATACTAGACCAAGTGGGACCCGTTGGGCATCGTCTCCCAAGGCAGTATTCCACCACTGACCCATAGCCCCCAACTGCGCAGGCGCGGCTGAGGGGTTCCCGTTGTGACACCAGAGATCCCCGTTGTGACGTGAGTCACGGCAACCCTCCCCCACAGTGTCTCACCATCGCTCTTCCTACCCCTATCCGTCTCGATTCACACTCATCCCCCAGCACTCCCCCCCTTCACCCTCTCTCTTATTTCCCCTCTCCTCCCTCCCCATTCCCTTCCTCCCTCCATAACCCCTCTCCCCTCCCTATCGCCCTCCTATCCCTTTATCCCCCAACTCCCCCACTCCTCACCTCCCCGCTATCTCACCCCCACTCTCCCTGCTTATCTCCCCCTCCTCTCCCGCTATCCTCCCTCCCATACTCTCCCTCCTCACCTCCCCCACTTCCCTCCCTTCTCCCCTCCCTACCCCCCTCCTTTCCCTCTATCCCCCAGCTCCCACACTCCTCAACTCCCCCTATCGCAGCCCACCACAATGAAAAACGCAATGATTTATTTGTAAATTAAACCTCTCCCCTGTCCCAACAATGAACATTGCAATGGGTTTTGTAAATGAAACCTCCCTGCAGGAATTTGATTAAAACTGAGTTTTTTTTGAAAATCACAGATTTTCATGTAAATTAGTATCAGGATCCCATTGTGACATCATTGTGAATACAAACGGAAGAATTTGAATAAAACGGATTTTTTTAAAAGCAGGTTTTTATTTAAATGAGTTTTGGGATCCCATAGTGACATCACTGTGACGTCGTACGCTGCTAACGGGCAGTGCAAGTGGAAAAGTGATTTTTGTAAAAGTGGTTTCTGTGCAGTTTAAAATGTGACTAACTTATAAAATCAATCTGAATGAAACCTGCCACGGCACACCACAGGACAATGATGAGTAATGTGCGCAAAAAATTCCACCCCTATCATGTACCGTATTGGCATAGTTTCAGAACCACTCACACACTCACACGCATGCACAGAAACAAACAAGATGAGAGTTTTAGTAATATACTAGACTAATTAGGACCTGTTGGGTCCCAACTTCACACAGGAGGGCTGGTCCCCCCAACACAATATTCCACCTCTCCACCAATTCCAATATTGCTGGCCAGTTGGGGGTGGGTTCTGGAGTGCTAGGATGGGTTTTGTGGGCCGAAGGGGCTGGTTTCTTGAGTACTAGTATGGAAATTGTGGGCCAAATGGATTATTGGGCTGGCAGCTGAGTAACTCAGGTCTGGCAGCTCGGAAACTGCCAGAAATTCTGCTAAATACAGGTGACAGACTCTGTGAGAGAGAAGGGGGAGAGGGTGGACAAACAATTTTAGACATTTTCATCTTTTTTTACAGATCACAGCAATTAAAATGTGAATGAGTCTTAAAACATTGCAGGTCCAACCTCACAGCACTCCAAGCAGAGTGCAGGCAGCAAGTCCAACCGCATAGCACTCCAAGCAGGGTGCGGGCAGCAAGTCCAAACCCACAGCCCTCCAAGCACTCCAACAGACACACACACACACACAGACACACCTACAGAGACACACACACAGGGACACACAGGGACACACACAGGGACACCCAGAAACAGGCAATCACACAAACCTATATACACAATCACACACACACACTCAGACACACATGCACAAAAAGACACTCACACGCATACACACACAAAAACGAACACACAAACACAATGACACACAAACACACACATAAACACAAAGACACAAATACACACACACATACACATAGATACACACACAAACAAAGACACACAAACAAAGACACACACACACACACACACACACACACACACACACAGGCACATACACAGACACACACACACACACACACACACACACACACACACACACACACACACACACACACACACACACACACACACACACACACACACACACACACACACACACACACAGACACATACACACACACACACACACACACACACACACACACACAGGCACATACACAGACACACACGCACACACACACACACAGGCACATACACAGACACACACTCAGACACAGCACCAATACTAAAATGCCAAGTAACTTCAGGACGTGGTAAGCATACTGAATCCTGTTACTAACCATATACTCTATGTAAGTAGTTTGAAAATAGGAACACAGGTGTGTCTAAACCAAATGATTCATATGTTTAAAGTCTTTTTTATTATGAATCACTCCTCTAGAGCTGCTGCTACTGCAAAAACGTGCTTTAAATAACTTTCAATAAACACACACACACTCACCATATGTATGGCAGTAATCTCTTTTGAATTACTCAAACGGTTCAGGGACGGTTCAGGGATCTCCACTCTGGGCCTTCCGCACTAGGCACCACCTCTGAACTCACCGGAAATGACGCAATCAGCACCACCACTAAGCGGAACTCACGGAATTTTGCATTAAACACAGTCCTGATCTAATAAAACGTTTATACACATTTTTTCCTTCCAAAAACTGTTGCACAGCAAGCCATATTTAAAACGCAAATCACATTTAAAAAGCAAAACACATTTTAAAATAAAGCAGATTAAAGACACAGTCAATAGCCACACTTTTCAATTAGCCACACAGTTAAAAGGCACGGTTAAAGGGCATAGTTAAAACGCTAGTGTTTGTGTGTTTGTTTGTGTATGTGTATGTGTATGCGTATGTGTGTGTGTGTATGTTTGTGCGTGTGTGTGTGTGCATGTAGGTATGCGCGTGTGTGTATGTATACTCATGTGTGTATGTGTGTGTTCATGCATGTATGTGTGCGTGCGTGCAGGTGTGCGTGTGTGCGTGTGTATGCGCATGTGCGTATGTGTGCGTGTGCGTGCGTGTATGTGTGCATATGTGTGTATTCGTGCATGCATGAGTGTGTGTGTGTATGTGTGTGTGTTTGTGCATGTATGTGTGCGTGTGTCTGTGTGTGTGAGCGTGCGTGTGTGTGCAGTCCCCCATTGGCCTTGGGTGGGAAGAGGCACTGATGATTCAGCTTATCTCGGCTTACCCCAGCCACTCATTAGCCTCAGTAGTGGAGCTTCCTGGCAGCCCAGTCTTGACCGAGCGGTGGTACTGATGGTCTCAGGTTTGTTCCAGTCTTCATGAATCTTGGGGTACATACTTTCAAGCGTTTGTATCTTATGTCCGATGGGAGAGGGAAAAAGAGGGACTGACCAAGGTGTGTGACATCCTTGATTATGTTGGCTGCTTTCCCGATTATGTTGCCTACTTTACTGTGAAGTATAAATGGAGTTTATGGGGAGTGGGGCTGTTGGTTTGCATGACCAACTGGGTTGCGGCCACAACCGTATGCAATTTAACGTGGTCTTGAGCAGAGCATTTGCTGTACCAAGTTGCGATGCATCTGGACGGGATATATATTTTTGGTGTGGCTTTAAAAATTGGTAACAGTCACTGGAGATATGCCAAAAAATTCTTAGCATTCTGGCGTTGTGCTTTCTTGGCTTAAGCTTCAATGTGGTTAGACCAGAACAAATTGTTGATTCTTCTTTGAGAGTCTCCCTCCAAATTGGCAATCGCTTCCCAAACAAATTTATTTGTAAACAGTTTGAGATCCCCACAGACTTTCTCATATTATCAGCAAGCTCACTATAATTCAAGGGTTTGCTGTAAGTGCTGAACAAGCAAACTGTGGGATGAATCTTCAGTGATATATGACCTCAGCCTGGATGAATCATTATCTTACTCCATGCTTGTGAGGAAATAAGGATGACATTGAGCTCACAAGTTTTAGCGAAGCTGCCTATTAATATCCCTGAAGGAGTTTAGTTTTGTTTAGAGATACAGCACAGAAACAAGCCCTTCGGCCCACCAAGTCTGCGCCGATCAATGATCCCCGCACTCTAACACTATCCTACACACACACAAGGTACAACTTACAATTTTACCAAGCCAATGAGCCTGCAAACCTGTTCGTTTTTGGAGTGCGGGAGGAAACTGGAGATCCCAGAGAAAACCCATGCAGTCACGTGGAGAATGTACAAATTCCGAACAGACCAACACCCGTAGTCAGGATCGAACCAGGGTCTCTGGTGCTGTAAGGCAGCAACTCTACTGCAACGCCACAGTACTGCCCGAAAGAACGGGCTGAAATCACACATAATAGCTTCAGGTAAAGTGTTACATCTATAATTGCATTATAATGTTTTAATTCCAAATGATCAATTTGGATTTGCATGTGGCTTTTTTAAGAATTACTGGCATTGCATCTCAGCGACTTATGGCATGTTGAATTGATTGCCCATTCATTCCTTTTTAGGAAAGTACATCTTTGGTTTAAACCAGCATCTGCAGTTCCCTCTTACACAAAGTACATTGCATGTTCAAGTAAATTAAGAGCTTTCAAACTTGGCCCTGTGTAAAATATGGGCGGCACCAGCTATAAATTGTTCATGAAGAGGGATCTGACGGCGATGATGATGTACTGATTCAACTTTCTGACTGAAGCAGGTTTCAGGTCAATAAGTTTGAGGTCACAAAGAGACTAGGATTCATTATGAACTGTACCATTTCCTGACAAAATTGAAGCTGATAAATGTCAACCTTAACAAGGAGGCAGTAGCAGCCAGACACTAAATTAGAACTCCACTGAGCTTCAAACACTTGGTATAATTGCTATTTGGATGTGTGCCGGGGAAATACTGAAGAATGGAGGGGTCAAGTATTCACTGCTGTAAGCCTGGAACTAGCGTGAATGGGCTCTGGTTTTAAAGACATGAAGTGCTCTTTGTAGCTGAGTTGTGTGTTTTACAGTGAAATAATTAACAGATTAACTTAATGTATAGTCTGTTGCCAACCTGCAGCTTAATTTATCGTGTTTTTGCCTTTTTTCCAGTGACTCTTTAACTACGGGAGCTGAAGTGATACGCGAGTCAATTTTTGCTCAGTATAAATTATTTACCGTGGAAAGCAAAGTTATTGAAATCACAAGAATTCAAAGCAATTTATAGAGAGCAAAAGTTTTTCCAGAGACATAATTGAACTCCAAGCCAATTTTTCTTATTCAGCTTGAAAATGACCTCATGTAACCAGTCTGGGGCAAGCTATACTATGATAGGCAATGAGCAGAAGGAGGTTTCCACACCACTGCCAACTTACAAATGTTTAACTAATACCAGGAGGATCCAAAGCAACTGGATAGCTTTAGTGGTGGAAAGGAAACAAATGAACAAGCAAAACCTCAGTCAGCTGACTGGAGCAATTACAAAGATGAATGTCAAAAAATTCTGACATTGGAAATCTGAAATGGGGCCTTCTGTCCAGTAAGTCCATGCCAACCATTTTTTACCATCTCCGTCAATCACATTAGCCTGCATGAGGATCATATCCTTCTATGCTTTGCCTGTTTAAGTGGCAGTCTAAATGCTTTTTAAACATAGTAATTGCATCTGATTCCACCACCTCTGCTGGAAGCACATTCCTGATATCAACTACTTCACAGGGGGCACAGAGCGTTTTTGAAAGTGGGGGGGGGGGGGGGGGGGGGGGTGAGGGGGGGGGGGGGGGGGGTGGGGGAGTGATCACTGATCACTGATCACCGGCCTCGTGGGTACCTGGCAAGGAAACGGAGCAACCGAGAGGGGGAGAGGGTGTGGGAGGAGCTCCCACTCCCACAGCAGGGACTTTTTGAAATTTGATGCATTGAAATCATGTTTTAGTGCATTGTAGTATGATTTCAATGTTTTTTCATTGAAAGATAATGTAGGACCCACATGACAGATAGCAGCAGGTGATTATTATTTTTGTTATTGCTCGACCTACAAAAACTGGGGGATAGTATTACAGGCCATCCCCCACCTCAAAACGTGGGTGGGGGGGGGTAAATCCCGCAACTCCCCACCCCCTCGGATCGACGCCAGTGCCTTCCACGGTACAGAAAATTTGACAAAAAACTTTTAAATATGTTAGAATTTCAAGTGCTATTTTTTTTTGTTTGCAGTTGGAAGAAGGGACAAGAAATAATCATAACATTTGCATTCATACAAATGATGTTTAGCTTGGGGAAAAATATCTGAGTATTTTGAAAGTATGCGTTCTCCTTTTGACATATATTTCATTTTGATTTGAATTTAGAATCATCAAACCATGACATTAATAAAGGGGGTATATGTTTGTGGAAATATTACTTTATTAAAAGTAAGACTTTCGAGAAATCTAAAATGCAATAGAAATATACATTTCAATGCAATGAGTCCCTTGACCAGAGTAGGCAAATCGAGGACCAGGGGACAGATTTAAGGGGAAAATATTTTTTAGGAATCTGAGGGGTAACTTTTCCACACAAAGGGTGGTGGGTGTATGGAACAAGCTGCCAGAGGAGATAGTTGAGGCAGGGACTATCCCAACATTTAAGAAACAGTTAGACTGATACATGGATAGGACCGATTTGGAGGGATATTGACCAAAAGCAGGTAGTGTAGCTGGGACATGTTGACGGGTATGGGCATGTTGGACCGAAGGGCCTTTCCACGCTGTATCACTCTATGACTACATTATACCTCCACCATGTGTGAATGCTTCAAAATCAAGGGTTCAAGATTTATTGCCATATACTCAAGCATGAGCAAGTCACATAGAAACATAGAAAAGTGCAGGAATAGGCCATTCGACCCTTTGATCCAGCACCACCATTCGATATGATCATGGCTGATCATCTAAAATCAGTGCCCCTTTCCTGTTTTTACCCCATAACCCTTGATTTTACTAGCCCCAAGTGCTAAATGTCTCTTGAAAACATCCAGTAAATTGGCCTCCACTGCCTTCTGTGGCAGATAATTCCATAGATTCACAACTCTCTAGATGAAGAGGTTTTTCCTCATTTCAGTTCTAAATGGCCTACTCCTTATTCTTAAACTGTGACCCCTGTTTCTGGACTTCCCCAACATTGGGAACCTTTTTCCTGCAGTTACAGTAAGAGTGAAAATGTGGCAGGCAAGCAGGATGCTTTCTCCAACCACCTCCATTTGAAGGCCACTATCTTCCACTGCTTCTACCCAGTGCTTGGTACCTACTTCCAGTAGCCACTGGTTGTCCTCCAGGGTGCACCGAGCCACACCCTGGTCCATGCTGGTCACCAGGGTGAATTTGGCGCAGGGACTCTCACGGCAGCGGTGCATTGCTTCCCCCTCACTTTCGACCCGAGGCCCGGCCACCTCTGACGGCCCGGGACTCTTACACTGAGGCTGCTCCATGGCTGGAGCTGCAGCGAGCGGCTCGCCAGCCCCGCAAACATCTGCCAGCCCCGGCTCCCCATCTGCATCTGCCCCCGCCGTTGCTTCTTCTTCCATCCCTCCCTCCGCCCCAGCTTTCCAACACCCACGACCAGGCTGCACAGTGCACAGCTATGCCTCATCCCAAGCCGGAGACACTGAAATATGTCTAGCCAAAAAGGTGGGGTAGGCTGCAGCCCCCCCAGACTCCCCGGTTCCGTAGCCCATGCTTCATGAGTGTAATAAAAACACTTACCCTTCACACATTGTTAAAAGTCCTTCCTCACATGCCCTCTTGTTATGGGATAAGAAAATAAAAACAGAAAAAAAAACAGGAAACACTCGGCAGATCAGGCGGCATCTGCGGAAAGAGAAACAGTTATCGTTTCTGGTTGAAGATATTTCATTAGAACTGGGAAAGTGAGAAAAACAAGTTGGTTTGAAGTTTCATTGAAGATGGGGTGTGGGATGTATAGGACGGAGAGAATATCGGCAATAGGGTGAGGCCAGGGTTGCCTTGGTGATATGGAGTGGTTGCTGGGTTAATGGAAGTAGTTAGAGACTGATAAGAATAACAAAGGAATGTAAAATGTTATGAAAGGCAGAATTGTAAATCAAGCATGGCAAGGAGGAACCACGACAATTATGCCTTACATAAGTGAAACTTCATCTTAACCACCAGCAGCTGTTGACTAAATTCACAGATGTTGCATTGAGTTGCAACCATTGTACAAGTGATGTGCTTGCGAGGAACAAAGCAAACTATATCTCATCAATTTGCAGCCTAACAAAATTATTTTTAAAACAAACTAATTCAAAATCAGAAACGTAAACATAAAATGCCGTAGAGACTCAGCAGGTCAGTCGGCAAACGGTGGCGAGAAAATAGGAGAAAACATTTCCTGCTGACGATACTCCATCAAAGCGAGTAAAAGTTAGAAAATAAACTATAGATATTAAGTTGTAGAAAAGTGGCGAGAGTTGGGGAGGTATTTGAGATCTATATTGAGATCTATGAGCTATATTTAAGAGGGAGTTAGATGTGGCCCTTGTGGCTAAAGGGATCAGGGGGTATGGAGAGAAGGCAGGTACAGGATACTGAGTTGGATGATCAACCATGATCATATTGAATGGCGGTGCAGGCTCAAAGGGCCGAATGGCCAACTCCTGCACCTATTTTCTATGTTTCTATGTTTCTATGATCATATACCGATTTGAGGTATATGAGAAAGTTAATGTCTGTGATTAAGGGAAGATAAAGAGAGACAGCAGGCACTATGGTGCAGCGGTGCGGAGTTCCTGCCTTACAGCGCCAGGTACCTAGGTTTGATCCTCACTACTGGTGCTGTCTGTACAGTGTTTGTACCTTATCCCTGTGACCGCGTGTTTTCTCCGGATGCCCTGGTTTCCGCCCACACTCCAAAGGTGTAAAAGTTTGTGTGTTAATTGGCTTCAATGAGTTGTGAAATTGTCCCTAGTGTGTAGGATAGCTTTAGCGGTCTGGGTGATCGCCAGTTGGCACAGACACGGTGGAGAAGTGGAGAGTAGACATACTGTTTTGTCGTTAAGAAAGGAAATAAGGATAATCGTGGAGAGCTTTACAGCAGTGGGGAGGAAAACTGTTGGAGAGAAATTTCAGGGATAGGACTTACTCGCATTTGGAAGAGAATTGGCTAATTCGGGGCAGTCAGCTAGCCTTTGTTAGCGGTTGGTGTTACAAATTTAATTGAATATTTTGAAGAAGTGACAAAGTGTTTGTGTGTACACGCTAGTGTTGTATGCATGTGTTGTGCATGGGTTGTGTGTCTTTGGGTGTGTGTAGATGGGGTGAGAAAAATAAACTAGAGAAACTAGATGGCAAGGCTGGTGTAAGAGAAAGGGTGTTGGAGGGGTAAAGAGGAAGGTGGCAGTGTCATGTACCAAACTTTAGCTCTCTTTTGTCGGCAGAATGCCCATTTGATGCCAGTGAATCCATCTGAACTATGAATGTAATCCTTAACATGGAAAGTTCACTGGAGCAAGGAAGGGGGCCCACAGTACATAAATGGATGGTGTATCTTCTCATACTCCCAACTGACAAAGCTGCAGGTCAGTTAACTGGATGCTGGTGTGGAAAGCAGAGGCCTAGGACGACAGATAGCACAATGGGCTAAGAGTTCGGCTGGTGACCGGAAGGTAGCCGGTTCAAATCCCGCTTGGAGTGCATACTGTCGTTGTGTCCTTGGGCAAGACACTTCACCCACCTTTGCCTGTAATGGAATGTTACGGCGGCAGGCGCGGGCACACCGCGACGCCCTGTGTCTCCCTTTCAAGGGAGATGCTAAAAATGCATTTCGTTGTCTCTGTACTGTACACTGACAATGACAATAAATTGAATCATCATCATTTTCATTATAAAAGCTTTGAATAGGTTGAAATTTTGCTTCAAAATATACAACCTGTGATGCCACTGTTAGAAGGTTTTTGATGAAGAGATGAAAATCCTTCATGAAAAATGCAGAGTTCGGTTTTGGCCTCCAGCTATTTATTTAATTAGAGTAGCTCAGAGACAGATTAGTCAGACAAGCAAAATGTCCAATAGTATGTGGCTGACTTCACTCTCTCTTTGTACATCGTGATTGATTCCTTGGAACTTTCAACCAATCTGAAACTGCTCAGTGTCAGTGAAGAACGTGATAGAGTGTTTTCTTTTGATTGCTTTGTGAAAACTTTAAACTCTTGATAAACTCATTTATTTCTTCATCTCCAGGGAACAACTCTGAGAGACAATTCTTTTTTGTAGGAATGGCCATCTTGCCAAACAAAGGAAATTATGTTCAGCATTACACGAAACGATTTTGATACAGAGTCAAGGAATGACTTGATAAAGCACTTGACAGAAAAGCAAGATTCGAACATTAGGTAAGCCATTGGAGGTTTCACAAATATTATTTTTATACACAAAGTAAATAGGGAAAATGCAATAGATCTAACTCTTCAAATAGATCTGGCATCTTCAGATCAAATATCAAGATGGAAGTAAAAAGCCAAGGAATGAATAGCAAAATGATACTTCAGAGATAAAATTGACCTAAACATACAAGTAGATGGTGGGAAAAAGCAGAATATTTACAATCTGAAAAGGATAGTTATAGGATACCATTTGGGAACTCCTTGGGGACCACCTCTTGTGGATACATTCTGATTCCGATAAAAGTACTGATTTGCAGAAATGTTTAGTGGGAAAGAATATTGAACACCATCTTATGTTTAGTTTAGTTTAGTTTAAAGATACAGCGTGGAAACAGGCCCTTCAGCTCACCGAGTCCGTGCCGACCAGAAATCCCCACACATTAACACTCCCCTACACACACTAGGGCCATTTATATTACATTTATAACCAAGCCAATTAACACACAAACCTGTATGTTTTTAGAGTTTGGGAGGAAACTGAAGATCTCGGAGAAAACCCACGTGGCCACGGGGAGAACATACAAACTCCGTACAGACAGCACTCGTAGTCGGGATTTAACCCGGGTCTCCAGCACTGCAAACGCTGTAAGGTAGCAACTCTACCACTATGCCACCATGCCTTATTGTAGTAAGGCAATTGATGGAGTATCACAACAGACAGAAAATCACACTGTGTAGATGATGATCACTTGAGCCCTTGAAGGGTCGAATGGCCTACTCCTACAACCAATGTTTATTATGCTGCTGGCCTTGCCGAGGCAGCATGAGGTATAAATGGAGTCAATAAAAGGGAGGTTGATTTGTGTGATGGTCTGGACTGCATCCCACACTTCCACAGATGTCTCGCATTATCCTCCTCAATATCATGCTTCCTTGTGACATGATAGGAAACCATTCAGCCCATCAGATTTGTGTCAGGTCTCAGTGTATTTACACCAATCATATTCCATGCACATACTCCCCTGTAACCTATTCTCTTTCATCAGCCCATCACAACCTGACCTTCCCCACCAATTATCCCATCAGTCATCTTATACTTGAGGCAATTTACAGTGGCTAATTTACCTGCCTAATATTGTCTTTGGAATATGGGAGAAAACTGGAGCACCAGCAGAAACCCATGTGGTCCCGGAGAGAACATGAAAAATTTGCAGATAAAACTAAAGTGGGTGGTCTTGTAGATGGCGAAGATGGTTATCAAAATGACAACAGGATCTTGATCACTTGGGCAAGTGGTTTGAAGAATGATTAATGGCGCTTAAAGCAGATAAGTGCGAGATGTGACATTTTGGGATGTCAAACCAGTGCATGACCTTCACAGTCAATGGCTGGGCTCTGGTGAGTTTTGTAGAACAGAGGAATCTAGGACTGCAGGCATATAGTTCCTTGAAAGTGGTGTCACAGTTAGGTAGGGAGGTCAAGAAGACCTTTGCCTCACTGGCCTTCATCGGTTAAGGTTTTAATTATAGAAGTTGAGATGTGTAGGAAGGAACTGAAGATCGACACAAAATGCTTGAGTTACTCAGCGGGTGAGGCAGCATCTCTGCAGAGAAGGAATAGGCGACGTTTCGGGTCGAGGCCTTTCTTCAGACTGCAGATGCTGATTTACACCTAAGATAGACACAAAATGCTGGAGTAACTAGGATGGGGGAGGGAGAGAGTTCATAGCAAGAGGAGAAAAGAAGGGGTGGAGGGAGGGAAACAGAGCTGGTTGGTGATCGACACAAAATACTGGAGTAACTCAGCGGGACAGGCAACATCTCTGGAGAGGAATGGGTGGCATTTTGGGTCGAGACCCTTCTGGTTAGTGATAGGTGGATGCAGGTAAGGACAGGTTGATTGGCAAATGAGTTAGATAGGGTAGAGAAGGGTAGAGTTAGTTAGAAAGATTGGAATTGATATGCAAAAGAAAAATGGTTGCAAATGGAGGAATCGAATGAGAAACAAAGCTGAGTAATGAAAATGTAGAACAAGCGAGAGGGAGGAATGAGGGAGGTTAATGGGAGCTGGATGGGGGTAGGGGAAATAGAGGGCACAATGGGGGTAGCCTCACAGCTACCCCTCCCCTGCCCCAATCCCTCTAGACATTGTAACTAGTTCCACTCTTCTCTCCCCCACCAAAGTACATGAGGATGTATTGCCTCAGGAAATATACACAATAGAAAGGAGAGACAAATGATCAGCTTGACTGCAGAAGCAGCAGGACCAGGCATGTAATTCTAACAAGGCCAGCTTCAAGAACTTGTGGAATTTGACCCTTTGGGTGTGGGGGTTGGTGGGTCTGCATTTTTTGGAGAGGGGTAAGATGGTTTCTCAACCACACTTCAGTAGAGGGCAACTGGAATACAGTAATGCAGACCATGCTTGATAAATGTATTCACTGGTTCAGTAAACAGATTCATAAAATGCAAGTAGCAACTTAGTGAAGTAATTAATCAAAAGTAAGTCGAACATTTCCAAATTCCACTCTCACGTGGATGAGCCTGCACTCATGCAGAAGTATTTTAAAGTATGAGAAAGAAAAAAATGGAAACATCATAATTGTAAATGTCTCATTCACTGATTCACCAGGAAAAAGCCAGTGGCTCAAGAGCTTGAAGTCATAGGAGGTGCTGGTAAGCAGAAAGTAAGGATTAGAACCATGTAGATCAAATAATAATGCAAATGGGTTTTACATTTTTGGTATAGTGAAACATGGCTTTGATAGCACTGTCTCATTTAGCTTCCCTCCTGAGGTTGCACTTGTGTGTTGCAATTGGTGAGGCCGCATTTGAAGTATTGTGTTCAGTTTTGGGCACCATATTGTAAGAAAGATGTTGTCAAGCTGGAAAGGGCGCAAAGATGATTTACGAGGATGTTGCCAGGACTCAAGGGCCTGAGCCATAGGGAGAGGATGAGCAGGCTAGGACTCTATTCCTTGGAGCGCAGGAGGATGAGAATCTTATAGAGGTCTACAAAATCATGAAAGGAACAGGTCAGGCTGATTCTCAGTATCTCTTTCCCAGAGTAGGGGAATCGAGAACCAGATAACTTAAGTTTAAGGTGAGGAGGGAAAGATTTAATAGGAACCTGGGGGGTAACTTTTTCACGCAAAAGGTGGTGGGTGTATGGAACGAGCTGCAGAAGGAGGTAGCTGAGGCAGAAATCGCAACTTTTAAGACAGGTGCATGGATAGGACAGGTTTAATGGGATATTTAGGCAGGTACATAGACAGGACAGGTTTAGAGGGACATGGGCCAAATGCAGGCTGGTGGGACTAGTGTAGATGGGACATGTTGGCCAGTGTGGGCAAGTTGGGCAGAAGGGCCGGTTTACACACCGAATGCTCTATGACACCATGACACAACTTTTGCTAAATCTGCCAGAATCCAGTGTGAAATAGTGTTACAAAGGATGATGCTGAGAAACAAGCAGATAAATGCAACATAGGTCCTGATGGGACACCCATCGCAATTTCATACAGCACTAAACACTCTGCCCACCAAAAGAAGCTGTTAGCCCTTAAAGCACACTCCCTATGCCTGCCATAGAGTATTCTGATAGCAATGAAGGATACGGAGGCTGATGCAGGTAGTTCCCACATTCATTTAATCCCACATTCTCCTTGGAACACCTGGCTGCTTTCATAATCTACTGGGCTCTTTACCAATTGTAGGTGGAAGTGACAGGTATAACCTTCAACTGAGCACAGAATACATGGTACATTTTGGGAATTGGTGGAGTATGAAGATTATATTTTCAATACCTGTCTTTTTTTAATTACAGGCACCATTAGCTGGATGTGTCCCTCTGTCAGTTCTGTACTTTTAATAGCAGCTACTTCATCTGATTTGGTTTTGACAAGCACTAAGTTTCCACATACATCAATTAGTTCAGAATATATTTCCTAAGCCAGTTTTCTTGCTAATGAACCCCCAAGTAAACTTAGTTTTAAAAATTCACCAAGCAAGGTATGCATTAATTACTAAAAGTAAATATCTTAGAATGGCATAGTGGCGCAGCAGTAGAGTTGTTGCCTCACAGCTCCAGAGACCCAGGTTCGATCCTGACTATGGGTGCGGTCTGTACATAGTTTGTACGTTCTTCCTGAGAATTGCGTGGGTTTTCTCCGGGAGCTCCAGCTTCATCCCACACTCCAAAGAAGTACAGATTTGTAGATTAATTGGCTTGGTAAAATTGTAAATTGTCCCTAGTGTGTGTCGGGTAGTGTTAGTGTACAGGGATTGATGGTCAGCGTGGACTCGGTGGGCTGAAGGGCCTGTTTCCATGTTGTACCTCTAAACTAAACTAAACTAAACAAAACTTTGATAAACACTGCCAATCTGTTCTGTGGATGGTACTGTGATACATCCTTGCTTTACATCCCAGGATGAATTACAAAAGGGTTCATCATCTGCCATTGCAGGAGATTTCCTTTCCATATTTTCCCTGGGCTTCCCCATACCGAATCATATTCTATGAAAGTTACATTTCAGTCTGGACCTCTTCGACCTGCTACACCATTGTAGGTAGCTCCTCTTGCACTAGTTCTCGGACTCCAGTTAGGGTAAACATAGTCAAGGCGCAGAGAGCAGGATAGTTACAAAAGCAACGTTGATATTTTGCTTACCTTTGTGGTGTTGTTTATAAAGAGCCCAAATCTTAGCTGAGTGGTATGGAACAATGCCATCATTAACATTGAGCCAAACAATATATAGAGTTGGAGGCATAATATTATAAGTTAATTATGTTCTGCACAAATATCCCATTGGTTAATGAATGTTAAAATCATGTTGAAAGAAGAACATTAGTGGAAGATTACCAATACCGAAGACAAATGCATTAAGCTGGCTCCACTAAACAAGCCTAAAGTAACTGTGCTATGAATACACTGTAGTTTCAATTCACCATTGCATTTCATTTCTTTTCCATCTTGTGTAACATTAAGTATGCAATACCAGCAATAATGAGAATTGCTAATGGGTTGATTGAAAAGGCTTTATGCAAAAGGAAATATTTTACTTCAAAAATTGCCTCACTTTTTTCACTATTTGTTTGAGGTCTGCAGTTACAAACTTAAAGAATAGACTTTTCAATTGAAACATTATCCGTTTCTTTAGTAGCAATCTTTTACACAAAATAACAGTCCATTTAATAAGCTACAAAATAAATTAGAAGTAGAAACAAGGAACTGTAGATGCTGGTTTATACCAAAGATTGACACAAAATGCTGGAGTAACTCAGCGGGTCAGGCAGCATCTCCGGGGGTAAAGGATGGGCAGCGATGCTGCCTGACGCGTTGAATTACTCCAGCACTTTGTGTCTGTCTTAGTAGATTAGATGTGCCGCACAAAAATGTAAGTAAAATTAACAAAACTCATTTTTGTATTGATCCTCTATATTTGGCTCCTTGGGTCAGCCATTTTATTTACTGAACTACACATGTTACAGAAGGCTAAGGTTCATAAATTACAAGTTAGAAACACATTGCCCACATTGCTAATATTGGCAAGTAATGCCTGTTCATACACTTGTATAAATCTGTGATTCACTGAGTGTTCACTGAGTCTTGCCAACCCGAGGATGGCAGTCTGGTGCCAGGTCTTTACACAAGACCTTGAACATGAAACCTAAGAGATGGGAGGGGTGTCAGCGATGATAGTGCCTCAGATTTTACATTCCTTAAGCAACAACCAAGGCAGCTGTGTTATGCAGGTTTGTAGCTTGGTTAGTTTACCAAAGCCAATTAACTTACAAACCTGTACTTCCTTGGAAAGTGAGAGGAAACCGGAGCTCCTGGAAAAAACCCACGCAGGAGTATGTACAAACTCCATACAGGCAGCGCCCATAGTCACGATCGAAACTCTGGTCTCTGGCGCTGTAAGGCAGCTACTCTACCACTGCGCCACCAAGTTGCCCCATAGGGTGTTCGAAGAATTGACACCTTAGCCTTCTCAGTCAGGTTTAGTGATCGTAGCTGGCATTACCAATGGAGCATTCTGCATGAAGAAACCTCTGTAGCTATGTATTGAACTGGAGCTGACACATAAATGCACCACCAGATGGCCATGTTCTATAAGTCTGGGTCACACAGATGTACTGGCACTGGGTCTGTTCAGCTAGTAATTTAGAGCTGAAATAACCGTGGCTTTTACAAATTCAGCACCAAGTTGTTTACATAAAGATCTCTGTTTTACATTTTGGGAAGAAGAAGGAAACTGCAAGTATCGCAGTTTCACTTTACATCCCAGAACCTCATCCCTGGTCATTCCTGCTAATCCACAACACAATAGCAGCAGTAGTATTGAATTTCTCTGACAGAGTCTAACACATAGCTCCTATTATTTGACACATTTTGCCTCGTCAATGTATATCTGTCATATTAATTTCAATAAATTATTAATTTATTAATCAGCCTGAGAACCATCTTTCTTGGCATTTCTGTGATTGTTTCAGATGGGGTTTATTAATGTTCCAAACTGCACATCTCAAAAACATAATTGACTATTACAATGGCAGTTAGCACAGACCAAATCATGTAGCACAATTGGACATTAATGAACTGGCAGTAAGATTAACAATGGAAACAGAGACTAAATGTGCATTAACCATCAGACTGCATTTACATTCAGTGATTCGAATTCTCATTCTACCAATTGATTCTAAGATTCTCTCATGATACATCCCCAGGTTTAACAGAATGTAAACCTTTATTGACGTCTTACCAAGCTTTGTGATTGTTCTCCAAAAAAAGCTTCTTATTGATGTCGGTGCCTTTAAAAGTCCCAAGCTACATGTAGGGAACACAAACTGTGCTATGAAAGGAAAAAATTGTAAGGAAGCGAGGTTTAAGATTACTCTTAATGGCACTTTGAAAGGTAATACATTGATAGGATGAGGTGAAGCAATGCAGAAGGGAGCACGTGTTGAGCATAATTTATTTGCCTAGGTCTCGTGTTTTAATTCTGTTTTTTTAAAACTATACATTTCCTTGGAATTCTCTCAGTGACAGGAATAATGTCAAATTAAAGGAAGGTTTGCATTTATATATAGACTTTCTCCAACTCATAGCACCATATTATTACTGAAGTTCTTTTGAAATATAGTCGCTGATAAAGCATAGGAAGTATCAAGAAGGATATTTGGGTTACGTCATTTAAATTAAAGCCTTTGAGAAATGTATTCACAAGATTATTTCATGCAATCATGAACTTACTACTAAAGCACCACAGTGACAGCAGAAAATCTCACTATTTGTATGTGCTATGTTTAATTATAGTTGTTGCCAGTGGGAAGCCTGCTTATTAAAATCAGGAACAGCCTTTAATTATGAGAGTAAATTTGAAATGTGCATGAAGATCAGAATGACGGATGAATAGACACAGAACAGATATTAAGATGACAGATGGGTGTACAAAGATTTAACTGAAAATCAGCACAGCATGGGGAGCTGATGTGTTAAAAATTGAGGCCTAACTGGAGCAGGGAGCATGAAAATGGTTTAATAAATACAACACATACTTTTTCTATTTTCAGCATTCGTCCAGTTTTAACAAAGCTGTTGCCAACCTGGGGGAATATACTCAGCAAACCATATGCTAATGACGCAAATGGTTTATTTAACCACTTGGCTAAAGAGGATGAGGATTGAAAACAGCTTCTTCTTACTGACCTTGCATGAAATGAATTAGAGAAATTACTGAAGATAGACACCAAGTGCTGAAAGCAACACAGTTTGAAGAAGGGTCCTGATTCGAGACGTGGTGGGTGTATGGAACGAGCTGCCAGAGGAGATAGTTGAGGCAGGCACCGTCGGCATGTTTCAGAAACATTTTGACAGGTACATGGATAGGACAGTTTTAGTAGGATATGGGCCAAACGCAGGCTGGGAGGGACTAGTGTAGTTGGAACATGTTGGCTGGTGTGGGCAAGTTGAGCCGAAGGGCCTGTTTCCATGCTGTAAGACTCTATGATTCTAAGACTATGAAATGTCACCCAACCGTTTACTCCAGACATGCAGCCTCACCCGCTGAGTTACACCAGCACTTTATGTCTATCTTTGGTATAAAACCAACATCTCAGGCACATGCCGTGAGTAATTACTCAGGGTAGACAGTCAGTCGGCTTTAAAAAAATCTTAAACTGTGCATGTGCAGATTGTTCTCTCCGTAAGCTGTCAGTCGACTTTTATAAAGTCTTCAAAAGCCAAATCTCTTAATAAAGTACCATATTTCCCAGCAATGAGAACGCACCCCCATTTTGCGTTGCCAAATTTTGAAAGAAGGCAGATGGGACATAGAATTTCTC
Source organism: Leucoraja erinaceus (assembly GCF_028641065.1). Lineage (NCBI taxonomy): Eukaryota > Metazoa > Chordata > Chondrichthyes > Rajiformes > Rajidae > Leucoraja > Leucoraja erinaceus. Next base: position 16,993,005 of record NC_073392.1, on the reverse strand, counting down.
ATGCTCAAAAAAATTAAAATAAAGAAAGCAATTTGCCCAAGGCTTCCAAATCTCCTTCATTGTGAATTATTAATGGGTGGGGGGGGGGGGGGGGGGGGGGGGGGGGGGGGGGGGGGTGGAGGGTGATGGGGGGTGGCGGGATGGTGGGGGTAAAAACGGTGGAAAAAACGGGAGCACATTGGGACAAGTTGAATCAGTCGTGATCTTATTGAATGGCAATACTTGTTCAAGGGGCCAATTGGGGAGAGAGTTCCTTTCACAGCAAGAAACTTGTGCTGCCCATGCACAGTACTGCAAAGGCAGAATTTCAGCTGCCTTCAGTCTCCTGGAAATTGACGGCTTGAAGCATCGTCGACGGCACGTGGGCTGCAAAGACCTTTGTGTGTTACATACACTGCAGATGAAAAGCACGGAGAATTATGCCACCCACTCACCCACTTACCCACCGCAAACAGATGTGAAAGTTCCCCTGGTACCACAGAACCCGCTAAATAGCCCACCGCACGGAACGTGTTAAGAGCTTGCTGTGGGCTGGATAAAATCTCGTGGCAGGCCGGATGTGGCCCGCGGTCCATAGTTTGGAGACCCCTGATCTAGAACAAGAGCACAAGAACATAGGAGCAGATGTGGGACACCAGGCCCCTTGATCTTGCTCCACCATTCAACCATGGCTGATTTGTGCTGGGCTCAACAACTATGCCAGTTCTCCATAGATCTTCCAAATCTTTATCTATCTGCACCTTCATCACCCTTGCAGGGAAACCGTTCCAGAGATTCACTTCCTTCTCACAGAAGAGATTTTAATGCAGATCAATTTTAAATTACCAGCCCCCTATTTTGTAGCTATTTTGTTTGTGACTCTTCCACAATTGAAGCCCTCAACATCTACACTTTCAAGCCTCCTAAGGATCTGATATAATTGAATTAGATCACCTCTCATTCTTCTAATCGCTGAGGAATACAGATCCAAACTGACTGGAATAACCCCCTCATGCCAGGAGTTAGCCTATTAATGTGTTCACTCCTCTTTCATCTTCTGCAATGTGGAGTCAATCCATTCTGTGGTGCTGTGGTCAGAAATGTTACCAAACTTGAAACAAAACCAACACATTTCGAAAATACCGCAAATATGATGGAATTAAGTTTTGGATTTTGCATGGGATTTATCAGATCAATTTGCAATGAAGATGTTGATTAATCCATTCACTGCCTTTGCACAAAATGCACAAACATGTAGAGGGAGCAAAGTAGTTAACAGTGTTTCAACTCAATGCTAATGTTAATCCCTTTCCAATCACCTTGAATTTCTCTCATCAGTTGGAATTTACAGTCGATTAGGTTTTTTTTCAGAAAAAAGAAGCAAATATTGAGCATAAACACCAAATAAATTCAGGGTAGGACCCAACTGAGCAGCTCAAGCAGCATCCCTGGAGAACACGTTTAGGTGATGTTCAGGGTTTTGGGTTCTGGCGACCTGCTGAGTTGTTCCAGCAGTTTGTGTCTTTCTTTTGGTATAAACCAGCATCTGCCGTTCCTTGTTGTTAAATACATTCAGGGAATTGTTGCTTGGAATTTGAGGAACATCAGGGAATAGTTGCTTAGAGTTTGAGGAACATTTTTTTTCAAAGATGGACGAGGTATTAAAAGGAGATCTGGAGCAAACATTTAGGGCAGTGATACCATGACGGTTGAACGCTCTGTCAGCTGTACTTGCAGTTTCCCTCTTCTGATTGATTCCGCTGAACTCAGCGGGCTGTTTTTGTTCTCAGTGTCATAGGGCGAGGGACGCCTTTTAAAACCTGATTTGTTTCAAAATGCCCATCAATTCTTTCATAGCTTTGAAACAATGTTCCCATTATTCACATTTTACTACATTTTGGTCAGGTGGGAATAAGTGTCACCATCGATAGGTCCATCAGTAATCATGCTGGCAATGTGCCAAGCGCAGGATGTGAACTTAACATCAGGGAGAAAATATTAGGTTAAAGTGATTAACAGTTAAACCATTATTAATTGCCTGACGTCGAGGTCTGAAGGTTTGGCTGGAAACAAAATCCAGTCATCACAGTCTGAGCTTCATGTGATATGATTTAACTTCAGAGGAGAAAGTTGGGAATTTGATATGAGGGAACGTTACCCTTTATAAAACCAGGAAACTCTTCTACGGAAAACTCACAGGACAGTTGGAAATACTGCCACTTGACCACTTTGGTAGAGCGGGAATCCGGGTCGTATGAGTTTATTGTATTACTATAATGGTCATTGCAATTTCAGTATGTGAGTTTGGACAATAAGGAATTAGTTTTAATCAAGTCTTCAATATATTAAAAGGGTGGCACGATGGCACAGCAGTAGTTGCTGCCTCTCAAGCGCTGGAGACCCGGGTTCAATCCTGACGTCGGGCGCTGTCTGTGCGTAGTATGTACGTTCACTCTGTGACTGCGTGGGTTTTTGTCCAGTTGCTCCGGTTTCCTCCCGTATTTCAAATATGTGCACGTTTGTAGGTTAATTGACTTCTGTAAGTTGTCCCTAGTACATAGGATGGAACTAATATTGGCTGACCCTCGGTTAGCGTGGACATGATAGGCCAGTGGGGCTACTTCCACGCTGTATCTTTAAACCTACAGTAAAAATTTGGTTCATCAAGGCTGTCATAAGGTCATACTTTCATAAGGAATAGGTAGAAAGAGGTCATCAAGCCTACTCCGCCATTCAATCATGGTTGATCTATCTTCCTCCTAATCCCATTCTCCAGCCTTCTCCCCATAATCTCTGACACCTATACTAATCAAAAATGTATGTATCTCTGATTTAAAAATATCTACAGAGCTGTCCCATTCCCCCTCCTAATTTTTTCTGTAACATATTCTCCTCACATTTCTATCCAATCTATCACCCACGAACACGAGCCAATTCATATACAAACCCAGATTCCATAAGCATATGGAAGGAAACCAGAGCACCCGAGTGGAAACCCATGCAGTTACGGTGAGATCAAACAAATTCCACCAGAGGATTGTAATTCTTCTATGACTCTATGACTCTAAAACAGATTGCTGGAGTTGAGAGGCAGCAGCTATGCCAACAGACCCAATATATATCACTGATGGGCAAAGGAGTTGAAAGAAGAATGTTGTTATAGGTTGCTGTATGTTGATGCTTCCTGGAAAGTGGAGAAGATTAACCAGGCCTGCTGTAGAACACATAAAACTGATGTTAAAGTCTCTTGAAAATCAGCAAAGTAATGGAAGTGGTAATCTATGATGCTAGCAAGCCCCACTTGCTTAGCAACAATCCGCTCACAGAAACTCTGTGTGGCTTCTGCCAAAGTCACTCAGCACCTGAACTCAGCACACTCTTTGTCCAAACATGGTGAAGTTAGAGTAACTGCCTTTGACACCAACACAGTATTTGATCAGGTGTGGTAAAAAAGAGCTCTGGACAAACTGGAATCAATAGGAATCAGGGTGAAAACCCTCCTCTATATGGAATCATACGGCACAAAGGAAGGTATGTGATCTTCCATTGGAGGTCAATTGTCACAGCCACAGGATGTCTCTACAGGTGTTCAAGGTAGGGCCAACCATCTTCAACCCCAATGTCATCAATTACCCTCCTTTAATCATAAGGTCCGAAGTAGGAATGTACACGGATGATTGTACAGTGATCAGCATTATTTGTAACTCCTCAAATAATGAAGCAGTCTACAAACAAATGCAGAAAATCCTGGGCTGATGACATTTAACAGGAAAAATGTAGTTATCACCTTTGATATTCAATGGCATTACCATCACTGCCAATATATGAACAAACATACTATACATATACATATACATATACCTATACATATACATGTACATATGCCTATACATATACATATGCATATACAAGCATATACATATACATATGGTTTTTTTTTCGCATAAACCTCCGACACATTCGCCACCTCCAACAGGATCTCACTACCAGCCACATCTTAGAAACATAGAAACATAGAAAATAGGTGCAGGAGGAGGCCATTTGGTCCTTCGAGCCATTCATTGTGATCATGGCTGATCACCGCCAATCAATAACCAGTGCCTGCCTTCTCCCGTTATCCCTTGATTCCACTAGCCCCTAGAGCTCTATCTAACGTTCTCTTAAATCCATCCAGTGAGTTGGCCTCCACTGCCCTCTGTGGCAGGGAATTCCACAAATTCACAACTCTCTGGGTGAAAAAGTTTTTCTCACCTCAGTCTTAAATGGCATCCCCTTTATTCTAAGACTGTGGCCCCTAGTTCTGGACTCGCCCAACATTGCGAACATTTTTCCTGCAACTAGCTTGTCCAGTCCTTTTATAATTTTATATGTTTCTATAAGATTCCCCCCTCGTCCTTCTAAACTCCAGTAAATACAAGCCTAGTCGTTTCAATCCTGCCTTATATGACAGTCCCGCCATTCCCGGGATCTTCCCATCTCCACCTCTTTCTGCTTTCCGCAGAGACCGTTCCCTCCACAACTCCCTGGTCAACTCGACCCTTCCCACCAAAACCACTCCCTGCCCAGGTACTTTCCCCTGCAACCATAGCAGATGCAAAACCTGTCTCTATTAGCCCCCCTCGACTCCGTCTTAGGACCCCGACAGTCTTTTCAGGTGAGGCAGAGGTTCACTTGCACCTCCTCCAACCTCATCTGCTGTATCCGCGTTCCAAGTGTCAAGTCAAGTCAAGTTTATTTGTCACATACACATATGAGATGTGCAGTGAAATGAAAGTGGCAATGCTCGCGGACTTTTGTGCAAAAAGACAAACAACCAAACAACCAAACAAACTATAAACACAATCATAAAAACACATATTCTTTCACATAATAAATAATGGAACGAAAAACGTTCAGTAGAGTTAGTCACTGGTGAGATAGGCGTTTACAGACCGAATGGGCTCTGGGAAGAAACTCCTTCTCAACCTCTCCGTTCTCACCGCATGGAAACGGAGGTGTTTGCCTGACCGTAGCAGCTGTAACAGTCCGTTGCAGGGGTGGAAGTGGTCTCTCATGATATTGTTGGCTCTAGAGTTGCACCTCCTGATGTATAGTTCCTGCAGGGGGGCAAGTGAAGTTCCCATAGTGCGTTCGGCCGAACGCACTACTCTCTGCAAAGCCTTCTTGTCCTTGGCAGAGCAATTCCCAAACAAGATGGTAATATTCCCGGACAAGATGCTTTCCACCGCCGCTGCGTAGAAGCACTGGAGGATCCTCGGGGACACTCTGAATTTCCTCAATTGCCTGAGGTGGTAAAGGCGCTGCCTTGCCTTACTCACGAGTGCTGAGGCGTGTGATGCCCATGTCATATCCTCGGAGATGTGGACTCCCACATATTTAAAACAGTTCACCCTATCCACAAGATCCCCATGTATCCTCAATGGAGTGTACGTCCTCGGATGATGTGCCTTCCTAAAATCCATAATCAGCTCCTTCGTTTTTTTGATGTTCAAGAGGAGGCTGTTATCCTGGCACCAGAGTGCTAGATCAGCCCTAGTGGACACTAGTGGACACTTGTTTATCGGCAAGACCTAGAGCAGGCTCAGCGATCGTTTCACTGAACGCCTTCGATCAGTCCTTCTTCAGAGAAATTGCAGGGGCAAGTGGCATTTGAAATTACCTGCATTTAAAAAGCATTGCACATGTCAGAAATGTTTAATGTTAAAGGAATGTAAAAACAAAGGGCAGATTCATATTCGGATTGCATTTGTAAATATAAAACATATTATTAAAGTAACATTGTGTTTGGTCGTCTGTGAGCCTTTGGTGGGATCAACTCCACCTCAAATGGGTTTAGTTAAATCCAGTGTTGAATCAGGCTGGAGATGATACCAACATATCCTTGATAAGGGGAACATGAAGAAAGGTGTCAGTAATAAAAACAATCTGCTGGAGGAGCTCAATGGGTCAAGCAGCATCTATGGGTGGAAAGGAACTGTGACATTCAGGTCAAAACCCTGCATCAGGGCTCCATGATATAGGAATATTTGGATAATATATTGCATCTGTAAGAGGAATGGTGCAAGTCATTCCATCTGCATCAGTAACATAGGAAATAGGCGCAGGAGTAGACATTTCTGCCCTTTGAACCAGCACCGCCATCCAATATGATCATGGCTGATCATCCAAAATCAGTACCCCATTCCTGCTTTCTCCCCATATCACTTGATTCCTCTAGCCCTAAGAGATATATCTAACTCTCTTGAAAACATCCAGTGAATTGGCCTTCACTGTCTTCTGCGGCAGAAAACTCCACAGAGTCACAACTCGCTGGGTGAAAACGTTTTTCCTCATCTCAGTCCTAAATTGCCTACACCTTATTCTTAAACTGTGACCCCTGGTTCTGGATTCCCCCAACATCGGGAACATGTTTCCTGCATCTTAACCTGTCCAATCCCTTAAAAATTGTATATGTTTCTATAAGATCCCCTCGCATCCTCCTAAACTCCAGTAAATATAAGCCCAGTCGGTCCAGTCTTTCATCTGAAAACTAGGATGAAACTCTCGTTGCAGAGAAATCTATCGTGGGTTAATAAAATTATGAACACGTAGGCAGATTTGCAGAAAATGGCGCAGAGATATGAGTGATGTAGAGAGAGGCTGCAGGCAAAGGATACAGAGGCAGCAAGACGAGACAGGGGAGAGGAGACCAAAGGAATAGAATAGAGACCAGGTACAGTTGCTTTGAAGCACTGGCACTTGATGTGCAGAACAAGTACCAACAAGTGTGGGTAGAAAAGGGATTTGTATTAGAAGTGTATAGTGACTTAAGGCAGTATTCCAAGTGCTAGGAGAGCAACATAAAAGATTCAATGCATGTTCTGATCATTCAGCATGTGAGGAAGGGGTTGAACAGTTCCAACAGAAGTTACAGAGGCAGGGAGAGATGTGGTGGAAGGGAATACATTAAATGCAGAATGAATGAAGACAAAACAGAAAACAATCACAGGCTAAGCAAAAGAAGGTGAATGAAGGTGGCGGTGCAGAGATAGTGGTAGTGGTAAGGAGCAATGTGCTCATACAACATACACAAATGGCATGAGATTGGGGCGGCACAGTGACACAGCAGTAGATGCTGCCTTACATCGCCACTGACCCAGGTTCAATCACAACCACGGGTGCTGTCCATTCAGAGTTTGTACGTTCTTCCAGTGATCACGTGGATTTTCTCCGGGACCTGGTTTTTCCCACACTCCAAAGACATCCAGGTTTGCAGGTTAATTGGCTTTGGTAAAATTGTATACTGTCCCCCATGGTGTAGAATAGCGCTGGATCATGGAGTGATCACTGGTTGGTGGGCTGGAGGGCATATAATGAAGTTCATACTCCTTGACAAGTAAAGAAAAAAACAATGTATATAGGAACATTCCGATGGAGATGTTTTCACACCTTACATAGACAATGTCCTTATCTATGTACCGCCTACATTCCTGACATCAGGCTGAATAAGGGTCTCGACCCAAAACATCACCCATCCCTTCTCTTCAGAGATGCTGCCTGTCCCGCTGATTTCATCCAGCATTTTGTGTATATACACACATATATAGTATACACATAAAAACAAACAACCAATAATAGTGCAAAAAGACAAAACCAATGCCCCAAAGTCTATGTAGTTCAGAGCTTATTTGGAGGTTGTGATGTTTAATAGCCTGATGTCTGTGGGGAAGATGCTGTCCCTGAACCTGGACTAGACAGTTTTCAGGCTCTTGTATCTTCTTCCCAATGGCAGGAATGAAATGAGTGTGTGACCAGAGTGGTGTGGGTCTCTGATGATGATGGTTGCCTTTTTGTGGCAGTGACTCCTGTAAATCCCTTTGATGGTGGGGAGGTCAGTAACTGTGATGGACTGGGCAGTGTTCACCACTTTCTGCAGTCTTCTTTGCTCCTGGGCATTCAAGTTGCCGAACCAGGTCATGATTCAACCAGTCAATATGCTCCCTACTACACACGTGTAGAAGTTCAAGAGAGTCCTCTATGACATGCTGGCACCATTTGGTCAGTCGATCGATCTCCCTTCGGTACTCTGACTCACCATCATCTGTAATTCATCCAATAATGGTAAAGTCGCGGCAAACTTGAAGATGGAATTCACACTTTTTCCGGCTACACAGTTGTGAGTATAGAGTGAGTAGAGCAGGGGGCTGAGCACACAACCGTGAGGTGCTCCTGTACTGAGAGGTCTAACAGAGATCCCAGAAAAAAGATGGAAGTAAGAATGGGAAGAATGGACGAGTAGTCTAGAGAGTGAGATAGTTTATAATCGTGCAGCAACCAGGCCACTGTCTGAGATTCAAGGACAATCATTTCTGCTAAGGATTAGAAAATTGTGAAGTTTTTGATTATATAGGAATGTTTAAATATATAGTGTTTGTATTTAATTCAATTTAATTTAATACATTTTATTAGCCAAGTATGTATACATAAAAGGAGTTTGCCTTGGTGCTTTGCTCACAAGTAACAACATGATGTACAGTAAACAATTAAGAATAAAATATTATAATTTAAACATGTGAAGAATGAAATAAAATACCAGAGCAAAAGGAGGCTACAGACTTTTGATCGTTGAGTAGAGCTACTGCTACTGAAAAAAAGCTGTATTTATGTCTGGCTGTGGCGGCTTTGACAGTCCAGAGTCACCTTCCAGAGGGAAGTGCTTCAAAGAGTTTGTGGCCTGGGTGAGAGAGGTCAGAGTTGATCTTACCCGCTCGCTTCCTGGCCCTTGCAGCATACAGTTCATCGATGGGGGGAAGGTTGCAGCCAACAACCTTCTCGACTGCAGCATCCAGATGTCATGCTTGGTGGCTGAGCCAAACCAGACCATGATGGAGAAGGTGAGGACAGACTCTATGATGGCAGTATAGAACTGGAACATCATTGCCTGTGGCAGATTGTGTTTTCTCAGCTGCCACAGGAAGTAAATCCTCTGTCGGGCCTTTTTGACTGGGGAATCAAAGGTGGCCTCCCATTTAAGGTCCCTGGAGATGATGGTTCCAAGGAACTTAAATGACTCCACAGATGTGACTGTGGTGTTGTTGATGGTGAGTGGGGGGAGAGGAGGGGGAGCTCTCCTAACGTCTACAATCAATTCCACGTCTTGATCATTGAGCTCCAGGTTGTTGCGATGGCACCAGGACACCAGCTGCGCCACTTCTTGTCTGTAGGCTGATTCCTCCCCATCCTGGATAAGTCCAATCAGGGTTGTGTCATCCGCAAACTTGTGAAGCTTGACAGAGGAGTCTGAGGAGGTGCAGTCGTTGGTGTAGAGATAGTAAAGGAGAGGGGAAAGTACTCAACCTTGCGGTGCTCCTATGCTAAGGGTCAGCGGGTCTGAGAGGTGCTTTCCCAGCCTCACATGCTGCTTCCTGTCTGTCAGGAGATTGGTGATCCACTGACAGAGCGGTTCAGGCACATTCAACTGGGAGAGTTTGGAGTGTGGTAGCTCTGGCACAATGATGTTGAATGCAGAGCTAAAATCCACAAACAAAATCCTTGCATATGTCCCCTGGCAGTCTAGGTGCTGGAGGATGAAGTGCCGGCCTAGGTTGATTGCGTCATTCACTGATTGATTGGGCCGGTATGCAAACTGCAGGGGGTCCAGCAGGGGGTTTGTGATATTTTTCAGGTGGACCAGCATGTCTTTCAGGGGTCTTCGTGATTACAGAGGTCAGTGCAACAGGCCTGTAATCATTATAACCAGTAATCCTTGTCTTTTCGTGTACAGGGACAATAGTGGAGACTTTGAAGCAGGCATGGACAGTACAGGTTTGCAGGGACAGGTTGAAAATGTCTGTGTAGGCCTGTGCCAGCTGTTCGGCACAGAGATTGACGGGAGAGGGGGAAACATTGTCTAGTCCTGGAGATTTCCAGCTTTTCCGTCTCCCGAAGAGCTTCTCCACCTCATCAATTTCTATTGTCAGTGGTGGAGAAGTGGCCAGATTGACGTTGGGCAGCAAGGAAGGGGTGGGTAGTGGACGAGATCCCTCCCCCTTGTATGATCAAAAATGTAACAGTATTCCTCTGTTTAAAAGTTTTAAGGTTTAAAGACTCCAAAAAATGTGTACAATTGCCGTACAGTTGTCCAATCTATTTGATTCCTGAGATGAAGTCATATTTTGTTTGAGAACTAATCAAAAGTGTGTGAATGCTCTGAAGGTTTTTAAAAGTTGCATGGGGTTTGACAGCTTTTTTCTTTTTGAGTTATATGAGAGAGAGATAAGGAGAGACAGTGTGTTAAAGTGAGCAAGCAAATGCATTTGAGTGTGAAAGATATTCTGGTTGTTTGTTTATTCAGCACCGGAAGGAAATAAATAAGACCATCCTATGTTCTGTCTCAACTAATAATGTAGCAGGATATGTGTTAGTTAATGAAGTAAATAACAGAATCTTTCCCTCAATAATTAAATAAAGTTACAGGACCTCAAATTCTTTAGAGCTGCATAAGTCTCCACACACTCTCCTTTATACTTTAATGATGGTGTTAAAGTTTAATTTCATGCTGTAAATTAACTTGTTTTAATTGCTAAAGTTATTTAAAGAGAGTTATTCTAAGAAATAAAATAAAGCTGGATCTTTCCTCACCATCATTCCTACCTACATTTTAAGCAGCTCTTTTGTTTCCGTTTCTTTCATTTCTTTTTTAATTAATAATATTTTTTATCTGAATTAATATTGAATGAAGTAAGAATCTGTACTCCACACTTTAAATTCACTGAAATAAACCTAAAATTCCATTAAATATTATTAAATTTGTATTTTGGGCGGCATGGTGGCACAGCGGTAGAGTTGCTGCCTTACAGCACCAGCGACCCGGGTTTGATCCTGACTACGAATGCTGTCTGTACGGAGTTTGTACATTCTCCCCGTGATCGCGTGGGTTTTCCCCGGGTGCTCAAGTTTTCTCCCACATTCCAACGATGTACAGGTTTGTACATTAATTGGCTTCGGTAAAAAACTGTCCCTAGTGTGTAGAATACGGCTATACGGCTATTGTATGAGGATCGCTGATCGGTGCGGACTCAGTGGGCTGAAGGACCTGTTTGTGCACTGTATCTCTAAGCAAAACTAAACTGTTTTTTTTAATAAGTTGAGTCAAATACTGTCTTTTTTCACAAGAATGTTGCAGCCACATAGCATGAAGTTGAACCTCTGCAAAGAATGATGGAAAAAGAAACAAACTTACTTCATCATCAGTTTACTGTAATAACTAAGTGAACCAGATAGCGGACTCCTGACATTAAAAGGCGTTTGCCTTTTGTGTTCACAAAGGTGAATAACTAAGTTACTGCTGGACAGCGAGGGCCTGACTTCAGTGTCCCAGCAGGTTTACTTTTCAAAGATGTTATATAAATAGCCTTGGTGCTTTGTAAGTACAATGTACTGACTTGATAGGCCTGACATTTTGAAAGTAAAGGAAGACATGTGCTACTTGCACACAAGATGCTGGAGTAACTCAGCGGGACAGGCAGTATCTCTAGAGCGAAGGAATGGGTGAAGTTTCGGGTCGAGACCCTTCTTTAGATGCTATGTGCACTATTGCGTTTGTTATTGAATTCCAGCTCTCTCATTGTAGAAAGTCTTTTAAGAGGATGTTTTGAAAGCCAAATCATTCCACATGATGGAAAAATAAATCAGTGCCATGCTTAGGTGGGATGTTAATGTCTCCCTAGATGTAATCTGTTTGTATCCAGATGAATAGCACTCTGTACATCTTCCAGCCTGCACTGATTGATCACAGTCCTCCCAGTTCAACATTAATTAACCCGAACAACTACACCAGCAATTATCTGTTCGTAAATTACAGACACTCTATGAATGGTTTCTCCTCTCATCATGTACATACGATACGATAGGATAGAACTTTGTCCGCATTAAAGGAGGTGCCAGACCATCAGTTGCCGGAATATCGGCAGTGTACGGTGTACCTGTATATATCAATGAACTGACTTTATCTGAGTTTGTAGTGTTCGGTGGGTTACGAACTCTTTGATGTCTCTGAATCACCATGTTTCGATCTGGCCGCCGTGATCTTTATTGGGATTGAGATAGGGTGGATGTAAAGCTAGTCCGTTATCCATTAAGGGGCATTTTACAGTTCGGCTGGAAAGAGAAGGAACTTCTCCCAATACTGAGCTGAAGTACAGGCACATGAATAAGTGTTAGGAGACACAGCCTCCAGCAGCAATTATTTAATCAAGTAATCAACCATTGCGTCTTAATCACAGATATAATTAATAGTTAATTGATTAAAAATTACACTGCTAAGTCAATATTCTGTTAGAGACATGACCCTTCTGTTAATGAGCAAGATTAGCACCTTACAGGGGAAAACCCGGGCTCTCTGTATTGGACATGCTATTTTCTAGCAGCACATTATGTTTTTTTTAATTTCCATTGACTCAGTTTAACAGACACTGCTTTAAAAAATTGTAGGAAGGAACTGCAGACCTAAAATGTCACCCATTCCTTCTCACCAGAGATGCTGCTTCTCCCACTGAGTTACTTCAGCATTTTGTGTCTCACTGCTTTAAAATTTGCTCCGCTGTGATTAATTTTTGAAAATTATTTAGTAACCTGATTTGAGTAATGCATAAAATTAACAGCATAACAAATGGACCATTTAGTCCAATACTGGCTTTTATGATCTACTTTATGAATGCTGCCCTCGATTCTTTTCTCTCAGTTACTCCTGACACGCTTCATTGCTGCCTACCCCAATAATGGCTTTGATATCTATTCAAAACATTTACCCTGCATCCAAGCTAATTGTTAACTAATTGAAGCACATCCATCAGGTCACCTCAGCTTTCATTTTTTTCGTGCATTACCTGAGTTAGTTCAATATTTCACATATAATGTGTACTCTGCATTAATTTCTTTCATCAATTTTTTCACTTTCTCCAGCGCATCTCGACATCTTTTTGCAACATTATGATCAGAGCCGAACATGGCCCAACCAAAGCTCTATACATATTTTAACATAACTTTGCTCCTTGAAGATAGACACAAACAGCTAAAGTAACAGTCAATCAGACAACATCTCAGGAGAAACTGAATAGGTCACGTTTCTGGTCAGGACCCTTCTTCAGACCAGTTAGGGATCCTCTGATTCTCAATCGGAAGGGTATCAACCCGAAACATCATCTATTCCTCTTCTCCAGAGATGCTCTCTGACCCGCTGAGTTACTCCAGCTTTTGCATCTATCTTTTGCTACTTCTGAGTTTATTTTTAGAGATACAGCATGGAAACAGGCCATTCGGCCCACCGAGTCTGCACCGACTGGCAATCCCCGCACACTAGGGACAGTTTACACATGCACAAAGCCAATTAACCTACATACCTGTACATCTTTGGAATGTGGGATGAAACCGAAGATCTCGGGGGAATCCCACACGGTCACCCACAAACTCTGTACAGACAGCACCCTTAGTTGGGATTGAACCCAGGTCCCTGGCCCTGCAAGTGCTGTTAAGGCCCTGTCCCACTTTCCCAAGTTACTCACGAACTCTCCCGAGTTTTCCCCTTGATTTGGATTCGGAGAATTACGGTAATAGCCATTCGTGGGTACTTGGGGCTATTTTTTTAACTCGTGGACATTTTTCAACATGTTGAAAAAAGGTCCCAACTTACCTGATGCCCCGAGTTCCGACGGCTGGCATTACGATCTGCTACGAAACATCTACGGACTCCTACAGGCTCCTACGAGCTCGCTGCCGACATTACCCGACATTCCCCGAGTTCGAATCAAGGGGAATACTCGGGAGAGTTTGTGAGTAAACTTGGGAGAATGGGACAGGGCCTTAAGGCAGCAACTCTACCGCTGCACCACCGAGGCTGCCCACAATTATATTCCTCAAGAAATTAATCCCAATGTTTTGGTAACTGGGGTTTGCATTTTCTTCCCCTCAGATTTCTTCATCCAAATTTTTGGACCTTCATTGTTCTTCTATCAAAATGCATCATATTAACGTGTATTGAAGTCTACTTCCTATTTTCATGCCACTTCCATGAATTCTTCGACATTCTCTTTTTCTCACTATCAACCTGGGCTACGCATTCTCTGACTTTCACTAAAATCCTCTGACCCAATCAACATCTTGGTGAATCTCCTCTGCACCATCTCAAGTGCACCTGCATCCTTCCTCTTGTGTGGAAACCAGAACTGGACACAATACTCCAAGCAACCCAGCTAGTGTTTTTTAAAGTCACAACACAACAATCCAACTTTTACAGTCCATGCTCCAACCTATGCCATATGCCTTCTTCACCATCCTATCTGTCTTTGACATTTGTAGAAAACTATGAACTTAAACCTCAAGGTCTCTCCGTTTATCAACATTCCTTAGTGTCCTATCATTTACTGTATATGGACTGAAGAAGGGACTCGACCCGAAAGCCATCCAACACCTCTCCCGTCTCAATTGTGACATGCTCCAGATAATCAGCGTACCTTTCTGAACTCACTGTCTTCCACAACTTTCTTCATGGTGAATAGAGATGGGAAGTATTCACTTTGACCATATTCCTGGCCCCCTGCATTGATTAAGTCTTTGGTTCCTTAGGGATCCAATTTTATCTGAGCTACTCTTTATGCTCGTAATACAATACAATATCTTGGGATTTTGCTTGGTCTGCTAAGGATATTTCATGGCCTATTTTTTCTTTCTTAAGTTTTCTCCTACACAGTCTCTATTCCTCAAGGGACTCATTCAATTGCAGTTGTCTATCACCATTCAGTGTGCCAAATGAAACTTTTAACTAAAAAATTACCTACTTGAAAAGATTCAATGAACATTATAATGGCTTTAAAATCAGCAGTTTGACATGAATGTATTTCTTGTTCACTCACGCCTTTTCTTGGTTGTTTTTTAAATCATAACACAAGTTCAATAAGACATTTTTTTTTAATTTGTTTTCATAGAGATGTTAACAAGACTATATTTAGAGTCATTGAGTCATAGAGTGATACGGTGTGGAAACAGACCCTTTGGCCCAAATTGCCCACACCAGCCAGCATGTTCCAGTTACACTAGTCCCACCTGCCCGCATTCGGTCCATATCCCCCCAAACCTGTCCTGTCCATGTACCTGTCTGTTTCTTAAATGTTAAGATAGTCCCAGCCTCAACTACCTTGTCTGGCAACTTGTTCCATACACCACCACCCTTTGCGTATCCAGGATGATATCTCCATGCATTTATGAGAAAATGCTATAGTATTGATGCTTCTGTCATTTGGAATTAGCATTAAACTGTGGATCACCCTGCCATCTAAGATGAGCCTAATTTCCCATTGAATATGATAGGGTATGGCTCAATTTTGTTTATTCCATGGCCAATACTTGTTGCTCATTTCTAGCTGCAATTGAACTGTGTTGGCAATCCTCCTTGGATGGTAGCAGTTTGGAACTTTCTATCCTGACACATTTTTAGAAGCTGGATCATTGAACTTTTCTGGGCCACATTTTTAACTTAGATAAGGCTAACAAGTGATGTGCAGCTACAGAGTGGGGCTTGTTCAGGGAATTGACCATTTGACCTGTATTCCAATCTTCTTGGATCAAGTCCAGTGTGTAGACTTAGAACCAACCCCGCCCAGGATAATATTTCCATGCATTTATGACGAAATGCTGTAGTATTGATGCCGCTGTCTTTTGGATGTAGCATTAAACTGAGGATCACCATACCATCTAAGATGAGCCTAATTTCCCATTGAATATGATGAAACATGGCTCAATTTCACTTATTCCATGGCCAATCTTTATTAGTTATAATATTATAGGTTATCTGTATTTTTAATGTAAGTTTCGTGACCTAGAATTTTTAGCTACTCAAGTACTTGTTAGCATTGGAAACATAGATCATCAAAGCAATAATAACTGCATAATCTTTCATGTGATATTTATGAAGTACTGGGCATTTAAGCTGAAGATCGGTTAATGGAATTCAATACAGATTAGTGTGAGGTGTTGCTTTTTGTGGTCAAACTAGGACAAGACCTTCACAGTGAATGATAAGGTCCTGGGGCGTGTTGTAGAGCAGAGGGATCGAGTAGTGCACATGCACAGTTCTCTGAAAGTGGCATTGCAGGTAGATAGGGTAGTAAATAAGGCTTTTGGTACATCTGGGTTCATCAGTCAGAGTTTTGAGTATAGAATTTAGAATGTTATGTTACACTTGCACAATATGTTGGTGAGGCTGCATTTGAAGTATTGTGTTCAGTTTTGGTCACCCTGCATTAGGAAGGATGTCATTCAGCTGGAAAAAGCATAGTGAATATTTACGCGGCTGATGCCAGGACGCGAGGGCCTGAGCAATAGGAGGAGATTGGGCAGGCTAGGACTTTATTCCTGGGAGCGCAGGAGGCTCAGGGGTAATCTTATAGAGATGCTTAAAATAATGAAGGGAAATGATAGGGTGAATGCACAGTGTCTTTTATCAGGGTTGGGGAATCAAGAACTAGAGGACATGGGTTTAAGGTGAGAAGGGAAAGATTTCATAGGAACCTGAGGGGCAATTTGTTCACACAAAGGTTGGTGGATATGTTGAATGAGCTGCCACTGGAGGTATTTGAGGTAGATATAATAACAACATCTGAAATACATTTGGACAGGTGCATGAAAAGGAAAGGTTTAGAGGAATATGGATCAAATGCGACCAAATGGAACTAGCTTAGATGGTGCATCTTAGTCAGCATGGATGAGCTGAGCCAAAGAGCCTGCTTCCATCCAGAACGACTATGACTATCAATAATCTTTGACTAGATTTCCAAGGAGGAGACTGCTGTCTTGCTGTGAAATAGTTTTCTGGGGTCGTTACTTAAAACAGTAAACATGGTGTTCGTTTAATGTAACATCCAAAAGACAATACAGCCATCCATGCATCACTTTCTTAGAAGAACCAAGACTTTGAGCTCAAGCCTCTAGATTAATATATGAACTATAACCTTCCAAACCAGCAAACGGGATGATGCTGAAACTAAGACAGCAGTCCAAAGTGGCAGCACATTTGGTTAACAATTCCATGATTTAGGAAGTTGACATATTCCTGGAAAGCCTTTCCTTTAGCTAAATTTTGTAAATCAAGAAATCTAGGTGAAATGCATCATGCGTAAATGCATTCCTATGCAGACTAATAGCATTATAAACCAAAGACACGCACTGCAAAGAGTCAATGGCCTTATAGCAAAAAAATCAGATATTGAGGAATTCCTATTACAATCCTGTGTGTGCTTCAGAAACTCTTCACTGATGGTATGGCATCTTGGTAAGGCATGACAGAAAGTCCAATTTCTTCTTTCTTTTAAATGCAAATTTCCCATTACATTTCCCACAGTGGATAAAATAATCCATTTGTACCTTGAAATAGAACTTGCACTAGGAAAGATACTTTCAAGTGACATTGTGTGCATCATTTAAATGAACTTTGACCTGTCAATATGTATCAAACATAACTGTCAATGAGTAGAGAGTAACAGAGTGACTCAAGGCTGATAAGGAGTAGCAGCTAACGCATGAAGTAAAATTAAAGTACGGAGACACGAGGAACTGCAGATATTTGAATCTGAGGAAAACACAAAGTGCTGGAGGGACTTCACAGGTCAGGCAGAATCTGCAGACATTTCGGGTTAGAACCATTCTTAGTTTATGATTTGCTTGGGTTTAAAAATCTGCCAGATTGTAGGAGATGGGGTTGCAATGCTGGGTATCTCTGTGATATCAACTCTCAGGAAGAGATTAAACCCTCAAAGGCTTTTACCACGATTGCAGGAATTGGGGACGTACCTGGAGCATGCTGGTGAGGATTCAGGTCTTGTAAAACTGTTACGTTACAAAGAAAATTATGAAAAGCCCTTCAAATGTCCCCAATTATTGAGATAGTTAGTTCAGCAATGAGTGTGCAGCTGAGAGGAGGAGCAGCCTGGGACTATTAAAAAGCTGCCATTATGGTTCTGAGGTGACTGTTCCTGGGACATTATCCATCTTGTGTGTCTCGGATGCACCTGTACCCATGGTCATGGTAGCAGGTGTCAGATCGGCCTTCCTGAGAGTGAACCGATGGAAAGCAACTAGCCCAGATGGAGTCCCTGGCCACATCCTCAGATCCTGTGCAAATCAGCTGGTAAGAGTATTTACATACATCCTACACCTCTCACTGCCCCATTCTGAGGTCCCCATATGCTTTAAGATGACCACGATCGTCCTGAAGCCAAATAAAAGCAGGATGTACCTTAATAATTACCATCCAGTGGCATGAAGTACTTCAAAAGGCTGGTCTCGGCACACATTAAATCCAGTTTCTCAGTCAGCCTTGATCCACAGCAGTTTATTTCCAGCACGACTGGTGCACGATAGATGCCACTTCTCTGGTCCTGTATTCAGCTCTGGAACATCTAGATAACAAGAACACCTAGGTCCAACTATTTATCAACCATAGCTCCACCTTCAACAGTATAATCCCAACAACCTCATCTCCAAACTCTTGGACCCAGGATTCAGCAACCTACTCTGTCCCTGGAACCTGGACTTTCTGGCTCAAAGACCACAATCAATGAGCACAGAGCACAATCAATGACAAAACATCTTCCACAGTAGTTTACAAACCCACAAGGATGTATTATATTCCCTGTACACTCAGCACTGTGCAACCAAATTCTGCTCTAACTGCATCTACAAGTTTGCAGATGACATCACTACAGTGGGTCAGTCATGAACAATGGCGAGATAAAGTACTGGAAGGTGATAGAGAGGTCAATAATTTGATGTCAAGGGAGCAACCTCTCCCTTAATGCCAGCAATATGAAGAAGCAAGTTACTGACTTCAGTAAACATGGTGAAATACATATTCCAATCAACATTAATGGTGCTGAGGTGGAAATGGTCAAGAACTTCAAGTTCCTAACCATAAATATCACCAATAATTTGTCCTGGATCAACCATATCAAAAATATGGCCATAAACACAACCCAATGCCTCTCGTTCCTCTTGAGAATAAGGCCTGTCCCAAATAGGCGATTTTAGGCGATGAAAAACTGGCGACCGGAACGGCGACTGTCAGAGTGGAACACACACACTACCTTCACCAGCCCATTATGCAGGCGGGGGACAGGGCAAATGGGGGGAGTGCTGTCTGAATGAAATTCACACGGTGCAAAGCCAATGTGATACAGTGAGTCGGTTATCCTTGGTTCTGAAAACTACTGCTTACGTTTTTTCTTCCCAATGAGCCAATGAAATTCACTGGTCAGCTCCGGCTACAACCTATGAAAACCTACGACAACCTTTGACCTCCTGGCAACCGACTACCACTGCACCTAAGGCACGATAATTCTCGTTAATCTCCAAGGCGGCTTCATTCTGGTCTCCGCTAATTTTTCAACATGTTGAAAAATTCGCAGCGACCATAATGAGGCTGTGACTAGTTACCAGAATGCAGGAATTCCTCACGACCAATGAAGGCGACTACCCGGCAACCACCCCCGAACATGTGGTGACCATGTTGCGATCGCATAGTCTCCTGCAATGGCCTAAAAAGTCGCCTGTTGGACAGGCCCATAAGGAAGTGTGGCTCCAACTCCAATTCTTACCAACTTCTACAGATGCACTGTGGAAACCACACCATTGGGGTGGCTTTGGAACAGCTCTGTCAAAGACCTTAAGAAATTACAGAGAGTTGTGGATGTAGCTTACTCCATCACACAGACCAGCCTTATTACCATTTACTCCATCTACCTTTTATGCTACTTTAGGAATGCAGCCAAGGATCTTTGTCACCCCAGTCATTCCGTCTACTCCCCTCTACCATCAGACAGAAGTTTCAAAAGCTGGAAAGCAGGTACCATGAGGAACAGCTCCTTGCCTCCGTTATCACACTACCGAAAGGTCCTTCCATATACTAGGACCTAGTCCCAATCTACAAACCTATGTCTTTGGACTTTTCGCTGTAATTGCAACGCTACAACACTGTAAAAGTATATTATGCACTCTGGTATGTTTATCCACGCATTACCTCCTACTTGTGTGTGGCTTGATTATGCGTATGTATAGTATGACTTGATTTGACTGGATAGCATGTAAATAAATGCTTTTCACTGTATCTTGGTACACATGACAACAATAAGATTCAAGATTCAAGATTCAATTTAATTGTCATTTGGACCCCTTGAGGTCCAAACGAAATGCTGTTTCTGCAGCCATACATTACAAACAAACAAACCAATACAAATACCAATAGTGGTGTTTAAAAAGAAGGCAGGCACTTGTGGAGTGGCCATTTTGGAGCAACCATTTGGCAGTGGCCATTTTGAGACAGGTTGTGTGTTGAGCATGTTTTATGCTGTGTTTTGAGCAAATGTTTTAAGGCTTTGCCTTCTAAGGCAGTAGAGATATTGGGTGCGCTTTCTTGGCCATTGCTTCGATATGGGTGGTCCAGGATAAGTTGCAATATGAAATGAACTACCAGATGAAGTTGTTGAGGCAGATACAATAACAACATTGCAAAAATACTTGGATGGATTGGAAAAGTTTATATGAAGATGAGGCAGCTAATGGCAAATGGCACTAGTCTGGATGGCGCATCTTGGTCAGCATGGATCAGTTGGACCTAAGTGCCTGTTTCTGTGCTGTATTACTCAATACCTCTATATATTTTTAATGCCGATATCATTTTTTTAAATGGTAATCAGTCTTGCAAATGGTTGAGGTAGACTTGTTCAATAAAAATAATTTTAATATAATTTAAATACATAGTAAAAGTGCTTAATTTTAATATCTTTAAAAAATTCACGCAGTTTAAGTAAAAGGGAATGTTTAGAGTTGCACTTTGTCACTTTAATTGATCATAAAGGAATACTATTTAGGACTTCTACTTCAGAACAATTGCCTTCATAAAAACTGTTATTCTGACTCAGGAAGAATGATGTAACTGCATGCTATGTACTGCACTAATATGTTTAGAATGTATTAGTTCCTAAGTTGTTGGCAACTTCAAATTCCTGCTAACAACTTAGGAACTTTAGGGAATTAACATCTCCAATGACCTGTCATGGGCACAGCTGCTAGATGTAATCATGAAGGAAGCAGGTGAACCCCTATATTTTCTCAGAAGTTTCATGTGATTGAGTTGATTTTGCACTGTTTTTCCTTTTCACTGTTGTGCATATTGATAAGTTATGTATAATTATGAGGGAACAAGTAATGTCCCTCATATTGACAAGTTATGTATAATTTATTGAGTCATGGAGTGATACAGGATGAAAACAGACCCTTCGACCCAACTTGGCCACACCGACCAACGTGTCCCAGCTACACTAGTCCCACCTGCCTGCATTTGGTCCATATACCCTCAAACCTGGCCTATCATGTACCTGTCTAACTCCTTCTTATATGTTTGGATAGTCCCAGCCTCAATTACTCCTCTGGCAGCTTGTTCCAAACACCCACCACCCTTTGTGTGAGAAAATTACCTCTCAGATTATTTTCCTCTTCCCCTTAAACTTGTGTCATTTGGTCCTCGATTCATCTACTCTGGGAAAGATACTCTGTGCATCTACCCAATCTATTCCTCTCATGGACACCCCTCATCCTCCTGCGCTCCAGGGAATAGTCCCAGCCTACTCAACCTCCCCCTATAATTCAGACCCTCTAGTCATGGCCACATCCTTGTAAATCTTCTCTGTACCCTTTCCAGCTTGACAATATCTTTCCTATAACATGGTACCCAGAACTAAACACAATACTCTAAATCCAGTCTCACCAACATAATGTTTTGCATGTTGATGAGTTTAGGGCTTGTCCCACGGGTATGCGATCTGCATGCGGCAAGCACGACCTAAAGGGCCGGTCCCACCAGCATGCACCTGCATGCAGCAAGCGCGACCTAACATGGTCGCTTGAGCCGTACAGCCTCGCGGGGCCGGTCCTACTTCGATCGCCGGAGCCATATGGAGTTGTGCGGAGCTGGTCCCGACATCGCGCTGGACTTCGAAAAACTGACCGTGTTTAAAAATTCCGCGCGGCAACGGCCTGCTGACCCGCAGCCGCGCCGTGTCACTCACTCGACCTCCGCGCGGCTCCCGCTTCTGGTTTGGTCGCGCTTGCTGCATGCCATACGGCTCAAGCGACCATGTTAGGTCGCGCTTGCCGCATGCAGACGCATGCTGGTGGGACCGGCCCTTTAGGTCGCACATGCTCGTG
Organism: Leucoraja erinaceus; assembly: GCF_028641065.1. NCBI lineage: Eukaryota > Metazoa > Chordata > Chondrichthyes > Rajiformes > Rajidae > Leucoraja > Leucoraja erinaceus. The sequence continues at coordinate 16,970,796 of NC_073392.1, read as the reverse complement.
GGACAGGCCCTTTTTTGTGTCTGGGATACACAAGATTCTCATTGCACCTGTGTCTCACCGTATTTATGCATATGACAACGAACTCCACTTGACTTGACTTGACTTGCATATGTGCCTTTAAAAACTTGAAGAGTCAAAATCAATTGCACAGATCAGGTTTGGTAAAGATATGATCAACAAAGTGATCGATGGTGCTTCCTTGCTAATGCCTGAGGGAGCATTGTTTGTTAGGATTGGGAACCAGTCAAGGGTAATTGATTCCAGTGGTCTGGCCACACTAGATTGCAAAACTCCACAGTGTGGTGGTCCAAGAGCAGAGGTGTCATTTGGAAGACCACAGGTGACTTTGGCTTTAGGTTTAGATTCAGGTTTATTAATGTCATATGTAATGAGCTATGGTGAAATGCTTTGATTTGCATGCTACCCAATCAGATCAAATAATACTGTATAGTACATAAATAGAATCATGTCAAACTCAAGTACAACAGGTAGAGCAATGGAAGAATACAGAATCTAGAAAACAGTTCTCAGCATTGTACTCAATTCCAAAGGTAAAGCCCAATGTCTGCAATGGGGTAGAGGTGAATCCGACAGTACCTTAGCTTATGGAAGAACTATCAAATGCCTAGTGATAGAGGGGAAGAAGCTGTTCACAAATCTGGAAGGGCTTTGCTCATGTCATAGAGTGGTGAAGCACAGAAATAATGTTCACACTGGACATCAAATACCCATCTACGCTAATTTCATTTTCACTCTCATATTCCCACAACCTCTTACCACATCCATCAGATTCTCCCTACATCCACCCATACCAGGGGCGATGTATCATAGACAACCTCCCAACCAGCACGACTTTGGAATGTGAGAGGAAACCTAGGCATTTACATGGAGAATGTGCAAAGTTCATATTGACAACACTTGAGTTTAGGATTGTGAGGAACTGTCAGGCAGAAATGCTAGGCGCTGCACTGTTGAAGAGAGGGAAGGGTTCCCACTCAGGCAATAAACTCGTTAATCCTGGACAGCTCCTTCAAGGAGTGAACAAGGTTGCAATGCATCAATTGGACCCCCACCATGTCAGAAGACTCTATTCCTTGCTAATATAAGAAATATATTTTCCTGGAAATGCATGTGCATAGGACTTTTGTAGCATGCAACGACAAATCTTTTTGCCTCAGTCAAAAATTTGTATTTCCTGTCTTAAGTCATTCTTGCAATCTTGGTGTTATTAGCACATCAGATGTATATTTAGAGATGTTCTTTCCAGTGTAACAGGATTTTCTGCCGGCAGTGGTGCTTTAAGACACAGGGCGTCCTGTAACACCAGTATTGACAGCGCGGCTGTCCGATTCACCTCACCCCATGTGTAGGGGTTACCACCTCAGCGATGCCAGTGCTACCTGATCAGTAGGTCAGGTCTTTGCACATTGCCCAATAAACCCCTGATCACACATCATCATGGTCAGTGCAACTCCAGTTTTGAGTAAGGGTCTCGGTCACCTGAAACATCACCCATTCCTTCTCTCAGCAGGCACGGCGACCTGCCGTACCTGTCCCACGAGCTGAGTTACTCAGGAGCATTTTGTGCCTATCTCATTTACCACTCCGCAATGTCCGCAAAGACAAGGGGAGAGGGTTTCCTGCACGAGGAGGCCATCAAGATGAATGGCCGTGACTCCAATGTCTAGTCAAAGGATGGCGCCAAGTTCCTGAATTCTCACTCCAATCCACCCAACCATTCTGCAGAGGCTGCCTGGACCACTCCGGCAGTTTGAGTTTTGCTCAAATCTTTGGTTGAGAATGCTGTGTTTCTAATACGTTCCAACAAGAAGACATCTAATTCAAATCTATGAAGGTGGTTTTGACTGGGAATTTATCCTGGATTCATCTCATTTTTCCTTTCACCCCATAATTAGGGTTACAACAGTAAGAGAAACATTTTCTCTTTCACATATCTAGCGAGACGATACAGAGCTTGAAAAAATCTGCAGGAGAGCTTACTTTAGACTGATCTTTAAAATCATTTGAAAGAGAATGATTCACCGATAGAATACCATGGTATAAAGGTGTAATTCATAGACATGATACTTCAAAGTTTAAATATATTTTCTTTCAAACGATAAATGCAGCAAAAATTACATCATGAACCTGGAATGCGTCAGCGGTGGGACGGGGGTGTAGCGGTAGAGCTAATGCCTTACAGCGCCAAAGACCTGACTGCGGGTCTTTGCTGGTACAGAGTTTGTATGCTTTCCCTGTGAGCTGCGTGAGTTTTCTCCAAGATCTTTGGTTTTCTCACACACTCCACAGTCGTAAAGGTTTGTAGGTTAATTGGCTTGGTATGAATGTAAAATTGTCCCTATTGGGTGTAGAATTGTGTTATTGTGCGGGATCGCTGGTCGGCGTGGACACGTTTGGCCGACTGACCTGATTATGCGCAATATCCCTAAACTAAACAAAACAATCCCACGATTTGGAGTGGTGATAGTAATAATCTACTGTGTGTTAAAGATTCTGTGGCAGTGAGAGTTGGGTTGGTGATGTAGAGGAAGAATGGTCCCCTTTACGTAACATATTCTCCCTGAAGTAACATTTTGTTACTTGCTTCCTTTTAGTTGACAGCTGTGCTACGAAAAACATCTCTACCGCGCCTGAAACAGCGAATTAGTCTATTTGCAGCAAACAGCGTCCTGTAATTAAAATTTCCTGAAATGGGAACAGATGAATTAAAACCTGAACAAAATCTGAAGATGTTCTTGGAGAATGCACAGTTCGTACAAGCAAACGGCTTCTTAGAGTCGATATAGTTTGTTTGCTTCGCCTCATGTAATGTGACAGCTAAAAAGTTTGATGGAGGGAAAATTACTGATGCCAGGGAAGATGTTGGGTAGGTTTCCATTTGAACATTGAAGACAGAAATGGAAACTGAGCCATTTCTGTTATATGTAGCCACTTTAAAGCCTCAGTTTCTCCTGCCCAGGTACGAAGTTTATATGTGTTCCTAGATCTGAAAATGGGTCTCGACTCGAAACATCACCCATTCCTTCTCTCCAGAGATGCTGCCTGTCCCGCTGAGGTACTCCAGCATTTTGTGTCTATCTCCGGTGTAAACCAGCATCTGCAGTTCCTTCCTGCACACTGTATTCCTCTCTCGGTTGCAATAAACTGCACTGTGATTTATGCTGGGGCAGATCCTCACTTGAATTCAAACCACACACTAATCCTCTGGTTACGATGCAGTGGTATGGTTTCCTATCAACAGTGTTGTGAGTTGAAGATCACCACATCACAAAGTAGCATTGAGGTAATACACACATTGTTTTAGAACTCCACTTTCACATTCCTGGGCTTATTCCACGATTTTGAGATGGGTAGACAGAGTTAACACAAAAGTACCCACAGAATAGGGATACATCAGATGATTATCAAAGAGATGGCATTTGAAAAAAAAGATTTCTCATAAATCAATAATGTGGGATGTTTGCTGACAGGCTCAGCAAGAATTATTAAGCAGCGAAAATGCTTAATTTAGCAGCACTTCACTCAGCTTTATTCATTATTCACTTTGATTGCAATTTTTGAGCTTCATTACATAAATATCAAAGTCTTCATTTTGCTGGCATTTGTGTCCTGGAAAACGCAGATATGCTTCAGTTCCGGCTTTGAAAGCCAGCTAGTCACCACACAGCATGCAGTTCAAAACGACCTCATCCTCGTATTCCCCACTCTCAGCAATGCACTTTGTGTTCTCATCCATTTCCTTCTTTGTCTAAATCTAACACAGATTATTTTTTGTTTTATTCACAGAACTGTGAAATTCAAAAAACAACATAAAGTAATATGTATTCTGTATTGTTAAATGTGCATGATTCCATGGTGATATAATAAATATCAGGGAGTTTTGTTGCAGATTTCACAATTGATCTGAGAAATTTAGTGATTATACACTTTGATCTCTGAAACCCCATGAAATGGACATCACATATTCTTTGGAATTTCATGCTGGTGAAACTTTCTTCAGAGTTTGTGATTCTACTTTAAATCTAGCATTAATTGATTCAGATCTTGTTGGCCAACATTGTTGATGTTCTTTGATTTGATGGGTTTTTAAGCCGTTAAAGGTAGTATTACAGCGAATAAATGTCATTGCTGGTAACAGATTGTGCTAAAGAATTGAGAGCTTTCGCAGCATGCAACAAAATACCCCAACCCCTGGTCTTTGTAGCCGGGGACTTCAATCAAGCCAACTTCAAGAGCATACTACCAAAATACCATCAGCATGACCCCTTGGCCCACCAGGGGCCAGAAAACCCTAGACCCTTACCCTAGACATCTATTAAAAACACCTACTGATCCACTCCCCGGCCACATCTCCGGAAATCTGATTATCTACAGTGGCTGTGCTTTTACTCTCTGCTTAAAAACCAAAAACTGAAGCAGGAAGATCTGGTACAGAAAGTCATTCGGTTTTCACCTACAGAAACCTGTAGATGACATCCTACATGACTGCTTTGACTCAGTGGACTGGTCCATATTCGTGGAATCTGTGGCCAACCCGAATGAGTACACCACTGCCGTGAATGACTTCATCAGAAAGCGTGTAGACGAATGCTTGCCAATGAAGATAATCCGAGTGTTCTCCAGTTGCAGAACCGTGGATGAACTGTGAGGTCCATTCCCAGTTGAAGGCCAAGACCACTGCGTGGAAATCAAAGGATCCTGAGCGGTACGGGAGATCATGCTACAATCTTCTGAAAGCCATCAGGAATACTAAGAGACAATACCAGGACAAACCTGAGTCCCTGGACTATCACTCAGACACCCGTTGACTGGCAAGGCCTGAATACTATAACTGGTTGCAAAGCAAAGCCAGGCAGCATAGTTGGTGATAGTACAGACCTCCCTGATGAACTGAATGCACTCTATTCTCGCTTTGAGCTAATAAGGAAAAAGGCCAACAGGACGACGACATCCATCCCGTTAGACGCGAGTGTGCCTTTTCCCTGGGTCACTGTTGCAGAAGTTAGATCAGCCTTCCTGACGGTGAACCCAAGGAAAGCAACAGGCCCGGACGGAGTTCCTGGCTGCGTCCTTATGAACTGTATGAACAAAGTTGCGGGAATGTTCATGGACATCTTTCATCTCTCCCTCTTCCACTCCGACGTTCCCACCTGCTTCAAGTCCTCTATAATCTCGGTGTCAAAGAAAAGCAAGAGCTCAAGCCTTATTGACTACCATCCAATGGCCTTGACATCCATCATCATGAAGTGCTTTGAGGGGCTGGTTATGGCACACGTTAAATTCAGCATAGCAAGCAGCCTTGATCCCTTGCAGTTTGCCTACTGCCACAACTGGTCGACAGTTGATGCCATCTCCTTGGCCCTACACTCATCTCTGGAACACCTGGACAAGAAGGGCTCCTAGGTCAGAACGTTAAGGGGCTGTCCCACTGCGGCGACCTAATTGGCGAGTTTAGGAGAGTTTGAAAAAATGTCATGTTGAAGACCTCCTTCGACTATGTAGAAGACTAGCTTCGACTAGCTTCGGGAAAATTGGACACCGAATAGTGGAGAGTGAAGACGACCTCCTTCGATCTCCTTCGACCTCCCTTCGACTACGTTGAAGACTATCTACGACTACCTTTGACTACCTTTGATTACCTTCGACTACCCTCGATTATCTACAAGTAACATGCCGACCTACTACGACCTACTTCGACTAAACCTATGAGTAAAAAAAAGTATAGATTTTTTCCATGGCGACATTTTTACCTGCGGGTATTTTTCAATATGTTGAAAATTACGCCGCAACCTAGCTGAGGACTCGAGTACGCGGGGACTACTCTCGAGCATGAAGCAGAGTTACAAAGACCTCCTAGAACCTCGTGTCGACCATGCTGCGAGTATGAGTTGAGGGTAAACTCGTCTGAACTCACGGATTAGGTCGCCCCAGCCCCTTTATTCATAGACTCCAGCTTTGTTTTCAATACCATTGTCCCAACCAAGCTCATCTCCAAACTTATGGAACTTGGGGTCAGCAATCCCCTCTGCAACTGGATCTTGACCAGCAGACCACAATCAGCGAGGATGTGTGACTATTCATCCTCTATGATAATCCTCAACACTGGAACCCGTTCTCAGCCCCCCACTATACTCCTTATACACTCATGGCGATGTAACCAAATACCAATCCAATTCAAATTATATGTTTGCAGCTGACACCCCCGTAGTAGGCCACATGTCAAGTAATGATGAGATGGAGTACAGGAAAGATATTGAGAACCTTATAACCTGGTGTCAAGACAACAACTTCTTCCTCAAGGTCAGCAAGAGACCCTTCATCAGACTAATAGTGTGGGGGGGGGGATAAAAGTTACATTTAGATATTCATATGTAATAGACACCAATGGTAAATTTTGCAGTATGTGACCTAAATATGCTGAAACTGGCCCAACGGAGATTAGAAAATAGAAGATTAAAAGACATGCATTCAAATACGACAGAATAAGACATCACATAATGACGCAACCACATCACAACAATGAATTACCTTATACTCAGCAGTCACTGTTCCTGGGTCAGAAACATGACAGCCAGCTCCCACAAACTGTGATGTAGCCCAGATAATGTTTTAGTCACGATGGTGCAGAGATAAATATTGGCCGAGAAAGTCTCTGGGTTGAAACTGAGAATACCGGTTCTCATCTTCTGACCCAAACAACAAACACCAGAGTAATTTACACTGTTTCCATTCTCCATTGAGGCAAAATAGTTCAATGTGCATTGCTGCAACTTAGAATTGTTTTACAGTGGCTAACAATATATGGTGTAATTGTACTGGGAATAACACTGGTCCATAGACACGTTTCCATTTCACAGTTCCATTAATTTATATTTCGAGTTTACAGTCTTCATTACAATTTCAAGATGTACACACATTTCCAAGTCCACTCTGAACTGGTATGACATGTAAGCTTCAATGAATGATCATGACTCGAGGAGAAAATATATTCTCAATACAGAAAACCTCCTTGACGTTTTTATTTATAGGCCATGTGGGAATAATTGGGACCTCGGCTTTTTGGCTCCTATGGACATTCATCTCCTGACACCCACCTCCACTTCCAACAAATGATTAACATTGTTTGACATCTTGATAGTGTGATCAAATTGCAATGAACCTCTGATGACAAATCTGCTGCAATCACTAAGGCCTCTTGTGATGTAAAATCGAAGATAGACACAAAATGCTGGAGTAACACAGCGGGACAGGCAGCATCTCTGGAGAGAAGGAATGGGAGACACTTCTTCAGACTGAAAATGGGCCCTTTTCTCTGTTGAAAATGTCCATGATTCTATGGTGCTCTCTTCTCTCCACCTACTTGAGACAATCAAAGCTAGTGTACCAGATCATTCTGGCCTTGATGAATGTATTAATTGCTGCCTTTTAAATGAATTTATCGCGTCCAAATCCAAAATATGACCAGCCCTCATTTAAAGGGGCACGGCGAGTACTGGCTGACTTAACTCACCAGGTTCAGCGCTTTAAGAGTATCTGGACTGGCAATTACCATTTCTGCTACTCTTCCAGAAGATTGGAGAAAATAATGGAGCCAACAATGTAAAATACTAATTTTAAAACGTTTTTGTTTCCTGTAACACTGAAATTGAAGTGTTATGGAACAAACTAGAAATTGTCACGATAGAACTGATCGTTTTCTTGTTTCCAAAGCTGTAGCTCCAGCATACATTTGCAGAGTGGGCAGATAAACTGCAAATTGTATTCAGTATAGAAAGGGGTGAGCTGGTTCATTTCAGTAGGATTAATAATGAGGTTGCTTATTCTGTGGAAGGAGAGATGCTAAATTTGGGAGTGAAGCCAAAAAGATCTAGCACTACACGTGCATAATTCATGAAAGGTGCTAGATCTTTGACAATGGGGTGGGCAATGTATTGCTTTTCATTCTGGATAAAAAGAAAATAAAGGTCAGGAGGCAATGTTGAAGTCATTGCTGGGATTATACTTGGAATATCATATGCACTATTGGGCTCAGTATTATCAGGAGAATATTTAAACAGCGGAGAAAGTACAGCAAATAATTGTACCTTTGTAATCAGCAATGAGGGGAATACTATTACTACTATGCATTCACTATTAATGATTCTTCTCTAATGATTCAACTTATCCTTAGTCAGCACTAAATGGCCAGGAGTATATTGCAAGAAAGTTAAGAACTCCAGCTTATTAGATTTCACTCTCTCCATTTTACAGAGATTGTATGGATTTAACACGTTGCTGGATAGCTGCAGGCATGGGCTTAGTTAACTAAATATGTTGACAAATTAAATGGAAGAGATGAAATTATTCACCATCACTCTTTGTCATTCCTGAGGCGGGCTAAACATAATGATTTGTTTTCAGTTGCAGTGTAACCTAATAATTATTCACCAGAAGCAGGTTTTCAGCTTTAGCGACACATGGCATTGCACCAGTTAATCAGTCCTATTATTAATTCTATTCATTAGATCATCTTTTATCAGGTACAATCTCAATGTACTTTGATGTGATGTTACCTCATTGCCTGAGAAGATGATGGCTAATTTTGACCCCCCCTGAATCCTATTGCACAATAAAGACCTAGAAACATAGAAAATAGGTGCAGGAGGAGGCAATTCAGACCTTAGAGCCAGCCCCGCCATTCAATATGATCATGGCTGATCATCCAGAATCAGTGGCCCGTTCCTGCTTTCTCCCCATATCCCTTGATTCTGTTAGCCCTAAGAGCTAACTCTCTCTTGAAAACATCCAATGAATTGGCCTCCACCGCCTTCTGTGGTAGAGTTCCACAGATGCACAACTCTCTGGCCTTAAAAGTTTTGTCTCATCTCAGTCCTAAATGGCCTACCCCTTAATCCCTAAACTGTCGAATGTTCTAACTTACAGAGGAAATTGTTTCAGTTTAGCGTATTGTCACGTGTACCAAGGTACAGTGACAAACCTTTGTTACGTGCAAACCAGCCAGCGGCAAGACAGTACATGATTATAATTGTGCCATTCGCAGTGTACAGATACATGATAAGGGAATAACGTTTCAGCCAATTGTAATCATTAAGTGCATCAAATGCTCTCCTGTTGCGTTGATGTCCGTCTATAAGTGAGCCTGATATCGGAAAAGTAGGCTTATTATGAGCTACTGCAACCAAATGGACACACTTCAGCACATTTCACTGCAGTTATTTAGCGAGCAGTTACCTAGGAGGAAAATATGCAAGGGAAGGATGTTTTAAGAGATGAAAAAGATGCTAGGTTTACAGGCCGTTATATTGGATACCTCAGGAACAATTTTAATGGCATTTATTGTAGATGGATGGAACACTTTTGAACACAGGGATTTAAAGAATATTGAAGTTGTATAGACAATCGACGATAGGTGCAGGAGTAGGCCATTCAGCTCTTCGAGTCAGCACCGCCATTCAATGTGATTATGGCTGATCATCCCCAACCAGTTCCTGCCTTCTCCCCATATCCCCCGACTCCACTATCTTTAAGAGCCCTATCTAGCTCTCTCCTGAAAGTATCCAGAGAACCGGCCTCCACTGCCCTCTGAGGCAGAGAATTCCACAGCACAACTCTCCGTGTAAAAGAGTTCTCATCTTCTCATCCTCTTTGGAATGAGACTGTTTGTGTGGTTTGGTTGCCAAGGCCATTGCAGTTGCTGCCCACTTTTCTTACCAAATATTGGGTACAATCATACGTGACGCGTTCTTGTGCTCACATCCCTGCGACTGCACTAACACTTTGCAGCACTGTGGATCTAAACAAGCCCAACGCTCCCTTATCATGGCTTGTCCCATAAAATGGGGGCAGTCTGCAACCAGGAACAGGCCTCAGCTAGTGGATTCCAAGGCCCCTCAGCCTAGCAACTGCTTTGGCCACAGACAGCTGGCTTCAGCCTTCTCGGCTTCTGAATATCTCCAATTACCACAAGCCATTTTTAATAAAATGTTGAAACAGGTGAATATAAAATAAAAAGTAATGCATACATTTAAATGCATTTAATTGGTGTAAAGTAAGGATATTAATAAAAAATAAATTGACTTTCCTTCATTTATCTTTCTGCATGAGGTCACAGTAGACGGATAGTGCAAGGGTCAAACACGAAGTGCGTGTAGTCCCACCCTTCCTCGTCCCCATGTGGAGTACGGGAACTGGGATGGAAGAAGAGAGGGGAAAGGGGAAAAGAGAAGAGAAGAGAAAAGAGAGAAGAGACGAGACGAGAAAAGAGGAGAGAACCGAATTCAGGAGGCTACAGGTTAGTGTAGTCACCGGGATGACACAGATAGCACACATCGCACCAGCACTTCACCACCGTCTCATTGTATTTGCAAACTTCGTCTACCTGTGAGTAAAAACTCGTTTCCTTCGCCCCTCATATATCACACTGCCAGCGACAGTTTTTGCATAAGATATTATTTCTTTCTTTCCTCATTTATGTATCCAGAGGCCTGCATCTCATTAAGGGTTTTGATGGATTTTCATTAATCATTAAGCAAGCATCAGAACTCTCAAGTGTTCGTCCCAATTCCGTTTCGTTGCCCTTTATATGTAGGACTTACCAAATAATGTCATCCTACGTAATGCAGAAGCAACTGTAAGCCATCGGGACCAACGCCTAGAAAGAGTTTGATTAGACTTTGTACAAGTGTGCGCAGTTTCTCAGATTACAGCTCTTTTTTAATAATCTTGCAGACAAAATCATTGGGTGTCAGAATGGTTTCCACAAAGCAAAATGTCATTGGGGACCTGCTGCTAATAAATGTCATATATTAATGTGGGATATTAAAAGTTTTATTAATCATAGGGGGGGGGTCCCAGTTATGATGGACTCAATTTCGATTGTACTTTTTAATTTTGTAGTTTTAATTTCAAACAAGAGTTATGAACTTTTGAAAATGAACTTAATAATGTATATGTTTGTTCTTTGATTACAGACATCTAGGCAAATATAGTGATATTGTTTTCCATTAAGATCTATATTAAAAAAAAAATAGTAATCTTTGTGTCAATAGCTGGGAGAATCTTGTGGCATAGTCACAGCATTTTCTGTAACACAACAAATGTTTATCTTAAATGAGTTTTTCATAGTTCAGATACTCATGCACTATGTTTGTTTAATAGCAAATATTCTATTTTTTACTTTGAAGATCCACTTAAATAAATACAAAAATTGGTGATGGGGGATGAGAGACATCATGTTTAAGATATGAATGACCAGTTAGTTCCCACCACTTAATTATATAAGATTAGAAGGCATAGCTTTGAGAGGGGTAAAGTTTAAAGGCGAAATGTTGGGCAAGTTTTTATAAAACAGAGTGGTGAGTGCCTGGAACACGCTGCCAGGAGTTCAGGAAAGGAAGCATGCGAGAGGAGTGGTGGAAAGATACGATAGTGGCATTTACGAGGCTTTTGGATACGCAGAAAATGGGGGTACATAGCTCGTGCAGGCAGAGGTGATTAATTTAATGTGGCATCTTGGACATTGTGGGCTGAAGGGCCTGGTCTCATGCTGTACTGCTGCAGTGGGTGCAGATGTACAGGAGAAATGAGGAGCCTCAAATCAGTGGGTCTGGTTTATTTAAGGGGTCTTCATAGTTTGTCTACTCGGGAACTCTCTACAAACATGGATACAATACAGAGATCATTTAGTCAAGTGTTTGTTTGTCGGTTCACCATTGCGTTCGATGATGTGGTCAAAAGGGCCTGTTTCCACACTGGATGACTCTATGTTAGTTGTGCAGTCTCATTAGTGAGCCTGAGTATGAGTGGCAAGACCAGCCGTGAACATGCACACTGGGGGACAGTGGGGAACAGGAAAGACAGTGTGACAGGTGCTTTATCTCCGCATGCTTCCTTTCCTGAAGCACAAAGTCGAGGGCTGGGTGAAACTAAGTAGAGATTTGAGCATTGAGTGAATTCACTAGTTCCACCTTCACCCACTTGCTTTCCTGTCACAGGCGTTTCTGTGATTTTTTTTGTGGTCATTTACGATGAATAACAGTTTGGTTTTATGACCAGTTCTTGGGGATGGAATCCTGTTGTAACAGGAGGACTTATACGTGAATAGAATCACAAAACAATTGTATATCATAGCTAGCTCCATTCTCTCACTGTTTGTCCATCGTCTTACTAATTTTTTCACTTCAGTTCTGTGGTCACACCCTTTTTGCCTCATAACTGCAACCAAAGGGATTTGCTCTTTCCAACATGACCATGACTTCTGTAATCAATGCTATTAACCCTTTTTTTCCCCCTCCCTACCATTTTTTTTGAAACACTAAGTCTGTGAATGTAAAGCTCTCAATCCTCATTAGTTTCAAACCACATTTCTGCTCTTGCCACTGCATCAATTTCCCACGCTGCTATTTATATTTATTGCTCACTAACTGCACTCGGTCTTTACCTTTGGTATCTTCAATCCATGCTTATCTGTGTATTCATTGTGGTTCTTACTCTGGTAGTATTTCCAATCCGATACCCTTATTCTTTCAGGCACTTTATTTTATGTTGGAATCTATTTAAACTGTTTCCATCCATTGAAGTCCATGCGTCATTTGGTCCTAATTCTCTTAAATAGAATTAGCAATTTTTGAACAGTTTGAACAATTCCCAATGCTCCAAGAATCTGGATACACTTCTTTCATGGGTTGCTCCATAGGACACAAGAATTGTTGTGGTTTGCTCGTGGCATTGGAATTACAAGCAACAGGACACACTCATGGTTGAAAATATATCTCCATCTCCTCTTTTTAGTTAATCTCTTATTTTCAATTAAAGCCTCCAAAACATTAACTTAATGTAATTCTAATTCAAAAGAGAGACAGTTATTTTTCTTGTTTCATCCTCTGCTTCCATTTCTGTGTTCCTCGCCTGTAGGAAGAACTCTAGGCCTCCATCTCAAACCCCATGTACACCTTCAGCTGCTTGATTTCTTTGTGCTATATTTCCCTTCTAATTTTCTGTTTATTCAAGACATATGTTTATAGTTCATTTAAAGGTCTAATTGTCATCTACGTTGAATTTAATAACCTTCTGGCTGTTTATCTTAGTTTTCCAATTTTATTTCCAGAAGGTAACTTTGGACTAAACTTCCAACTCTTGACAGGAAAGCAAAATATCTTATTACTCACCAGTCAATCATGGTGTTTCAATCACAGAATTTGGAGCATTTCTCTCCTGTGCTCAATGGTTCTTTATTGACACATGTACAGTGAAATTCTTTTTTTGCATAGAGATCAGTAAGATTATTGCCATATATAAGTACAAACCCCAAATAGTATAGAATGCATAGACACAGCCTACTGTCCATATGCAAGGGTTGCCAGGTTTTGACGTCATTTTCAAATTCCCAGCTGCACCTGGCCATAAAGCCCTGTTGCAGCTGTCGCCTCCATCCGATTGGTCCCGTGAACCGTTGTTCCTCGCCCGGCCACTTTCAGCCTTTGTGCCCCAGGGGTGTCTCCCACAGCCAACCTTGATGGCGTGGCAGGTAAGATCTCCGGTTCATATAGCCGACTCCTTGTCCAGCATTCGCCACCATTGCCAACTCCGTCCACCTCCTCTAAGGTTCCTGGTTTTTGGGGGTGAGCAGGCGAGGAGCCTCGGACTGCAGGCGGATTCCTGGTTCCGCGGCGGGTGAGCCAGGACCACTCCCAGGGTATAGCTGCAGCCCATCAGGAGTTCTACTGTGCACGGACTGCTATTATTAAGCAGCTGAGGTCTCATTCCTGCACTATTTTAAAACTCTCTGACCTTTCTTTTTTCATGCTGCTCTTAAATTCTTGGAGTAAATTATGTCTTCTCACCATGTCCCTTGTTAGATAGTTACACAACAACTCCTCTTGAAGTTGGACTTGCATCGTCAATCTTGGGGTTGCTTTCACTGTTTACCTCTCTTTCCCCACCCGACATAATTTGCAATGAATAGATGGTTAATATGAACCTGAGAGAAATTTCTGTGCAATGTTCACATGATAATTCCTGGACTCGTACTCTAACATAATTTCCCTGACACTATAACTAATTGCTGATCTGCTGTGAAGTCTCAACATGTGCTGACCCCCTTCACTTTATGGCTTAAGTTTTGATGCTATCCTAGTTTTAATCACCTTTCTATTCAATTCAATTCTATTCAATAATATTTAATCACATTGCCCCCAGCACCCCCGACCCCACCCCCAACCTCTCACCTGTGCTAATCTATTGTTTGCCAAACTTCTTCCTGAACTCCTCTCTTCCAGCTTTCGTGCCTCTCACCCACACCACAATCAGTCTGAAGAAGGGTCCCGGCCTGAAACGTTACCTATCCATGTTTTCGAGAGGTTATGCCTGATTTACTGCGTTACCTTAGCACTTTATGTCTCTTTTGGCAGTAAGTGTTTCGCTTATCCTTTGGTTACAGGTTGCTTTCTACAGTCTTTGACCCTGATTTTTACATCTTCTCTATGTTCTTCAAATTATATTTTAATTGGTTCATCAATAGTTCTGTGAAGTTTAAGTAACTTTGCCTACATTGCATATATGTCTGGTCCTATTTCATTCTTTATTTCAAGAACCTTAATCACCAGAATGAAAAACTTCCTATTGCTTTGATGTACAAACTGAAAGTCACCTGCATCTTATTGGAATCACTGTCAGCAATATAATTGGTCTTTGACATTAGTTCCAGGAGAAGAATTAGGCCATTCGGCCCATTAAATCTATTCTGCCATTCAATCATGGCTGATCTATCTTTCCCTCTCAACTCCATTCTCCTGCCTTTGCCCTATAACTCCTGAAATCCTTACCAATCCAAATTCCGCCTTTATCATCTCACTTGAGTCTGTGGCATAGTTTGCTATAATTATTAATAAGCTTCACAGAATTGAAGTACTAATGCAGTCATGCAGTCGTTTGATGTTCTGAACCATTTTCTCACTCTTTGTGGTTTGATTCTGTGATATCATTGATGCTAATCTTGCCTTCTGATGAAGTTACTACAAATTGTGCAGATGAGGACTTTAAAATAGTGTAAATACTTATTCAAAACTTTTAGCAAACCACCTCTCTGGCTCTTCAAAAAAAAAATCTCTGCAATTCAAAGAGCTTTTACTTATTTGATCTCATCTTGGGAGAAGTGGGAGAGTCTAGAGCCCATAGCCTCAGAATTAAAGGATGTTCATTTTGGGAGAAGTTGAAGATAAATTTCTTTAGTCTGAGGTTTGTAAATCTGTGGAATTCTTTGCCACAGATGGCTGTAGAGGCCAAATCTGGATATTTTTAAGGCAGAGATAGATAGATTCTTGATTAGTACAGGTGTCAGAGGTTATGGGGTGAAAGCAGGAGAATGGGGTTAGGAGGGAAAGATAGATCAGCCATGATTGAATGGCAGAGTAGACTTGATGGGCTAAATGACTTAATTCTACTCCTAATCCTTATGACCTTAAAGTGTCGTTCTTCACCATAAAGGTCATGATCCTGACCTTTAGATATTCGTGGAATCGGATAGAATTACGGTGCAGGATTTACAGTTTGGTTAAATGTCCAGAGAAGAAGCAGGTTCATTTCTTGCAACCATTTGATTTTGGTGTCCAATATTACTTTAAATAGAAATGAGAAATTTAGGACTCCCTGTAGGGTTCTGACTTCATATATTATGAAAATACTTAATATAAATTTCATCATCTAGTTGGCACTATAGAAAAGTAACCTCAATGGAAGATTTACGATCAGAGACTTTAAACTTTTCGATGAGCTGGGAAGCATTTGATGATGGATATGTGACCATTTGATTTAAATGTGAGTCCACACAATATTATGGACCCCTTGTTAATGCAACAGATTTAAACAATTCAAAGTTATTCATGTATTCTGTTTCAGTAGTTCAAAATACTGTACATCAATTGTTCAATATTTATATGTATAGAAAATATAAATTAACCATGCGATTATTTTGAAATTACTTTGGACTTGAAATTATGTCTTGAGGGTGGAGGGTATATGGAACAAATTGCCAGATGAAGTAGTTGAAGCAGATACAATAACCACATTGAAAAGACATTTGGATCGGTACACAGATAAGAAAGGTTTAGAGGGATTTGGGTCAGGTGCAGGCAATGGGACCAGCATGAATAGACCATATTGATCAGCGTGGACGAGTTGGCAGAAGCGCCTGTTTCTGTGCTTTATGACTATACTTTTCAGCAAAATTTTATCCCAAGCAGAAAGAGACAATGAGGAAGATGAACCATCCATTATCAACAAAGGAAGTCATGGACAATGTTAAATTATAACTAAAACATATAAAGTGGCAAAAACCCATTTTAAACTGGATGACCAGGAATTTTCATGCAGAAGACTAAATGACAAATATGAGAATAAATTGCTTATGAGAGTAAACTGGCAATTAATACCAAATTAAACATAGAGCTTCTACGAAAATTGAAAAATAACAAAGGCAGTTAATGTAAATGTCAGACCCTTGGAGAGTGAGGCTGGGGAATGAATGCTGGGTAATATGTGATGAATAATTTAAACAAATACACTGTATCATCCTTCACAGTAGAGAATATTGCCGATGTCCCAAGGATTACAGAGAGGTTAGTTGTATTACAAGGAACAATTGTACACTGAAGATTTTGTATCAATCCCTGTCATGAAGGAGGGAAGTTTTGCAAACAGTACTGAGATTAAAGGTGGAGAAATAGGTAGGACATAATGGCATGAAAATCAGGTTTTAAACTGTATCAGAGCTATTGGTTGAAATCAATCAAAACTCAGAGTGCTGAGAAGGCACCAGAAGATTGTGGAAACTGCAAATATCACCATTGTTGAAGAAGGAAGAGAGACGAAAAGAATGGTAAACTGTAGGCCAGTTAGCTTCACATCTGTTTTGAGAGGATGCTGACATTGATAATCAAGGAAGTAGAAGCTAGTCATTTAGAAAAGCTGAATGCTGTCAAAGCATGTCAACAAAGATTTTAAAATGGGAAATCATGTTTGACAGGTTTTGTGGAATTGGTTTGGGGATATGACAACCAGAGCCAACAGAGGAGAACCTGTGAATGTAGTGTATTTGGATTTATGGAAGGTATTCAAAAAGGTGCCACACAAACAGTGTGGCACCGCAGTAGAGTTGCTGTCTTACAGTGCCAGAGACCCGGGTTCGATCCTGACTACAGGTGCTGTCTGTACGGAGTTTGTATGTTCACCCCGTGACCGCGTGGGTTTTCTCTGAGATCTTTGGTTTCCTCCCACATTCCAAAGCCATACAGATTTGTTGGTTAATTGGCTTGGTGTATGTGTAAATTGTCCCCAGTGTGTGTAGGGTAGAATTAATGTGAGGGGATCGCTGGTCGGTGCGGACTCGGTGGGCCAAAGGGCCTGTTTCCGCGCTCAATCTCGAAACTAAACTAAACTAAAAGGCAAGTTCATGGTATTTGCATAAATGTGTTGGCATGGATTTAAAAACTGATCATCAAATCAGGAGTTGAAATAATTTTGTGTCGATCTTCTTACCATGTAATGAGGACTTTTACTCAGATTCTAATATGTGAAACCCTAGGTGAAGCCTTGATTGGGTCTAACTAGCTTGCATTGGCTAGCTAACACATATTAACAGCTGTTGCACACTACCAAAAAGATGGCATTAAACCCAGCTTTTTCCACTTAATTCCATTAACCTGTCCTTCGGACAATCGGGCATCTGGGTCATTAATGCTAACAGAAGATACTTTCTTATTACTTTCATGCTAGAATTACTTTATTTGTGGGAGACTCCAATGTGAAATCAAGGCATCAACAAAAAAACCCAATAGAGGATTACATGTTTGAAAGTCAGCACTTCCCATGTGGACATCCCTGACTTCCTGCAGCCCTCTTGTCTGATACCTGTCTTTGGCTCCTTCAACGTGAAAATCTGGCACAAATTGCCGGAGTAACTCAGAGGGTCAGGCAGCATCTCTGGAGAACTTGGATAAGTGACGTTTCGGCTTAGGACCTTTCTTCAGACTGAAACGTTCACCTATCCACGTTCTCCAAAGTTGCTGCTGGACCCATTGAATTACTCCAAAACTTTGTGTCTTTTTTCTGTAAACCAGCATTTGCAGATCCTTGTCACTATATGATAATCTGTACTGGGTCAACCAAAAATTCTGAAGTTGGAACCTTTGTATGTTTTTTTAGTTTAGTTTAGATATACCATGTGGAAACAGACCATTCGGCCCACTGAGGCCCTGCCGACCAGCGATTCCCGCACTAACACCGTCCTACACACACTAGGAACAATTTACAATTACACCAAGTCAATTAGCCTACAAACCGGTACGTCTTTGGAAGGTGGGATGATACCAGAGCTCTCGGAGAAAACCCACGCAGATCACAGGGAGATTGTACAAACTCCGTACAGCCAAGCACTCACAGTCAGAATCGTATTGACACTGTAAGGCAGCAACTCTACTGTTATGCCACCATGCTGTTCAATTCATAATGAATTGAGAAAACAAAAAAGAGACATTTTCTCTACTATCACTTAGAAACCCTAGACTTTTTCACTCAACTGAATGTCTTTTCTTTCTCAGCCTGTATTCAGAAATTTGATTGCAGTCCAATAATTCTCTTAGCTCCACTCCTCTGTTCCATTTCTATCAGTTGCAATAACTCTGGCAGGTACATTATTTTTGAATTAATATTGTATTCTTGGAACAATACTCATGTTTTTCCGCAGTTTTCAATTATTAATCATCATCTCATATGGCTGAGACATCTCCAAAATCTGATATGAAACCTTTCCATGATGCCTTCTGAGCTCACTGGTACAAAAGTAACAATATGAATGGAAATCCAATTATTGTCGACTGTGTTTTGTGGAAGAATTGGTTTTGGTCCACAACAACAATTTACATGGATGTATCATTGTCCATAATGTTGCAATATGTGAATTTTTTTTTGTCAAACACTAGCAAAGGTTTTTCTTTATGCATTGTAAATTGCTATATGCAGGGAAAATAAGTGGAATAGTGAGTTAGAAATAACCTTACTGCAATGTGCCTTGGTTTCTGACCCAAGTCTGAATAATTAGATTGAAGTCTGATGCCTGTAAGAATTGCCAATAATGTGAAATTGTCTGGAAAACTTCAGATTAGCTTTAGTTTAATATTTAAATATACAGCATTGAAAAGGCCCGTTGGCCCACTGGGTCCATGCCAACCATTGCTCATACTAGTTTTATGTTACCCCACTATCTCATGTCCACCCTACATATTAGAGATCATTTTTTCATAGATCCCATAAAACATACAAACGTCTTTGTTATGTCGGAGAAAACTGGAGCTACTAGAGGAAGCCCCGTGGTCATGGGGAGAACATGCAAACTTCATACAGATAACATCCGTGGACAGGATCTAATCTGTGAGGCCGCAGCTCTACCAAAGTCGCCATTTGTTTCGAGCAGCGCAACATGTGAAATTCTAGGTACTTATAAGTTTGACCAAGAGGTTCTAGATGTGGAAATGGGAGGCAAAAATCTTCAACCAGGAGCCTAATGCAACTCATCCCCACTCCTCGAGGGTATAATGGAGACAACAAATACCCTCATATCATTTAGGGAGTATTTGGATGAGCATTTGAATGGGCTATGGAATCGGTGCTGGAGAGTAACATTAATGCAGACAGGTACAATGTCTGGAGTCAACATGGACCAAAGCATATGTTCCTGTGTTGTATGATCCTGCAGCAAGATAAAGAAACCGGTCATCTCTCAGGAAACAGGATGGGCATTGAAACAATTTGTGGAGAATTTGTGCCATCATTATAAACAAGCTATTTTTTTTTTAAATGTACATGTTTTGTTTTTCAAGTTCAAGTTCAAGTGACTTTATTGTCATGTGTCCTTGATAGGATAATGAAATTCTTGCTTTGCTTCAGCACACAGAACATAGCAGGCATTTACTACAAGGCAATTTGGCATTACAAAGGATGACCAGAGGTACCTTACAGCTTTGTTGAAGGGCCAGAAGGATGATTACTGGTTCCTTTAAACCTTCCTAATCGGTCATCTTGTGAGTGTCAATACCCTGATCTGCATCTCCCAATGCCCCTTTTAAATTGATTGCTGCCTCCCCCACAGTCACTCCAAACCATCACCTTATTCCCTATACCAATCACACCCTCATACCTACCTTGTGACAAACAACTGGGAAATTATCAGCAGATATACAAATATACATGTGTTCAAGAAGGAACTGCAGATGTTGGAAGATCGAAGGTACACAAAAATGCTGGAGAAACTCAGCAGGTGCAGCAGCATCTATGGAGCGAAGGAAATAGGCGACGTTTCGGGCCGAAACCCTTCTTCATACAAATATACATCCCTGTTTTGTATGGCATTGTGAGAAGCTCCAGGCTATACCAATAGAAAGGCGATGAGGAGGAATTTCTTTAGTCAAAGGTTAGTAAATCTGTGGAATTCATTGCCACAGGTGGCTGTGGAGACCAAGTCATTGGGTATTTTTAAGCCAGATATTGACAGATTCTTGATTAGTAAGAGTGTCAGGGGTTATGGCAAGTAGGCAGGAGAATTGAGTTGAGAGGAAAAGATAGTTCAGCCATGATTGAATGACAGAATAGACTCGATAGGCCGAATGGCCTAATTCTGCTCCTATGACATATGAACTTATCAATTAGTCATCAAATGGACATTTTTTTTTAACTAAGAATATCCAAATGAAGTACGATTATAGTTGTAATTTAAAGAAGAGATGCAGTCAATTGGCACCCAGGGGAGTACAACAACCAGTATGATATTTGCAGGCAGCTAACTTGTTTTAGTATTGTTGATTGAGAGATGAATGTTGGCCATGACAAGAAGAGAATCCCCTTGCTCATCCCCTAGTATATATTTTTAAATATATTTCTCATGGCATCAGTTTAATCGCTATCTAAGTCATTATCTCAAATAGTCCAGCACTTATTGTGATTCATACTCTGGAGTGGGAACTACACACTCAAAGCATGAATGTTTCTAAATCCTGAGCCACACCTGTCTCAAATATTAGGACAATTTGTAAAAAATTTAGGGTTACATTTGGACAGTGAGTTATTGGGCTTTATGGTTTACATTGACAGAATAGATTGGGATTATCTCTCAGAAAAAAATTGAATAAATAACTAGGATGCTTTAAAAATATATAAAAAGGCCATCTTAATTGAAATCTCAAATGAAAAACGCTTCTGCAGTGAACTCGTCTTTTTGCAGGTCTTTCATAAATGAATAAAGAATGATTTAAGATTGGAATAAAGGTGGACTGGAAAAGCAAGTGATTGTTTCCTTGCAGCAACGAATGCAGATTTAAGTAATGTACAAGATCATGATTGCTTTGGAAAGGGAGAAAATAGATGGAAATTATTTATTTTACAGTGTGGTTCAAGGACTAGGGATTGTGTATTTAAACTATAGAGCCAAAGATCCAAAAGGCATGTAAATAAAAATCCTATTTGTGATATCTGTTATGTGCAGAGGTCGTGGATTCAAATCAATTGATTCCTTCAGCAGAGAATTTACCTTTTACTTGGGGGAACTTGACTAGCAGGATATGGGATATTGAAGGGAAACAAACAGAGGAATTACTTAATCAGGAGCCAGTTTAAAGTCTTTTAGCTTAGTTTAGAGCAGTGGTTCATAACCGTTTAGGCCCCGCGACCCCATCAGACATTCTTGGTCAGTACCGTGACCCCCGAAACAAATTGAAAAAAAAACAGTGTTTAACAAGGAACTGTAGATGCTGGAGAATCAAAGGTAGACAAAAGTGCTGGAGAAACTCAACGGGTGCAGCAGCATCTATGGAGCAAACGAAATAGGCAACGGTTCGTGCCGAAACCCTTCTTCAAACTTTGGAAGAAAGTTATCGGCCCGAAACGTTGCCTATTTCCTTCGCTCCATAGATGCTGCTGTACCTGCTGAGTTTCTCCAGCACTTTTGGAAAAAAACCAGCCTGATTTATTAAAACATGTCTGCCAATACTCAGTCAATGGGATGGCTGAAGTTGCTTCGCAGCCATCAGGCGATCAAAATGAGGAGGAATGCTCGACAGGCAGCACCTCATGTCAGCATCGATCACAAGCCTATCGTGCCTTTGTTTTCAGAGTTACCATGGTTGAGAATCTAGCCTCACAGCGATAAGATGACGGGGACTGGATCAATAGGTTCAGGGCCCTCTTCGAAAGGACAGGACTGTCCTTCACTTTCAGCCAAAACGTGGGCAAGCTCACCATGAAGTCACTCTTGAGCTGCGCATCTTCACGAATTTGGTAAAATTCAACCTTTGCAGCCACGTCAGTATTGCTGATGGCACCGTCTTCAACAGAAAAGGGTCGGACGATCCACTCATCACGAGAGTGGTCATTTAGTCCGGGGAAGTAACTTTCGATGGCTTCACTAATTACCAGAAGGTGGGTTGAGATCTCCTCGTGGAAGTGGCATTCAGCATCTGGCGTAGCATCCAGGAGAGTCGTCATCTTGGGGAAGAAAGTCATGTCACCATCCTGGACTCTTCTCTGGTAACGGTGAATCTTTGACCTGAACGCTGCCACTTTGTTTCGAGCCGTGTGTAGCATTGGGAGGTTTCCTTGAAGTGACGGTCAAGGAATTCACCTCGTAAGCCAAGTAAGCAAACTTCATCACGAAACTTCATCAGTTCATCCTTCATCTATTTATGAAGCTTCTTGGTACACCCTGTTCCTAGAACAGCATTATTTCCTATCAAAGTTGAATCACATGATTAAGAAAGCCAGCGCACCTCTGGCTGGAATATTAAAAGTGAAATCGGCGCCCATTTCTTCACACATCGCTTTGAAGATTCATGAGTTTGTTGCGTTCCCTCCAATGGGTGGACAATCTTTACCACATCTGAAAACACTTCTCGAAGACCAGGAGGGAGAGTCTTCATCGCTAAAGCATGGCAATGTATCATGCAGTGGGTGAAGGAGACATGGGGAGCGACATCCTTCATGAAGGCTTTGCAGCTGGATCTGCATCTGACCATGGAAGGTGCCCCATCATACACACCCCGACAAGTCGTTCCCAGCCAACCTCATGTTTGATGAGGAAGGCTTCCAGCATTCTGAACACATCTTCTCCTCGAGTGGTAGTGGCCAATGGCTCTGAGAAAAGCTACTCCTCCTTCATGGCTTCTCCATCGAGGTAACAAACGTAGACTAGCAGTTGGCAACATGAAGCAACATCTGCTGACTTGTCCAATTGCAGTGAATACACTGGACTGCTCTTCACCACGTTCACTACTTACAGCAGAATATCATTACTCATATCTGAGATTCGACTTTTGACTGTGTCAATCGAAAGGGAAATCTGCCTGAACTTGTTTGACTGCCGTTCCCCCAGCACCAACATCGCTGCTTCAAGAAGACGTGGCTTGATAAGCTCTTCAGCGATGGTATGAGGTTTCTTAGTCTGTGTGATTCGATAAGCAATCCGCTATGAAGCTTTCAGCGCTGCTTCATTTTGACGATGCAAACCCATCGAATAGATGTGGGACCCCTTGGGTGCTGCTTCTTTTTGTTTTTAAATAGTCAACGCCCTTCCCTGTCAAGTCGCTGTGTCAAAACTCCAAATGGATCTTCAGTTTGCTGGGCTTCATGCTCTCGTGGATCAAGAAGCCGAACTTGAGAAATGCTTCACTATGCGTGCGCCTCTTGGCAGAAAAAAACGCAAAAGACCCCCAGGTTACGAACCACTGGTTTAGAGATACAGCACGGAAACAGGTCCTTCGGCCCACCGAGTCCGCACCAACCAGCGATGCCCGCATATTAACACTATCCTATCCACACTTTCAATTTAGAATTTTACCAAGCCAATTAACCTACAAACTTGTAGATCTTTCGAATGTGGAAGGAAACCGGAGCTCCCGGGGAAAACCCATGCAGATCACAGGGAGTAAGTCCAAACTCAGTACAGACAGCACCTGTATGTAGTGAGATCGAACCCGGGTCTCTAACGCTGTAAGGCAGCAGCTCTACTGCTGTGCCACAGTGCCGCCCAGGTAGCACAAGCAAAATGTTGTTATTCTGTGCAGTAACAATTCTGTGATTCACTAATAAGACTACATAACACAAGTGAATCATAGAACATCATAGAACTACCATGATTGAAGGTAAGACTTTGCGTTTGCTTGCAAGTGCTCAACAGATATCAGTTGCTGATTGTACTCCTCTCTGAAATTCAGTTTCTTTGATTAAGGTGAAACTAGAATTCTAGTTTAATGCTTTATGTTGCATTCAGTCCAAGGTTTTTTATTATGCTAAAATTTAAGTTCATGGTTATTATATCAAAATTCTCACAGCCATTTCCTTGGAAATTGGGCCACGCAATGAAAATTCTTTATGATAATCCATTGTTTTGTATGGTCTATGCATAAAATTTAATCATGTACATCAAATGCAAGATTTGGAATGGTTTTTAATACATCATTAACCTGCAGCAATGAGGAGTTGTTGAACGTAATCCACGGCTGCCAGGATTTGTCATTTACATAAGTTGCCTTTTAAGATAAGCAGATACACATCAGAACAATCTGGTTCATGAAAATTGCCACAGATGATCAACAATTAGAGTCATAAAACATGGAAACAGGCCTTTTGGCACAACTTGCCAATGTCGACCAAGGAATCCCCATTTACACTAGTCCTCCTTACCCGCATTTGTCCTATTTGTCTCTAAACCTTTCCTGTCATGTATTATGTCTGTCATAGATTGCTTTCTCTTTGAAGGAATTGTTATGCCAGCATTCATACGGGACAGGTTTCCCCATGCAACACTGTTCAAATTCAAGACGTCCATGTGTACCTGCCTTTCCTTGATTTGCAACCAGCTATTCATTGATATTTTTCCAAGCATGCCTTAATGTATGGGGAATTGTGGTACTTCTCCAACACTTTAGCACATTCTGTTACAATGAGTGATTCACCATTCATTTCAACAGGGAGAATAACCTCTCACTACCCATCCTGTCCACACCTCACATTAGTTTACATGGTTCTAACAAATTTTCCATCAGCTTTCTCTTCAACAAAAACATGCACAGCCTCTTCAGCCTATCCCTGTAACTGGAGTACTTCATGCCAGGACCCACTCTAACAACCTCAGCTACTTTAGTTTGTGTGAGAAATTAATCCAACCATTGAAATGTTTTCCTCCTCACCCTCACCCAACCCATATATTGCTTAATTGCCCATCACCAGTGATTACTGACTGTGTTAGGATTGTGGAGCTGTTGAATTTTGTTTTGGATGTTTAACACTATTTTGCCGCCCTCTACACTCACTGAAGTAGAATATATCCCTGAGTTTGAATGTAACAGTTATGTGTGACCATGAGGTTACAGATTTGGGTTTTAATGGAAATCGTTGATGCCAGCTAAATCGTTCCTCGGGCAAAGGAAAGCTATTCCCACCTCACCACTTGAATTTGTCTCTGGTCCACATTTAGAACAAGTCTGGGACTAAGTGGTCTTGGTGAACTCCAAACATGCCACCAAAGAAAAAGGAACTAAAGAGTAATTGGCACTTGATAGTGTTATCAACCACACCTCATATGTTGGTGATAATTGAGAATAGACTAATTGGGCAGTAATTAGCTGAAATGGAGTTAACTGTTTTTTGGACAGGACATACCTGGGCAATTTTCCAACATGTTGGGCAGGTGCCAGTATTTGATAAACTTGGCTGGAGGAGTTTCTAGTTCTGGAGTTTTCACTACTATAGCCAAGTTTAGTCCCAGAGTATTTAATGATTCCAAGGTTGCTGTCATTTCTGTATTTCAGATGGAGTAAATCTGGAATTTGGTTTCTCTAATGGTGTGAGTCTCAGGAGATGGACCATTAACTTTGACACATTTGGCTTAAGTTTATTGCAAATGCGATATCCTTGCCATTGGCACCAACATCCTGCACCCATTGTTGAGGAGCCTAATATCCTTATAACCTAATCTCATAAATATTTAGATGATCATCACCAGTTGTGATGAGACGTGGTGGCACTGTGGAGCTTTGATCTGTTGAACATAGCTTTGGAAGTCTAATACTGCTTCCAGCCCTCTGCATTCACCAAATTAGAATGTATCCCTTGGCTTGATTGTAACAATAAAGTAAGGGACATGTGTGGCCATGACTTCATCATGGTGGCATATGTTATTGCTGCCAATAATCCCTATTGCCACAAGGATGGCCAGGTTTGAACACCAGGACTGTCCCATTCAGGATGATTGTGGTGTGACACGACAAGATAAATATGAATCTTATGCTCCGTAAGGGCAAGTACAACGGTGGCAACATTTGCAGATCCCGCTTCTGTGGAGGCACCTCAGTATCCACAGAACGGGGATCGAAGCAAGTTATTCTCGATCCTGTTAAGAAGTAGCAACTTTAATATTGTTGGTGGTTTAGAAGTTCCAGGATTCAGATCCATTGACAACAAAGGAGTAGCAGTATATTTCCAAACTACTGTGTAACTGTTACTCGGTGTCAGAACTCACACTCAGGCATCACATTTTCTCTTCAGAATAACAAGATCATTCTAGTAATTTGGATGTCAGTGTTAATCAGACCAGTTTATTTTTAAATTGAAGATTAATTATTTAACTTAATTTAAATTTTATGCATGCCCTAGTAGGATTTGACTTTGCCTCTCTGAATCTTGTGTCCTGTAAGTTAACCAATGCACCACCCCAGTGCCGTAATTGAGTACTCTTTATGGCAATGTGCAACAACTTGGAGAAGGATAAGCTTGAAGAGATTGTGTTCAAGAAGGAACTGCAGAACTTCTTGAACACTGGAACTGCTGGAAGATCGAAGGAACACAAAAATGCTGGAGAAATTCAGCGGGTGCAGCAGCATCTATGGAGCGAAAGAAATAGGTGACGTTTTGGGCCGAAACCCTTCTTGAAGAGAAGGATAAGCTTGAGGAGATTAGTTGGCTTCATCGTCCTGTTTCATTGTCATGGATATTTGGCTGGCCAATTTAAGAATGAAATGGTTGGACATCTGTGGCAATTGGAGGGAAATGGTCAATAATATTATTTGCAAAAATGCTTCAGAATTAAATTCAAGCCAGATTTTATTGCCAGAGGTAGACATGGAATCATTAAAGCACAGTTAAAAGGATATGGATCATGCAGGGAGATTTATGGCAGTGGTCCACTCTGTCCATTGTGTCAAAGGTGGGCTGCAATTCCACTTCCAAACTCTTGATCCACAGCCTTCCATGTTTCTGCCCCTCAGGTGCTCGTGCAGGTATTGTGTAAATGAGTTAAGAACTCTGTATCTACCCTTTCACAAACTGACTTCCACATCCCCATCATCTGTAGCATGAAATAATATTTTTGCAAATTCAATCAAACTCATTATCAATCTAAAGCTTTCTGACCAATCTACTAATGGAAATGTTTACCCCATCTCACATTCCCAATTTTGTAAACCTAAATTAACTTCCCCCTCATTTTTCTTTGTTGAAGAACTTAACTAACGCGGTGGTTTGCTCAGGCGAGAAAGGTGGTGTGAGCCAAATGGCTAGTTAGGATGTTTTGTACATTGATGATCAGTATAGGGGAATGTTTGTTATTTGTAACATTCAAATGTACCTCCGTTATGGTTTAATAACTTGTAATTAGCTTGTTGTAAGAAATTGAGTTGACCTTTCATACTTAAGAAATTTAAGTTAATCAGATCCATATCTTGCATGTTTTAGTGATAGCCAGCCACCAGTTCAAAGGATTTTGATGACATGACAGCAAACATCTGTTTAAAACTGAAAGAGCCGGAAACTGCTGATGTTCTGCAGGAAGCTGTCATTACCCCAATCAATCTCATCACACATATCAGTTCTATCTAACTGATGGAAACACTACAAATCCTCAAGGCTCTTTGGCTTTCAGTGAGATTGTGGGTGATTAAGACCAAACGCTACACCCTTGTATAACTTTTGTTCACAAATCTCCATCAATCTGATTTGTATTTAACAATTCACCAAGAATCAATTACTATTCGTGAAATGTTGCGAGCTTCTATACACAGAAGTGTTTGCCATCTCCATCTTGCAGGCAGACTGTCCTTTACTCAAGATGCAGATGAAAATATATTTTTTTAGCAGGCCATAATATCCTTAGAACTTTAATTAAATCATCCTTCTATTTCTCAGAATAAAAACTTAAAAAAAACACCCCCTTTATATAATTTCAGTTCTAAGTATGATCTGATAAATCTGGGCAACACCTCAAGGCCATTATGTTTTTTTCTAAAACAGGGTGCTCAATATTACTTGCTGTACTCTAAGTGCAGTGTAACCAGGGATTTTATAATCATTGGAACATTTCTAACCCATTGAATTCCAATCTTCTTTAGTCTTTACTTTGACTTTAGAGATACAGCATGGAAACAGCTCTTTTGGCCAACTGAGTCCATGCTGACCAGCGATCACCCCAGTACACTAGCACTATCCTACACTCTCGGAACAAGTTACAATTTTTACTGAAGCCAATTAACAAACCTACATGTCCTTGGAGTGAAGGAGGAAGTCAGAGCACCCGGAGAAAACCCACACGGTCAAAGGGAGAATGCAAAACTCCATTCAGACAACACCTGTACCCAGCCTAACCACCAAATTATGTATTTATCCAGTGAATAATTGAAGACACATCACATAACCTTGTGGGCCATCAAATTAAGAATAAATCATAGTTCTAACATTCACATAACTACTGATATTGTCTAGCACCATTATTATCTTCATGATTGTTATTTTTTCCTGCATTGATTTTAGGTGAGTGGCGAATTTAAACATATTTAGATGAGATTTCTGGCATCGTTTTAATCTTTTTGGGATCTGAGGGATACTTTCTTTCGAGAGAGAGAAAGAGAGAGAGAGAGAGAGAGAGAGTAGTAGATATCTGGAACATGCTGCCAGAAGAGGTGGTGGAATCAGAAACAATACTCTGTTTAGGGGTCATTTACACACTTAAATAGGCAAGGCAAAGAAGATTACGGTTCTAATGCGGACAAATGGGACAACATGGCAAAACTATGACCTGGACATGTTGGGATGAAATGCCTGTTTCTGTGACCTTTGACTATGACACTATCACTCTGACTATTAAATGAGATGTTTGTGAGTCTGCTCTCTCTGACTTATATGAAAGATTCCATGGTGCCATTTCAAAGAGGGGCAGGAGGCTTGTACAATGCCTATTAATATCAATATGTCTTGCTATACTATAAGTAGGTTGTTTTCTCTCAGCTTACACTCCAGGTTTGGCCTGAAATGTCTATAGGATAAAAGTAGTCCAAGACCACTTGTGCCACTCAATCCACAACTTAAATTATTTAAAGCCAGGGAAATTCTTCAAACAACAAAATGTAAATGCAAGCATTACTAATAATGAGAAATACCGTAAGGAGTTACAAAATATAACAAACGATAGGATACCATACATGAATGTGTCCATCATATTTGGAATACCTTTTGTATCTGTAACTTTGTTTTGCAATTTAAAACTGGAATGTAATTCTCTCAAACTTTGCCTTTGAAGATAGCTCATTGTTGTGATCATTCAGAGGTTGCTTGTTCTCATTTGTACAAGTGCTGGCCTTTATCCCGAACATCCTTGCAAGTTGCTCAAGTTTTCCCCAAACACCTCTTTTATAACCATTTGGATTAACTCAACCAGTTCATGTTGGATGTATTATCTGTGCCCAACAACCTTCAGTTTTCCCTGAAAAGCTAAGCTTTTTTGATGGGGAATATATCTGAGCTTATCAGCAGATTTAAAAGGTCCTGCTCAAGCGACCACTCCTGGAGTTCTGTGGAGAAGGTAAATAAAGTGTATCCTTGAGCTGGTCTCTTTTGTGTCTCTGAATGAGCACCTCCTTTTGCAGATTCTTTATCTTACAGCTTGTTTTGCTAC
Source organism: Leucoraja erinaceus (assembly GCF_028641065.1). Classification (NCBI taxonomy): domain Eukaryota; kingdom Metazoa; phylum Chordata; class Chondrichthyes; order Rajiformes; family Rajidae; genus Leucoraja; species Leucoraja erinaceus. Next base: position 16,940,795 of record NC_073392.1, on the reverse strand, counting down.
TTTTTTGAACGTCTTGTGGTTGCTCAAGATATTCTGATTTGAAAACTATTTAGACATTAGCGATACAGTGGGGAAACGGGACCCTCGGCCCACCAAGTCCGCATTGACCAGCGGAACCCTGTACACTAATATTATCCTACACACTAGTGACAATTTACTATTTTTTTTTTACCAAAAGTCAATTAACCTACAAACCTGTATGTCTTTGAGATGTGGGAGGAAACTGGAGCAACCAGAAAACACCCCACACAGTAACAAGGTTAAAGGGTGCTGTGTGTGCAAAGTTTGTATGTTCTCTCTGTCAATAAACTAATCCATATTCATAATAAGTCGATGCTCCCAGGTCATTTCCTCCCTCTAACTTTGTTTATATGTGACACTAAATGCTTTACTTTTCATTCTGCTGTGCATTTTAAAGCTTTATCTTCCATCATGTGTCTAAGCACTCTCCTTCTCTACACCCCGTATCCCCAGGGTTATACCTCCTGTACTGTACCTCTGCTGTAACTGTTCAGATCCCCTGTTACTCTTGCAACACTACAATTGCTGTCTTTGAATCTCTGTACTCATAAAACCTTCAATTGTTCACCATCCATATCTTGCTGCAATTATCCGCACATTGGAACTCGATTGCCTCTGCTTCAAAGTAACTGCTACAAGTTTCCAAATTTGCTTTCTTACTCTTATCTATTTAATGGCAACTTTCTCACTATCATTCTCACTATTGCTGCATCCTTCTAGGCCTTTTCAGCTTTGCTTTGCATCTTTTCTCTTAACTTTAGTTTAGAGATACAGGGCGGAAACAGGTCGTTCGGCCCACCAAGTCCATGCCGACCAGCGATCCCCACACACTAACATTATCCTACATACTTGGGACAATTCACAATGTTACTGCAATCAGACATCTCAGAGCATCACAACCCAAAAATCTTTCATAAGTTTATTAAAACTAAGTAAACATTACAAATAAAATATAAAAGCAAGCACTACAAATAATATTACATAAAATCTTACAACTACAAAAGATTATTTGATATAAAACACTACAAAATATCGTGCACTAATATGACCTTTGTATTCTAACATCCTTACACAGCTTTAATTCTTAAACTGCAAAATCAATTTCAGCTTGCATGTACTTTGTTCTATCTCTGGTTCTGAGCATTAGCTCACTCCAGTGATTTCTTGAAGGAGCTTGTTCCCATTCACACAGTTGATCACCCCTATCTGCAGTTACATTGCAAGTTTCCCAAAATCACCTTTTTATTAATAACGCACATCACACCCGTGACAATTTGGATTAACGCAAATGACTCCCTTTTCGTTGTACCATAGGTCCATGAGTTGCTTGGATTTAATTAGTCCTTATCATTTAAAAAAAAAATTGTTGCAGTGGTGACGAACTCTTAGGTTATCAAAAGTTCCTATTCCAAGTGAATATTTATGTTAAATTATCTGTTGGTGAAAGCAGTTATATAAATTATGTCCTTGGATCTTTTGTGTTTGATTCTCAGATTTTTTTAACTGTGTTTAAATAGTTTCTTCAAAAATAAAAATTCTTAATTGTTAATGCCACGTTGAGATAGGAACTCGTCAAATTGACGTGTGAAATGACCAACTGCCACTTTACAATTGCCTTATCTCCTTGTGTGTTTAAGTGTTCTAGCTACAGTTTTGGCTTCAGTGTAGTGGGATGTCACTTTACTACAGTAGACTTCAAAGTGTTTACTTGGCTGTAAAGTATGTTGGGACTTCCTGAGTTTGTGAACCAAGGAGCACAAATGAAATTCATCTTTCTTTTGGTACTGATCGAAAATATAAATTCAATCGTGTCACTGTTGTCTCATCTTCAGTTACAAAATGTTACTTAGTGCCCTAACTTACTCTTCTCTGTTGAGTCGAGGTAATATTGTCCAAAGAAATGTCTGAACATGCTCGAGAAAATCCAGCACTTTTCTAACGAGTTATTCGCAATCCAAAATTTAACTTTCCTCGTCTATTAAAACCAGTCTTGTTTTTGCAACATGCTTATCTAATTCATGCTTTTGTACATTACGTTTACAACTCTATGTGCCTTTACGCAATTCTTACTACAATTTTAAATTCTTTCCTTTTAATTCCAATTGGATCTTTCCAATTGTTCCATCTTTCAAATTACATCATTTCTTTCAACAGAGCAATTGCATCCTTAATCATGATGAAGTCCAGCCTGCCTCAATTATTCTCCCTAGTTCTCATAGGCCTTTTAATTTAGCATATGTGGTCCTGCTCTAGAATGTTTTACACCCCTGTGTGTTGAAATGTGTTGCTCATGTTGTAATGATGAGGGGTAGTTGTTGACGATTAAGGGATGTCGGTGTTTCTATGTCCATCAGAAAGGGCAGACAAAATTCCTTCTGCCCCTTCAGCACTGCTGGCTCATCCCTCATCCAATTATTAATTGCCCCGATATTCAGTTCTCATAATCTTTCTAGCAAATGGCCAGATTTTAGAACAAGCTATCCACAAAGCAGCAAATGTTATAAACTACAAAATGTGTTGTATGTAGCAGAGGGCAGTTACTCAAGCAATTGCTAATATCAATGCTTGACGTGCTGGAAGTAGTTCAAAGAGGCCAGAGGAAGAATGTCTTTTGAGGAAAGATAAGACAGGTCAGGCTTGGCTTTGCAAATTTAGAAAGGCAAAGGGGTATTTAATTAAAAACGTATTTGTTCTCAATGTATCTTGACTGGATGGGTATTTCCATTGATGAGGAAATCTGTCAGTAAGTGGAGACTTTCTAAAGATAATTATTTGCCCATTTACAGAAATGAAGCCAGTTTCGTATTTTCCCTGAATGGCACAAGTCTATGGCATTCTCTTCCTCAAGGAGGTCTTTGAAATAGTTTAAAAGCAAAAGTGGGAATTTTTTTATAAGCAAGGGTTGCAGGGGTCAAAAGTTATTGTAGATAGACAAGAATGCAAACTGATCACCATTCTTATTGAAGGGCAGAAAGGGCTTGAGAGGCCCAGTGGCCTACTCATGCTTTTAATTAATTCGTTGATGCATCTTCACTTTATCTGCTCGATTCATCACAATAGAATAATACCAGAAAACATATTTTGCATGAATAGAAAATTAATCCAAATGGTTTTATTTCTTGTGCTAATACATTCGTTGACAACACATCATTTGTCCCAATTAACAAGTGACCATAAGAAAAAAATAATAATATTTGGATGAAAGAATATTCCACAATATTGGCACATAAGCAGCAAGATTATTGTCAATACTGGTTACAAACAAACTGTAGAAAATGAACATGCTTTCATAGTCCTTTATCACAGCTCCATAGGGGACATAACAAGACATGAACTGTTGACTAAACAGGTAATTCCAAGACCAATTAATAAGTGTGACTGCATTCAGGAAGCAACAGTGAAACAGAAGCAACAAAGATGCACCACGTAAAACTTCACAAACTATATAGATGGATTTTTTTTTTCTCTTTGTCAAAAACTGCAGTCTGGAAGTACACTCAAAGACTTAATAGGCCCTGTGAGATCTCGCTTGTTCATTGCAGTTTGCCCACACGAAAAGATACATTGGTCTCAGCTCTGACTGATGCGCAAGGTCACGCAAATAGCAATACAACAGTGCCAGTGGCTTGCTAGTCCAATGGTGGTTTGAAGGAATTGTTTCTCAAGGAGCTTATCAAACACTTGGGTCTTCTGTGTTCAATCTCTGAGGTAAAGCCTGGCTTACAGGCCCCTCCACCAGTAGGCAGTAGGGCACATGGAGGCCTGTGCCAGATGAATGACCAGATGCCTGAAGAACCCGACCTCCCCTTCAGGTCGTAGCAATTAAATTACAAGGTCATTGTAGCTCACGTATTTCTTTTTGGCTGCTGGGCCTGCAAGGAAAGCAGTGAGATAAAAGTTAGAGCTAGGAAAAATAAGGCTGCATTCTAACCCAATTGCAGCGACACAGATTAATTACATCAAACAGCCTTTTGAAGTTTTGCAGATGAAGAAATTGCAGCATCTGAACAAGAGATCACCATGCATTAAAAACCCAAGTGCGTCAGTCTTTCACAAAAAAATGCATGCTCAAAAGATTTCATGTCCAGAAATTGCAATAAACCTTTCAGCAAATATACCCAAATCATCTCTTGATCTATTGTTTTGTGAAAATATTTTAGTTAATTCACTTTTGAAGTTCATTTTAATTTTTGAGTCAAACACGGCCTGAGTACAGAGAAATTAGAGATTCATCTGCAGTTTCATCACAATTCAGAAATATATCAAACAAAGTCAATTTGTGTATGTCATAAGAACACTTTGACAAAACAAAATTCATTCACAGAATAACAAGTTCATATACAATGGACATGAGGGTAGAATCAGCATACAGCGACTCAATTGCAGCAATATCCATGCACAGTACCGTTCCAAATACAGGGCTGACATCCAACTTCAATCTTGCCCATCCTACCAATCCCAGAGATCTCTATTCCCAAAAGGCTGCCTATTCCCATCTTTTAAATGTTGGCAAATCTGAAATTATCTTTACATAAACATCTAACTTTCTGCCTCGCACACCTTGAAGATTCTCTTTAAAGTTATCCTTGACTCGTTGCCATAACCCTAGATCTCTAAGATACATCTTAGGATATGCTTCTGTGTTAAAGGAACTTAAAAAAAAATGTTAAAAGGTTGATGGCATCGTTGTCCTGCTCCTGTCCACAACTCGTGTTCCTTACAACATCATTTCAAGTGGAGCAATCCAGTACAAGGTGCAGCACAGTGGTGCAGCTTCTCAGCGCCAGAGAAGTGGGTTCAACCCTGAACTCGGTTACTGTCTGAGTGGAGGAACCATGTGACCACACAGGTTTCCTCCGGCCCGTCCCAAATATGTGCAGGTTTATAGGTTAAAAATTGGCCTTGGTACAATAGAGAGTGAATGAAAGTGGGATAACATCGAACCAGTGTAAATATGTGGTCGATGGTCGGCATGTATCCATGCTATATCTCTAAACTAAATTAACTGTCCCCAACTTCCTACAGATGTGTAATTTCCTTCAATGGTGACAAATGATTCCATGATAATGTTTTGATCCTTGTCTCCATAAAGCAGTGTTGCGATGTGTGCACAGTAAATCATATAATGATGTATACTATGAATAAATGTAGATACATTTCCAGAACATAACTCTGACTTACCTTTCTTCTTTGTTTAATGTTTATCTTGCGGCAAATGAACACTTTTTGCAAATGTTTCTTATCAAAATGAACAATTCCCAAGATGTACAGTTCTTTATGAATTGGCTCCGAAAATCAGAGCTTTCTTTGTTGGTACAAATGAACAAAATACACATTTCCTATTGTTGTATTCCCATAGTACAAACCAAATACTGCTCTCACAACCTGTAATCCAAACTGGCAACAAGAAATTTCAATGATGCTTATCAAATAGAACCCACCAAATTAAGTCTATATCATTTCAGCACAAATATATCAAATGCAGCCAAATCATGCCCTCACAGTGTCAGCAACCTGCATGATGGAGTCCAGCTCATTGGAAAGCTGCTTTTTATTTAGCATTGTGCTTTAAATTTCAAATATACAAGGCAATTATGCAATTAATGGCAAGACCCATTTTTACAGCATTTTTTTTTACAGAGGGATCTTGGAGTCCAAGTCCATAACTCCCTGAAATTCCAACACAAGTAGTTAGTCATAACGATAATGTAGGTATGATTGTCATCATTGGTCGGGGCATTGAGTATAAGTCAGGATGCAGCTTTATAGGACTTTGGTAAGGCCACATTTGGAGTATTGCGTGCAGTTCTGGGCACCCCAATACAAGTAGAACGAGGAAGCTATGGAATGGGTGTAGAAGCAGTTCGCCAGAAGGCTGCCTGGATTACTAGCTTCTGGGTATTAGGAGAATTTAGACAGACTTGGATTGTTTTATCTGGATTGCCAGACGTTGAGGGGAGACCTGATAGAAATACATAAAATTATGAGACACATTGAGAGGGTGGACAGTCAGAACTTTTTTCCCAGGGTGAAAATATCAAAGACAAGCGGGCAAAACTTCATGGTGAGAGGGGCAAAGTTTAATGGAAATGAGTGGCGTCAGTTCTCTTTTAACAGAAGGTGGCGAGTTTTTGGAACGTGCTGCCAGGGGCAGTGGTTGAAGAAGATTTTAAAGTGGCATTTAAGAGACTTTTACATTGGCACATGGATATACAGTGAATAGAGGAATATGGATCATATCAGTGAAGAAGGGTCTTGACCTGAAACGTCACCCATTCCTTCTCTCCAGAGATGCTGCCTGTCCCGCTGAGTTACTACAGCATGTTGTGTCTACCTTTGATATGCAAAATTAGTTTATCTTGGCATTATTATATCATGGTACAGACATTGTGGGCCAAAGGGCCTGTTCCTCTGCTGTACTTTCTATGTTCTTCATATGGGGTTTTAATCGAGGCTTGATTATATTTAAGGCACAACTTTTGAAATTGTCCCCATCTCATACATTGTCCTGGATAATGAGCTAACCCTTCAGCTGAATGAGTTGGTGTACCATGCACCATTCCTTGTTCTATTGCAACAAAGGCCAGTGACATTGGAAAGATTACGATTTTTTCACTTCACCTCTCCACATGCACCGTTCTCTAACTCTTTCCCCTGCACCCTCTTATGAGTAAAACTCGCAAGCACCAGAGCCACAGACAAAATGCAACCACATTATTTTTCACACATGAAAGAGCAAGCGTTTTATATGAAGATCAGTTTGTTTCGTGACGTGCCTGCAACATGGCTCAGGACACAATACCAGAGCTGCTACACAGACTGAGGAGATGCTATCAGGGCCCTGCAAATATATTTCACATATCCCATTTGGCCATTGTACATTCTTTCAAATAGCTTCAAATAGAATTTTCAGAATAGCCACATAAATTACAATTTCACTGACTGGCTATTTATCCTGTGTGACTGAGATACTCCACATATCCTTTGCTGCTTTGCAATTAGAAGTCATCAATGGTCATGCATTAAGATCTTAACGCCGAGTTCTAATTCTGTGAAATTCTCTAGCTCCCTCCCTTCCATTGTGTGAAGGATTTTCTTCCATCACAAAAATCACCGTATGTCAATGACTGAAGCAGCGAGAGGTGCAGTGTAAATGTACGTTTCTCCCTGTAAGATGGAAAAAAAATAGTAGCTGGACCATTTCCACTGTGATTAACAACCTGTTGTGAGCACTTCCTTGAGCAACGAATGTTTTCCCCACTGAGAGTCATGAGTCCTGCATTAAAAGGCAGTTGCTGGGACGAGGTTTTTTGTAAACTCTCATGTAGTGATTTTTATGGTATGAAAAGTATATTTGCCAACACCATTGAGGATAGATTGAAACATAAGTGTCCCCTTACCTTCAGGACATAGACATGCCGGTTCATGGCCTCACTACTACTGTGAGTTGGGGAGCAACCGCCCCTCTTAGGGCACCAGAGGCTCTCTCCACCTGGAGATCTATAAACCCCTTAGCCACCCCTGTTTGCCCATATATGGATGCAGGCAGCGATTTGGCCCCTTTGCTCCCTTAGGAATATAAACCATTGTAGACTATTCACCTTCTCACGACTGCTCTGCTTTTAATAACAGTACCAATTATCCCAGCTCCATATCCTCTAATCTCTGTAACTACTGCTGGTCATGAGATAGAACTTGATCATGAACAGGGATCAGCTGGGGTGTTTCATTACTTGGGGCTCACTTTCACTGCAAATGTCCACCCTGATTTTCCCTCTTCCTCTCCATTCCCCATCCCTCTTAGATTTCAGAGATATAGCGGTCCACATCGACCAGCGATCACACCATATACTAGCATGATCCTATACACTAGGCACAATTTGCAATGAACAGATTAACCTACAAACCTGTATGTTTTGCAGTGTGGGAGGAAATGGAGCACCAGAGAGAACTTACACAGTCGCAGGGAGAAACAACAAACTCCGTACAGTCAGCACCCATGGTCAGGATCGAACCCGTGACTTCGGCGCTGTAAGGCAGCAACTTTACCATTGTGCAACACCAGACCCTCTGCCAATGGTGTGGAGAGATTCCACATGAGGGAATAGTTTGCTCCATGGACAATCTATGAAAGTGCAAATGTTGCTTACTGCTGGTAAACCTCAATCACCATTTCCTAATATGAAGTTTGCCCAAATTTCTGGACCTGCTGTGATCAGTTTGATTTGAAATAAGAACAAAATGTAATATCCGTTTAGGATGCAATGGATTGGTCGGCAATGTTTCTCAGCAGAGGGTGATGGCAGTCATTTAAGGTGAAAGAAGACACTATAGCCATTGTGGCATTGAAAATGCTCTCAAATGCTTGAATCATAGGAGGTTCTTGGTCAAAGTGACCTGGTGCTGCATGTATCTCTGGGTAGACCTAATACACAGGGCATTTCAAAGGGATTTAGCTTCTGGTATCACACAGGCTCAATCATTTCTAGACCTGCACCAACATGCAGCAGCAAATCATCTTTGATCTAAGGCACCCTCGCTGATGTTTGGTGTATTTGAATTGGCTCCTCATCAGGGGATCACTAAAAATAAGAGAACATCAGTGGAGGTGAAGACAGGGCAGTTTCTGTAATAAAGGTCGATCTGCAGTTTTGGATTTACACGAGAAACAATTTGAAACAATACTCTTTGATTCTGACACAGTTACTTTTACCACCATTTGTATCTTGCAAGTGAAGATGAAAATATCATGTTTATATAGATTTAATTCTTTATGTGTTTGGCTATTTGGCATCAGGTGTCAAATTCAAAAGGTCATTTTCCAGATGACAACTTAAGCCCGCGAGCTGAATCTCACATTTCACGGGTGGATCTGTTCCTAAATCTGTAAGCTTGTTGCAGACACCACATTTTATTCTCCTTCACATTACAGGGTTCAACAATCAATTAGTTGATTAAAATACTGTGAACGGAGTCATACAAAAAAAACAGTCATAAGCTTACCTACTTTGCAGTCACTCTTTTAACTGGAACCAAAATTGCAAAAGAAAATTAGTAATTTCAACATTTTTAATTAAGATTTATATCACTACTTTTAAAAACTAATTATTTATTAGACTTTCCTAGCTAATTCCACTTTTTGCTTCTGGCACTGAAGGCGATGGGTTCATGACCTAATTTAGAGACTTAATTAAGACCTACACTATCCAATAAGTGCGAAACTGTTAGAGATCAATTGGTCATTTACCAAGTTAAAGATTTCAGTTCCAAAACATGAAGTGCTATACATACTTATAGTTGTCTGATTTAAATTAAATAGTAATACCAATGCAGTATATATTTCTTAAAATTCTTCCAATATGCTTCGGAATCATTGGTACCTGGATAGGAAAGATTTACAGGGACATGGGCCAAATGCGAGCAATGGGACTAGGTTAGGTAGAGCATTTTTGTCAGCGTGATCGAGTTCCCTAAAATTAGTAACAGAGGTTAATTGGGTGGTGAGAGGTCAGCACGCAAAATATAAAAGTTGGTGTGTTAAGTTGCAACTTTCCAAAACACGGGTCAAACCACTGCTAGGGGAAATAGTGGAATCAAACGCAATCACTATGTTTACGAGAGATTTTAGACAGATACAGATAGCAAAGCTTAGCAGGACAGGGATTTAGCATGGAAAAATTGGATTGGTCTACATGGGCAATAGGCTTGGCATGAACATGCGAGGCTAAAATGTTTGTTTCTGTGCTGTATGACTATGCACAATGTATAAGCAGTGTTGTGATGCTGGTTTATACTGAAGATAGACACAAAATGCTGGAGCAACTCGGCAGGACAGGGAGCATCTCTGGGGAGAAGGATTGGGTGGTGTTTCCGGTGAGTCTGAAGAAGGGTCTTGCCCCAAAATATCAGCCATTCCTTCTCACGAGAGACTCTGCCTGTCCCGCTGAGTTACTCCCCAGCATTTTGTGACTATACACAATGATATATTTCAGGTAAGAACAGTTACTCCCCAGCATTTTGTGACTAACAATAATAATAATAATAATAATAATAATAAATCAAATCTGCAGTAATCCAATGCCCTCTAAACTTGAATGGTACTAGACTGAAAGCTTTGTTGGACTATTAACACCCCAAAAACGTTCATGGCTTCTCTTTATGAAAAAAATACACAGGATAAAATAGTGAACCCAATAAGTTTAAAAGGAGTTCAAGATGGAGCTGCAGATGCTGGAAAATCGAAGGTACACAAAAATGCTGGAGAAACTCAGCGGGTGCAGCAGCATCTATGGAGCGAAGGAAATAGGTAACGTTTCGGGCCGAAACCCTTCTTCAGACTGAGGAGAGCAGGAATTGAAGCACTGGTGAGTTTAAAGGGAGAATGGGAAAGATCATGTAGTGAACTAGATGCTGACCCATTGGGGTTTCTGAATGATAGGACAGTAGATATCGGAGTTTTACTGAATTCTGAATCTTGAGCAGCATTTGATGATGGGACCTTTGGTGTTCAATGGCAACCACTCTTTATGTGAAGATTATTTCACTTGGAATGGAAGAGGTAAAGGTACTGATTTAGACGAGTAATTATGGACGAAAGCTCTCAAGTAACAAAGGAGAGAAAATTTGCAGGATATTTTTGGTCTTCGTGAATATTTTGAGTTATTCAGTGGAAAAGACTGCTTTTTGCATTCAGTCATTGTCAACGATTTTGCTATTTCATCTACACTAATTGCTAGCAATGACTGAAATGAAGGTGCGAAATCCCAATGAAGGGCAAGTAAACGGGTTTTCTGGAAAGCAGAAATAAAAACAAAATGCTGGAAATACTTAGCAGGTGAGGCGGCTTCAGTGGGGAAAGGGAGATTATTCCAGATCAATGACTTCTCAGTGGGTTAACCTTTGCATTTTCAGTTTTTACTGAAGAAAAGCCATTCGTCAACTGTTCCTCAAGGCAACTAGACACCATAAGCATGTGTGGCTGCAAGGGAGGCTTGCCAACATGAAGGGGAAAATGTAGACATTGTGCAACTCTGCCAGTAATGCCCGATTTAGACTTGAGAGATACAGCGCAGACACAAGCCCTTCGACCCACTGAACCCGTGCCGACCAGCAATCAACGCATACACTAGCACAATCCTACATATTAGAGACAATTTACAATTTTACCAAAGCAAATTAATCTACAAACTTGTACATCGCAGGTGTGTGGGATAAAGTGAACCAGGTACATGCTATTTTGTCTCTCCTCATGGGGCAAGCTGGAGAGAGGAGGAGAACTTCTTAAAATTGAAGAGAGGAGGACAACTTCTTCATTTCAGAGAGAGGAGGAGAACTTTTTCATGCTGCCTCACCCGCTGAGTTTCTCCAGCATTTTTTGTCTACCTTCAAGTATCATTTTGGGCTATAGTTATTGCACACCCTCTCTTCCAAGTATATTCTTAAGCAGGGAGACATGACCAGTACATAATAGTTCAGGTGCATCCTCACCAGGGCCCAGTACATTGATGGTAAGACATATTCAGTCTTCAGTCAAATCCTCTTGCAATAGGAACAATATCACACTTGTTTTCCCCAATTCCTTGCTTCACCTGCATATTAAGTTCTAAAGGTTTGCAGGCAAGGGTAGCCACGTCCGTTTGCACCCTAACACCATTCAATCTCACACTGCCTTAACTTTTTCTGCTAAAATGGATACATTTACATTTTGTACAATATATTCTGTCATGTTTTCTCCTATTCATGTAGCCTGTCAATATCTTTGAATCCTTTCTGCATCCTCCTTACAATGCACACTTCTCAGTATAATCAGCACAATTGAATGTATTATATCAGGTCTCGACATACGAACCCATTGCAATAGGTTGTGAATAGCAGAGGTCTATAAATTAATCTCTACTGCACTCCATTGATCACAGCTCTCAACTTGAAAATGACTTGTTTATTCCAACCCTCTCTTTCCATTTCATTAATCAATCGAACACCAGGATACTCTCTGCAATCACTTATGCTCTAATCTTGTATAATAACCTCCCATTGCACTTTATCAAAGCTCCATCGAAAATCCAAAAGCACATCAACTAGTTTACCAATTCTGCAAATTACTTCTTTTTAAAAAAGTGCTAACAGATTTGTCAAACATGAATCCCCTTTCTGAACTCCATGCTGACTCTACCCAATCTTATTCTGATGCCACATTCTTATCGTTACATTATAGCATTTTCTCTGTGATGGATGTCAGGCTAACTCGGCTATATTTCCATGAATTCGCTCTGCTTCTTTTCTTAGGAATTGAATCTGCATTAGGGTGAAATTATATTAAAATTCCATGACATTTTTGAAGATGATAATCAGTGCATTCACCTCCTCTCTGCATCTATCTCATTTAAAACCTTCCCTATTCTCCAATTCTCCTTCTTCACCACATCTGCTGCCAAGATATATTTTTCACTCTCGGACATCCAAGATGTCCTCTTTCTGCAGTAAACGTAGTTTCTCCCGTGTTGTTCATGGAACCCTCACTGGTGTTGGCTCTGTGTCACATAGTTCTGCTCTCGTTCCCACACCCCCAGGAACTCTTTCCTTATTATATCTGGGGGGGGGGGTGGGGGGGGGGGGGGGCACGGGCATAGAAGAGTCATGTGTGAGGGCTCCATCTATGACAGAAGGGGCACACCCACATTCCCTGAAGAATGAGGATATCAGGAAGAATGAGGAATGAGGACATCAGTCCTGGTATGGAACACCTCAGCTTGGGATCATATGGGGCAGTGATGGAGAAATTGAGAGTTGGGAATAGCATCTTTGCAAGCGGCAACGTGAGAAGAAGTGTGATCCAGATAAATGTGGGAGTTGTTATGTTGGTAATAGGCATCCGTTGATAGTCTTTCTCCTGTGATGGTAACAGAGAGATAGAGAAAGGGGAGAGAGGTGGTTGAGGTAGTCAAGGTGAATTTGAGGGCAAGATGAAGGTTAGGGGAGAAGTAAATAACGTCCATGACTTCTGCACTAGTCCAGGAGGTAGCCCCAATGCAGTTATCCATGTAGCGGAGAAAGAGTTGGAGGATTGGACCAGTGTACGCCTAGAATAAGGACTGTTTGGCGTGAAAAAGGCAAGCAAAAGGTGGACAAAGCCAGGGCCCATGAGAGTGCCCAAGGCTACACCTTTGAGTTGGAGAAAGTGGGTGGTCAAGGGAGAATTTGTTGAGGGCGAGGACAAGTTCCGCTAGGTGGAGGCGAGTGTTAGCAGAGGAAAATTGGCTGGGTCTTTGATTGAGGAAGAAACAAAGGGCATTAAGGCCCTCCTGGTGGGGGATGGAGATGTAGAGGGACTGAGTATCCTTTATTATACACTTTTTTCTACAATGACTAAAAAAAATAATAATGTCGGTGACTTACAGTAGAAAAGAATAAATACTTGTCTGCATTGGATCTTTAACAACTGGTGATTGGAGAAAGGTTCCTAGTCAGTGAAAGTTGTAGTGAATGATGGATGGATTCACATAGTGATGGATCACTGATATGAAGAGGTGGCCATTTTATACACGACAGTTTAATTTGCCCGTGTGGAATTCATTGAAGCATAAGATAAAAGGCACGGTTGACAAGAAAAAACAAAATCAAATTCTTGCAGCTGATTCATTTTCTCTTTTGTTGATGCTTTTGACTTCCATTCTTTGTGTTTAATGTTCCCAATCTCTCAGGTGCATCAAGAGTACAACATTAGTTATTTCTCTCCCGTCACCGCCCAGATGCCTTCCCCCTCCCCGTCTCCCCCCCGAAGGAATTAACTCTTGCGTATCCACAATTCAACAAGACTTCGATACTCTGCCCCAGTGCTCTCTCCCCAGGTGAGACCAGCCAGTCGTCACCAGTGTTTTATATTAGCCATTCATTGATTTGGGATAATCCCAAAGGGGCAACAATACACCTGGTGAATATCGAGAGTCAAAAAAATATTTATTCCTCAAACCAAAAGATGTTGAAGCCTGCTATACACAGGCTTATTTAACCTATTATGATGCAGGAGATTATTCAACCCATTAAGTCTATGCTGGCTCCTAGCAGAGCAATCCTTCCAACCATTCCCCTTAATCCATGTAGCACTGTAACCTCTCGCACACCAATTACCCCTTGAATCTGTTGCCGCTTACCTACACTACAGCATAATTGATATGGCCGATTAATGAGCATGTGCCCGAGATGTGGGAGGAAACCGCCACTGTCCCAGAGAAAATACACAAACTCTACATGGACACAAAATCCACCTGCAGTTTAAAACTATCGTATCTAGAGTTATGAGGCAGTTGCAATAACTGCTGCAAAACTTTTCCACTCCATGGATCACATTCCTATTTTGGAAAGGTATCTTTACTCCTCTCCTTGTCATGCAATATTCTGAAGTAATGCCAAATAAAAATGTACAGCTCCAATGTTCAATTGCTGAAATCAGAGCTAAATAACCAGTTCATCAATACAACAAAAGTGGACATCTTCTCCCAAATTCCTATAGTCCACGTGGATCTGCATTTCTTATCTGAACAATATAGGGATATGGCAAAATAACCAGGTTTATTGCAAAATATTTGGTTGGGTATTAAGAGTTTAGTACAATGTAATTTATGCGAGACCCAGGGCTGAATCAATGTGAGCTGGTGTGTTCAAGAGAGAATCTGGAAATTAGAAATTGACTAAAGTGAAGTTGATTTTCTACGTAACCATCACAAGATGATGCAAGGAATTATATACCTGCAAGTAGATGTATTATAAGGCAGAAGACTGAAGTAATCATTGATTACTACGGGTGACAGAGGTTATGGGGAGAAGGCAGGAGAATGGGCTTAGCAGGGAGAGATAGATCAGCCATGATTGAATACCATGATAGACTTGATGGGCTGAATGCCTAATTCTACTATTCCTTATGAAGACAGAGGGTTGTGGTGAAGACTGTTATTCTAGCTACAGGTCTGTGATCGGAGATTTTCCACAGGGATTCTGGAGCGCTAGTATGGGTGTTGTGGGCTGAAGGGACTGGTTTCCAGAGGACTAGTATAGACATTGTGGGCCAAATGGATTCTCAGGGTGGCAGCTCAGTCAGTCAAGCTTGATGTGCTGGCAGCTCACTCACGGCTGGTGGGCTGGCAGTTGACTCATCGCTATTCCTTGAAATTCCATTTCAAGCAGGGTGCAAGGCCACCAAATTCAAGTGCAGATTCATACCACTTCAAGCAGGGTGCAAGGCCACCAAACTCAAGTGCAGTTTCATGCCACTTCAGGCAGGGTGCAAGGCCACCAAATTCAAGGGGAGTTTTATACCACTTCAAGCAGGGTGCAAGGCCACCACATTCAAATGCAGTTTCATACCATTTCAAGCAGGGTGAAACCACCATAAAACCCACACAAAACACCACAAAAACACCACACTCACTGTTCAGTAGACATTCAGTGTGTTCAGTTGATTCACGGCTCAGACAGAGTCATGACCTCTCCCTCCCCCATCTTGCAGAGACTGAGCCATACCCACATTTCCGGGTTTTATAATCCCTCCCACCGGAAGGGGCATGGCCTTCATGGCATGATTGACAGGAGAGAGATTCTCAACATTTTTTAAACACTAATAACACTTTTATTTTTCATTGATGGGAAAAACCCTCTGCACCTGATGAGCGGAGGGGGACTGAGTAAGTTGGCCAAAAATCACAGCCGTAAGTGGTACCGTTTTATCTAAAATCAATATATAGTGCAAACAGGAAGTTGTCAAATTTATACTTTTAATCATGTGCTTTATTTCAAACCAACTGCCATCAGCAACCATTTGCTGTGCTTTATTTCAAACCAATCACATTTTCATTTTTCAGAGACTGACTGAGGCACTCAACACTAATTAGGCAAGGCAACTTTAATTTAGCAACACAGCTTTAGCATTTCCAAACCAAAAGCAACACAGCTTTAGTATTTCCAAACCAAAGGCAACACAGCTTTAGCAAGGTGAGAACAGAAACGCCTGAAGTATATATGAGAGGCAAGATTTTTTTTACGCACAGAGTTGTGATTGCCTGGAATACTCAACCAGTGGTGGTGGTGGAGGCATATACCATGGTGGGATTTAAGGGATTTTTAGATAGACATGTGGATACACAGGTAATGGAGAAATAATGAGCATGTGTAGGCAGGTGAGATTAGTTAAACTTTGCATCATGCTTACAATGGACATTTTGGGCCAAAGAGCCTGGCCCCGTGCTGTACTGTTCTATGTAAGATATATTTGGATTTTTCTTTGTGGTAATATCAAACTTTTTGAATTCTGATTGGAGTCAAGAAAGTGGAAATAAACTTGTGCAACCTGCTTGATTTTATTTTTGGTGTATAGTCCCTCACTGGGTGTACATCTGTCCAGTTATGGGGTGTGGATTATCTTGGAGCACAGGAGCAGCACTCTTGTGCTTCCTGCAAACAGTTCTTTGTGCAGGAGCAGTGTTCTCTTTAAAGACAATTTGTGCGACTGCTTCATGTTATTTCCCAATGGTTATAGTACATTCCAGGAATATAACTCCTTAGAATAGTTTAAGAAGGAACTGCAGATGCTGGAAAATCGAAAGTAGACAAAAATGCTGGAGAAACTCAGTGGGTGAGGCAGCATCTATGGAGCGAAGGAAATAGGCAATGTTTTGGGTCAAAACCCTTCTTCAGACTGATGTTAAGGTGGGGGAGGTAGGTGTAGCCAGTGGGTTGAGGAAGAGCTGAGAAGGGGAGGAGAAAGTAGGGACTACCTAAAATTAGAGAAGTCAATGTTCAAAATAATGTTAGAATAGTTTTCTTCAGGAAATCAGTTAAATTAACATCTCATTAGCAGCAGTTGGACCCAATTTAATGCTATTCTATGTTATGTTATGAGGCATGTAATTCCCCAAAATATCAGAGACCGGAGAAGCTATGTGTTAGCATGGTCAGGACAATCCCAGTGATTATCCAGCTAAGCAGGGTCAGGCCTGGCCTGCATTTAATGGGATATACAGTCAACTCACTTAGGGACAGCACAGTGGCACAGCGGTAGAGTTGCTGCCTAACAGCGTAGAGACCTGGGTTCAATCCTGGGTGCACAGAGACTCGGGTTCAATCTGGAGTTTGTATGTTCTCCCTGCGATCATGTGGGTTTTCTCCAGATGCTCTGGTTTCCTACCATATTCCAAAGACGTGCAGGTTTGTAGGTTAATTGGCTTCTGTAAATTATCCCCAGTGTGAGGGATAGACTAGTGTACGAGCCATCAATATCGGCAAGGGGCCCATTTTTATACGTATTTCTAAACTAAATGACTCTATAATTCCCAGTCTGTGACTAATACTTGCAGCTGGCAAGACAAGGATCAAGTGTATGGACAGCAGATCTGATGCCTGATAATGTCTCCATCGAGTACGTTGTACTGGACCTAGTTTGTTTCTTTTTATTTCTAACAATTTGATGTCTGTGTTGCAAGTGGGAAACGGGCTTTATCATCATCTATAGCATTTGTTCCAATTCATGGTCTTCACCCCGGCATTACATTCATGAAATCCAACAAGGCTGAGCTTCAAAAGGCCAACCAAAGCAGTCAAATAATTTCCCAGCCCTACAGCCATGGTGCTATCACAAAGCTAAATACAAAAGGCCGATTATTTGCCAATTGAAAGTCCAGTCACATCAAGTGGGTATTATACTTCAACATTAAAAATTAATAGAAGTTGTGTATGGCAGCAGCAGAGGCCTAGATAACAGGATTTATTCTCCAGATACCCTTTCGCTCAGAGCTGCAGGCTATTTTAGTTGAATGGTTTCTAAAAAAAAAAACTTATAAATTAATCAAGTTGAATTCCATCTATTGTTGAGCTAAAAAGATTTTGAAAACTATCAGGTCAAACTTACAGTGATTGGTCTCCAGCCATAATTCCATAATCACCACCAAAGCATTACAACAATGTTCAATAAGCTTGGATGTATGTTTGTGAATACCATCAGGGAAAAATATTTTCCTTACAAAATTTTTTACACAGTGTTGTGAGTCTGTGGAATTCTCTGCCTCAGAGGGCAGTGGAGGCAGGTTCTCTGGATACTTTCAAGAGAGAGCTAGATAGGGCTCTTAAAGATAGCGCAGTCAGGGGGATATGGGGAGAATGCAGAAACGGGGTACCGATTGGGGATGATCAGCCATGATCATATTGAATGGCGGTGCTGGCTCGAAGGGCCGAATGGCCTACTCCTGCACCTATTGTCTAAAATGCACACTTTCCAACATTGCCAATACTGGTGTTTAGTTTTTAGTTTAGTTCTGGAGATACAGCGTGGAAACAGGCCCTTCAGCCCATTAAATCCATGCCGACCAGCAATCGCCCATTCACACTAGTTCTATCCT
Source organism: Leucoraja erinaceus (assembly GCF_028641065.1). Taxonomy (NCBI): domain Eukaryota; kingdom Metazoa; phylum Chordata; class Chondrichthyes; order Rajiformes; family Rajidae; genus Leucoraja; species Leucoraja erinaceus. The sequence goes on along the minus strand of NC_073392.1, from coordinate 16,922,391 downwards.
GCACACGGGATAATTTGCAGTGGTCAATTAACCTACAAACCTGCACATCTTTGGAATATGGGAGGGAACCGGAGAACCTGAAGAAAACCCTTGCGGTCACAGGGAGAAGGTACAAACTCCGTAGTGACGGCACCCGTAGTAATGATTGAACCCGGGTCTCTGGCGCTGTAAGGCAGCAGCTCTACCACTGCGCCACTGTGCCATCCCTGTGATGCAAACGTACTAGCCAATTATTCACTTGTAGTAATGACCCCCAAGTTCTAACGACTCACTTAACAATTTAAATTCAAAAATTGGAGGGAGTACATCTCTCCAAAAGACTCTCTCTCTCGTTTTGAAACATCTGAGGCTATTCCAGGTAAAATCTTGGCCATGCCAGTTATTAATTTGATAGTCACATGGGCCGTAGGGGAATGGGTTTGGAGGAGGAATTAATTTAGGCCCAAAACTTTTGAAAAAATGCTCCTCAAACTGGCGTGCATTAAAGTGTAAGGTGCATTAAAGTTTTGAGTGGGGTGATCAAAAGTGATAGTATTTTACAGGAGATGGTAGAAATGAAATGGCAGGTGGATTTTATAAACGTTTCAAAACATTATCTTTTGGTAGCCAGAGGTTTAATCAGTAATGAGGCAAAGAAGAATATCGAAACAGAACAGGGTTAAGAAGAACAGGGTATTTGGTTTGGTTTTAGTTTTTCAGATACGGCATGGAAATGGGCTCTTCAGCCCACCGAGACCACGTCAACCGCTGATCACCTACGCACAAGTCCCATGATATCCCACTTTGTCATCCTATAAACTAGGGGCAATTTACAGAAGCCACTTAATTTACAAACCTGCACATCTTTGGAATATGAGAGCAAACCGGAGCACCCGGAGAAAACCCACGGGGTCACAGGAAGAATGTGAAACTCGTGAAGAATGTACGCGTCGTCAGGATGGATCCCGGGTCTCTGGTGCTGTGAGGCAGCAACTTTATGGCTGTGTCGCTGCGCCGCCCATTTCATGTGTTAGGGGTGCCTACAGATATAGTCAAAGGATGGTCTTAACTAATTTTAAACAAGGAAATGAGAATCTTAAATGGTAAAAGTCTTGAGATGATTTCCAAAGAAAACGTGCAGATACTGTAAATTAGAAATGATAACAGCAAAACGTGGAAACGCTCAGCAGTTGTTACAGAGGGAGAGGTGAATGTCTTAGTCGATGAGCCTTTATGAGAACAAATAATTTGCTGGGGTACACAGCCACTCGCATTTATAACTGGAAATGTGACAACACACATATCTGGAAAACACGGAAGAGTTTACTACATCTGTCATAACTGCTTCAACTGTGATCAATTTTAAGACTGATTTTCAATGGAATCTGACAGATGGTGAAATAAAATCAAAAACCAAACTGATCCTTTCACGCAACACCTGTTGTCAATGTATTCGCTGTGACAGATCTATTTGATCTTCTGTCTGAAAAGTTCGACTTGACCTTTCATAAGTCATAGGAGCAGAATTAAGCCATTCACTGTGCCCAAAACTGAACACAATACTCTAAATGTGGCCTGACCAACATCTTATACAACTACAACTGCAACATGACTTCTACTTCTATACTCAATATTCTGACTGATGACGGCCCATGTCCCAAAAGACCTTTTGGCCACCTGATCCACCTTCAGGGAACTCTGCACCTACACGCCTAGATCCCTCTAAACTACAACACTACCAAGAGCCCTACCATTCACAGCGTAGGTCCTGCCCATGCTAGACTTCACGAAATGCAACTCACATTTTTTCTGCATTAAATTTCATCAACCATTCCTCAGCCCACATGGCCAACTGATCAAGATCATGCTGCAATTTTTCACAACCATCTTCACTATCTGCGAAACCACCCACTTTTGTATCAGCTGCAAACTTGCTAATATTTCCGTGTATGTTCTCATCTAAATCATTGATATAGATGACAAACAGTAATGGGCTCTGCACCGAACCCTGAGGCATACTACCAGTTACAGGCCTCCAGTCCGAGAAGCAACCTTCCACCATCACCCTCTGCTTCCTTCCAATAAGCCAATTTTCTATCCATTCATCTATCTCTCCTTGGATCCCATGCAATCTGACCTTCCAGAGCAGCCTACCATGAGGAACCTTGTCAAATAATTTACTGAAGTCCATATATACAACATCTACATCTCTGCCCTCATCGATATTTTTTTGGCACACCTTCAAAAAACTCACAGGTCAATCAGATTTTTGAGACTGTTTGTGAGATTTGTTAATGATTGAAGGAAGTCCTTGAACAGATACATGGATATGAAAGGTTTAGATAGGTATGGGCCAAACACGGCAAATGGGATTAGCTTAGATGGAGCATTTTGGTTGGCATGGAGAAGTTGGGCGCATGGGCCTGTGTCTGTGCTCTATGTCTCTGAGTGAATTATTTTCTTGGTGTACTGGGAAATATTGACGAATGAACTTAGTTCTTGAATTTTGTGTCATGCGGAACATGCAAACTGTGTGGGCCTAAATTAAGTTGTTTTTGTCATTTAAAACACGTCATGTGATCCCAGTATATTATGAGAGACAGATGGTATTATTCATGAACCAAATGATTAGCCTTGTAATTGAAACTTGCATGTTGGTGGCACCACATTGGAGGATGTGTGATTTTAATTTTGAAAAAGATAGTTAGGGAATAGACTGGGAAATAAAAAGCCAATACAAAATCTCTATTGATCACTTTCTATATCCTAGGATGCAATATACAGTCAGCCACTTGGTTGTGCTGATACCTTATTTGCATGGTCAACTTGGCACATTTGGCTTTAACCTTTACCTTGGAAAGGAGGTCTATCTGCACTCTGTACAGAAGGGCTAAATCAGAAGAACAGATGTTGGTGAAGTCAGAACAAGTTGTTCATTGTGCACTCGTAAACCGACAATCTCTACCAGCAAGCAAGCAAGGGAAAACCAGCACCCACAGTTTCCCTCTAAGTCGCAAAGAATCCCACTTGGAAAATTTACAATTATTTTAATCATTGATACATACTGGAACACCACACCCAACAGAACGATAATGGGGCAGTGGCAGAATTGTTTCCTCACAGCACCAGAGACCTGGGTTTGTTCCCGACTACAGGTGCTATTTGTACAGAGTTTGTACGTTCTCCGTGTGACCACGTGGGTTTTCTCTGCATGCTCTTGTTTCCTCCCACACCAAAAACGTACAGGTTTGCCGGTTAATTGGCTTTGATAAGTTGTAGTAAAATTGCCCCTTGTGCATGTAGTTTATTGTATGGGGCAATCGCTGGTCGGCACGGTCTCGGTGGGCCGAAGGGCTTGTATCCCCAAAGTCTAAATACAATAGTAGTTAAGAAGGCAGCTCACACCACTTTCTCAAGGGCAGTTTGTTTGGGCTTTGCCAGCACTGCCCATATCACTAACAATGAACATATTACTGAGAGCAGTGCAGGAATTCTATATTTAATATGTAAATGTTTCTATATCGATAAAAGAAAACAAAAAAAGGTTACTGCTGTGAATAATAAGTTGCAGATCATGTGTATTGAATCTTCAGGGCAAAGCAAAATCCTGACATAGAATGCAAACATTCTGAAGAACCAGGTGAATGGAAAAAATGAAGTGGTACGCCTTGCAACTTCCGTACATGGAGCCATTTGGAGCAAGCAACTAAAGTCATTCAAAGACTGTGTCCATCTCTCTTTGGTTTTAAAAGGGATCACCATTATCTTCCAACCCTCCCAAATGCTGAGGAGATGTGATGGAACTGGAAAATGTACTCGTTGAATGCTAGGCAAATGCAAACCAATCGATTTATCTTAGGTTGTAGTGAAGCGTTTAGAATCAGTAATCAGGGAAAGATCAATATACATTTGGAGGATTTTGTGTTGATAAAAGAAGGCCAGCATGGATTTGTGAAAAGCAAATAAACCTTGACTTAAATGGTATCAAAGAACATTGATGAAGAAGGGAATGCACTGGATGTTGTCTGTATGGATTATCAGGCATTAGATTAAATCTCGCACAAGAGACAAGTCGGCACAATTGAGATTCATGGAATTATAGGGTCAGCAATGTTTGCAAATTGATTTAAAGCAGGAAATGGGCTTAAATGGTTGTTTTTTACTCGGGGATGTTGGTGTGAGTTGTTGCTGGAAACACTGCTCTATATATTGTCACTGCTTCTTCTAAGACATAGTCATAAATAGTTTAGTTTAGAGCTACAGCATGGAAACAGGCCCTTCAGCCTACCGAGACTGAACCGGCCAACAATCCCCGCACACTAACATTATGGACAATATAAAATTTTACCAAGCCAATTAGCCTACAAACCTGTACGTCTTTGGAGTGTGGGAGGAAGCTGGAGCACCTGGAGAAAACCACACAGATAGGCAGGATAACATTTCAAAATTTGATGATAACATGGAATTTGGAAGAATGAACAGTGAGGAAGATAATGCGGAATTGCAAGAAATCACAAATAATCTATTGGATCACATGTAAGACAGGGAAATGTAAAGAAATTAAAGGATCTGAATATATGTGTGCAGGGCAAGTTGAGAGCACAAAGCATAACGGATTCTGGGACATAAATTATAACAACGGGGAGGAAAATCGGAGCCAAAAAAATCAAAATGGTAAACAAATTCAGGGGGGGGGGGGGGGGGGGCGGGTGTCAGGTAGTATCAGTGGAGGGAAATGGACGGACAACATTTCAAGTCAGGTTCCTTTTTCAGACTGATTGAGAAGTCATTCTGAACGTATGAATCACTGGTTTGGCCATAACTGAAGAGATGCATTAAATCCGTGTCACTAAGTTTTAGCAAGGATGTGCAGGCCCTAGAGTTGGCTCAAGGAAGATGTAGTGGCAAGCTTGCAGAGGTGAGGGATTTCAGCTACATAGTTAGAGGATGGCCTGACGGTTTTCTCAGAGAAAATAAATATTCATTGTGAGATGGGTAATATTTTCAGGCCTAGCTCACACTATCCATAGTCCACGAATGAGGTGTGCGAGATCATGACTTTTTAAAAAACTATTTAAAGCAAAGCTGTTCCCCAACACGTGGGTCAAGGGCAAGTCATAGTTTTGATCAGACGATACTTTGCAGATGTGCCAAAAAGCTTTCTTAAACAGACGGTTATGATCCGGAACTCATTAGTTCATAAGTGATGAGAGAATTAGGCCATTTGGCCCAACAAATCTACTCCGCCATTCAATCATTGCTGATCTATCTTTCCCTCGTAACCCCATTCCCCTGCCTTCTCAGCATAACCCCTAACACCCATGCTAATCAACTCCTGTAAGAATGTTGGACATGGAATCAATTATTGACATCAGTAGGGAACAGGATGGGCAATAGAAAAATAATAACTTCAAGGTTATGGATCATTGGGGGGCGTGGTCTGGGACAAGTAGTAGTATTTTGCCTGGAGCTGGCACAGTCTGTCTGGTGCTCCACAGAAGGCATCTTGTCAGAATACATCACAACTTTGTTTGGCAACTGCTGTTCCCAAGATCCCAAGAAACTGCAGGGAGTTGTGTATGCAGCCTAGTCCATTACTCAAATCAGTCACTCCCCTCTCCCCATCAATCCCACATACACATCACACTTCTCAGGAATGTAGCAAATGTAATCAAAGACTACATAGAGCCCAGTCATTCTTGTTTTCCCCTTTGCTGTTGGGCAAAAGATAAAAAAGTTTGAAAGCACGTACCACCAGATTCAGAAACAGCTTCTTCCTTGTTGTTATAAGACTATTGATTGGTCTTATTAGCTAATGATAAGGGCAGACGATGTTTTAGCTTAGGACCCTTCTTCAGTCTGCTGGTCCTGACCCGAAACATCGTCAATCTATATTCCTCCACTGATGCTGCCTGACCCCCTGAGTTCCTCCAGCACTTTGTTGTTTTACTCAAGATTCCAGAAGCTCTTGTGTCTCCTTGTCACCCCTCAACCACCTTTGCTCCAGGGAAAAGAACTCATGCCTATCCAATCCAGTCAACATTCTTGTGAGTTTTCTCTGCACTCTCTCCAGCACAATCACATTCTTCCTACTGAATGGTGACCCAAACTGCACACGATACTCCAAAGTGGGATCTAAGTAAAGTTGCAGCATTACATTCAAACTCTTATATTCCATGCCATGACCCATGAAGGAAAGCATACCATAAGGCTTCTTCACCATCCTATCAACTTTTAGAGGCTTGCATGTGGGCCCCTTGGATCTCTGTATTCACCAACATTCTTTAGTACCCTACCTTCATTGTACCTGCCCTACCTCGCTTCACACTCGGGATTAAATTCCATCTGCCCAACTTTCCATCTGATCTGGATTTTGCTGAAGCCTTCGAAAATCTTCCAGGAGGTCAACTACATCACTCATTTGGTTGTCTGCAAACTTACTAATCACACCTTCTACACTCGCATCCAAGCGGTTAACATGTTCTACAAACAAGGATTCCAGCATCAATTACCTCTTTGTGTAAGAAGGAACTGCAGATGCTAGTGTAAACCAAAGATAGACACAAAAAGCTGCAGTAACTCAGAAACGTCACCTATTCCTTCCCTCCAGCGATGCTGCCTGTCCCGCTGTATTACTCCAGATTTTTGCGTCTATCAATTACCTCTTTGATGACCCTTGGACTATCCTTGACCAGACTTTGCTCGCTTTACCATGTACTAAACGTTATTCCCTTATATGTATCTATACACTGTAAATGGATTGATTGTAATCATGTATTGTCTTTCTACTGACTGGTTAGCACACAACAAAAGCTTTTCACTCTACCTTGGTACACGTGACAATAAACTAAACTGAACTATTACCCAGCTCACCTTGGATCCCATGTGCCTTGATGTTTTTACAATGATTTGAGTTAAAATTTGTGAAAAATGTTTTAGATGCTTTTAAGAGAGACTGTTACCAGAAGGGACAGGCAATAAATGAGGGTCTTGCTTGCATGACCCATGAATGAATATATATAAAAATAAGAAGAGCATGGGTGTTAGTAAGATGAAAATTGTGAAGTAATTCAAGTAAGAAAATGTATCTTCTTCATGCTATAGAGTAATCTCAGAAGGAACAAACTGTTGAGAATAAAAGCTGAAAGGAAATACTACATAGTTTATGAGCTGGAACAAACCATTTGCCTGAATGATTTAATGCTTATGTACCAAGAGGTTAATAAAAGAACAAAGGCATTCTTGCTTGCTCTCTCTTTGTGAGGGGAAGATATTGGATGGAATGTATGTTCAAAAATCCACATTATGATTTGTTGATGTCCTTTCCCCAGTGAATTTATGCTGGCAGTTATGTGGAATAGAGGTGAGAAGTGGGAGAACAAAATCAAATACGTATGCAGGATGTGAATGCAATGAACATAAAACTTTTATCCACAAACAATTAAAATGAAGCATGGACAGGTTGGGATACTTCACTCTGTTAAAAGCTACCTATGGATCAACAAATATTTAATTAGCCTTGATTTGTGAGAGCTTCTGGATAAATAGCAAAATATAATTTTATTTTTAATTAAATCCAATTTGATTCTCATGGATGACGGGAGCAATCACTGAAATTTAAGTTACCTGAATGCACGGTTTTTGAATATCAAATAATTTGCATAATATCATTGCTCATTATCTTTGCTCTGTATCGGTGCAATTATGGCAATGTTTTTGGCCGAGTTTTATTAAACAATGCTTCCAACTTAGCAATTACCATTGATAATATCAAAGTTTTATTATCGGTGAGCTGGACTGCCGAGAGCAACACCTCCGGGCTGCGGGTCTGCGTAGTGGAACGGGCGGCGCCGACATTAACATCGGGAGCCTGGGAGCTCCAACTCGGTGCGTCCTTGTCGGCTTCGGAAGCCGACAATCCCCTGCTAGGAAGCGGCCGTTCCAGGTGGCCCAGCCGCTGTGAGGACTCTCCCGACGTCGGGGCAAGACCACCCGGCTAGAACAGCCAGGAATATCGGGCCTCCGTTCCTTAATAGGCCTGACTGTTGGGAGAACTGGGGTTGGGGACTGGACTTTTGTGCCTTCCCCCACAGTGGTAACCACTGTGGGGCGATGATTTTTCTGTGTGTAAGGTACTTTGTTAGTCTGTGTCCAAGATGGCTGTCGGAAGGGAGAGTGGACACTGGCGCGGTCTAGCTGCCGCTGCTCTCTATTCACATTGTGTTTTTTTTAAATTTTTTGATTTTGTGTCTTTGGAGAGATTTCTATCTTTAATTTGTGTATTGATGATGTCCTTATTATTTATTTTTCTCCGACTATATATTTTTTTCTCTTCTGTTTAATCTTTGTAAGGTGACCTTGAGATTTGAAAGGCACCCGAAAATAAAATATATTATTATTATTTATTACCAGGCCAGGTGCAACCTGTGGCTACCGTAGCAAATGTGTTTCAAGATGTGGTTCTGGCTCTCCAACGTGGAAATCATTGATCTTTTTGTATTTAATCAAAATGGAGAAGCAGCATGCAGGAAGGCATTGCAAAGCTGGAGTCTCCTTGTCACGAGCAGACATTTTGGCCTCTTCAGCCACTACAGAACACATAGAACGGGATTGCAGTCGCACCACCCATGCCCCTCAAGACTGTCTAATGAATGAGCTAAATTTGAGGCAATAATGTAGATCTAAATTTATAGCTAAATTATGAGATAATTATACAACACCTTAAACTTTGTCTTCTGTAAGCTACAGAGTCACCAGTGAGTCATTTTGGATACATTGCTAAATCCCAAAATAGATCGCTTACATTACATGAGGTAAATAAATACAGGACTAATTCGTTTTCATTGGAGACAATTAATGAGATCTCTGTGTATCATGAATAGATTAAGCAAGAATTTTCTGTTCTCATGTTATCATTATGCTAACAATCTGCTACATTCATTTCCGACCTAAAATTGCATGGATTTACCACATAGTGAAATAAATTACATCTACAAAGTAGTATAAAAAACACTTGGTTTCAAAGCAGTACAATTACCTTCTATCTTTTGCTTCTCAGATTTTTAACTCTCCTGCATTTTAACAGAGGTATTCAACCGTTTATCATCGGCTAAACTAGGAGATAGTAAACGTTAAATTGTCCTTTTAAAAATTAAACACCCATCATTTTATTGCCCACTCTGTTTGGGCAAATTCTTAAAGATTTCATCATCTGCCCTTTTCACTCACACTCTTAATATTCTTTACAACACACTATACAGAACTGTTTAAATGAAAGGAAAAATTCACTCTACTTTAATACCTCAGTGATGTTTTATCCCGTGCTGTGTACAGTACTAAACCAGAGATGTTTCATGCTTATGGATGACCATGTAAGATTGGTAACAGGACAGTACAGCACTGGAAGAGCCCCTGTACTCCACAGTGACTGTGCAGAACATGATGCCAAGATGAACCTTTATCTGCCTGCACATAATTCATGGTCCTCCCACCCCCTATATACACATGAGCCTATCCAAAAATCTCTTAAATGTCACAATCATATTTGACTCCATAACCACCCCCTGGCAGCGTATTCCAGGCACTCATCACCCTTTGTGTAAAAATAAAACTTGCCCCACATATATCCTTTAAACTCAGCTTGGGAAAGAGGTTCTGACTAATACCCTATGTATGCTTTCAGAATTTTATATATTTCTATCAGGTCTCCCCTCAACCTCCTGCATTCCAGAGGAAAACAATCCAAGCTTGTCACCTGCAAACTTATCTAAATTACTAAATGTCCAAGTTATTTAGCTATATTACAAACAACAGGGGTTCCAGTACAGATCCCTGCAGAATGACACTGACCACCAACCTCCAACCTGTATATTATCCTTCCATCACTAACCTTAGATCAGCAAGCCAATTGTGAATCCATACAATAGTCACTGCTAATCCAGTGCATTCATAGTCTTCTGGATCAGACTAACATGGTGAACTTTAGCACCATGTAGACAACATGTGGACAAATTCCACTTAGGCAATATCCACCACCTTACCCTCCTCAATATCTTCCCCAGCACTTCAAAAAATTCCAATCAAGTTAATAAGATGTGACCTGCCATGTATAAAGCCACCACAACGACCAAAATCCTGAAAAATGCTCTCCAATTGCTTCCCTACCACTGACACATGGTTCACTAGCCTGTAATTCCCTGGATTCTCACTACTTCCCTTTTTAAACAAAGGAACACCATTAGCTGTTCAGGTTTTCACCGTTGGTGTGCACAGTGCTGAGTGGGAGATTATATATTTAATCCATATGGATGACCCTGAAAAATTGGTAATCACTTCAGAATTTGAACCTTACAAAGAAACAGTCTCAATGCTGCCTTTAATCCTGTGATGTTATCTTTAACTTTTAATAAGCGAGTTCGGTATTCCAAAAAATGCAAGGAATCATGTGATTTGTCAAAGGTCACACTAAAAAGAAAAAGTTAACGAAGCGCTGACTGTATAAATTGTGTCTTTATTCATGATTTATGTGTAAAAATATATTTATTCTGAGAAATGGGGGTGCCAGGTAGCGGGAGAGCGGAGTGTAACAGTGAGATAGAGGGGTCAGATGCGAGTGGAGCCGGGGGGGGGGTGGAGTAGACTGGACCGGCGGAGAGACATTCTCAACAGCTGCGTGCACACAGACCCACGTCTCATCCGCAGCCAGGATTGAACCCGGGTCCCCGGTGCCACAAGCGCTGCCAAACCCCCCCCCCCCATCCCCACCCAGGTGGCGGCCGGAGACATCCGGACCGATGGGACACCGGCTCGAAGCAGCGGCCTCCAGGCCCACAGCCAGCACAAAGCGCCAACCACAGCTCAACTACGCCTGCCCCGCTGGGCCAACCGACAGCCACTGGACAAGGTGAGAGGTGCAGCCAATGGTCCCCGGTCTCCTGGAGCAGAGCAGGAGCCAGCGCCTCCGACCTGCTTTGGCTGCGAGTCCATCCGCCACCGCCCCGCCAGCCCAGGATCACCCCGGACACCCCCGGAGAGGGACTAGACACCTGGGAGGGGATGGCCCAGCAGCAACTCAACAGCACCCGCAGCGCCGGAGACCCGGGCTCAACCACAGACGAAACGCAGGTCTGCACCCATGCAGATTCACAACTACCAAGAATGTTTATAGTGAGTGACCTATGACCTGGGCATACGCAGTCAGAATACCAAACTCGCTTATTCTAATTTCTTAATTATGTTGTATTGTTTGATCAATTATAAAAAAATCAACCTTCAAAAGAACACACAGTACCATATTTATAATGCAAACAATTTTGATGTGAATTTGTCACAGCTGTAATTATATTCTCCTACAATTGGCAGCATAGGAGAAGTTAAATTTGCTATCTGCTCTGCCATCATTAGCTCAGGGGAATGTAAATGCTGTTGCCAGCTTCCCCTTATGTTTGTTTACTTAGAATAATTCATAGTCAAATAATACCTTAATTCTAAAAACGTTGTCCTCATTTCCAAATTTCCCTTTGGCCCTGACCCTGTATCTCTGGAATCGATTCAGCCACAAAACCCTATGTATGTCCTTCCATTGTTGATCTTTCCTGAATTTAACCAGCCCACCATTAGTAACTGTGTTCACAAATTGCCAAGGCCTGACACTTCCTGAATATCTCCAGCTCTTCAACACTTATTCCGTATTTAAGAATTTGTTTAAAAACTGCTTTGACCAGGATTGCTGCCCTAATCTCTCAGGTGGTGCAATGCTCAGCTCCCTTTGATACTCAATTCCTCCCACAAAATGAACTGGGAGTCTTTTTAAAAGCTCTATATAAATACAAACTATGTCTTTTCGTCTTAATTTGCTTTCTATCCCATCATTTAACCATGAATAATATAGAATCAAAGTTTACCAAAAAGAGAACGGAATATATTACTTGAAAACAGAGCCTGTACTGTGGCTCCATGATCTGATCCAATTACTCCCTTTCTCCTCTCCCTTTCACCCAAATCACGCATGAGCCTATGTGCCATAACCACTAGCTATTTTCTATTAAACAAAGGCATTATAGATAATCTATATTACTAAGTCTACTCCCTTACTAAGTCTTATCTTGACCACTTCCTGGTGTTCTGTATATTGATTTTAGAAAAAACGCTGTCACTTACGCCTGTGATTTTTGGCCATCTTACTCAGTCCCCCTCCGCTGCGCAGGACAAGAGGATTTTTCCCATTGATGAAAAATAAAAGAGTTATTAATGTTTAAAAAATGTTGAAGGGGAGATGGGGAATATTGCGTTGGGGACCAGCCCTCCCGTGTGCTGCTGGGACCCAACGGGTCCCACTTAGTCTAGTTAGGTATATATTTAAAACACTAAGTAACATGTAGACACATGGAAGTGCAGATGCTGTTTACAAAAAAAGATGCAAAGCGCTGGAGTAATTTGCAGCATCTCTGGAGAACATGGATAGGCGACATTTCTGGTTGGGTTAATTCCTTAGACTGATTGTAATGGGGTGGGGGGGGGGGGGGGGGGGGAGAGAAAGCTGAAAGAGATGGGGCAGAACATAGCCTGGCAAGTGATAGGAGGATACAGGTAGGGGAGAGGTTTGATTTGCAGATTGGTGGACAAAGGCCAGAGACGGGTAGAACAGAAAAGGCCGAGAGATATGGAGGAGGCGCAAAATGTAAAGTTTTAACTCGCGGATTAGGTTGCCCAAGTGGGACATCCCCTTTAGCATCATATATATCTTCAGTGTATCTCAATTGCTATACACTCAATATATATCAACCGTATTTATTTCCAAAGTTGAGAGGCTCAATTTTAAACCAAGGGAGAATTAGACTAAAACAAAAATAGAATCTTGCCTCCTAAAAAAAATGCAGTGAAAATTAGACAATTAGATAGTTTGTAAGATGGAATATGGGAGGATTTGAAAATTGGTTTATTTGAAGAGCGAAGCTCCACCAGTGGGATGATGTGGCATATTTATTATTTTCATATTATTTAAAATCAATATTTTATGGAATTAAATGATACCGGTCATTACCATTCCATATTTGCAACTGATTGAAAAAGAGAATCAATACTTAACAATCTGAATGATTTAGATACATTCTCATGACATAAAATTATGGCTCGAGCACCTAGATTTCTGGGGAATCAAGTCAGGATAAAGCATCAGCCATTTAGGACTTAGCTGAGAGAAAATATTCTTTTGCCAGAAGATCAGGGATGTGCAGTTATTGAGTATATATTTCTTTTAGAGATACGGCGCAGAAACAGGCCCTTCAGCCCGCCGAGTCTGCGATCCCTACTATCCTACACACACTAGGGACAATCTATACTTATACCAAGCCAATTAACCTATAAACCTCTACGCCTTTGGAGTGTGGGAGGAAACTAAAGATCTCAGAGAAAACCCAGGTGGTCACGAGGAGAATGTACAAACTCCGTGCAGTCAGCACCCATAGTCAGGATCGAACCCGAGTCTCTGGCACAGCAAGCACAGTAAGGCAGTAACTCTACTGATCTGCCGCCCACAAATGCTTGGTTTGACAAGGACAGATTTTGGATATTAGGAGAATCAAGTGATATGCGAATGTTCAGGAAGGTGAACAAGATACAGGACTAGTTATCAGCTCATTTTTGGTATTATTTTTTTGTCAGGTGTGCGGGGATCCAGTGAAATTATTTTGTTTGTGTGCTCTCCAATCAAATCAGATAATACTATACATAAATATAATCATGTCAAACACAAGTAAGCACAACTAGTAAATCGAAGAGAAAAAATACCAGAGTGCAGAATATAATTTAGCACCAATGTAGCTTAATAGTTTCAGTTGCACTTTATCTGCTTATTTATGTGTATATTGAACTGAACTGTTCTGTATTTTTGCTTACAATACTCTGTTGTGTTACATCAAGCAAGAATGTCATTGTCTTATCTGGGACACATGAGAATAAACTCTCTTGACTTGACTTGACTTGAAAAAGTCCAATGGGTATAACAGACAAAAAATGACAGTAAATGACAAAAAGCTCCGGGGTCCATGGCCCTCCTTCTAATGAGATGGACAATTAAAGCCACAAGAAACAGGTATACACATTAAATCATAATGCAGTGGGTTGTTATATTCCTGTTATAGGTTATGAAGATGCCAGGTAGTGTGAAGCACTCCTATAATAACAAAACAATGTTTATGAAATGACACGTCACTAAAACCCAGAACATTCTTATGATGGACTCCAATTTGCACAAACAAATTCAACAGCTGACAACATCAAAAGGAGAACTGGCAGGTTTATTCGGTCACTCTCTTTGAATGAGATATGCGGCAGAGTGGTGCGGTGGTCGAGTTGCTGCCTTACAGCTCCAGAGACCCGGGTTCGATCCCGACTATGGGTGCTGTCTTTACAGAGTTTGTACGTTCTCTTCATGATCGTCTGGGTTTTCTCCCAGATCATTGGTTTCCTCCCACATTCCAGGTTTATAGGTTAATTGGCTTGGTATAAATGTAAATTGCCCGTAACGTGTGTAGGATAGTGTTAATGTGTGGGGATCGCAGGTCGGTGCGGTCTCAGTGGCCTGTTTCTGTGCTGCTTCACTAAACTAAACTAAAATGTCAGGACTGACACTCAGTGCATTAAATTTAACGTATTGAGATATTTTAAACATTTTTGAAATACCTTCCACTTGTACCTATTCTTCTCAAATTCACAATTTCCTCACACTTTGTGGTACGATTCTGTGATATTATTGCTAATCTTGCCTTCTGATGAAGTTTACTACAGGTTGTGCAGATGAGGACTTCAAATAGTGTAAATACCCATACAAAAACTTTTAGCAAACCTTTAGCTCTTTTCAAAAAAATCTCTCTACAATTGAAAGAGCTTTTAGTCATTTGATCCAATCTTGGGAGAGTCTAGGAGTAGAGATCATAGCCTCAGAATTAAAGGACGTTCATTTAGGAAGGAGATGAGCAGAAATTTCTTTAGTCGGAGGGTGGTGAATCTGTGGAATGGTTTGCCACAGAAGGCTGTCGAGGCCAAGTCAGTGCATCTATTTAAGGCAGAGATAGATATATTCTTGATTAGTACAGGTGTCAGAGGTTATGGGGAGAAGGCAGGAGAATGGGGTTAGGAGGGAGAGATAGATCAGCCATGATTGAATGGCGGAGAAGACTTGATGGGCTGAATGGCCTAATTCTACTCCTATTCCTTATGACCACTGTGCTGCCCTATTAGAGGATACTTGGAGTAAAATCTTCATATTAGTGACCATTTTAAGCACACAACGGAAGCATTGGCAAAGGAGATGGGACTCTGCCATTGTTTTCAATTTTGAAAAACACAAATGTTAGAAATAGAAACAGAAAATGCTGGGAACTCTCTTTTTACACAGACGCTGCCTGACATGCTGAGTGTTTCCAGTATTATCTGTTTTATATACCTGAACTATAATTTTCGGTGCACTCTGAAAAACTAGTATTTGGTAAATGTAATGATGCAAGGATTAATTACATTGAATAAAACCCAATCAGTATCATCAAAATGGGTTAGTGCTGATCATTGCGCATTAGGGCTTGAGAAAAAACTCTGCACTAGATCAAGGCAGAATTCCTTTTATCGTTAATTCATTGTAAATTATTGTTAAATTCAAGCGCTTAGATCCAGTAACTGGTCCACTGCGTGGAGACGAGCATATTAAACAATAAGCTTATCCATATGTCTCATCTACTTACTGTTCGGATCTACGTTTTCACACAGCTCTGTTTTGGCTTCACCATTCGGCCTGTCTGAGGCTTTGTGGGACAGTCGCGAGGACATTGTTGCCGCGGTAACCACTGCTTTAAAGCTGCGCTTCCTCTTCTGAACATTCTGCTCTGGATGGAAGATGATGATGTAAACCTTCGGCATGTAGAGCATTCCCAGAGCCACTGAAGCACTTAGGTTCATGGAGATGGTTAGGGTGGTGGTCTGTATATACATCTGGAAAAGTAACAAAGGATCAGATGACAATTGCTGGTCCGTTTCCCAACCCGTTTCCATATATTTTATGTGGACACATAGAAAGAAGCAATTCAGTCCATCAAGTACGTGCAACCCTGAGATTATTCCCATCCGTCCCATTCCCCACACTTATTTCTCTGAAACCATTTCTCCAACATATAAGCCAATGAACTGCTCCCAATTCTCCTGTGACCCAATGACATAAAGGTGATTTACAATGGCTAATTAACTGGCACAAGGTTGAGATGTGGTAGGAAACTGGAAGACCTGGGGTGACCCGCGTGATCTAATGGAGAAATGTTAAATTCCATGGAGGCAGCACCACAGGTCAGGATGGGATCCTTGTACCTGGTTCTGTGAAGCACCAGCTCTGCCAGTTGTGCCACCCAGCAAAGACGGTGCCCTAATATAGTTTGATATCGAGTCAATGTCACATTTTGAGATAAACTCTCTTTCCAAAAGTCCGATGCAGTAACCTCAAAAGTTGATTTATAATTACACAGGGAATAGATGAGGGTAAAGAAGACACCAAAGATGGACAAAAATTTACAATGCTCATCATGAGTAATTTATAATTTACATGTCACCTGGGAGATCATTGCGCAGAGGAGTTTGAAAGGCTTTGAAAGGACAGGAAGCAGAAACAATGTACGCAATGACTAACGTGGTGGAGGAAAATATATATGCAATGCTTCATTTTTATATCATTTCTAGACAGGCCATGTACGTTGTTCAGGGAGCATGTAGCACAGAATGCTACACAACATCAAAAATATAGTTGTTGCACCAAGATTGTATCAGTTTCTTATCTAATATATCACTCCAGTCCACCTGAATGAAATCTTTACTTCTCACTTTCATATCAGGAATTCAAAATACATCTTCCATCAGGAAATTAGATCACCATAGGCACAATAACAAGAAGTAGCAAAATGATCTGCCCTGCAAAATGAACTCATGAATCCACCATTAGATCATCGATAAAAGCAAGGCATCAATTGCTGCAGTTGCTTACACGAAGTACACAGAAAAGGGAACGTTTTTCTTGGGATAGTGCGTAGTCATAGCACAAAGACATCCTTCTGCTCATCAAACTGCACTGATACTTTCAATCTATCATGCAGTGCTTTCGAGTCATGCAGCACAAGTAACAGAGCCTTTGGTCATTGTTCATGCCTTGACGATCCAAATACTTGTCCAATGTTGGGAGCATACCTGCCTCAACTACCTTCTCAGGAAGTGAGAAGATTAGATTGCCAAAAGCATTGCTCTATTTCTATCATTCTTACACTTTCCCCTTTAGATTTGCCATCTTCCTCACTTCTCAACGGAAGCAATGTTTCATTTTAAACTTCCTTCCATCACTCCTGACCTTTTCAAACATCCCACCCTTCCTAATGCTCCCATGCCTCGCACATGACCTGGAAAATACATGAAGGGAAATGCAAATGAATATTAAAATAATTTATGAATCGAACAAAATGCTGCTTGTGACAACCAATCCTGACTACAGGTGTTGTCTGTACAGAGTTTGTACGTTCTCCCTGTGAGCACATGAGTTTTCTCCGGGTGCACCGGTTTCCTCCCACATTCCAAAGACATACAAGTTTGTAGGTTAATTGGCTTGGTATAAATGTAATTTGTCCCTAGTGCATATAGGGTAGTGTTAGTGTGCGGGGATCGCTTGTCGGTGCAGTCTCAGTGGGCCAAAGGGCCTGTTTCCTAAACTAAACTAACACTAAGTGTGATAGCACTTGCTGTTACCGCACAGAGAAAGAAAATACTTTTGTTTTGTGAGCCGCTCGTATTATTTCCCATATTTCATTATCATATCCATAGAAGCATAAGTCAATGACATCCCCCTGAGTGTTCATATCAGGGCGTGCATATCTCTGAAGATCTAAAGAACTGAAGAACACGGATGCAATTATAAAGAAAGCATATAAGCGCCTCTACTTCCTGAGAAGATTATGGAGAGTCTAAGTCAAGGAGGACTCTCTCGAACTTCTACAGGTGCACAGTAGAGAGCATGCTGACCGGTTGCATTGTGGCTTAGTTCGGCAACTTGAGCAGTGGAAAAGACTGCAAAATGTTGTAAGCACTGCCCAGCCCATCATCAGCTCTGACCTCCCTACCATCGAGGGGATCTATCACAGTTGCTGCCTCAAAAAGGCTGCCAGCATCATCAAGGACCCACACCATCCTGGCCACACACTCATCTTCCCGCTGCCTTCAGGTAGAAGATACAGGAGCCTGAAATCTGTAACATCCAGGTTCAGGAATAGCTGCTTCCCCACAGCCATCAGGCTATTAAACTCAACTCAAAACAAAACTCTGATCATTAATAGCCCATTGCACTTTATCGGTTTATTTATGTGTTTATATATATATATATATTCATTGGTATATGGTTACACTGAGCAGTTCTGTTCTGTATTTATTTATGCCCACTATATTCTGTTGTGCTGAAGCAAAGCAAGAATTTAATTGTCCTATCTGGGACACATGACAATAAACTCTCTTGAATCTTGACATCAGTCCCATTCCCACATTCAATTTCCTTTTTAACTTTTCATTCAAACATCTTCTGGTCCTTGATTCACCTGTTCTGGGCACCAGGCTGTGCATCTACCCGATCTATTCCTCTTAAGCTCTTATACACCTCTATAAGATCACCCCTCATTCTCCTGCACTCCAAGGAATAGAGTCCCAGCCTACTCAACCTCTGCCTATAGCTCACACCCTCTAGTCCTGGTAACATCCTCGTAAATCTTCTCTGTACCCTTTCCAGCTTGTCAAAATCTTTCCTATAGCATGGTGCCCAGAACTGAACACAATACTCTAAATGTGGCCTCATCATCGTCTTATACAACTGCAATACGACCTCCCTGATCAAGGCCAATGTGCCAAAAGCCTTTTTGACCACCTGATTGAGTGAAACAGAAGTAACATGCGCTACATAGGTCTTTATCAACTCTATCATGACCATAAATGTTTTGTTAAATTTTTGACAGTTTGAGTATCCAGAGTAACAAACAAAACCTTTTTATTTAAACTTCCTGATCAATTTGTATCCAGCTGAAATCGACATTGAATTGCTCACACGTTTTGCAAAAAGATTGCAAACCTGTTAATAATGGTCTAGTAAGCAGATTTTTATTTGGAGATTGTAGCTGAATAAAATTCTAGATGCCAATTAGAAATTCTTCTCTGATTATTAGTTTTGGCTGAACGACTCTTTAATCTGCTTTCAATACCATTGGTTGAGAACAGGATCATTTCTGAGAAGATGTATTGCTCTTTAAGGTCTGCTGTGGGATATTTAACTTCAGAATACTTTTTGTTCAATATCCAACGGCACAGAGGAATAATCAGGATCTGTTGGCCAGCTGCAAAGGTTTAATCCTGCCATATCCCACTCAACCATGACGATGGTTTATAATCTAGCCCAACTGAAAGCTACAGAAGGAAGGGCGGAAAATAGATTCCTGGCCAATGTTGCTTCACTCCTGTATATACCATCTAAGTCAAGTCTCTTCAAACCTCTACATAAAATATGGGGCAGTCAGGTGAATAGAACATAAGTGACAAACTGGAAGGGAAATAGTCTGGTGTTAGCGGTAGGTCATTGTTAGAAATCTCAGTCCTTAATTATGTGATTATGGATTGTCTTTTGATAATGACTTTGGAAAGCTCTTTCTTTCTCAAGATAGTCCCAAATGGACGTAAGCTTAAGCATTGTTTTGTTTAGTTTAGAGAAAGTGCAGAAACAGGTCCTTCGGCCCACTGAGTCTGCACCGACCAGCGATCCCCACACACAAACACTATCCTACACACACTAGGGACAATTTACATTTATACCAAGTTAATTAACCTACAAACCTGTACGTCTTTGGACTGTGGGAGGAAACAGATCTCAGAGAAAACCCACATGGTCATGGGAGAATGTACAAACTCTGTACAGACATCACTCGTAGTCAAGATCGAACCCGGTTCTCTGGCGCTGTAGGCAATAACTCTACTGCTGCGCCACCATGCCGCCCACATTGTGTGTTCTTTCATTCTGAAATTAACACGGCTAGAACAATGTACGGTAAGTCTTTTAAAAGAGGGGAGAATGGGGGGAGAAGGGGTGGAGCCATCTTTTAAGAAGCCAAAGATACACAGCTGTGAAGTTTGGCGGACATTTAACATTATCCTTGGTTCTGAAAATTCGGTTGGTCGGTTATCCTTGGTTCTGAAAATTCCTCCTTATGTTTTTTTTCCCCAATGAGCCAATGAAAATGACCGGTCAGCAAAGGCGATTAACTGAAACTACCTACGACTACCTCGACTACCTATAACTACATGGTGACCCCACTACAACTGCATCTTTGACTGCAGGATTATCAATTTTCTCCATGGTGACCAATTATTGGTCGCAACATTTTTTTCAACATGTTGAAAAATTTGCGGCGACCATACTGAGGCCGCGACTAGTTCCCAGAATGCGGGAACTCCTCGCGACCATGAAGAAGACTCACCAGAGACCATCAGCAAACAAGTGATGACCATGTGGCGAGCGCAGAGTCTCCTGCACTCGCCTAAAACGTCGCCTAAGTTGGACAGATCCATGAGTGTCTGTTCAAAGAAGAAATAGAGGACCCTGAGGACTTTCTGTTGGGGGAATGGCGGTGTTAAGAGACTGGAGATCCATGGTAAAGCTGAGGTGATAGGAACGAAGGAATTAAAAGTTATTAAAGTGGCAAAGAACATGGGAGGTTTCCAGGTGAGGGTGGGAAGGGACTGGACAAAAATGAACAAGATAAAACAGTTAAATTCAGAGATGAATTCAGCGGGGCATGAGCAGGCAGAAACAATGGGCCTGCAATGGCATTTGCGTTTGTAGATTTTGGGAAGGATACAGAAACATTCAGTGCAGGGTTGGGGGAATTATAAGTTTGGAGACAGTAGAGAACAGATCAGCACACCATAGCCTCCAACCTTATAGGTGAAGGCTATGGGGTGTTAATAACATGAGATGGTTGGGAAGATGGTGGTTAGGTGTTCGTCAGTGAGTTATGGTCAAGAGGTATATATGAAGAAGATTCCATGAGGCGACTCCTTTGATTTTGTGCAAAAGCTGATTTGTTGGCTTTGGTCTGGCTAGTTTTCTATTATCTTGGCATTAAAGGGTAGCATTAACAATAATGATCATCAATCCATTGGATTGTTTTAAAAATCCATCTAGTTGACCCGTATCCTTCAGAGATGGGAATCTTTCATTATTACAAAGTCTCTTGCCTGCAGACCTACAACTGTGTGGTTAATTTGTAAGTACCCTCTGAAATGGCCGAGAAAGTAACTCAGCCCAAGAGTAATTACAGATGGACAACAAATACTCAGCCTCCCAGAAGCACACAACTGTGCAAAAGAAACAAAATGGATTCAATCAGTCATCAGCTGACTGAACATTTAACAAATTTGGATGTCTGGAGTAGGTGCTGGAAAGACCTTCTTAAAATTAAATAGAATTCTCAGATAAGCATCTGCAATAGATCATACGGGCAAATTAAAATAGGATAAGGTTTTTCAAATCGTGATGGTTGCCCTGGCAACTGTACTCTTTTTCTGTTCGAACATATATCCAGGCCTATTGTGGCAGTGTGCTCTATAGGAACATGGTACAGCACATTAATTTCCAAATTACATTTTCATTTAATTTATTGTAGCATTGCAATAGGAGCTCTTAGATTAAAATGGGACATTAATAAATAATGGCCTAGAAATTGTTGCGCACCATTTCAAGCGCCCTGTAAAATTGTGGTGCAGTGCACCAAATATCATTTGGGTTTTTGGACCCTTTTACTGCAAACTTCAATTATGCTCAGGGTCCAGTACATTGCTTTTTCTTTTAATCTTCATGCACACATGGAATAATACCACTTGACATGGCCACGGGAGATTATGTCAGATGCACATTTAAGACCAACATCAGCGAATAAAATGAATGTTCAGTCCATTTTTTGGAGCTGAATAAAGTGATGGGGAGATGTGTCCTAGTCATGATTTTGCTCTGTCCAAGTTCAGTCATGGAAACAGGGAGAGAACAGCAGCCTTGGATTCCGATTCTAGGTCAATGAATCTCCACTTAAGCTTGAAGCTACTGTAGAGCATAGAAAGGCAGGTGACGGCTTTACTTTGGGTATATACTGTATAGAATTGAAGTACAGATAAAGGTTGCTTTCTTCACACATTATTGCTTCAGATTCAGATTCAATTTTAATTGTCATTGTCAGTGTACAGTACAGAGACAACGAAATGCATTAACAGGCCTTTTGCTCCACAGGCCTTCACACTGTTCCCACCTCTCTCCAGCTATCTAAGCCCGATTAACCTTTCATTCTCCCTCATGTCTTTCTCCAGCATCCCCTTAATTTGCCTTGAGACTGAAATATGGATAAAGAATTTTCCCCTAAATTTCCTGTTCAGTTCATGCATAAATTACTCATATTTATTGACCATGGATTTGGTCTCCACAGGCCTTCAGGCTTCATCTCTCAGCCTCTACACCTCAGGATACAAGAGCACAAGTTGGAGCAGTAGTCAATCTTATGTCCGCTTGAGACACAAGAAAGTTCAGATGCTGGAATCCTGATCATAACACAAAGTGCTAGAGGAACTCAGCTGGTCAGGCAGTATCTGTGGAGGGAATGTCTAGATGATTTTTCCGATTGTGAAACTTCTTCAGGTCTCTAAAGTCTAAAGAAGGACCCTTTTTTTCCCTCGTCAAATGAAGCACAATCCAAACAACATCTTGACGGTTGAGTTTAACTTCAAGTGGCTTCAATCTATTACAGGTCTATAATTCAAAATCAGCCTGCGAATCTAAAGACTCAAATATAGATTACTGGGCTACCCACAACTATCATGTCAATAAAACAAGTCTATGGGTATCATCAGCTGTTGGTGTCTTGTGCCTTTACATCTAAACAGAAATTTCAACCATGGGCCTGTTTATGATTTTCTTTAAATATCTGCATCAAAATATTCCAATATTTTAGCTTGGTTAAGTGAAACAGCACGGAAACAGGCCCTTTGGCCTTCTGAGCACTCCAGCCATCAATCACCCATTTACACAAGCTCGATGCTTTCCCACTTTCTCATCCATTCTCTAGATATTAGGGACAATTTTTGTAGAGGCCAATTAACCTGGAAGAGCATGGGAGGAAACCAGAGTTCCTGGTCCTTTTAATATATCTGTAATCATCATGTAAGAAAAGCCACATCACAACATTTTAGCAACACTGAATCCTGAGGGTGAAACCGAGTCCAATGCATTGGTTATATATCCAGCTACCCTTTGGATATAGGTATGTTAGACTGATATCTACAATTTTACAAATTTTAGCAACACTGTAATCCTGAGGGTGAAACCGAGTCCAATGCATTGGTTATATATCCAGCTACCCTTTGGATATAGGTATGTTAGACTGATATCTACAATTTTAGTAACAAGTAACAAGTAGCCTTTATTGTCATTCAGACCTTGCAGTCTGAACAAAATGTTGTTGCCTTGCAGTCCTACATATAGTAAAAATGACAAAACACACAATAAACACAAATTAACATCCACCACAGTGAGTTCAACAGGCACCTCCTCACTGTGGTGGAAGGCAAAAGTCTTAAGTCTTTGTCTCATCCCTTCTTATTCTCCCTCTGCGCCGAGGCCGCTGCCGCTGTCCCAGCCGCCGCCGCCATCGTCCACTGGGCCCGCGGTCGGGTCGAGTGGCCGCTGCCGCCGGAACGTGCCCCAGCTCTACTGTATCCATTGTTCAAGATGTGGACTCTTATACATTGGCGAGACCAAACGTAGAATGGGTGATTATTTTGCTGAATACCTTTGCTCAATTCGCCTGGACCTACCTGATCTGCCGGTTGCCAAACACTTTAATTCCCCTTCCCGTTCTCACACTGACTCTTCTGTCCTAGGCCTCCTCCATTGTCAGAGTGAGACTAAACGCAAATTGGAGGAACAGCATCTCACATTTCGCTTGGGCAGCTTACAACCCAATCCTTCTCTCCAGACATGCTGCCTGTCCCACTGAGTTGATCCAGCATTTTGTGTCCATCTTAGTAAAGGTAATTTGGTATTTAACTTACATTAGAATATAAGCCATCAGAACCACTAAGAAATGTGCAAATATGTAATGATGACAGTGGAGCAGTGCATTTGAAATTGAATGTTACCAGCAAGGTATAATTTTCCTTCAGGTTTCAAGCAATGTTCTGGAGCAATGGATATTTTTAATCTCATGGATCTTGTAATCATACCTGCATTCAACGTATTTAATTGTCAAAGGGAATTTGCAACCAAGTGTGAAACTTTCTGAACACATTAATATTTAAAAAGAATGTAACAAACTATGCCTTCGCTGTTTAATATACACTGGCCTAGATTTGGCTGTGTAAATACCAATGAGGCTGTCAGTACTCAGCCCATTTATATCATTATTCCGGTTAAAGTACATTTTTTATTGCACGCAGGCACTAATTACTGCCAAACCTCGCTTGCACTGCAAATGAGCTTTAAAAATGTCATCCTGTTCCTTTTGCTTCATAGCAAATTCACCAATGATAATGCTGGTTTAGAGTCGGTCCATTAAAAAAAGTCAATATGATCAGGAAGGAAAAGTGCGAAACGGAGCAGTCACTGGCTGTGGCTGAAGAGAAAATATGCTGTCAGGGCTGCCACGTGACCATCTAGAGGCTAACCTAAGACACACACCCAGGTCTGATCACCCTGCGGTGGGCCTGCCTCGACTGTGGGTGTCTTGTGATAAAAGGCCAGTGACGTTGAGGTACACAACTGAAGATGTGGCTGATTGGTAGAAAATCACCTAGTGGTCATCCCCAAGAATACCAAATGTCAATTGTAGTGAAAAACCTTAGGGATTGTAACATCGAGTCCTACTAATCAATCAGTTAATGAGATAACAAGCTGCAGAAAACGTTAAACCCGTATTTGCTCAGCGATAACATGAGATCCACGGGTCAGGTCACGTATCTGAATCGCCAAACCAATTGTGTGACCACACTTACTGGTGCATATAGGATGTTGCACATAGTGACGATGCCACAAAATGCCAGCCCTGTCCCCAGCATAGCTCTGATATTTGATAGCTCGCCACTGACAAAAATGTTTTGCTGTTCAATTGATCCAATACTATAGATTCAGATCCAAGATGGCACCCAAGCCAGACAACTCTTTTGAGTGCCAGTCACAGTAGTGGATCTGCAATCACGCTTCACCCTTTAAAATCTGTACTCCAGCAGCAGCATTTCTAACTTTAACTATGCTAGTCACATTATTCCCTTTATCACGGATCTGTACACTGTGGATGGCTGGATTCTACTCATGTATTGTCTTTCCACCGACTGCTTGGCAAGCAACAAAAGCTTTTCACTGCACCTCGGTACACGTGGCAATGAGCTAAACTCAAATTTAAACTCAATACTCGCTTATTCAATATTCAAATAATAACAAATAAGTATGCTACAGTTATTTAATTAAATTTATTTTATTGTCACGCCTACCGAGGTACAGTGAAAAGCCTTTTTTTGTTGCATGCTATCCAATCAGGCCATTCACAGTGTACAGATACGGGATAAAGGGAATAACGGTTAGTGGAAGATAAAGTCCAGCAAAGTTCAATTAAAGATAGCACAAATGTCTCCAGTGAAAGAAAGAAATGTACTGTGGAAAAAAAAGAGATTTTTAATTTGTTGAATTTTTTTTAATGTAAGTCAGAGGCTTCTTTGAAAATAATGGGATCATCACTTAGGGCATAATAAAAGGTGTAGGATGCAAAGTGGACCTGAGCCTTCAGCTCAAAGCTATTCTAAGAGTTAATAGTGATTCCAGCTAAAGAACAAGGGGCAGGATATTGGTTCATTTGTTTGCCAGCAAGTTATACACTTCTGAAGTAGAGTGCAGAATTGAAGTCTACCGCGTGATGAATAGTTTCTGATGGAACCTCCCATCCACAAAATAGAATCATCTAGCCCAGAGAAAGTTCAACTCAAATGAACAGTGAACAAGTTTAGTTCATCACATATGGCAACAGACATGATTAGCCAACAGATATTTGTAATTCCTTGACATTTATAATACTAAGAAGAGGAGTTTCATCAGTCACTGAAAAACACTATGATTCACAATGACATTAATAGCTGTCCTTTGGAAGGACTGCAAGAGTAACTGTAGGTTAAGATCTCTCCCAGGAGATTACTCAAGGGTTAGATAATTCCAACTAATTTAAAACATTGGTTGCGTTTACAGATAGTCTGCCCATGAAATGCTGTTGGAGATTTCACAAAGTAGAAGACTAGAACACGGGAGAGATGAAGAAAAATTGAGAAAGTGAATGGGAAAATAGAGAAGACTATAAAAATAAGTAAGTTGTGCGACCAGGCATGGATTTGACATATATGGTTCAGTAAATGGAAGCTCTTGATCATTGATACTTCATTGAGAATAAAGGAGCACAGAAGGAATGGTCAAATTTCACCTGTGTGATAAAATACACTTTTATATTGTTTCCCATTTCATAATTCTATTCATATTATTGAACCTAAAACTGTTTAAATATTTTGATTAACGTGAAGATTAAAATAAAATTGATATTTTTTCATGGGGTTTGTTTTGGGCTCCTCTGATATAGTCATGCAGCACAGAGATGGGCCATTTGACCAAGCTGCCCCATCTAAACAAAGTCCTATTTGCCTGTATTTGGTCCATTATCCCTCTAATCCTTTCCTATTCATGTACCTGTTCAGGCATCTTTTAAATGTTGTTATTGTACCTGCCTTAACTACCTCCACTGGCAGGTCCTCTAGTTATTGATTCCCCTACCCTAATTAAAATAATCTATGCATCCATCCATCAATTCCCCTCATGATTTAAAAAACCTCTATAAGATCATATGTCAGTCTCCTGCTCTCTAAGTAGAACACTCCTCATCTACGTGCGATTACCATTGCAAAAATGGGAGGCAGCTTCAGACCCAGTCTGAAGTAGGGTCTTGATCCGAAACATCACCCAATTCTTCTCTCGAGTGATGCTGCGTGTCCCACTGAGTTAGTCCAGCATTTTGTGTCTAACATGGGAGATAGTTAGTTTTACTCTATGTAGTCAGGGATAAAACTCTATATCAATCCTCGTGTGCAGTACGGGCAAGTCAGATGAATTCAGGGACACACAGCAAAGTTTCACAAAAATTGAAATGACATCTTTCCTGACCCTCCAAAAAAAAATCTACTCTAAAATTGAAAACAAAGAAAAGTGAGCTTGTTCATGTGCTGTGCTTGCCGTTTAATTATCTTACAAGTGCCACCTAAGAGTTGTTGATGAGATTATCCAAAACCCAACCCTGATCTTAGGGAGCAACATTCAGTATTGCTTTTGTAATTGAATCCTCAGAAAGCTGGTAAGCCTTGCAAATGTTGATCTGCGATTGGGAAAAGAAAATAGCCGAACTGTTGAAGCAAGCTGAAAGCTGCATTAATATAGCTTTTAATTATTTTCCAGCTGGTTCCCAACCGACATGTGGTGATCAGTGCAACCAAGATATAAATAATTCATTAAAGAACTGGATTTCCCAAATTGGTTGGTTAACCTCCAAAATCAAGTCACAGACAAATTGTTCAGCACTACCTCCAAGTGAATCATATCTTTAAGTAAAACATAATACCACAATGGATCAGTCAACCAAACGTTTGTAATGCATTTCTAAGTGGTAGTTTGTCTTCTGTTGGTGGTAATTGGGCCACATCGTTGTTCCTGCAGAAACTGAAGCTGAACACCTAACTGATAGGAATCGAGGTCACTGCGTTGCGTTTCCCAACACCTGAGCTCTGCACAAACGCACTTCTCCTCACTGATTGAAACAACCACGGAAGGGAGCTACTAATTAGCAAGAAGTAAGTTTATTTTATTAATATGACAGTCCCAAGGCAAACTTACAAAGAACTTGCAAGATGTTGGATAAAATTGGATAGTTATATGGATGGGAAGGGAATGGAGGGTTATGGTCTGAGCGCAGGTATATGGGACTAGGGGAGATTATGTGTTCGGCACGGACTAGAAGGGTCGAGATGGCCTGTTTCTGTGCTGTAATTGTTATATGGTTATATGGTTATATGTTCATTTCTCACTGCAAACCTAGCATGACATCCGAAGGTTTGGAAACTCAACACAACTTCTATATGTCTGAAGAAGGGACTCGACCCAAAACGCCACCCTTTTCTGCAGAGATGCTGCCTGACCCGCTGAGTTACTCCAGCATTTTGTGTCCATCTTCTATATGTCCAATTAATTAAACTAAATAAAATAGAAAGGGCTCAAATTCATGCAGCATTTCCAGATATCCTGAAGTGTTCAATGGTTCTTTATCAGTGAATTCCCATTTTTTGCATATAGTTCAGTAAAGTATTACCAAACCTAAGCACAATTCCCGATAGTACAAAGAGCGTAGAAATATTACACTGACACCATAATACTAGAGTTGCAAGGTTTTGGTGCCATTTTCAAAGTTCAGTCCAATCCAGCGTGCTCGATCTTCTGGAGCATTGCCTGATCCAGTCGAGTCCCAGACTTCAGCTACAATGTGTATTCTGTGCACCATGGATTACACGGAGCAGTTTGTTCACAAAATGTTCACACTAACAGCAAGCTAATGGATGATCTGCATTTTAGTTATGCCAATCGAACAAGAGATGTTGGTCGGAACAGACAGACAGAGAATGAGAGTGAGAATTGTTTGTTCTTTTTCAAATAGTGTTGTGGGATATTTTATATTCACCTCTGTAGAACTTGATTTAAAAACGTCATCCAAAGATTTATCCTATCACTCAGGATATTAAATGCACTAAAGCGCGACAGTGGCATAGCGGTAGAGCTTACGGCGCCAGAGACCTGGGTTTGATCCAAACCACGGGTGCTTGTCTGCATGGAGTTTGTACATTCTCTCCATGACCCACGTGGAGTTTCTCCCACACTCCAAAGATGTACAGGTTTGTAGCTTAATTGCCTTGGTAAAATTGTAAATTGTTCCTTGTGTGTGCAGGATAGTGTTAGTGTATGGGGATCGCTGGTTGGTGCAGACTCAGACCAAAAGGTCTATTTCCACACTGTATCTCTATACTAAACTAAAAAAGAGACTCCAAAACAGCTTGACATGAGAGTGTTATGTAGGTTAATTGGAACAAAGCATGGTGTGATGTGTATAATGTAAGCTGCAGTCAATAGTGTTTCGGAATTCTGAATGGAAGGCTGACCATAGAGTACATTAAGATAGTCAAATAAAACCATGTTTCCCTCAGAGGTAACCAACAAGCTACAGAAAATTAACAAAAGACCAGAAATGGAAACGGGCAGTGTGGATGTGGCAATTAATAGTTTGATTTAAGTATTTAAAAAATAAATCTTGCACCGTCTATTTAAAATGAATAATGATGTAATGCACAGGTTTTAATGACTCTCGGTAGCATGCGACGAAACATAGAAACATAGAAACATAGAAAATAGGTGCAGGTGTAGGCCATTCGGCCCTTCGAGCCTGCACCGCCATTCAATATGATCATGGCTGATCATCCAACTCAGTATCCTGTACCTGCCTTCTATCCATACCCCACTGATCCCTTTAGCCACAAGGGCCACATCTAACTCCCTCTTAAATATAGCCAATGAACTGGCCTCAACTACATTCTGTGCCAGAGAATTCCAGAGATTCAACACTCTCTGTGTAAAAAATATTTTTCTCATCTCAGTCCTAAAAGATTTCCCCATTATCCATAAACTGTGACTCCTTGTTCTGGACTCCCCCAACATCAGGAACAATCTTCCTGCATCTAGCCTGTCCAACCCCTTAAGAATTTTGTAAGTTTCTATAAGATCCCCCCTCAATCTTCTAAATTCTAGCGAGTACAAGCCAAGTCTATCCAGTCTTTCTTCATATGAAAGTCCTGACATCCCAGGATAGACACAGGATAGAGTTTCCAAACATCTTTTTTTATTAATGACAACTAACGGCAATGATAGATGCAACAATGTATCAATAGCCATAAAGTGAATACCTACTAAATTTATACTACAAAGGGATAAATATGATCTAAAATAAACTTGTTCATACAAACCTCTGTGTCAACCAGATAGTCATGGAGTCATAGAGTGATACAATGTGGAAACAGGACCATTGGCCCAACTTGCCCACACCGGCCAACATGTCCCATGCTGCCTGCGCTTGGTCCATATCCCTCCAAAATTATCCTATCCATGTACCTGTCGAGCTGTTTCTTAAACGTTGGGATATTCCCTACCTCAGCTAATTCCTCTGGCAGCTTGTTCCAGACACCAACCACCCTTAGTGTGAAAAAGGTTATCGCTCAGGTTCCTATTAAATCTTTTCCCCTTCACCTTGAACCTATCTCCTCAGGTCCTTGATGAAAAATGTTTAACTTCTGTCATATCCTTCCACTGTTTATTCATGATGATCAACCAAGATTTGCACTGCTGCACGTTCTATCACCATGTTCAGAATTTGCAGAGTGTTATTTTGGTTGCTGTTGGTCTGTATTAAAATTCACTTACGATTGTGGTCAGAACATAATTTGCAAACAACTAGACCTTAGTTTTGCTCAAACATGGTCCGTCCAGTCTGCTTGTCCAAGCCTTACAGGGCAGGGAGATCCAGTTGGCACTGTGGCTGTGGAAGTTGGGGAGGGTAGAGGACTTCAGTCTGGCAGATCATGTAGGCAAGGATCTAAGGATCAATATTCATTTTATTCATCTGAAGGCCTCTCAGGATTTTCCAGGATGTGTCCAATAATGGACACCCCTTTAAAAACAATTGTATAATGCTGTAAACACACACACACGCAATACCAAGTATCTCAGACAAGGCATTACAACCTGGACACATCGTGGCTCCAGTGGGGTTCCAGGTGCAGTATTCCAAGAGGCATGATTTGACATGTGAATTCATTGTTCTCAGGGAAAGGAAACAATTTAGAACAAAATGACATATTGGATATTAAAATGAGTTCAATGCAGAAGGTAGGACATTGGTGGTATTAGTTAAAAGTTCAAAGAAAAAAAAGAAAGGCAAAATACAAAATAAAATACCTTTCCATTTCTTTAAGAAGAAAGATGTGAAAAAACAAAGAACGAGATTAAAGATTCATTAATTTGCTTGAGGGTGATTGCGAGAGACAAGATTTGGCAGTGTTGGAATTCATCAAATGATTCCAGGAGGTTTATTTGACACATACATTCAGCAACTTTTGCTAATGCTAAAGTTTGAAAAGACTTTGAGAAGACGATATTTCATTGCACTGCCATATGATTGTTATGACTTTAAATTGAGCAGCTTCTTTGTTCAACAAACACATCGCAGGTATGATTAACCTGGATGTCTGCAGACATAGCACAGAATACAAAGTGCTTCACTAACACACACGCACATCAGAGAAAATTAGTGCAGCATCAGAATAGTCTAAGGAAGGGCCTTCCGCATGAAACATTAGACCTGTTTTTCTTTCAACAGACTCTGCATTGAAACTTAGCGAATAGTGAAAGGACTGGACAGAGGATGCTTCCACTAGTAGGAGAGACTAGGACCAGAGGCCATGGCCCAGAATAAAAGGATGTATCTTTAAAAAGGTGATGAAGTGGAATTTCTTGAGTCAGAAGATGGTGGATCTATGGAATTCATTGCTACAAAATACGGTGGAGACAGTCAATGGATATTATTAAGGGGGAGATTGATAGATTTGTGATTAGTACGGGTATCAGGATTTATGGGGAGAGTCAAGAGTGTTTTATTTTCAACAGCGGGCGCAGCATGTAGTTTCATCGCGGAGCCTGACCAACATTAGACCATAGAACAGAACAGCACAGAAATATGCTCTCAAACCACTGATGTGTGTGAAGACCTTGATAACAAATTAAATTATCCCCATCTGCCTGCACGCAATCTATATCCCCTCCATTCGCTACCTATTCATGGCTGATCTAAATGCCTCTTCAACATCAATAACATATCTGCTGTTACCATCCTTGCCTAGCAGTACATTCCAGGCACGTTCCAGGCAAAAAAACTCACCCTGCACATCTCCTTTAAATGTTCCCCATCTCACCTTAAAGATAAAAAAAAAGACACAAAGTGCTGTGCTGGAGTAACTCAATGGGTCAGATGGCATCTGAAGAAGAGTCTCAACTAAATATGTCACCTATCCATGTTCCCCAGAGATACTGTTTGGAAACCAGCATGTGGAGTTTCTTGGTTTCTTCACCTTAAAGATAAGCCATTAAGTATTTCACATTTCTACTCTAAGACAGATGAAAGTAAAATATATCCTATCCATGCTTATAATGTTATAAAATATTTATGGTCCAAAAAATGTGAGGTCAACCACTTCAGTTCATTAAAGAAACATGGTGTTTTATTTTAAGGCTGACAGATTAGCAAAGCTGATGTTCAAAGGGACCTAGAAGTTCTTATACACAAGTCAGTGGAAGCTAACATACAAGACCAGCAAACTATGAGAAAGGCAAGTGATATGTTGGTTGTTATCATAGAAGACCCGAGTTGGGGATGGCTTGTCGCAATTATATCAGGGCCTACATCTGAAGTAACAACCTCCAGTCCACTGATGGTTTCTGTTTAATATTTTCTTCCTCTTCTTTCCTGGTCCCTGTCTTTTCCGTTCCTGTGATCCACTCAAATCCAATTCAGCACTTGTGCAACTAATCTAAGTCACTAATGCTGCCTAGGCTTCATGTTGTGGATTTCCCTCCTTAAAGATTTTGATCCATCTCTCGGTAATTCTCCTTTGTCACAATATCTATTCTTCTCCGATTACGTCTCTGTACAGTACCCAGAGAGATTTCCCTCTTCATCAAAAGTGTGATAGTTACTCAAGCTGTTGTTGATGTTGTCCACACCATTTATTTCTATCTTTGCAATGCTCCACACACCATCACATTTCTTCAGCTGTTGAAATACTTCACATTTCTAAATGTGATTATTCTACTGCACCCCCTGCTGCTGCCTTTCACAAATCACACCTGTACCATAGTCAGTTACCCATCCCTGGCTTGCTCACTCATGCTCACTGACCTTTCATTGATTTCATTGATTTCCAATAATACTTCTTAGATCACTTTCGCTTCAGTTAAAAGTTCTTGCCTTTGCAATAATCCTCTACAATTATACTTCCCATTTGCTATAGTCCTCCAAGTCATGTCCTTCAATTGTCCCAATATCTTTGCTCCAACATCAATGACAAAGTTCTTCTCTGCCTTGGCGATCGTTTCTCCGAACACCTCCGATCGGTCCGCATTAACCAACCTGACCTCCCGGTGGCTCAGCACTTCAACTCCCCCTCCCATTCCGTATCCAACCTCTCTGTCCTGGGCCTCCTCCATGGCCAGAGTGAGGACCACTGGAAATTGGAGGAACAGCACCTCATATTCCACTTGGGCAGTCTGCAACCTAGTGGCATAAACATTGAATTCTCCCAATTGCGGTAACCCTTGCTGTCTCCTCCCGTTCCTAGCTCTCCCTCAGCCCTCCTCCTCTTCCTTTTTCCTTTCTTCTCCCCGCCCCCACCCTCCATCAGTCTGAAGAAGGGATTCGGCCCGAAACATTACCCATTTCCTTCGCTCCATAGATGCTGCTGCACCCGCTGAGTTTCTCCAGCACTTTTGTCTACATTCGATTTTCCAGCATCTGCAGTTCCTTCTTAAACAGTGAGACTCTTACTGGCTTGCAGGCTTCATAGTGTCTGAGTAAGTTCATAACTTAAGTCATCAGAGCAGAATTAGGCCATTCGGCTCTTCATTGAGTCTACTCTGCCATCAACCATGGCTGATCTATCTTTCCCTCTCAACCCCATTCTCCTGCCTTCTCCCATTTGTATGGGTTATTCTCAAAATCACCATTTTAATATGCTAGTATACATTTATTTTTAAATGTAGAGAATTCTCTCTCAGGCCCATTGAGGAGAAAGATATTGTACGAACAATTTAATCCAGGATTAGGGTCTGCTGGCATCATATTTGTAGCATTTCAGAATTGCAAAGATACATAAACACTAGATGCAGGAGTAGGCCATTCAGCCCTTTGAGCGAGCACCGCCATTCAATATGATCATGGCTGATCATCCACAATCAGTACCCCGTTCCTGCCTTCTCCCCATATCCTTTGATTCCGCTAGCCCTATCTAATTCTCTTTTGAGTTAGGTCTATTGGAGGTCTAATAGGTTTAATGTTAAAAGGTCTAATGGAGAGTGTATATGTGGCCTGTCAACTGAAATCAGGTCTATGTTGATGCCTTCGAAGGCATTACAACATCAGTTAGGCATTGTTTTCATCAACAGCTCACTATTCATTACTCGCCCAATGATTTATGATGTAGAAAGAATGAGATCAAGCACCATACAAGTATAATTATGTAGGGCTTTTGTAAGGGCATAAATAAGTCAATATTCGATATTACTTCATGTCAAAGGCAGGTCTAAAGTTGGATAATTATCAATGCCAAGCGTGAAAATATATTGGAAGTATACATGTCTTTACTGAGTAATGGCTATACCCTACATGAATAATAATTTAAGTTCCAGCAGTAAACCGCTGTTGCTCTGACAAGCAAAGGGTTTCTTACATTTTGACTGGGAACCTTCAACATAATTACCAAAAGTTTATTACTCCCCCTCTTCAACGTAAATTACTCTTCTGACAATACTATTGATAGAACATTGTTCGACCTGCCACATCATCTGCTGCGACAGTTTACGCAAGTGTGGGGCAGCAATATGATTTTTCACACACAACGTGACCAAGAAGCTGTCAAATGAGTCAGGATTCATGGCACGCTTGGTGCTATGAATTCACAAGGTAAATATTATACAGCTGCTCAGAGGTCCAGACTCACAAGTATTCACTTGGACAATTATATTCAGCCATTTGTTTAGCACTGTAATAAATGATTTACAATGAAGCACAGCGGTAGTCTGAAGAGCAGGAATTATATTTCTGCTTCTCCAATTTGTCACTTATCTGGGGGGGTGAATATACATGGTGAACACTGCTTTTTTAATTTGAAAATTATAAATATCTATAAACATCAAACTGAAAAGACTTCATGATTAATGTTCATTTAAATGACCGATCATCAAGTTGACATTGAAATTAAAAGATACATGAAACAGACTAGGTAGGGCAGGGCAAAAACCTAACACTGAGGACCACATCTTTGCTGCCTTAATAATTTGGAATTAGTCTCATCGCAGATTGCAAGCCCTTTGAGAAAGGAAACAAATCTGAAGGTTGAAATGTCCCAGAGGAACATTTTGTAGCCCTGTCTTTCTAGCCTTTTAAGTATTTGAATGAGTAAAAGCCAAATTGCTATTCCCACTTTTCAATTTCAACCAGTTGTTTCAAGAGGTGGCTCAATGGTGGGCTGCTCTAGAAGTTTAGATCACACGGGTGAGATCCAGATCCAGATCTGGATCCACTAACTGGATATAGAATTTGCTTCATGGAAGGAAGCAGAGTATGGTGGTGGAAGAGCATTTTTCAGACTGAAGGACTGAGAATCGTGGTGCCTCAAAAATTGGTGCTGTGCCCACGCTGTTTGATTATTACCATGTTTAGAGCCATGTGCGCTCTGCTTATGATTAACAATGCTCAAACATGTATTTTTCTCTTTCTTTCCAACCATAGAAATTCCAAAGAAGTTGTGACATTGTCTCCATTCTGCAGCAACACCAGGAAGTTTTGTGCCCTTTCAAACTAATAGTCAAAATTCTGTTTTGCAGAAACCATCAATTAATTATTTTCCTAGGTTAGCGATGTGTGGCATAATTGAACAAAGACACGGTTACTTAATGAGCCAGCTTGCTTTGTTGGAAGTCCTCAATTCAGCTGCTCTGGAGGAGCGTTTTGTATTTCAGGTTTTGCTTGAAGCTCATTAATTTTGTACAAACACCTTACGTTTTTCAAGTCACAGACAAATACAGAGTTTGCTCATATTCCAACCACGTGTGCTTCACATCACTTGATGTTGGTTGCGACTTAAAGGTAGAGACTGATGAAAACTTGAATCATGAAGCATGTAAGCAAGCCTCACTTCCCACTGCGTCTGCACCAAATATCAAGCACTCATTAGCACAAATCCCATTTAATTCCTCCCACATTGACGTAAACTCCCCTATAGATTCTATCATTCGCCTACACTGTGGGCAATTTAAGGTGGTTAATTATCCAACAAACCCGCCTGTCTTTGGGATGTGGGATGAAACCACAGCAAATGAGAGAAACTCATGCAGTCGCAGGGAGAATGTGCAAACTTCATCCAGGGAAGCACCAGAGGTCTGGATTGAATCCAGGTCACTGTGCAGCCCCTAAACTTAGTTTGATGTTATATCAATTCTTGAGTCCGAGGTCTGTGAGTTGTAATCTAACTAGATTTCAACACAAATCTAGAACAATACTCCCAATAATCAGGATTGCTGAACTAGCAGAGATGTCGACTTTCAAATGAGGCATTGAACCAAGACTCTGCTTGTTCACTGAGGCTCCCACTTCTTTACCTTGAAGGGAGGGATAGGGCACTCATGATGTTGTGATTCATTTTGCTTGCTCCACATATTGCTTAAAAATATTTCAATTGTTTATGGGACATTATAGAGCACAAAGTAGGTCATTAACATTCGTACATTACAACCGTGCTCTTGTTTCAATAGAAAAGCAGACATTTAAGAAGGATCACATGAATTCAAGAGAAATAAAATAATTGCCCAGGGAATTCAATTAGAAAACACTGCCTCAAGAAGGCAGCGGATATCATCAAAGACCAACATCATCCTAGCCACACTCTACCTCGCTGCTACCATCAGGAAAAAGGTACAGGAGCCTGAGAATAATTACCACCCCGTTCAAGAGCATCTTCTTTCCATTAACCATCAGGTCCATGCTGACCCTGCGTAGCTGACAATGGCAGGCACTACCATGGTCTCATTTAGGTGTAATAACTGATCATTTATTGTATATTTATTTGTTGTGTTTAATGCGATTGTAAAGCTGCAGCAAGTAAGAACAATTTTAGTCTACTGGTCCCAGTGCAAATTACAATGAAACACTCTTGATTCTTGAGATGTATTTTTTAAAACATTCCTTTTTTTTCCCTCACAAGGGAATCGTATCCAGGCCACTTCTCATCACTGAGAAAATGCTATTGAGCACATTTTGGTGTTAGTTGTTCCAACAGGGATCAAGGATAGAAACGTAGAAAATAGGTGCAGTAGGCCATTCGGCTCTTTGAGCCTGCACTGCCATTCAATATGATCATGGCTGATCATCCAACTCAGTATCCTGTACCTGCCCTCTCTCCATACCCCCTGATCCCTTTAGCCACAAGGGCCACATCTAACTCCCTCTTAAATATAGCCAATGAACTGGTCTCAACTACCTTCTGTGGCAGAGAGTTCCAGAGATTCACCACTCTCTGTGTGATAAATGTTTTCCTCATCTCGGTCCTAAAAGATTTCCCCCTTATCCTTAAACTGTGACCCCTTGTCCTGGAATTCCCCAACATCGGGA
The DNA here is from genome assembly GCF_028641065.1 of Leucoraja erinaceus. NCBI lineage: Eukaryota > Metazoa > Chordata > Chondrichthyes > Rajiformes > Rajidae > Leucoraja > Leucoraja erinaceus. Next base: position 16,884,763 of record NC_073392.1, on the reverse strand, counting down.
AGAATCTTCCTGCATCTAGCCTGTCCAACCCCTTCAGAATTTTGTAAGTTTCTATAAGATCCCCCCTCAATCTTGTAAATGCTAGCGAGTACAAGACAAGTCTATCCAGTCTTTCTTCAAGAAGGAACTGCAGATGCTGGTTTAAACCCAAGATGGACACAAAAAACTGGAGTAACTCAGCGGGACAGGCAGCATCTCTGGAGAGAAGGAATGGGCGACATTTCGGGTCATCAGGGATGTGGGGTTGGCCATACCTTGTGCAATATTCTGTTGTCCTGAGGGTTGGGTTTCCTACATGACTAAGAGGCCAATTAACCTACAAACCTGCACGTCTTTGGGCTTTGGAGGAAAACCGGAGCACCCCAAGGAAATCCCCGCGGTCACAGGGAGAACGTACAAACTCCACACAGCTAGCACCCGAGGTCAGGATCGAACTAGGGTCACAGACACCGTGAGGCAGCACCTCTACCAGCTTCTCCGCTGTACTGCCCGACGGAGTTTGGTCAAATAGAACCAAGATTTACTAAACTGCTGAGTATCCACCATTTTACAGACACCAACTGATTAGAATGAAATTGTTTTTTTCAGCTGGTTTGCTTAACGATGAATTGTTGCAACAGCCCTGAAATAACTAACAAGTGCTGCTGCCTCTATAAGGTGTTTTGTGTTGTCGTTGGTTTGGCCGTGCTTTGTAAATAGCATGGTTTTAATTTTTAAATGGGTGATTTGAAAGCCAACAACTGGAAGCTCGGAGGATGTTTATGCAATTTTAACTAAGACGATGCTAGAATGCAAGGTAATTACTATAATTATCATAATTACCTCAATCTGATTGTCAAGATAGTTATTGAATTTACACTGCACATTTTTTTCATTTCCTTTAAATGCTGATCTGCGCTTCACCTTTTATTGATGAAAAATTGCTCAGTAACTATTGAATGAAGGCTATGCAATTTACTGTGGAAAGATATTTTTCAAATATTCCTTCCATGGGCTAACAACTGTAGGCAGGGAGATAAAATATGTGGGCTGCCACACTTTGAAGTTGGTGCCACTCGTTTAACTCGATAATTACCTCTGCCAGAAACAGTTTCTCTCTCTCATCACTGTTCATAAAGAAGGCGGCAGTAAGGCATTCTAATTCAACTTATTCCAGCTTTTCCATAATTCCCTCCTTTCAAATATTTCTCTTCTTTCCTCTCCTTTTTCCGGCATTGATACCTTTTCTCAACCAAAATGCCTTTTGCGCGGAGTGGCAAATAATATGTCCAGAATAATATGTTTATTATTGTCACATGTCCCGAGGGACAATGAAGAGCTTTGTTTTAGAAACATAGAAACATAGAAATTAGGTGCAGGAGTAGGCCATTCGGCCCTTCGAGCCTGCACCGCCATTCAATATGATCATGGCTGATCATCCAACTCAGTATCCCGTACCTGCCTTCTCTCCATACCCCCTGATCCCTTTAGCCACAAGGGCCACATCTAACTCCCTCTTAAATATAGCCAATGAACTGGCCTCAACTACCCTCTGTGGCAGAGAGTTCCAGAGATTCACCACTCTCTGTTTTGCATGCTATCCAAAAGGATCCAATATACCATACACAGATATAATCCATTCAAAATGTAGAAACAAGGAACTGCAGTTGCTGGTTTATACAAATGGACACAAAATGCTGGAGCAATTCAGGCAGTGAGGCAGCTGTAAAAGTTTGTAAGAGTCATTGGAGACAGGCCAAGTATTCGTAATAGTCTCAGTAAGGGTTGGTGTGCCTTCTTGGTTGCTGCATCAATGGTTGGTCCATGTGTAAACAGCATCACATACTGTATTTCACATGGGCAGCTAAGCGCCCAGTGGTAGGAATGCTGATTTCTCTTACTTCAGGTAGCCTCGGCAATCCCTCTCTATCCCTCCATCACCCAAGTTGCACTAGTTTTTCGTTTTCACCCTACAAACATCTAACCATGGCAAGTTTCCTTTATCATCATTACTTTTTTGCATATCTTTCATTTATTGTTTTTTATCTCTCCACACCACCGTCTATATTTCTTGTTTCCCTTATTCTTAACCCTGAAGAAGGGGCTCGACCCGAAACGTCACCCATTCCTTCTCTCCAGGGATGCTGCCTGTCCCACTGTTCCTCCAGCTATTTGTGTCTATCAATGGTTGGTCCATGACAGATCATTGAAGCTCTCAACCATTTCCACATCTGCACCATTGATGTTAACTGGGGCATGTACACCAGCATGCTTCCTGAAGTTAATAGCTAATTCCTCTGTCTTGCTGACATTGAGGGAGAGATTATTGTTATGACGCCACATTACTAAGTTCGCTATCTCCTTCCTGTACTCCATCTCACCATTGTTTGTGATTCAGCCCACCAGTGCTATTATCTCCAAACAATGAAATTAGAGATGAATTTGGCCATACAGTCGCGAGTGTAAAGGGAGTATTGTAAAGGATTGAAGGCGCAACCTTGTGGGGTACTGGTGTTTTAGAGTGATTGTGGAGGAGGTATTTTCACTTATCCTTACTTATCCTCACTTACGATTGAGGTCAGTGGATCAGAAAGTCAAGGATGCAGTGGCGGAGATTGGGGTTAATGTGTCTCTTCATGCACTTCATGATGGTGGATGTCAGATGGTTTTGATCATGATCTAAACTGAGCAAGCTAAATTTTTGGCTTTGTAGATTGATATCAGGAATCTAAAATCAAGAAAGTTTACCTTGAACATCAAAGATCATAGAAAAGCCACATCTTATTATTGTTAAAATGAAAAAGAAAGGACAAGGGAGTGGAATTTTACGCAGCTGGACTCAATTTAAGGTTACAGATAATCTAAAAAGTTTGTGCTTTTCTATGATGTATCGATGAACGTGAAGAAGATTTCAAGATTATAAACTTATTGTAAAGTGACTAATAAATTACTTCTGCTGGTCGACGATAAATAAAAAAATAAACGTAAGGAAGTCACAAGAATGTTAAGATTCATGTTAAGTCAGCACCGCCATTCAATGTGACCATGGCTGATCATCCCCAGTCAGTTCCCCGTTCCTGCCTTCTCCCCATATGCCCTGACTCTGCTATCTTTAAGAGTCCTATCTAGCTCTCTCTTGAAAGTATCCAGAGAACCGGCCACCACCGCCTTCTGAGGCAGAGAATTCCACAGACTCCAAACTCTCTGTGAGAAAAGGTGTTTCCTCATCTCCATTCTAAATGGCTTACCCCTTATTCTTAAACTGCGGCCCCTGGTTCTAGACTCCCTCAACATTGGGAACATGTTTCCTACCTCTAGCATGTCCAAACCCTTAATAATCTTATATGTTTCAATAGGATCCCTTCTCATCCTTCTAAACTCCAGAATGTACATGCCCAGACGCACCATTCTCTCAGCATATGACAGTCCCACCAGCCCGGGAATTAACCTTGTAAACCTATGCTGCACTTCCTCAATAGCAAAATTATCATTCCTCAAATTAGGGAACCAAAACTGCAATACTCTACTCACTAGGGCCCTGTACAACAGCAGAAGGACCTGTTTGCTCCTAAACTCATCTCCTCTTGATTTAAAGGCCAACATGCCATTCGCTTTCTTCACTGCCTGCTGTACCTGCATGCTTACTTTCATTGACTGATGAACAAGGACCCCCAGGTCCCGTTCCACTTTTCCCTACTTGACACCATTTAGACAGTAATCTGCCTTTCTGTTTTTGCTACCAAAGTGGATAACCTCACATTTATCCACATTAAACTGCATCTTCCATGCATCTGCCCACTCACCCAACCTGTCCAAGTCACCCTGCATGTTCATAGCAATCTCCTCACAGTTCAGACTGCCACCCAGCTTTGTGTCATCTGCAAATTTGCAAATGTTACTTTGAATCCCTTCATCTAAATCATTGATGTATATTGTAAATAGCTGCTGTCCCAGCACCGAGCCTTGCGGTGCGCCACTAGTCACTGCCTGCCATTCTGAAAGGGACCCGTTAATCCCTACTCTTTGTTTCCTTTCTGCCAATCAATTTTCTATCCATGTCAGCACTCTACCCCCAATACCATGTGCCCTAATTTTACCCACTAATCTCCTATGTGGGACCTTATCAAATGCTTTCTGAAAGTCCAGATCCACTACATCCACTGGCTCTCCCTTGTCCATTTTCCTAGTTACATCCTCAAAAAATTCCAGAAGATTAGTCAAGGATGATTTCCCCTTTGTAAATCCATGCTAATTCAGACCGATCCTGTTACTCCTATCCAAATGTGCCGCTATTTCATCTTTTGTAATTGACTGCATGCAAGGAACCATGCACCTGCACTCCTATATCCCTATGCTCTACTACACTCCCAGAGGCCTACCATTCACTGTGTAGGTTCTGCCCTTCTCAAAATGCGTTACCTCACACTTCTCACTATTATATTGAGTTAACACAATTAACCAGCAAATGACTTTTTCCTGCAATCTCCATGATGCATGGCCTTGCCGTCTGGTCATACAAGGATCTGATATAAAATTTAAGGAAATAGTTTAATAGGTATAGTATTCCCTGGAGTTCATTGGAGATATTTCACTTTTTCAAGAAATATTGAGAACATCATTGAACCTTTACCTCTATCCACCTAATAATCTGTAGCAATGAGAGAAATGGAATGAACTTTCTGTTTCAGGAGTCCTGAATACATGTGACATGGCCTGCTCATCGGAGCTGACTGAAGGTTAATTGGAAGTCAATGCTAGGCAAATTTGCATGGGAGAGAACACTTACATTAGTTCACTTCTCCCACCGATGGATGTAGAAGACTTTGCTGATACAGCATTGTTGGTATTTCACCAATGCTCTGGTGCCTAACGTAGGTGCTCCAAGCTTCAGAAGCATTTAGGAAGGTGGCAATCACTGGTAGACCTTAAACTTTGTGTTGCATTTGAGGTTCCTCAGACACCTAAAGGCTCTGCTGGCACTGAAGACAATGGTGAATTCCATCACCATTCTCTGCCTCAATAGAGGCCTCTAAGATATGGAAAGAGGTCCCCATTTTCTTGAGATTTATCATGGACAATTACAATCAGGGATGTGTTGTGCAGCAGATCATGCTGAGAGAGGATCTTAGTTTTGCATTCTCATAGACACATAGAAACATAGAAATTAGGTGCAGGAGTAGGCCATTCGGCCCTTCGAACCTGCACCGCCATTCAATATGATCATGGCTGATCATCCAACTCAGTATCCCTTGTTCAGCTCAGTATTCTCCTTGTGTAAAACCAATTCCATCAGATGTTTTGATCATTGAATTGACAATGATTTGGATCTTAGTCTCCCAGAGTGTGTATACACTATAACTGTTGCAATCTTTAGAAATGTAGAACATGACAGAAACATTTCTTCAGATTGTCTGAACAACGGTCTTGATCCGAAATGTCACCTATTCCTTTTCTCCAGAGATGCTGCCTGACTCACTGAGTTACTCCAGCATGTTGTTTCTATCTTCGGTGTAAACCAGCATCTGTAGTTCCTTCCTACACTTGACAGAAACATTGATAGTTGTATGTGTTTTTTTTTAGTTCATAACATGGTTCGTTTAAAAATTCAAGCTTGCTTTTTGAAAAGGCAATTAACAGTAGACACAATGTGTGGAATTCAGGGTAGCAACCACCAAAAGCACATTGAAAAGTATGGTAGTTTAGACAAGCAAAATGAATAGAGAACATAGAATTTGAACATAGAATTCTTAATGATTAAATTAACTTTTTGATTAGTGCTTAATTCCACAGAAGAAATATGAACTAAATGCAATTTATTGAAGTGAAAGAGAGACTGGTATTTATGAGGAATACCACAAGCCTTCAGAAAATATCCTATTATTATGGATACAACAAATAAAGCACTGTTGAAATGGGGTCACAGTAAATAGCTCTCAGTGTACAGTGAGTGGATGTGAAAAGTGGGATAACATGGAACGAGTATGAACAAGTGATTGATGTAAATGTGAGGGAAAGTGCCTCTTTCCATACTGTATCTTTAAACTATGTTTACACAAAGTCATGTAATGACATTGGGGACATGTGCAGGAGAACCAGTGCAGTAAGCTATATTGCATTCAGTCAATGAAAGGTCATGTGATAATGCAGTCAACATCCCACTCCAATCATTCTTTCTTCTCCTTCCTCCCGTTTGGCAGAAGAGACAAAAGCTTGAAAATACTGCATAGAAATACTGCCCTTTTAGCCCATGATGTCTGTGGCAAACATGTTGCCAAATTTAACTCATCGCTTCCGCCTGCTCGGGATCTATATCCTTCCTTTCTCTCAATATTCCTGTGCCTATCTAAAAGCTTCTTAAAAGTTCCTCTCACATTTGTTTCTCACACATCACCTTAAAACTTTCCCATCTCAGCTTAAAGCTATGTCCTCTGGTATTTTTCATTTCCCCCTGGAAAATGTTTCTGTCAATTGACCCTATTCATACTTATCATTATTTTAATAAACTTCTTTAAGGTCTCTCGTTAGCCTCCGATTCTCCAGAGAAAACAATCCACGTTTGTCCAACCTCTCCTTATAGCCAGTACCCTCTAATCCAGGCAACATCCAGGGAAACTTTTTCTGCACCCTCCCCAAAACATCCATATTCCTTTTTTGTAATGGGATAGCCAGAAACACAAACAATACACCAAACGCAGCAAACCAGTTATCGGAAGCTGCAACTTGACCTCCTGACTCTTATACTCAGTGCTGATGAAGGCAAGCATACTATACATCTTATTTACCCATCTACTCGTGTTTCTACTTTCAGAAAACATATGGTCTTGGGCCTGAAGATTGTTCTGTACACCAATGTAGTTAAGGCTCCTGCCATTCACTGTATACTTTCTCCATACATCTGACTTCCCAAAGTGCAACACTTCAGATTTTTTTGGATTAAACTCTCACTGCTATTTCTCCATCTATATCTGTAACTGATCTATATCCTGCTCTATCCATTGACAGCCTTCTGCACCATCCACAACTCAATGTATGATACCTATAAATGCAGCTGAACATACAGACCAAGGCAGAAGTGTTCAATGAAACGGAAGCCTCTATGTAAAACATCCATTAGGTGCTGAACTAGCCATTGTTTAGAGATATACGGTGCAGAAACAGGCCCTTCAGCCCACCGAATATATGCTGACCAGAGATCATCCCGTAGACTAGCACTATCCTACACACGAGGGACAATTAACAATTTTACCAAAGCCTATTAACCTACAAACTTGCAGGTCTGTGGAGTGTGGGAGGAAACCCACGTGGCCACAGGAAGAACATACAAACTCCGTATAGACAGCACCTATAATCAGGATCGAAACTTTGCTGCTGTGCCACCCATTCTACTTCCTATCCACATATTAAGCAGTTAACCATTACTGTATTTACACAAGCTGCTCATCTTGGGAAGGAGGAATGATTAAAATGTCATTTCATCATATGTTTAAATAGGCTGCTTATCCTTACTGTGCCTTTCTTTTTGGTGCATTTTGTCAAAATAAGGACTGGCAGTGGAACACAGTTTTGTGGTTTACACTTCATATCAAGTGACAGCATCAAGCTCTCCACATCAGATACACTTCCCACATTGTTTTGACAGATTGCCTCAACTCCTTGTTCAGAATCACATTCCTTCTTACATTTCCACCTCCCACTCCCAGCATGGCTAAGGCCTTTCCAAAACAGACAGCTGAGTCAATGTCAAACCTCCTTATCTTCTTAAGATAGACACAAAAAGCTGGAGTAACTCAGCGGGTCAGACAGCATCTCTGGAGAAAAGGAATAGGTTATTTCAGGCCAAGACCCTTCTTCAGTGTGAAGAAGTTTTCTCCAGTTACTCCAGCATTTTGTGTCTATCTTCGGTTTTAACCAGCATCTACAGTTCCTTCCTGCATTTTATCTTCTTTTAAGGCAGTCTCCCGGGGTCAAAGAAGACTTGCTTTCATTGCATATGAGGAGCAGAAGTTGTCAATGCATTAATTCTTTTAATGTGGAGTGGTGTTTGCACACTGGATGCCACAGTGTGTGACTCAGTCTGTGTAAGCATCTGTGCAAACAACAGTTGTGGAGGAACCCAGAGGATCAGGCAGTATTTGGGAAGGGAGATGGACAGACACCATTTTGGGTAACTAGCCAAAATGTTGTCTGTCCATTTCCCACCACTAATGGTTCCCCCAGCACTTTGCCCTTTGATCATGTTTTGGAGAATCCAGGCCAGGTCCACAATTTCCCAGGCATGAATTCTCATTCAGCCTCCATCATCACATAACATCCATAATGACCTACGATTGCGGGAGGTGCACTCGGGCACAGAGGTGGACGGGCGAGGAGAAAGGCGTTGCGTCCAATGAAGGCGATGGCTGGAGGCCCGCAGCAGCCTGGGGCTTGCCTGTATCGGGCACCACTCATAAGAGCTAGGGCGTGGACTGGACTCTGAAAATGGCACCTAAACATGGGCTCAATAGACTATTTCTGTACACTTGTTAATCGAGGATGTGCTTAGATATGGGAATACTGTACTGGACTGTATGTAAGAAAATAATTTATCTGTGTGTTTGCACATGTGATACTAAAAGCACAATTGAACCACTGCCCGAAATTCTTGGTGCCATCATCCCCAATAGAACAGAACAGTACAGCACAGGCATAGGCCCTTTGGTGCCATGTTTATTCCAAACATGATGCCAAGACCAACTTTTACCTGTCTGCACATAATACACTTTATTATCTGCACATCCATGTGCCAAACTAGAATCTATTAAATTACATAATCACATCTGCCTCCACCACTACCTCTCAGAGCATTCCAGGCACTCGCCATTCTCTGTGTAAAAAAACGTTTTCCACCCCACTCTCACCATAAAACTATGCCCTCTGGTGTTCGATAATTCCATCCTGGAAAAAAGGTTCTGACTGTCGATCCTATCTATCCCTCTCACAATTTTATATATCTATCAGATCTCCCCTCAACATCAGTGTTCCAGAGAGAACAATCTAAGGCTGTCTAACCTCTTCTTGTAGCTACTACCCCCTAAACCAGACATCTTTCTTGTAAACCTCCTCTGCACCATTTCAAAAGTGTCCACATCTTTCATGTAATGGGACGACTAAAACCGTACACAACACACCAAAGTCCATTAAAGCTGCATCATGACTTCCTTATACTCAATGCCCCAAGCAATGAAAGTTACACCATAAATGCCCATTATACAATCTGTTTGGGTAGCATACAAAAAAAAGCTTTTCACTGTTCCTTGGTACATATGACAATAATACTCTATTATTAGGATGCTTCTTACATCTTCTAGTATGCTTAAAGCCTCTGCTATTTCCTTATTCCCCCTTATGAATTCCCTAGCCTCATATTCAATGAGACCAATGTTTAACTAGACTCATGTATTTGTGGAAGATCTCTGTCTGTTTTTATATTTCTAGCTAGCTTACTCTTGTAATCTATTTGATCCTTTCTTTACAGTATCCTGTACTGATTTCTAAAACCTTTCCAATCTTCTGGATTATTACTAATTTATACAACAGTTCCTTTTCTTTCAATTTGATAACATCGTTCACTTCCTCAGTTAACCACAGATGGATCAAATTTCTTCATTTCTCAATCAAATATTTTTCTTGAAGTTTTGAAATATCCTTAAATGTCTACCACTGCTTATCTGCAGTCTTATCCAATTCATTTTCCCAGTTCATTTTCTGTCTATCTTGATATCTTTGTAGTTGCCTTTACTTAAATTAATTTAATCTTCCATTTATTTAATATTATCAACCTCTTTACTGCTTCATCTTATTGGATTCTGCAGTTGGAATACCAATCATCATTGCTCTCCATACTTCACTCCCTTCTGTACAAAATATTTGGCATCTATGGATTTATATGGATTTTACACTGATGTAAGGAGACATGGCTGGAGGATAATAATTAGTTATCTTTGCCTTTATTACTGCCTATCAGTGTCAGAGATTATGGGGAGAAGGCAGGAAAATGGGGTCAGGAAGGAGAGATAGATCAGTCATGATTGAATGGTGGAGTAGAATTGATGGGCCAATGGTCGATCATATGTGTAGCCCACATATGTCTCCATACTCCTCTGGCAAGATCTTCTCCTTTGTAATGTTCATCCTGTCCATAGGATCCATAACACTTTGGTTTTCCCATTTTCCCCAGCAAGCACGGCGATTTCATCTCCAAGAACCAAATTCCTATCTTATCTTTCAGGCGCCAGAATTGAAATATTAAGTAGCTCTCTGGGCTGACATATGACCATTTGACAAATACATATCTGTGCATTTACTCCCCACTTCATTGAAGGAGTACTGCCCAGGTCTCTACAAACCAGTTTAGATTAATTTTGTTCAGAGATACAGCGTGGTGACAGGCCCTCGGCCCACTGAGTCTCCGTTGATCAGCGATCCCCACCTACACACTCTAGGGGCAATTTACAATTTTACCAAGCCAATTAGTCTACAAACCTATATGTCTTTGGAGTGTGGGAGGAAACCGGAGAAAGCCCATGCAGGTTATGAGAAAGAACTTACAGACTCCATACAAGCAGCGCCTGTAGTCAGGAATGAACCGGGTCTCTGGCTCGATAAGGCAGCAACTCTACTTCTGTGCCCAGGAACCTGGTTTAGGAACTTTGAGCAACTTCTCCTTTAAATTATGAATTGCTACCCAATTAGTTTAGTTTAGTTTAGTTTAGAGATAGAGCACAGAAACAGGTCCTTCGGCCCACCGGGTCCCCATCTACCAGCGAGCCCCGCACATTAACACTATCCTACACTATCCTACACACTACGAACAATTTACCCATACACCAAGCCAAATAACCTACAAACCTGTATGTCTTTGGTGTGTCGGAGGAATCCGAAGATATAGGAGAAAACCCACACGGTCACGGGGAGAACATACAAACTCCAATCAGACAGCACCCGTAGTCGGGATCGAACCCGGGTCTCCCATGCTGCAAGGGCTGTAAGGCAGCAACTCTACCGCTGTGCCACCATGCCGCCAATTCACACATCCTCTTTGAATTCTATCATTGCATTCACTGCAACCACTGAGAGTAGCGTTCTAGTTGTCATGCTCTCATTCACATGTGCGGGAATCTCAATGTTGCTGTTGTTCATGTGGGATGTGCAGCAAATGCTGTCAGTTTCACCAACAATGTCATACAAATTTTAAATTAATGGTCGGAAGGTTCTTTATTATATTTAAATGGATTGTATCATTTGAATGTTAACCCAATGCTATTTTTAAAATTCAGCGAACATAGCAATCAGTTGTGTTGTAATTAACCGCTGGCATTTAGCCTGGCAGCTGTAATCTCAGCAGTATCCCTTAAACTGATATATAGCACTAGCCATTATCCAGTTTGCAGCTCAACTACATTCCACTCTGCTGCTCAGTAATCATGTGCTGAGAGTGTTTATAATAGTTTGAATTTTGGGATGATCTTATTGTCCCAAGTGATCCTCATCTGCCCACGGGCATAGAAAGAAGAGTGTTTTATTGTCGTATGTCTCAGATAGAACAATGAAATTCTTGCTTGTTTTGTCACTCCCTGATTCTCTCCCTAAATTCTTTTACATCTCTACCCCTCTACTCTTTTAAGATGTTTCTTGAATTCTCCCTAATCTGGCATTTAGCCATCCATTGCTCATGCCAAACATCGTTTGCCGATGCTCCTATAAAATATCTGGGTCATTTTGTTAAAGGTACTACATAAAGACACTCCTCTTTCTCCCCTTATCTGCCTACACTCGTCTTCTTTCATTATCTGACATCCTTCGTCTACCTTTTCACCTCTAATATTGGTCACTTATTCCACCCATCAAATCCCCCTCATCTGTATCCACCTATCACTTATCAGGCTGTTCCACCTCTTCCCCACCCCCCCTTACTTATTTATTCCAACTTCCTCGTATCATGACTATCAGTTTGAAGAAGGGTCCCTACCCCAAACTACGTTTGTTCATCTCCCTTACAGATGTTGCCTGACTTGCTGAGTTTTTCAAAACACTTTGTATTTTACTAAAGATTCCATCTGCAGTTCTTTCTGTCCATGTAGATACAACATTTTGCTGTCAGGGCACAACTCAAACGTATCTTTAGACCTTAGAGGTACAGTGGGGAAACATGCCCTTCAGTCTGTGGGTCCACGCCAACCAGCAATCACTTTGTATACCAGCACTATCCTACACTGGGGACAATTTACAATTCACAGAAGCCAATTAACCTACAAACCTGCACATCTTTGGATATGGGGGGAAACCGGAGCATGCAGAGAAAACCTATATGGTCACAGGGAGAATGTACAAACTCCAAAGACAGCACCCGTAGTCAGGATCGAACCGGGGTCTCCGGCACTGTAAGGCAGCAACTCTATCGCTGTGCCACCATGCCTAGCAGACAGCAATCACCATAAAGATTTTATTTCCTGCTGCTTGGTGCACTCACTTACACACCAGGACCAAAGCGGAGACTCACTTATTGGATACATTTGCTGACAGAGAGAGGTCATCGGTACTCCCCTTTTAAATTCAGTTTTAATGTACTGTCTTCCAAACGTTTGCTATTTATTGTGATGCTCAAGTGTGTTAAATGCCACCACTCTCCTCCAAAACCAGACGCTGCAAACATACAAGAATTCTTTGCCTCATAAATTTTATGGCAGGCATTAGAACTACAAAGAGAATGAGATTTATCACTCAATCATAAAAACAGTCCCGATTGACAACAGTCTTGCTGCAATACACTGCCCTTTCCTGAATCTGTTTATTTAGGGACTTTTCAGTGCGTTTCTTTAATTTGGTAAGGATGCACAGTCTCAAATGGCAGATTTCTATGTGTTGGTCACTTGGTGGAAAGTCAATGATGTTAAGTGGCACATCCATAATGAACCCTGGGACCTGACAGTTCCAGGCATGGTGCCAAATTTCTGATACAGCACTACCAAAGGCATCATTAAGAACCCATGTCTTTGAAAGTATTGGACAGCTCATAAAGCAAAACTCCCTTCCTGCAGATGCAATGGGAGTTAGGAAGTAGCTCTGCGTCTGAATAAAACTGTTTGTGTCTATGGTCTAAGTGGATACAGTACCGAAGGTAGACACAAAAAGCTGGAGTAACTCAGCGGGTCAGGCAGCCTCACTGGAGAAAAGGAATAGGTAAAGTTATGGGTACCAATGGTCAATATCTATACTGTATTACAAACTGAACAAAAGCCCCATTAAAAAAAAAAAATGTGCAGTATGTTGGCAGGGAGAGAAACAACTAACATTTCAAATCAATCATCACAACTACAGGATTTGTCCAAAGGAGATGTAAGTAGTTTAAGCATCGCCGGGGAAAGGACTGGAGTGTGAAGAAGACAGCTCACAGGCAATAGCTCAAAGGAGCCCTATCTCTCCTGCCCAGGCATGGTCCAAGAAGGGAATCATTCCCCAAGACATGGACCACACCTCGTGCAGCCCCAGTGCCTCCATCCAAACCCAGGGGACTACTCCGCATCACTTGATCTACTGAGCCTTTTCAGTTCACATTTCACATTTCCAGCGCCTGCAGTATTGGAATTATTTTTCATCTTGTCTACAGCTGATGTGCATGAACAAGAAAAACCAAGGACAGGGCGGCAGCAGAAAGCTGCAGGAATTTATAGAGATGGAGAATCAAAAATAGTCAAGGGATGCAGGTCATGGCTAGTGGGAGATGGGTTGCATCTTGCAAGGTTGAGGGAAGTATGATAGTCTATCTTAGATCGAGAGTTAGGTTAATTTCTTTCTTATTATTTTTAAAAATATTTTTGCAATAATAATGGAATTTTTAATTTGCCTGACAACGGTCAATTTCTAGTATTTTGCTTATGCAAACTCAAAAACAATTTAAGTTGATAGGTTATTATGTTCATTTGAAGCAATTTCAAGAATGGTGCATCTCCATTAGATCAAGAGAAAAAAGCAATACAATTCTCAACAAGCAGGAGATGGGGGGCATACATGTTGTCCTCAATTTCAACCTGCCAGAATCAGAGCAGATGACTTCTTACGAAATACAGAAATTCAGGACTACACGTGTGCAGACCCACCAGTCCCCCACTTCACACTTTCCAAGGCTATCATACTTCCCTCAACCTTGCAAGATGCAACCCATCTCCCACTAGCCATGACCTGCATCCTGCAGTGGGGCATCAGCTGCTGGCACTACAGCTTTAAAGGAGTTTATATTTTCTCTTTTGTTTATTATATTTATTATACTTTCTCATTTATTATATTGTTTACAGTGTACTATGTTTGCATATTCTGTTGCTGCAAGTAAGAATTTCGTTGTTCTATCTGGAACAAATGACAATAAAATACTCTTGACTCTTTTGATGGTTTGAATGAACAAATGCAAAGTACTTCATTGCTATATTAATGGAAGCATTAAACTATTTAAGATTACCGTTGAAAGAAAGCAGTATAAATACATCAAAAATTCGCCCTCTGATGCCATCAAACACAATACATGATTAACCATATATATATATTAGGCAACCCAGAAAATATATATATAATGATTATCTGATAATCATATATATATATATATATATATATATATATATATATATATATATATATATATAATGATTATCAGATTAATTTTCTGGGTTGCCTAATCTGGCGAGTGATGGGAGTGGAGTAAGCATGGAAGCCTTTCTCCACGATGTTACTGTAAATAACAAGTCTGTCCACCCATAGTGAAATCATAAATAATTGATCATAATTAATCAAAGATCTTCACTAAATGGTGAAAATGGGTCTGCCAGTTGACAAATAGGGACATAAATTGAGGATTTATCACCACCAAAATCAGAGCTGTAGCAAGATTTATTTTTAACAAAGATTCTGATCACTCGAAGGAACTGCAGATGCTGGTTTAAACCGAAGATAGACACAAAATGCTGGAGTAACTCAGCGGGCCAGGCAGCATCTCTGGAAAGAAGGAATGGGTGATGTTTTGGGTCGAGACCCATCTTCAGGCGTGTATACAGCAGGCCTACCGAAGATTTTCTGGCACCCTTGTCGGTTTATCCATTTTGCCAAATCCACAGAGGTCATATAATAATGATACAACAATAACCTCTGACCCACTAAGTATACCCCTCCCCTATCACTAAAGCACCATGGACTGCTAGAAACTTAAATTAAATAAATATTAAATTTAAATTAAATGTGTTTATGCTTGATCCTACGACTAAAACTTGGACCTAGTTTAGAAACCACAGTCAGAGTTAAATGTAAGCAAAATAAGTTAAGAATTGCACAAAACTGAGGGATCACCACCAACAACTGTAGATGTAAATAAATAACTCTGGACGGAGGGACATGTCCCCAAAGAGTGCGTGCCTCTCACAGGGAATTTCAGGTGCACTCTTGTAGGTTTGGCTGGATGAAAGGAGGTGCCAGACCATCAGTTGCCAGAAACAATCAGTGGCAATTATTTATGTCTACTTTCTGTCCAGTACTTACCATTACTTATTTGTATCTGTCAAATTTAATGCTCATTCCATGCAGTATTCCCTCTTGTAATCCGATACACAAATGTTGTCATTCCATGTCAATCTTGCTCCAATGATTCAATGATATGTTATTGTCACATTTACATAGGTACAGTGAAATACTTTGTTTATCATACAACCAGGTAAAATCATACAGCAGACCTCATTTAGGCAGTACACATGAGGTTACAAAAGTTCACCGAACTGTCCTATCTTCTGCCTGCCATTGTACGCGGCAGCAGTCCCCTCCCATCACTGGGTCCCCTCTTCAGTCTTGGGATCCCCCTTCATTCTTATCTTTGAACGTCCCTCCTCGCTCTCGCAACCCATCGTTCTCTTGTTATCTGATGTAGTTAGTTAACGTGTCATGTGCAGCTTCTAACTTGCACAATGAACCCAGTATCGTGCTAATCTCAGAGACTAGGTCAAATTCACCAGTGCAGTGACTATTATTCATTGCAACATTCTTTAAATTTTAATATTTCAGCCTAATTCAGGTTAAATACTATTTGCAATATCAGTTATCACTGCAATCACTTATTTTCACCCCGCTGTGCCAGGTTTCACAATTGCATTCATAACTAAATTTTAATCTTACTACCCTGCAAAAAAAAACATCACAAGCACACAATTTCATCTCAGGATAATTTAAATCTCATATTAAAAGATGTCAGCTGCTACTGGGGTCAAGTCCCATGCTAACAAGAAGCAAATAAATTGGACTGACATGCCACAGAAGTATTGTTCTGCACAATGCTGTGTTTTACACCCTCGTCCGAACTTTAAAAGTTATTAACTGGCAGTGAAAAAACTGGCTGTCAAAAACTTGGCAACATCTTGAAATTGTGCAAGTGCATTAAAATGCAAGTTTATTCTTATGTAATTAATATCCCAGGATTGACTTCCCAGTTGAATATTCAGGATCTAGGACACAGTTTCCTCAAAACGGTGACACAGTGGACAGGATGGTGAGGAAAGCATACACCATGTAGAAACAAAGAACATCAGATGCTGGTTTATACCAAAGAGGGACACAAAGTGTTGGAGTAACTCAGCGGGTCATGCAGCATCGCTGGCGAAAAGTGTCACCTATCCTTTTACTCCAAAGATGCTGCCTCACCCAATGAGTTACTCCGGCACATTGTGTCTATCAAGGCATACAACATGGTTTCTTTCTTGGGTTGGGGCATTGAGTGCAAGAGTTTGGATGTTACTTTACGGTTATAAAGTCGCTGGCTGATTTACACCGACAGTTAACTGATGTTTTCACAGAGAACTCTTGAATAGCTGAAGTGCATGGGTCTGTATGCTTCAGACTTTCTCAGCTCCGCACCACAGTGCAGAAATACAGAACATGCTGCAAGTTAGATGCAGATGGATCTCTTTTCAGTTTGGCCTAGATTTCCACCATTCAGCCTACAACCAACCTCCCCACACTGAACCATGGATGATTCATTGCAGTGGGAGCAGGGACTTAGCCCTGGCGCCCAAAAACAAGTGTAGCGCACCTCTCTCTACATATAATGCTGTCATGACCCCTTTTAGCACCATTAGTGCTCCCACTCCTGGGAATGCATCAAAGTACTTGTCAATTTCCTATTCATATTTTTACTTCACTAACGTCAGTTTAACATCAGCTCTTATCAGGCAACTGAACCATCCTAACACAACTAGGGAGCAGTCCTGAACTACTAACGACCTCATTGAAGAACCTCGGACTATCTTTCATCGGAATTTACTCGCTTTATCTTGCACTAACGTTATTCATATAATTCTCTTTATTGTGTATCTGTAAACTATGGATTGTAATCGTGTATTATATTTCCGCTGGCTCGTTTAAATGCAACAAAAGCTATTCACTGTACCTTGGCACATGTGACAATAAACTAAACTAAATATATTTCAGTAATGAAGTAAGAATCATAGAACTGTACAGCACGGAAACAGACCCAATGGCATACCATGCTGGCTTTTATGCCCATTTACACTGATCCCATTTGTCCACATGGGATATTAACTGACAAGTCTTTAATATTTTTTGCAAATTTGTTTTTAATTTCAATTTTGTTTCTATCTCTGATCATGAGAAAGAGTGAAAAGGACATTGGTCAGCCCATGACCAAGGCCCCAGTCTCTGCCTGACTTCTGCTCTGTCTTATGAAATGACGGAGGCAAGGAAACCCACAGAGCATTAGGGTCCACAGGGCCAGGAAAAGGCCTGCTATCAACTTAGACTTGGTCCGCCAGCAAGATCCACCTTAACATTCAGGGCAATGTCATTCCCACAAATAGTGAACACAGGGCGGCATGGTGGCGCAGCGGTAGAGTTGCTGCCTTAACGCGCCAGAGACCCGGGTTCCATCTTGCACGGAGTATGCACATTCTCCTCATGACCTACATAGATTTTCTCCGGGAAGCTCCGGTTTCCTTCCACACACCAAAGTTTGTAGGTTAATTGGCATGGTAAAACATTTAAATTGTCCCCAGTGTCTGTAGGATATTGTCAGTGTGCGGGGGTCGCTGATTGGCGCGGACATGGTGGGCTGAAGGGCTTGTTACCGCGCGCTGTATCACTAAACTGAACATTCAGGATCCTGAAATTACTGTATTTTGCTCTCTGGTGGAAGAGAGTCAACCCATTATAAGATTTGTTTAGTTTTGTGTGGGATGTTAACAGTGATAAATCTAGTCTCCATACTATAAAATGGATGTAAACTATTGATTGTTGTGTACAAATATGGGGCCCAGTATTGGGCAATATCACTTTAACTGCTGCCAAAGTGTGTGACAGGCCAAGTAAGCATGCCAAGTAGGAGAGAAATTAGTCTTGAGCACATAATTTAAACTCAATTAAAGCATAATGTAATTAGAATTTAGCTGTCCATTTACTTTCAAATCCACTTAAATGTTTAATGCTGAGCAAAAATGAATGTGTGATCAAACATTAATAAAGTTTCCTCCTTGCAATCTGAATACTAATATCAATTCATCTAAAGCAGAGTCCAAAATGATAAATATTCATTAAAAATATATATACATTATAAAAAATGTTATTCCTTAAAACTAAAGCTGTTCCTTCAGTCTCAGAGCAACATGGAAGAAAAAGACTTATTAGCTGGGCTTCAAAGCACCAGCACCAGCATGAAGAGATTAATTTATCCCACTTTCGTGGCATGTAGCAAATGCTATATCAGCATAAGAGGCGGAGGTGGGGAGACGTGTGGGTGATGAGTTGGGACAGGCAGAAATTAGTGCTGAATCATCGACTCCCCAAAGCAGACCTGTTTTTGTTGGAAGCAGAGCTGCCAACTCTCACGCATTGAGCGTGAGACTCACGCATTTTGCTCAATTCTCACGCTCTGATGCTGATCACAAATTTCTCACGCTCGGTCATGAGAAATTCTGTGATCAACGAGAATAAATATCAACTGCTTTTGTGCGCGTCTGTTGACAAGGCAGCAGCATTCTTATTCACTGTTATTTTCACTTGACTGAACCGTCACACACCTCCAAAGCATGTCCCCATGCATATTTACATTGCAAGACATGGACCGGGCAGTGAATGAGTGTCACCCAGCATAGCCCCCCCCCACCGCACACTGTTTTGGCTGGACATGTTTCAATGTCTCCGGCTTTGGACGAGGAGCTGCTATGCTCTGAGCAACCTGGTCATGGGTGTTGGAGAGCTGGAAGCAGAAGCAGCAGTTGCGGACGGGGAGCCGGGGGCTGGTGGGTGTTTGCCGAGCTAGTGTGTCGCTCGCTGCAGCTCTGGCCATGGAGCAGCCTCAGTACAAGAGTCCCGGGCCGTCGGACCGTGTGTGGACTGGAATTTGAAAATGGTGCCAAAATATAGTGTCTCGTACACCTGGGATCAGTAAACTATTTCTGTACAATTTGCTACTCGGGGATGTGCTAGAGTGTGGGAATCCCCTACTGGATTGCTTATAAGAAAATCATTTCAATGTGCGTTTGCACTTCACACATGTGAAAATTATTTTCACACATTACAAAATCACCATTGAACCATTGCTTCTTGCAATCCACCCTCCACCCTATAATTGTTTTTTTCTAAATCTTTCTGTTAGCAAGGAAACATTTAACCCAAAACCAATATAATGTAAATACTAAGCACGTGAAGATCAGCCTAGCCATCAAACCTACTCTGACCCACTTGCTAGCTGGAGTATCACTTGTATAACGCTCCCTTCCTCTGCTGCAACAGGTCATTAGATTTACGGTGACTAATCTCAAAGCTAAAACAAAAATCATTCCAAACCAGATTTATAAATCAAATATCCCCAAATTATTCACAAACCTCAACCGATCAGTTTCTAATTTCTGTCTTCCATTGCTCATTCTTTACATTCCCTTTACAACCCTAAATTCCAGCGTTGTATGGAACAGTATGGAGGTTACTGCTGAAGACGCAGAGCTAGTTTTGAATGGCCCCATGGGCATCTAATATCTGCTCGTGCCTTCTGCAGGCATGGTGCAGGTTGGCTTTGCAAGTCATTCATGAAATCTGGTCTCCCTTCCGAGGTGGCACTGGAAACGCAGGAAGACACTGTCCTCTAAAGGCCCTATTCAGCTGTAGTGGACCTCTACACCTGTCCCCCATAAAGAGAGACAACCAAGTTGTCCAAATCTACTGGCATGTATCCATTAATCATTTGGGATCCTACTGTAACTATTCTATTGAAGGGAACATCTGAGGCATTATTATTGACCCACGCACAAAAACCCGTGTACACTTTCCAGACAGGTGTCTTGCCAAGGATAAGGAGAGGGACATGTACTTGTGTAGGAAGGAACTACAGATGCTAGTGTAATCCAACGATAGGGATGTGGAGGGTTTGTTGCCTATTGGCAAAATAAGCTTTTTCTGAACCTTATACCACACATCTGATTGTTTTTAGTCAATTACATTGTTCCAATGGGATTGATTGCAACTGTGGCTCTCACTTGCAAACCAACTAGTCTAATACATTTTGTTTCTGGAGAAGCTAAGGGTATGTTTATCTGAAATATTATAGCAAAGAAGAGTGAAATGTTCTATCGCCTTTCCACTGCACGACAGCACAAAGCCATCAGCAAAACACAATGTATAGTTTGAATATAATTCAAGGCTTTACAACTGCTCCAAAAATATATCTTCCACATGAACTAGCTGCTGCTGACTCCCACACACTCAGTCATATTGTTTCAGAGATTTTGTCAGTTCAAATATCTCAGGGGAGTAAACAATTGGAACCTCATTATGACTGTCAATTCCAAGTTTGTTCCTGACCTTTAACATATTGACTGATTGAGAATCCAGGAAATCTTTACAAAAGTTAGGTTTTTAGCTTAATACCACAATATTAACCACATGAAAATAAGCACTTTCATTACTCATGTTAACAGTACATTAATTTGCTTCACAAAGTATGTACATTTCTGTTCCTCCTCTCATTCTTAGAGGCCCTTTGAAATGTCACCCACAACCTAGATCAATTACAAAGAGCCTCCATTTACATTTTATTTGCCATCCTGTATATTATTTTTCACATAAGCCTATCTCTCCGTTTAGAAACAATGATGAAGTACCTTTAAAGAAGCTCACTCATTCACTGAAAGATCAGACTGCTGGCCTTTGGGCAAGGTAATGTGTCACTCAAGGTAGTGGGATACTTGTAACTTTGTCAGAGCCCCTTGCGTGGCGACTCTTTGCAAACCTTGGGTTTCCAAAACAAAGAATATCACTGTAACTTGCCACATGTGACAATAAAGTATCATTCATTCACTCCGAACATTCTTTCACTCAGTGACGTATCGTTTTTAGTTTAAAATTAAAATTCCAAACTCAATTTTTGAATCTTTCTCAATTAGAATTTGAAAACTAATAGAATTATGGTCACTGGTCTAAAAATGCTCCACCATTGACAGTTATTTACCCTACCACTTTCTCCAATAGGAGCACTTTTGTTCTCTGGTAAGGCTCGCTATATATTGATTTAGGATGTTTTCCTGGGGACATTTAACAAATTCCATATCATTCGAGAATTTTGTACAATGGGTGCCCTGGTCAATATTAAGGAACTTACCAGGGACACATTAATAGTATATTATTCTTACAGCTATCTGCAATCGCCTTGGATTACTCCTGCTGACTGTTCGGTGGCACTATAATACACTCATCAAAGTGATCATCCCCTTCTTGTTTCAAAGTCTTTCCATATATCATCACTGGATGATCCCACATGAATATCTTTTCTCAGCATTGTTGTTATGTTTTCCCACATCGAAATGAGAAAATGGGATAAATAATGTGAATGAGTGACCGATGGTCGGTGTGAATTCGATGGTCCAAAGGACCTGTTTCCATACTGTATCTCGAAAGATATGATTCTCAAACTGATATGACCACGAGATGTTCTCATTTGCATTTGCCAAATGTACAGACAATGGGAGAATGGTAAACAACCTACATCACCCTCGATCATCTTCAGCTAAATATCTTGCATCATTTTGACAGAGATCAAGTAGGCAAGTGGAACTAGTGTAGCTGGGACATTATTGGCCAGTATGGGCAAGTTGGGCTGAAGGGCCTGTTTCCACACTGTATCACTCGATGACTCTCAATCAATGAATATTGTTCACTAGTTATTAATCATCGAGCATGAGTTATGGTCATAGACCAACTTGTTCCATCAATTAATAAGTGGTGTACTCAGAAAATCAGACTTTACAACACTAATTTTGAGTGCCTGGGGTTTCTGTCCTCAGAAGATTTAACATTATTGATCTGCATTATTTTGTTGTTTCAATATGTTGCCATTGTATATATGTAATTGAGTAACACCATTTATCTGCACTCAAAACATTGAAGTACAGTACACTAAATAATGGCAACTATTGAAATAGTTTTCAATCATCTGTTATTATCTTCATGCTTAAATGTATTTAAAAAAATCAATGTATTTTGATTTTAGGAGGATTCTGAGTGATTCTCCCAAGAGAAAATCGTACACCAGGTCTCCTCCTGAATGCCCGTGGTGCTGAATAAAGAGCCGTTACATCTGCAGCTTCAATCTCTGTGTGGCTCAATCAACGTCACAAAGAGATATGATGTTATTATATGAAGTGGTGAAGGGGAAGGGGAAAAGATTTAATAGGAATCTTAGGGACAACATTTTCACACAAAGAGTGGTTGGTGTATGGAGCAAGCTGCCAGAGGAGGTAGGTGAAGCTGCGACTATCCCAACATTTAAGAAACAATTAGACAGTTACGCCCGTCCCACTTAGGAAACCTGAACGGAAACCTCTGGTGACCTTGCGCCCCACCCAAGGTTTCCATGAGTCACCAGAGGTTTTGGTCACTCGCCTGGAAAGCCTTGACCGAAGCATGAGCTGCATCTACTGACCAAAGATCCTACAGGATCTTTGCTACCGACCGCACACACACACACGCTCACACGCACACACACACACACACACACACATCGCAAAGGTGGGGGCCAGGGACAGCGGAGGAGCGCTGTCTGCGCGATGAAGAGGAAGGTAAACGGCTGCCACAGAGCACGGTAAGTCCTTTAGAGAGCGAAGGAGGGAGGGAGAGAAGGGGAAAGAGAAAGGGAGAGAAGGGGAGAGAAGGGGGAGAAGGAGTGAGAAGGGGGGGGAGAAGGGGTGGAGACAGTTTTAAGACGTTTAATAAAGTTAGCGGGCATTTTACCTTCCAGCGGATCTTCTAGGTCCTGAAAACCAAAGATCCTATGGGATGCTTGCTGAAAACTCCAATGAGCCAATCAAAATGGGTGGTCGGCGAAGGAGATTGCCTTCAACTGCCTGTAAGTAAATAGCAACCCCACTCCACTGGCTTCGACCAAACAGCAACCTGTTTTTAGTCGAGACCGATTTTGAAATTGTTGAAATAATTGCTGGAACATAGAAGCCTCAACTACGCAGAAATCACTTTCGACCATTAGGGAGAGTGACCAAAACGTCCGGGAATTTCACGGAAACCTTGGGTGGGGCGCAAGGTCACCAAAGGTTTCCATTCAGGTTTCCTAAGTGGGACAGGGGCATTATACTTGGATAGGACAAGTTTGGAGAGACATGGACCAAACGCAGGCAGATGGGACTAGTGTTGCTGGGACATGTCGGCCGGTGTGGGCAAGTTGGGCCAATGGGCCTGTTTTCACATTGTTTCACTCTATGTCTCTAAGTTGAACCAAAGATAAGCCGTGATCTCACTAAACAGCAGAGGAAATGGGAAGATAATTGATCTGTGCCTGTTCCTTTGTGCAGTATTGCACTGGAGTTCATTTGTTCACCCTGAGTCAGAAGGTTGAAGGTTTTAAGCTGCATATATTTTGGCTGAAGTCTGAAGAAGAGTTACGACCCAAAATATCACCCATCCTTTTTCCTCCAGAGATGCTGCCTGATCCCGCTGAGTTACTCCAGTGCTTTGTGTCTATCTTCGGTGTACGTCAGCATCCACAGTTCCTTCCTACATATATTTTGGCTACATCGCATCAGTGAGTGGAATTCTAGCTAGGCTGTGAGCATGTGGTGGTATCAAATAGATGGAAGCTTCTTCCTTTATTTCACATTTGCAGAATTTACACTCTGTTTTTTCCTATCAGCCACCACTTCATTGCTAATACTGTCTAAAGTGTCACATTATTATAAAAATAGACATATTATGCAACTAATGAATGTAAAACTTGGATTTTTTGACATGAATGCTGAGGGAGAGAGTGGAATACATTATTCACCTCATGTTACAGTGTGTCATATCATTTCCATTTTTACTGCAGGCACAACAGCAGAAACTGGCTTTATTTTGATGGGCAGACATGTAAAGTTGCTCTGGGGGACAACACCTCCATTTTGAGAGAACATGTCAATTCTCAATAAAAATGAGATCTCGGGAAAGAGCGCTAAATCACGAGGTGGAAAGTTAGAGAGAATAGGGAGAAGGTTTAAATGATTTACACTTGGCACAACGTGTGAAGAACATTTCCAATTAAGTTTCTATCATTATTGTTGTGTCAGTATGAAGATGCATCTGCTGACTAACCAGAGAGGAATACAAGCAATGTTTCGCCACAGTCTATTCAGTCTAAGAGGAACACATGTGGCTGAAAAAGCAATCCACTGCTTCCCTGAGGTACTACAATAGAATGAGTCTAGGTTGTTTTGTTTTTTGGTTTTGCAATCTATAAAATGTGTAATCTTTTATTCTCTTGTGATTTGTTATTCCTGGAGGCCATCAATAAATTCTCAAACTCACATGTTAATACTCCTTAAAAAACATCTTTGTACCATACCCTGGAGCTACATTTTATGAACAAACAGTTTTGGAAGAATTGGCAAGGACGATTGTATAGATATTAAACATCAGGTCAAGGATTTAACGTAACAATGGCTGTTGAGGTTTGTAACGGCAATTGTTACAAAAATGGATCCCTCTGTTGAAATTTCTAACTCTGTGACGATTTGTCCTTCCGAAGGCAGGGATGTGAAGAAAACATTGTGTTGATGAATCCAAATGTAAAATAACTATTGAAATAAGTTTCAATAGGCTTTCAATTATCATGCATAAATATTTTGCAAATATTAATGGGTTCCTTGATGATGGCATCAGTTGTCTTTGAGTTGCAAGCGCAGCAAAGACATATCCAGCAGTGGTATAATGAGTAGGAAAGAACTGCAGATGCTGGTTTAAATCGAAGGGAGACTCAAAATACTGGAGTAACTCAACGGGACAGGCAGGATGTCTGGACAGAAGGAAGGGGTGACGTTTCAGGTCAGGACCCTTCTGAGCTCAGATAGAATGAAGAGCCCTACATTATAGAGCAACTGTACCCTTCATTGTAATGCTGCACACATAATATTTTTTCATTGCACCTCCCTTCCTTTCTACCCTGTATCTCAATGACTTAATTTGCATTAATCTATGCAGAAGGGCAGCTTTCTGTCATTGAACGATCCCCGTGAGAAACAAATCAGTCCGTCAAAACCTTTTCTAATGCTAGTTACCATCAGCTTTCAGATTGGATTTATTCAGCTCCACTTCTTCATATACAAGGATTTTATTATTAAGTACCCGAGGCCCTCTTTTCACGATACCTTTAAGGCTATTTTTTTTTATCCATGGCTAATGATCAGAATTTCAATAACTGCTGTAGTCATTTTAGTTTCAACCTCATTTACCAAATTCTTAAAAGTTTTTCCACTCATGATAGGTCACTCTCCCTTATTAAATCCACATGCTTGATTATGGACAATGAAT
The DNA here is from genome assembly GCF_028641065.1 of Leucoraja erinaceus. Classification (NCBI taxonomy): domain Eukaryota; kingdom Metazoa; phylum Chordata; class Chondrichthyes; order Rajiformes; family Rajidae; genus Leucoraja; species Leucoraja erinaceus. Next base: position 16,858,921 of record NC_073392.1, on the reverse strand, counting down.
GATTATGAGGATTCGGAAATTAATATTAATATTGCAGCACAATTGCTTCACACTTGAGCAAAATGTCTGTCAGGTTCAGCATTTGGTGCTGCTAATTAGCAGAGATACAACTGGAGGCCAGGCAGACCAAAGATGTGCAGGTTGGGAGGTTAATTGGCCACACTGAACTGCCCCTACATAGGTGAATGGTAGAATTATGTTGGTGCTCGCTATTGACACAAACACGGGGAGAATGAAATGGGATTTGTAGGATTACCAAAAAGTAGGTGCTTGATGTAGACTCCATGGACCGAAAGCCATGTTTCCATGCTGTACATATCAATGACTATGAGCTGTGGTTATATGGTCACAAATAAAATCTCAATAGAAGAAAGCAAGCTCTAAATCTGAATGTGCAGGAAGGAACTGCAGTTGCTAATTTAAACCAAAGCCATTTGGCCCATCGTCTAAATGGTGTAATTGAATTACATATGTACAATGGCAGCACATTGAAACTGCCAAGACTTTCATGCTAAAGATAGACACAAAAAACCATAGCTCAGTGGAACAGACAGCATCTCTGGAGAGAAGGAATAGACAATGTTTCGGGTCGAGACCCTCCTTCAGACTCTAAATTCTCCTCAGCTCTAAATCTGAATGTTGGGCACAAGGACTTCTCTTTGATCCTGCCATCTTCTGGGGAATGAGGCTGGTTAATTGGAACTGGGAATTGTTCTTTATTGCACCCAAAGGATAAGGTGACGTGCCTCAATGACTAGCAACCAGTGGCACTAACGTCCATGGTGATGAAGTGCTTTGAGAGATTGGTTTATTAACTCCTACCTTGCCAAGGTCCTGGACCCAATACAATTTGTCAACTATAACAGTAGATTGATGAGGGATGCAATCTCACTGGCTCTCCACCCTGATCACTTAGACCAGGGTTTCCCAACCTTTTTCATCCAGTTTACCCCAGCAACTTGTATAGCACATAACAATGTTATTTCAATTAATTATGAACAACTAATGATGAACAGAAACCAGAAACAAACACAGTCAGTCAATGAGAAAAAATATGTACAAATCCAGAATCAACAAATTGGTAAATTTACCCCAGTTTGGGAACCCTTGACTTAGACAATAAAAACACGTATGTCAGGCTAGACGCAAAATTTAGCAAATAGCAACGGCGGATCAGGTAGAGTACCTGGAGGAAATGGACAGGTGATGTTTTGGATCAGGACCCTTCGTCAGAAAATCTCCTTCAGATTTTCTGTCTTTTCCCCTGTGGTCACCTAGATCAATCCTTCACTGAGAATGATTATTCAGTGTCTGTTTGATTCAGCATACACTGTGGTTCACACTCTCTTAGCATTGGATTGAGTGCGAGTGGACATTTTAGAGAACGGCTACATTTTTTAGAAGTGCAACATGGAAATATTCCCTTCATCCAACCGTAGGGGTCACAGCTTAAGGATAAGGGGGAAATCCTTTAAAACCGAGATGAGAAGAACTTTTTTCACGCAGAGAGTGGTGAATCTCTGGAACTCTCTGCCACAGAGGGTAGTTGAGGCCAGTTCATTGGCTATTTTAAGAGGGAGTTAGATGTGGCCCTTTGGCTAAGGGGATCAGGGGGTATGGAGAGAAGGCAGGTACGGGATACTGAGTTGGATGATCAATGATCATGTTGAAATGGCGGTTCAGGCTCGAAGGGCCGAATATCCTGCACCTAATTTCTATGTTTCTATGTTTCTATGTATCCACACCGGCCAGAGATCACCCATACACCCGTTCTGTCCTAGACACTAGGAACAATTTATGGAAGCCAATTAACCTACAAACCCGCACGTCTTTGGAATGTGGGAGGAAACCAGAGCTCCTGAAGGGAACCCACGCCGTCACTGGGAGAACGCACAAACTCCACACAGGCACCACCTGAGGTCAGAATCGGACTCGGGTCTCCTGCGCTGTGAGCTAGCAACTCTACCACTGTGGCACTCCAGACTCTGAGGAAATGTGGCCATTGACCTATATGCGATTGAACCCTGGCCCTGTATGCCTAACCCACCAGATCTGTGCCTGTGAAAATGTTTTACAGTCGCCCCTTGACCCTATTTCAGTCCTTTCCCCAATGATCAGAAATACGATATCAGTTATCCAAGAGCACATGCTACACCACAGATGGAAATGTACTCATCTGTCAGTGACAGGTGGCCATTGTGACAAATGGAGAAACTTCAATCGGTGCATATTATATACTGCAACTGTTCATTTTTATTTTCAAATCGTGAATCAAGACTGAGGTGACCATTAATTATGGAACACCAACGTATCTCCTCGAAAACCAGATGCCGAAACGGGGAAATCTTTACATATTTCAGTAGAGATTTCCCTTGTGAGTTTAGAAACCCACTCCTCTGTACCTTTGGTACATTATTTTCCTGACTTTTTTATTAAAATTGTTGACCAATCTGACCTGAGGGTGAAAGACACTGACTAAATTTCTGGATTAAAACGATGCTCCCAAATTTAAAAAAAAAATGATTGCTGGCTGTGATCCTTCCCAATTGAATTAGCACCTGAGAGGCAGGAGCTGTGTGATTCAATTGACATTTAACACAATGGAACAAAATAGGCAGGCTGCTGGCTGTCCAGACAAATTACATGTCTTGAGAATGGAGACAATAGAGAGGAAACATGCACTTTCTATGACTAGGTCAGATAAACTCGATGGAAGATAAGATGGTGTTGTATCTCATTGATCACAAATGGAAAGGATATCTTACCACAAAGCCTATAGATGAGACCTCGGGAAAATGTGTACTAGAACCAAGCTAAAACTGAAATTAGACACAAAATACTGGAGTAACTCAGCGGGACAGGCAGCATCTCTGAAGAGAAGGAACGTGTGACATTTCAGGTCGAGACCCGAAAAGTCACCCATCCCATCTCTCCAGAGATGCTGCCTGTCCCGCTGAGTTACTCCAGCATTTTGTGTCTACCTTCAATTTAAACAAGCATTTGCAGTTCTTTCCTACACACTAAAACTGAAATTGTTGATCTTTACCCGTTCTTTACATGCAATCAGTAGCATGGATACTTTCTTAACAGAGCTGAAATCATTAGGTGGTAACTCCAGTTTTGCAGGTTGGAAGGACTCTCTCATCCGAGATCAGATTTCCTCTCTGTGTCATTTCAATTTCCTATCTAATTTCTACTCTGATTTCCCTGCCTTTGGTGTCTTATCCTGTTCCAACAAATCCAATATACAGTAAATCAGTCTAAAACGATCCCGATCCAATAAGTACATTTTCCTCACAGATGCTGCCTGATAGTTTAGTTTAGTGAAACAGCACGGAAATAGGCCCTTCGGTCCACTGAGTCCGCCCCAACCACTGATACCCATGCACTAGCGTTATCCTTCACACACTGGGGACAATTTACATTTTTTGACCAAAGCATATTAACCTACAATCCTGCACGTCTTTGGAATGTGGGAGGAAACTGAAGCTCCCAAGGAAAACCCACGCTGCCACAAGGAGAACATGCAAACTTGTACAGACAGCAACTGTAGTCAGGATCGAACCTGGCTCTTCGGAGCTGTAAAGCAGCAACTCTTACCGCCGTGCAATAGATCACTAATTTAGATAAAAACAGTCCCAGCTAATAGTGAGGGAAAATCCTTGATGTTCTTGATTCCCAGACAGCTCATGAACGAGTCATTTCCCTTGGCATCAATGATCACAAAGGCAGCATGGCGGCGCAGTAATAATTCCACGAGATACTACAACTGATGAATTGAAAGCCTGCATTAAAGCATCTTATATTTGAGAAATCTTAAACAATTAAACATGAAAATCAATATGTAAGTGCATTTCACAAGGGATTCATCTATGAGAGAGCCTGCTTTGAATTTATTCAAATTACGAAGCGGGAAATTTAAGACACAAAGAGGAATGATTTTGATGAAAATTTTGAACTGAATGGTTGCATCCTTTATATTTTCCATGTGTTACTGACACTATTTGAATTATCAATAGTTGAATGAAAAATCAGTTCTAACACTGTGCAGTCCATGAATAAAGACCCGCTTTTAAAGATTCCCAGACAACATATACAATACAAATCTATTGACTGTGCGATAGACATTGATGATGCTGAACATTCACATGTTATATTTTTTAATTTATTATAATTTTTTTTTACTCTTTAGCTGTGTAGAAAGCAAATGCAAATGCTGGTTGATACTGAAGATAGACGCAAAGTGTTGGAGTAACTTAGCTGGTCAGGCAGCATCTCTGGAGAAAAAAGATGGGTGACGTTTTGGGGTCGGGACCCTTCGGCATCCTCCAGTCTGAAGAAGAGGCCCTGCCAGAAACATCATCCATCCTTTTTCTCCAGAGATGCTGCCTGACCAGCTGAGTTACTCCAACATTTGGTGTCTTTCTTAGCTATAATACTATATTCTGCACACTGTTTTCTTCTCATTATGCATATTATCAATTTTCATTCATATATGGAACAATTGTATTCAGAAGGACACAAGGAACTGCAGGTGCTGGAATCTGAAGTCAAAAGTGCTGGAGGAACTTAGCAGGTCAGGTCACGGTGCATCTTCAGACTGATTGTACTCATCTATGGTTTGATCTGCCTGGATAACACCATGGGTTTTTCCACTGTATCTCTGTACATGACAATAATAAATCAAAAGCAATCACAAAATCATGGTTGGAAGGACCTCCAACCATTCTACTCCAGAATTTGGATCTACAATACAATGCAATGGACAAGATTTTCAATTCAATGATTACTGCCAAGTGTAATTGAAGCTACAATATTGTTGGTGGAAATTTCTCCATCCTTCACATACCAATTATCCTATCTGACCTACCTTTTAATTTCAAGTAATTTCAGTTCCCCATTTAACTTTGAGTATGAGCAAAGCACAAGGACATTTACTCAAAGTTGTTGGCATTAATTTCAAACCTTAGTGCATTCCCTGCGGTCAGATTGCTGCGTTAGAGTTGGAGATTTAAAAAATAATCTGTACATTTTTCCAGAAGAAAATTTCAAAGAAATAGTGTATTCTAAAGCATTTCAACATTCAAATCAAATAAATTTACACATTGTGTATACCTACTTAACGAGAACGCTCATAAATGTAATTTTCGTATACATGTTTATTTTAAACGTGTATATTTCCATGGTAACTTTAATTAAACTACATAATTTAATCCCCTCATTATATTTTTCATGCAACAAATATATATTTAAATTAAATTTTATTTCAATTTCAAGGAGCGTTCTAAAACCTGTTTGCACGGGAATAAATGCAAACACCATAATAAACACTATAATAACAGCATAATAACCCAAGCAACATTTGATATAGTGGCTAGGAGTACATGTGTTTAAGCTTTAAAATGTAGAAGGGCATTGGAGAGTGAAGCCAGAGCATAATGATAAGGTATAGCTTCAGATGGTTAGAGAGAAATTGGAGTTTGTGCAAGAGGATGGAGATAAAATGGGGGCAGCCACTGTGATAGGAAAAGACAAAGTGATAAAGGAATTTAAGCACATAGCCAAAAATTCATATATGCATTAATTATAATTTGTGTCATTTATGTTGTTTGTGTATTGTCCAAGTCTATATGCATATTATGCTGCTGCAACAAGATTTTCATTGCCTCTGTAACTCTGACAATAAATTTGACTTGACTTGAGACATTTTAAAACTAAGATGTTAGGGCAGGAGGTACAAACGCTCACAGTCCCATACCATTAGATTCAACTACTACTACTGCCAACTCTTTTCATTCAACCATCAGGGTCTTGAACCAACCTGCACAACCCTAATCCAACCTCAGCAATGGAACACCTCTTGCACTACCATAGACTTATTTCCAAATTGCGTTTTTCTCCAACGTCTTTTTTTCCCTTTTTGTTACCTTGTGTAAAGTATAATTTGTGCTTTGTCTGAGCCTATGTGCATGCATGCTGCTGCACGCAAGTTTTTGCATTGCTGTACCTTACTGCTCTTGTGTCTGGATATCTCACTGAACATGATGGTAAATACTTGTCGACTTGAATCCGGCAGAGTCGTTCTTATTAATGCTTGCACCCTGTCTGCAGATCTAGCAAGCGGCAACCTGACAGTCGTGCACAGTCATATTTCACTCATTACACAGCAGCTTTGGCAAGACAGTGATCATGAAACAATCAGCAGAGTGCAACCTTGGGAGTCTTCATTACTAATTCCAGACCACATGAAGTCATGCGATATCAAATTCAGGCAAGGAATCTTCCTGACGATAGATTGGCTTTCTCCTCTTCCTCAACTGATACCTCAGTGCTCTTCCATTTGAACAGTTAATGGAACATTAAAGGTAGCAAGGGAAGATAATGTGCTTTGTATGGGGCATTTCGTAATGGAGAGCGGTTTGAAAGCCCCAATATGAGCTTTGGAGGATACAGCTGTCAAAGTGTGCCAATGGTTAATGCTGAGAAGATCAACACAGGGAATAAATCTACATTATTTCATTCTCAGATAGCTACTTGGCACTGATGCACTTTCCTGGAACAACAGGAACAGGTCTGACGTCCTTGATGCCCTCCTGGCTCCTTCTGGTCTGAACTAGAGCAGAAAAGGATTTCTCATGATCAAAAAAGAAATCATAGTTATAGAATGTGGAAATAGGCCCAACTTGCCCACGCCGACCAACGTCCCATCTGTACTAGTCCCACCTGCCTGCATTTAGGCCATATCCCTCAAACCCTATCCTGTCCATGCACACTGAAGCCATGGTTCATGGATGTGAATATCTAAGGCCAAAGCAAATAGGCTGCCTTAGATATTCAATGGATTGTACCATGTTGTCAGAGATTTGCTGAAGCTTCACTGACTCTGGCAGGTCAGTCACATTAATAACTTGTACCTTGATGATGAGAGAATAAGATGAAGGTAAACTTCCTGTAGATACCCAGCACCTGACTTACTCTTGAAGCTAGTGGCATTAGAGACTTAGGACATTAGGAAGATATAGGTTGGTAATCTGTTTGCAGCCACATCTTTGAATGCCTCAGCCAAACATGATAGCAAACCAAAGGTACACAAAAAAATTGGAGAAACTCAGCGGGTGCAGCAGCATCTATGGAGCGAAGGAAATAGGCAACGTTTCGGGCCGAAACCCTTCTTCAGACTGATCGGGGGCGGGGGTGGGCGGAGACAAGAAAGGACAAAGGAGGAGGAGCCCGAAGGCTGGGGGATGGGAGGAGACAGCAGGGGGACTGAGGAAAGGGAGGAGACAGCAAGGACTAACAAAATTGGGAGAAATTGATAGCAAACCATCCTACCATGAATTTAAAAATACATTCACAAGAGCTGATGTGCAGAGCATTTGAACTTGTGTCTTTACTGACTGACAACCTGGACACTAAAAGCATATTGCGAGATGGGGGAGGCTTTGAGGTTGCAGTGTTAAACAACAATGCACATTTATAAAATACATTCTTTGAAAAGTACTCGTTGTTACAATGTAGGAAAATTTGCAAGCATCAATAAATGGCCAATTCAGAAGTGATATATGTTAAGAGCTAAATGATGGGTAGGAACTCGGGAAAACTCTTAAACTTCCATTAAAATATATAATGCGAACATCCATGAGCACAGTCTTAGTCAATAGACAATAGGTGCAGGAGTAGGCCACTCGGCCCTTCGAGCCAGCACCGCCCTTCAATGTGATCATGGCTGATCATCCCCAATCAGCACCCCGTTCCTGCCTTTTCCCCATATCCCCTGACTCCGCTATCTTTAAGAGCCCTATCTAGCTCTCTCTTGAAAGTATCCAGAATCACAACTCTCCGTGGGAAAAAGTGTTTCCTTATCTCCGTTCTAAATGGCTACTCCTTATTCTTAAACTGTGGCCCCTGGTCTTGGTTTTATATCTACTCAAAACATACAATTGCAGCTGTGCAGCTTTCCTTTAATACAATTTAATATCTGCAGTGTGAACACTAACAACATGCTTAAGTATATAGAGCAGGTTTTAAAGCACAACCTCCAGACTCAATGGTGAGAGTGATACTCATCAAACTAAAGCTGACACCCATGACATCAGTTTTGTTTACCAGCAGTCAAAGAGCAAGTGCTGGGAATCTGAAACTAAAATAGATATGATAGTGGCAATAAAGAGGCTTTTCGACAGGCACATACATATGCAGGGAATAGAAGGACATGAAAGGCTTGAATAGAGTGGATGTGGAGAGGATGTATCCACAGGAGATCAGGAGGAATTTCTTTAGTCAGAGGGTGGTGAACCTGTGGAATTCTTTGCCAGAAAAGGCTGTGAAGGCTGTCAATGGATATTTTTAAGCCGGAGATAGATAGATTGATTAGTACGGGTATCATGGGGTTATGGGGAGAGGGCAGGAGAATGGGGTTAGGAGGGAGAGATAGATCAGCCATGATTAACGGCAGAGTAGACTTTATTGGGACAAATGGCCAAATTCTGCTCCCATCACTTTTGACCTTATGAAATGGATCATGTGCAGACAGATGAGATTGATTTATCTTGGCATCATGTGCAGCACAGACATTGCGGGCAGAAGGCCCTGTTTCTGTGCTCCACTGGTCCATTTCCTAGGTTCTAAATTTTAGACTAAAATACAGAAAATGCTATTTCCAGCACTTTTGTAACTCATTTTGTGTAATTGTTGTAACTGCTTGCCATTAATTCAAAGTATTTAATTAGACCCGTTGGCCTCAAAGCGTTCAGATTGCAACGCTAGTTAATTTTGACTAAAATAAAACAAGTACTTTATTGCTGCTGAGCGCATTCATTTTGCACATTAAGCACCAAAATCAGCAGGTCTTGGTGCAGGGTAACCACCAATACTTGGACAACTAATGCCAGCATGGTGCATAAAATAGGAAAGACAATTTTGTCAGATTCAATACAATCGGTTGCTCAAGGCACATGTGCCAAGAAACTGTAGCAGTGCAGTGGGCGCTCATAAATCTCCAGGTTTTTATCAAATTCCATCACGTAAGGTTTTCTAGGTCAAGGCAGAACGATTAAACGGATTCACACATGATTAAATGCATACAGTAATGATTCTGAATATGAATGTTGGAGAGGGGTGTGCAAAGAATTCACAAACACTCAGCAAGTTATTGATGACGATAACACATATTATATTTTACAGCTGCCTTTCATTAGAAGTTAATTTTGTCTATTATTCCTTGGCGCGGTCCAGATTTTCATCTAATTGACTAAATGACTTTAGCTAACCAATTATTGTTCCTCCTAATGTATTACATTTAGAATGGATCCTGGCTGTGGAAACAGCTGGCTATATATCATGGAACAATTTTCTTTCATCTATTAGCATCACTGCCCATTCAACTTTCCATAAAATTTCCACCCTTTCCATAATTGATCATTATATTTACTGCTTTAGAAATTTCAAGTGACATATGTGGATGTAAAATCACATACATGGAATGATACAGCATGTCTGTGACCTTCACTGTTTCCATGCCAACCATATTCATTAAGGTCCTAATATTGCTTTTCAATAAGGGACTTATCAACACACTAAAACCCATTCAGTTACCATCATGTGAGTTAAATAGATGGAATTAAATTCTGACCCAGTGGTAACTTAATGGGCTATCTGTGTGTTTGTTTCAGCAACTATGCAGCAGGGCTCACAACTACTTTCTGTTCAAATTTACCATGATGAATATCATCAGAGCTTTCTTGTCATTAACTATACCACAGTTGGATGTCATCTTACAAATGTACTATATATGTCCCTATTCGCAATGCTAATGCATGCTCTTAGCCCATCTCAAGAACTGCTGAGATAACCATATCCTAAATGACTTTGGAACAGGAATACTGTAGAATTGTTGAAAATACAGTAATAGCTAATATCCGTGTATTATACAACCTTTTAGTTCAGTGATATGATAATGAAATTTAAGCAGGAAAGATTCATGGCAGTACAGACATCTATCCACACTAGAATTGCATCAATACTGCTTAGATTATATTCCAAAGGATGAAAACACCGGTCAGTTTAGTTTTATTGTCACGTGTACGAAGATATAGTGAAAAGCAGTTTTGCTGCTTGCTATCCAGTCAGTGGAAAGACTTACACAAGATTACAATCGAGCCAACCACAGTGTACAGACACAGGATAAAGTCCAGTAAAGTCCGATTAACGATAGTTCGAGGGTCTCCACTGCGGTAGATGGCAGCTCAGGACTCTTCTCTAGTTGTTGACAGGATTATAGAAAGATCACTTATTTAGAACATAGTGTCCAGAATAGGCCCACGATTCATCCCTACACTTCAGAAGATACACCATAAAATTAATGTTAAAATCATTTAACCTGCAACAAGATGCAATAAAAAATAAATAAAAATGGAATTGATTTGAATGATTACTACATTTCAGAAGAACAGACAGTGTTTTCTATTTGTACACAACAAAGAACAGACGGGACAAAACAAGAATAACACCAAATACCAAAAATCACACAATTGTTTCTCGTTCGTTATGAATTACTGCAGTAACTTGGACAAGAATATGGGGAATGCATGATGAAGATACCACTACTCGTCCTACTTTATCAAAGGAGGCTGACATGAAAGATCAAGTAAAAGCGCTTGAACAAGGCCTTACTGAATAATTAAACCTGCCTTGGGCAACACCATTAGCAATCACAAAGAAGAAAACAGCACAAGAACAACCCATACCTTCCAGAATACAAAGGTCGCACTGCTTTTATGCAACCAGATTAATTTAATCATGTATACTATTAATGGATGGAGCTTTGGAGCCAGAGAGCACAAGTGTATTCACTGCCTCAATTCTGATATTTTACTGAAGGCATGTATTAATGTATTTAGTGCAAAGACTTCATGTGACCAGAGCACTTGGTTCAAAACAAGGATCAAAAATGTGATCCGAATATTATAAATTGGTATTTGATCATAAGCCACCAATAATAAAGATTTTTTTTTACAGAAATAGTTGCTCTTTCACTCTGCAGTGGAAATAATTCAATTTAGAAAGGTGCCTTCAGATGCTTAATATAAGTCCTGTCATTGGATCTATATAAATACAAGTTTTTGTTATTTTTATTGAGAACCAAATCACAAACAAAGTTTTGCATTTGGAAAACAATTATCAGAATTCTTAATGCCTTTTATGAAATCAATAATTTATTTCTACTGCGGAAAGCAATCACTGATTCACTACTTGTTATAAGTAACAGCCAGTTACTGTAGGATCAACCAGCACCATTGAGTGAATGACCACATCACCTCTATGACCAGGCTATTAAAAATATAGGGAGTGAGGGGTCGCTCCCTCCAAAAAGCAATCAAGTCATTCTCCAATTCTGCAAAAAAAAAGCAGCAATTGGATTTGGATCAAAAGGAGAGACAACAATTGGGCTGCAAGATGAAGACAGGACGGTATGGAATTGAGGGGGGCGTAGGTATCACCGTTGAGCCCTCTGGAGATGTTGTGGGCTTATCAATGAAACGTCCAAGAAGGAGGGTGCCCACCTGATGACCCCGATGACGTACCTACCCTACCTTTCACCACTCCAATCCCACTGCAAATAGCAAGAGTGCCGACTTATTACAGAGATTGAAACATCAAGTCCTATTAGCTCTACTCTACCTGCCCAGTGAGAATTAGTACAAGTACACGCTACACTACTTTGAATATTGCTGTAGAGTCTATACATTCACACCCCTGAAACAGAATCATACCTTGTGTCTCAGGGATGTGAATGCATAGACTCTTCAGCACTCATTTCTCAGAGAGGTGAGGCACCTCAAAAAAACACAGCACACTGAGCCTAAATATCAATTTAAATTTCTGGTGGCTATTCAATCTCTGGCCATGCTTTGTCACGGAGTCAAACTGCAGATAGCTCTCCGCACAAGAGAGAGTCAAGAGTGTTGGGCAATATCACATGCTTGGAAATAAGCAGTTACTTTAAATCATAAATTCCTAAACTGGGGGATTTCCCCTCCCCAACAATTTCTAGGATGTTGCAGACTAATTGGTGGAGAGTATGATTAACAAGATTGTCATTTGGTACAGCTGCTATAGAGTATTGGCAATCAGGTTTGGAGAAGAAAGTTAGATAGACTCAACCTATTCTGTTTCCAATAATCCTGTAAAATACTGCTCAAATATCATCTGGAGAAATAAAATTACAAGCTGCTAAGTGCCAAAATTATTTTAAATGTTCATTAACAACCTCAAATAAAATTAATTAAATGAATGAATTATACTGGCAAAGGCATCTGTGAAACAAGGCAATATAAATGAAAATAAAGTTTATTCACTTGGCTGAAAAGTTTAAAGTGAACTTCAATGAGAATGGCACCCCATTATTATCAACTCATTAATTTGTTCAAAGGAATTAATTTGTTTCCTGATTATATCTTTAGTGTCGAGATCTTAAAGGAGAAATAATTTATATCGTGAATGAGTTAAGTGAGCAGCTTGAAATGAAGTAGCTTGTTGCAAAACGCCACCAAAGCAAAAAAGATACAACCACTCTCCTCCACCAACTTTACTAATCAATGAAGAAGGCTTTTCCCAAACTGAACTGCACATCTTCGAATGGGTAGACTGCTCTGAAGTCTATTGGGCCTGTCCCACAGGCGATTTTTTAGGCGACTAGTTTGTCGCCACATGTTCACCGGGAGTACTCTTCTCAATCGCACAAAAAGTCGGAGCCTCTTTCTGGTCGCCACTAAATTTTCAACATGTTGAAAACATGTTGAACATTTTTTGGCGACAGTGGGTTTGACGTCAATGAGGTAGCTTGACTTCTCCTGATGTGGGTGCTGTTGTAGGTTGTCGCCAGGATGACGTAGGTTGTCGCCAGTTTTTCGGCGACCTGCTACAACTTTGACAGTCACCGGCAGTTGCCTAAAAAATTGCCAAGTGGGACGGGCCCATAACTATGAAGTTCCAGAATAATCAAACTGTTCAGAATTCAAAAATATAAACAAAAACAGAAGAAGGCATTGAATGGTGACCTTAAATTTAAGGGCATAAACAAAATTGATATTTAGGCTCATAGTGCTGCATTTTTTGAGGTGAAACCTTTCAGAGAAAATGTTAGACCTTTTTGTTTAAGAAGGAACTGCAAATGCTGGAAAATCGAAGGTAGACAAATACACAGAGAGTGGTGAATCTGTGAAATTCTCTGCAACAGAAGGTAGTTGAGGCCAGTTCATTGGCTATATTTAAAAGGGAGTTAGATGTGGCTATTGTGGCTAAAGGGATCAGGGGGTATGGAGGGAAGGCAGGTACAGGATACTGAGTTGGATGATCAGCCATGATCATATTGAATGGCGGTGCAGGCTCAAAGGGCCGAATGGCCTACTCCTGCACCTATTTTTATGTTTCTATGTTTCTATGTGCTGGAGAAACTCAGCGGGTGCAGCAACATCGATGGAGTGAAGGAAATAGGCAACGTTTCGGGCCAAAACCCTTCTTCAGACCTAGTTAAACCTTGTTTGGAGGGAAATTGGGTCAAATGCGGACATGTAGGACTAGCGTAGATGGGGCATCTTGGTTAGCATGGGCAAGGGTCAAAGATTCCAGGAATTAGTAGGTTAACATATGATGAGCGTTTGATGGCAATGGGCCTATCTTTGCTGGAGTTTAGAAGAATGAGGGGGGACCTCATTGAAATGTAACGAATAGTGAAAGGCTTGGATAGAGTGGATATGGAGAAGATTCCACTAGTTTACACTAGTAGGAGAGTCTAGGACTGGAGGTCATGGCCTCAGAATTAAAGGACATTATTTTAGGAAGGAGATAAAAATAAATGTCTTTGGTCAGAAGGTGGTGAATCTGTGGAATTCTTTACCACAGTAGGCTGTGGAGGCAAAGTCAGTGGATATATTTAAGGCAGAAATAGATAGATTCTTGATTAGTATGGATGTCAGAGGTTACAGGAAGAAGGCACGAGAATGGTGTTAGGAAGGAGAGATAGATCAGCCATGATTGAATGGCGGACTTGATGGGCTGAATGGCCTAATTCAACTATCACGTGATCTTATGGTATACCGTATCTTAATATCTATCATATCGTATCTTATCTTCCGTGCTGTATGACTGCATGACTAACAAAATGGAAAATATTGGAGGTAGTCGGAATCTATAAAGAGAATATCAGACGTAGTTTTTAAAACGGATGAGTTTTCACCAGAATGAGGAACAAGGTGGTTTTTAAGTTAGAGGGAAGTGAGAAGGGTGGAGAGAATAAAGGGAATTTCTCAGATAGGGTGGAGAGCAAAATAATCTAGATGACAAATATTACACTGATGTCAGTCAAGAGAATGTGAAAGGGGTTTGTTAAACAGTGCTGAACCATCTGGCGGAGGTGTAAACAGAGGATGAATAAGAACTGAGAGAGAAAAATGCTGGAAGTGCAAGCTGCAGAGCACTGCAGTTGCTAGAAAACTGATGAGAAACAGAACTCCAGAAATACCCAGAGGATGAGGCATCATCTTTTTTCAATGGGAAAAAAACAAAGTTAACATTATAGGTTGATGACCTTACCTTTGAGCTGTTCAGTTCTGACACTGACCATGAAAGAAAATGTATCTGGTGTTGATTGTAATGTTGAGCTTGCAGGATTGTTAGGTGCCAACATCAGGTAGTGAATTGTTGTTCCTCAAGCTTACAATGGATTTAAAAGGCAAACTGCAGGAGGAATTAAATGTAAGGGTGGCCCTGTGGCGCAGCTGGTAGAGTTGCTGCCTTACAGCGCCAATGACCTGGGTTTGATCCTGACTACAGTTGTTATCTGTATGGAGTTTGTACGTTCTCCCTGTGACCACATGGGTTTTCCCTGGGTGCTCCGGTTTCCTCCCGCATTCCAAAGATATACAGGTTTGTAGATTAATTGGCTTTGGATTTGCCATCAGGAAGAAGGTACAGGAGCCTGAAAACTGTAACGTCCAGGTTCAGGAATAGCTACTTCCCTACAACCATCAGGCTGTTGAACACAACAACAAATAAGCTCTGAACTGCAAAAGACTATATTATTACTACACTATATTTGTAATTTATTGAACTTTTTTTTCTCCCCCTGTTATGTACTATGTTTATATATTCACATATTCTGTTGTGCTGCAGCAAGTAAGAATTTCATTGTCCCATCCGTGACATATGACAATAAAACACTTTTGACTTGACTCTTGACTTGGATTAAATGGCATGGACTTGGTGGACCGCAGGGCCTGTTTTCCTGTATCTCTAAATTAAACTAAACTAAAATCAAGAAGCATCTGTGAGGAAATGTGCGTTTCGGGTCGAGACCTATTCAGATTGTGTTTTATATTGGATTTGTTGGAACAGGATAAGAGACCAAAGGCAGAGATCAGAGTAGAACGTGGATAGAAAATTGAAATGACACAGAGAGGGACTCTGATGCAGATTCCCAAATCAAAGGATTAACACCACTCGACATGATGAATGAGATGAACAACATGAATGAATGCAAATGATTTGACAAGAAGCTTACTCACTTTGATAATGTTCATTAATAGTTCATTACTAGTTTGCAAAACATTTGCCAAGGAAGCAAAGGTTCACCCGTAATTATTTTTTAATCAAAATAAGTCAATCCACTGTGTTTGATGAAATCCCCATATATTACCCTGCTTGGTGATGAAGACTCAAAATATTTCACAAGATCAGTAATGGAGCAAAATTGAATTATAGTCTACATCAACAAGCAATCAGAGTCATACACTTGAGAACCATGAGAGAAATTAGACAATTGGGAGTTTACATCGAGTTGGATTCAATAAAATAAAAGAGAATGATATTATTACAATCCTCTAATGCCGTAAGAGCAATTCTCCCACTATATGTAATTCTGACCCATCGAACGTATGCATGTATTTTATGTTTGAGATGCTGTGTGGTACTCCAACCTCTTCTAATGATCAGGGCTCAGTTCTGCCACTTTCTGGGAGCTATAGATGTAACCCAATCTGAGACGTTGCTTGTCTTGAGTCTGAAAAAGTGTCCTGACCCAAAATGTAATTTGTCCATTCCCTACCCAGATGCTGTCTGCCCTGCTGACTTCCTCCAGCACTTTGTATATTGCACATGATTCCAACATTTACAGTTTCTTATGTCTCAAATAATATCCTCATGTCCATTTTGAGAAAAAAAAGTCACTCCCTTTGCATTTGGCTGCTGCTCCACCCATGGTCCTGCCCTTCCCATCATATCAATCCACCTCCATACCTCACCCTGCTTCTCCCTCCCACTGCCCTATCTATCATTCCCCTCCTCATGCCCCACACTCCCCGGCCCAACCTCTTCCATCCGTGTCCATCCCACCAAGCTTTTCCTTCCCCTTGCCCAAACCAATCCTCTCCATAGCCCACCCTGTCCACCCCAGTTGGCCTCTCCCTCACCTTGCTGTGCTACATCCCACCCAACCGCTGAACATATGACCAGCCACTTAGCTCCTTTCCACCAAGCCTGTCCCTGCCACCCCCTTCCTCAATTCCCAACTTCTCACTCCCCTGTCCCATCCCGCTTGGTCTTACGCCACTGACCCTCTGTATCTCCCAACTCAAATGCTCCAATTTGTACCATCTCTGTGCACTGCATCAGCTAACATCGTTTTGATGAGTGTGCAGCCAGGATAAATCACACCAGAGAGCAACAAGAATTATGTACTTTAATTTGTGTGACAATAGTAAGCAAAGGTTCAAAAAAGTGTTTTTTTTATATCACAACTAATCATTCTTTATTCCGACAATGGCTAGGTTGCAGAACATATTGCATATGAAGTAGCTGAGGTGAATAGTGTACAAATATTCAAGGGGAAGTCAGATAAGTAATAGTTGTTTGAAATTATACTTCAAAAGACCTCTCATTGTTACAGAGCTGAAAATTGATTCCCCCCCCCCCCCCCCGGAGTTAAACACAAAAATGACCATTTCTGAGTCATTCCGCATCACTGGAATATTCAATGAGTATTTCAAATCTCGCTCAGCCTTGCAATCCCAACACAATTTCCACCTCTTATTTATGGCCACATTCCTTAGAGCGCTTCAGGGAACTTGACCCCAGTGACATGGTGGCTGAGCATTCCTTGGACAAGGTTGTTTTACTATTGAGCGCTGGCCTGGGTGACCTGCGGAATTGCGCAAGGCTTAGCAAAATACCCTCACTTAGTTTAGTTTAGAGACACATCATGGAAACAGGCACTTTGGCCAACTGAGTCTACACCGACCACTGATCACCCACACTCTAGTTCCACGTTATCCCACTTTTGCATGCTGCACATGGGACAATTTACAGAAGTCAATCAACCTCCACACTTGCACTTCTTTGGAATGGGGAAGGAAACCGGAGCACCCAATGAAAACCCACGCGGTCACAGGCAGAACGTACAAACTGCGCACAGACAGCACCCGTAGTCAGGATCATTTGGGTCTCTGGTGTTATGAGGCAGCAGCTTTACTGCTGTGCTGCTGCACCGCCCCATGCCACCACTCTGCAATAAACATCTCCCAAACTCCAGGAACATCCCCACCCACGAATCACAATGGACATCTCCATCCAAGACACAATTTCACTCCCTACTCCAGCCCAGTAAATGTCTTGCCCTCCACGTTCTCTCTCCAATTCCCCACCCTCCAAACATCAGTGATGTCCCAATCCCATATCCTCTGCATCCATTGCTCCTCACGCATGCACACACCAATAATCACACATAGCAATATACACACACTACACTGGCTAATAAAAGCATATATACGATAAGCACATACTAATGAAAGGTCACACACACACACCAAGGCAGATTCACACCACACCCCGATAAATACACTCAACACACACTAATCAAATGTACACATCGATACATGTGTACACCAATAAACACACACACATCCATATATACAGACTACACACACATTAATAATTGCGCACACCACACATATCAATAGCACACACCAGAGAGACCAATAAACGCAAACATGACACATACCACTTAATGGACACACCACACACACACACACACACACACCATTAAACGCACGCAACACTTAAGCACAGACCCAATAAACACACCCCAATAAAAGCTTACACACACACACATACCAATAAATGCAGACAATACCCATGCATCAATGAACGCAGATAAAGCACACTCTTAAATAAAACCACACATGCACACCAAAATACACACATACCATATACACACCAATATCCATACACACCAATATATACATACAGCAATAAACACACACCAATAAATGCAGTCAACATGTACACATTAATAGATGCACAAACCACATGTACAGGGACACCAATACACCAATACACAGGGACACCAATACACATGGTCATACCAATAAATGCACACAGCACACACACGCACACACACACACGCCAATAAACACAGACACCACACACACACACCAATAATGTGCACTGCAAGCCAACTGCTAAATGTGGAAGACCTAATCCACTGAACACAATGTTTTGGCCTGCAAGTGCAATGGAATCTCACAGTGTACATCCCTCAGGCATTGTATACCATGGCCCACACCACAGCACATATTCAAGAGACCTTTAAAGACGCTTTCAAGCCCATCTCCGCACAAACACGGGCAGATGAAGCAAAAACAATGACTATTACTGGGATGCCTTTATGATAACAAGATTACATGTTGCATGTTTTAGAAGGTTTAGGAGGTGTAGTCACTTTTCTTATACAGGAAGCAGAGCAGTAAACATGAACAGTAAGCCTCCATAAATTATAGTTTTTGTTGATAGTTGAAAACCCAATAATTGAACAGCACCCAGAGAAAAAATGCCCCCACACTTTTTAGACTACGGCTCATTAAACCATATTATTTACCATTGAGACAAAATAATTCCAGATAAATTTGAGTAATTATCGTAACCCCATTTGATTCATTTTTCCTGTTTATTAATTAAGGTTCAAGAAATGCAATTCTTTATGCAGATGACCTATTGCAGATGACCAATTGTACAAAGCCAGTGATCCAAATATCTGACATGGTGCTCTTCATATTATTAAACACTTGTTCCATTACCTTTAGTAATCAATGTCTTATGTTCATCTCTAAGGGCAGTCTGAACTTTGCCTGGAAGGCAGTAGCTCAGCTTGGATGGTTTCATTTACAGGTCTCTCAAAAGGTATATGTACTTGCAAACATTTAAATCAAAAATTGGATCACTCCAAATGACACATACAGCTCATTTCTTATTCTTTTTAAAAGTGAACTGTGTCAGTTTGCACTACATTGTGATTGTCCTTGCCTCACATAAGTAACATGGCAGGATTAAGTTTCTCCTGAATTGCTCTCGCACTTTGACAATAATTCCATTAACAGCGGCGTAACCATGTAGAATATAAAAGTAAAAATTAAGTTCTGCGCAACTCAAATTTCTGGGATATCTTTTTTTTAAGGCAAGAGAGTTTCTACTAATTGGGAGTCTAATTCAGATGGAACCTTTAGGAAAGAATAATAACATGATTTTCAGCAATTTCTCTTTTAAATTTACAATGGAACATAATGCTGAATTGCAACCAAACATGGAAATAGCCTTTTTTTTTTTAAGTTATCCGTCATTTCAAATTGGGTCATTCACAGGTAGCAAATTGAAAAAGCAACTTAGTTGTTTTTATCTCCTTTGAAGGCCTTTATTAAATCAGAAATGTTATGGATGAAAAAAATGTATTTTGCACATTCATGCATTATTCTAATTCATGTTATTGATCAAGAAAGAAAAATGAAATTATCTACGTGAAATATGTGGAATTTAAGCTGACTATATGGCAGGTTCAAGTATCCCTGAAAAGAAGTTCAGAAGATGTGTTAGTCAGATGGTTCACAGCAGGGTACTTGCCTCTTTGTGGACCCACAGCTAGGGTGTTTAATGAAATAAACTTCAACGATCTGGCACTCTCAGGAATTTGATGGGGCCGGACAAATAGATTTTACAGAGATAGACACAAAAAGCTGGAGTCACTCAGCAGGACGGGCAGCATCTCTGGAGACAACGAACGGATGACGTCATCCATTCATTTTCTCCAGAGATGCCTGAGTTACTCCAGCTTTTTGTGTCTACCTTCGGTTTAAAGCAGCATCTGCTCCCTCCTACAGTTTTTACAAAGTGTTGTTAATGCCCCTACACACTGAAATTCACTATTTTTTTAGTTGTTACACAATAGCTTAACAAATCTTCCAGTGAATCCAGGTGACTTGAAGGGGAGCATGGGGAATGTGGTCCTGGTGCAAGGGAACATAAT
Source organism: Leucoraja erinaceus (assembly GCF_028641065.1). NCBI lineage: Eukaryota > Metazoa > Chordata > Chondrichthyes > Rajiformes > Rajidae > Leucoraja > Leucoraja erinaceus. The sequence goes on along the minus strand of NC_073392.1, from coordinate 16,838,574 downwards.
CCAATGCATTTAAATGGAGCAAGAAGCCGGGGCTCTAGTGCATGCAAAACAAGTGGGGAAAGCAGGGGTCCAGTGAGTTTTAATGAAGTGCAGGAAACAGGGATCCAGTGTGTTTCATGGGGGGCATTAGATGTAGAGCCTGGTGTGTGAAAATGGAACATAGGAACGAGCTCCCTGGTGAATTACAAGGAAGCATAGGAAACAAATACTGGTGAGCCAGATCCTAATCCTTCAGATAACAGACTCTTGGAGCCATATGACTGAAAATATATGTCATACCCTTTGCACCGGCCAAGGTTCAGGACCAGGAATGGTGAAAGGGAGTTAATGGAAACATGGAGGTGGTGGTGGAGAGAGGGAATCAATCAATCAATCAATCAATCAAGCACTTTATTCATCCCCGAGGGGCAATTTCAAAGGGCACATTACAGTAGCTTTTTAAAAAAAAAAAGAAAGAGACACAATCAACGAAGAGACAAACATTCAAAGCTACTCTCTGCACCTACCGGTCGACCGCACGAGCAGTGACCCGGCAAGGATTGGGTTGTCAGCAGCGATACAATAATAAAGAACACACAAATTGTAACACAAACATCCACCACAGCATTCATCACTGTGGTGGAAGGTACAAAAATGTGGCCAGTCCTTCTCCATTTTCCTCCCCGTGGACAGGACCAGAGTCCAGAGTCAGTCCAGGATCGGCTCTTCCTCACCGGAGACCGCGACTTTAGATTGTTGTAGGCCGCAGGCCGGCGGTCAAGATTTAAAGTCCCCGCAGTAGCCAGAAGCACCGTAGACTGCAGGGCCGGCGGTTGAAGCTCCCCTCTAGGGGTGATGGTAAGTCCATGCCGGCCCCGCGGTAGACGTTGGCCGCGGGCCGGCAGTGATGGCTTCTTCCTCCCCCGGGTCCCCCACGAGGGATCCCGGGCTGTAGACGCCACACCAGCTGGAGCTCTGCAGACCGCGGCTTCAGGCTGCCCCGGGCCAGCGCGAAACGGAGCGCTCCCCTCCAGCGAGCCCCAGCGAGGGCTCACCCGCTTCACGCCGAGAGTCCACGCTGCGCCCGCTGCTGAAGCCCCGGGCACGTCTCCGGGAAAGGCCGCGCTGATCCTTGATGTTAGGCCATGAAGCCCAGGAATGGAGGGAAAAACTGATCATAAAGTGTTGGGACCATCCTATGGGCGGAAGAGTTTGGCTGCTGTCCAGTTGTAGATGTTAGGTGTTGGGGGAGACTTAATATTTGCAAAGTAGGATGGTTGGTGGTCATGAAATGGTGTGTTCTGCTGGCATGAGACGAGCTATTGGTTGCTGATTGATGAGGGTTCAGGATCAGGTCAAGCTGACAGACCAGCACGTGTTCTTGGGGCGATGTTGGAGGTCTTGGAGGGTCCTATATTACCATGAAAGTACATGTGGTTTTTTAATCATTTTAAAAGTAATTTCCAAACTTGGTTTAGTTACCTCTGCACTGATGAGGGTGGTGATGTTACGGTGGAGATACGGTGATGTTACAGTGAAGTTGCTGTGAGGTTACGGTGAGGTTCATGTCCATTCCGTGTTTTTGATTTACATTTAACGCAATGGACTGACTGAACCTTCTTTATAAGGTGTTCAGCAGTATAATATGGTAGGCGCAGACCATAGGAGATTATCCAACGGACTAGACTCCCTAGACAGACCAGACCTCTGCCTCTTTATGACTGCAATAAAGCCAACACTGCAACTCTCAATCCATCCGTCCATCAGTCCCTCTCAATCCTGCGACATCAACCACCATAAAGAAAAGGACGACAGGCGCATGGGAACACCACCATCTACAGAGTCCGTTCTAAATCGCAAACCATCCAGACATGTGAATATATCACAGGTCCTTCATTATCCCTGGTTTCAAATTCCAGACTCCCTGCCTAACAGCACAGCAGGAGCATCTTCACTCGAATTACTGTAGCGGTTCAAAGAGTTAGTTTGATTGAGATGTTCTCAAGAGAAATTAAAGATGGTCAGATCTTGGTCATGCCAAAGTTCTTTAGTAACTTGTCAGTTTCTTTGTTGAACTACATTAAGGCACATGTTGCAATCAAAAGCGTTGAACAATTTTTAAGAAAAAAATGTAAACAATGTTGCAATCTGCTCTACTTAAATTTCCACAAAATATACACCAAACGGTGTCCACAGGACTGCTCTGATCATCCCAGCAGCTGCAATAGTTTTAATAATGAACTCTAAGCGTTACTAGTAAAACCGAGCCTTGGCTCACCTGGGGATAAGTCTGATATCCAATTGCTAATTACCATGTATCCTTTTGTTCACTCTAACTGCTTGTTTTAATTGAGAATAGAAACCACCATTTTATAGGCTTTTAACAACATTTTATCATCTCTGACACACACACTGCAACAGATTCCCACTCACTTGTAGCATTACAGTGCAGATACAAAGTCCTCCCACAAAACCATAACTGTCACTAGATCTGCATAATAATGACCCTGAAGATTAGAGAATACCTGGTTCAGTCTCTAATCTCAGCAAAGTACCTCGGGAGCCAGACCTTTCTTTTAATTGCAGCATATTTCTTTAGGCCAGTCATTGATTTTTTTTTTTATTGATCTTCCAACACTGAAGGCAGCCGCCACCAATTCATGCCGTTCGCTTTGGTGTTTTGCCGTATAAGAAATGACCTACATTTCCTTGAACAAGAAGAAATTATTTCTGGATCTTCACCGACAAGTAACAAAAGAGCGGTTCCCCACTGAGATTATTTCACTCCCAGGGATGATTCAGGAGCACAGATTTCACAGAAAATAATGAAAGCCGAGAGCCTGCTAATACAAACTGTGGTGAAGTTCTGTTTGAACTTTGCTTAGATTCCTGATTTGCCGCAAACATCAAACAATTTAGTCTGCGCTATCAATGCCTTCGCTCGCAAGACTGCAGGATACCAGAGCACAGATGACAAAAAAAACTATGCAGATAATTTGTCGTGTCGAGCATTTGCAGGTGATAGAGAGCTATAACAAAGTAATTTAGTTTAGTTCAATTAGTTAATTCCACCCACCCGGGATCTGGAAAACTGTTTGTAGCTTGGATTTTCATTCCTAAGGATATTTTTTTTACTGAAGTCAGTACAACGTACATTTACCAAACTAATTATTTTAAAATGAAGGGTGGCAGAGTGGTGCAGCTTGTATACCCATAGCCTCACATCACCGGAAATTGTTAATGGACTGTAAATGGGGAGAAGGCAGGAGAATGGGGTTAGGAAGGGGGAGATAGATTGAATGACGGAGTACACTTGATGGGCCGAATGGCCTAATTTTGCATCTTATTATTTATGACCTTAAATCGCTGTTCAGCAGAGACAGGACATGAAAAGAAGAAAAAATATTGAGATGCTGTAAATCTGAAATAATGGTGAAAGCTCATCAATATGAAAGGTTAAGTCAGTTTCTCTCTCCACAGTTCCTGTCTGAATAGAACATAGAACAAGCACAGCATAGGAACATGCTCTCCACAATGTGTGTACTAAATTTATGCAAAGACTAACTCATCTCATCTGCCTGCACATGACCCATCCACTCCATTCCCTGTATATCCATGTGCCTATCTGAGTGGCTGATTCACCCAGCATATTCTGTTTTATTTTTTTTTAAATGGAACAATTCTCTATTTGCAAAAGGGTACCGACTCTTGGTTTGGGAACAATAGTTATTTCTCCTTGATATTGTATCTTTCAGAGAAACAACCAAAGCATGCCAGAATTGTCTCGTGGCAGTAATCATCGATTGGAGCTGACCCTTAGAACCCCAATCTTTTCTTTGGGGAAACACCTCTACCATGCACCTTTGATGTAATATAGCTGAGAGATAAATGTGGGAAGGAATCGATGAGACTCTGAGGTGAATAACATGGTTTAGCATTGGGTTAGTATAAATTAATTATTAATGGACAACACAGAATTGATGGGCTGAAGGGCCTATCAGTGTCTTGTATCTTTCCATCACTCTATGATTCTGCGCATCAGATGGGAACCTCCAGGAAAGCTATCTCATTAGAATTAGTCACATTAAAGCCAAATGAGAAAAGAAGATATTTACTTTCATAATAATAGGTCAGTGATGAAATGGCTGAGTTTAATTGAATCCCCCAATTTCACTTCATTTTAATATTACTAATATAGGATTTAAACTGATATCTTCAGGATTATCATGTGAGAAAGAACTGCAGATGCTGGTTTAAATCAAAGGTAGACAAAAAATGCTGGAGTAACTCAGCGGGACAGGCAGCATCTCTGGAGAAAAGGAATGAGTGACGTTTCAGATCAGTCTGAAGAAGGGTCTTGACCCAAAACGTCACCATATCAAAATTCTGCTATGTTTCTTCACTGTTATGAGTCACAAGTTCACATTTTCTGCGGAGTACCATAACACAGTCACAATAATCCACAATAAACCATTTTTCGGTTTCGAATTATTCTGACAAGAAAAACCCTTTATTTGTTTCTCTACGCATTAATTTTTAAAAGAGATGAGGTGAAGGCGGGGGAACCCGGGTCGATATGAGAGTGTCTTCCCCACTGTTGCAATCCACAAAGAATGATAAATTATTCACAAAGCGAAAAGTCCGTATCAATGCAAGTGCCACATAAATTAGAAGCTTCACAAAAGTCCAGCAAAATTGTTATTGATGGTGCAATTAGGGATGTAATGATGTTCAAAAAATACTGCATTGATTCTCAACTCAATGCAGCAAATCTTAAAGGTCCTCATTTAATTTGAACAACAGTTACAATTCAGTCATTATGTTTTACAAAAGAGAGGAGACGGGGTACAAATATGGTTTAAAGTTGTTTGTGCAATACTCATAGGGAGTATGTATGAATTTCACTTTCTGACATCTTAAAAATGTATTTCCCTTTCTTGGAAATGTAGTGTTGCTGAGAATGTCAGTATTTATTCATTCTGATCCTCAAGGAGGTGACGGAGATCTCTGCAATCCTTATTACAAATATATTCCCAATGTTGCTAATCAAGTTGTTCCAAAAGTTAGAATTGAGACCAATTGAGGTGCAACTGTTGAATTCCAATCCTTTGCTCCTGTCAATTTGTCCTTCGCGATTAAGAGTGCCCGGTATAAAAGTAATGAGTCAAACTCTTGCCCAGCCATTGATTCCATGAAGCAGAAGATCTATTATTTCATTCTTCTTCAAAGGTCGCTATCTTGTCATGGTGAAGAAGCCTGCATGTGCATGAGATCTTGAGACCTAAACCCTCTGAGCTACACTCCTGGCATGGTCAGCCCAAGGTGAGAAGGTCAAGGGAGAGGTTCCTGACAAAGCACAGCCCAAGAAGAAGATCTCAGTGGTAAAACAGGTGGAGGATGGGGGCTTGCCAGCAGTGGAAAACCACAATGGCTGAGAAGGCAGAATAAGGCTGCAGCAGGGAAAGACTCCAAAAACAGTGGAGCCCATACCATTGACACCTGGCCCTGTCTCTCTCAAGCACGGAGTGGTGGCTGTCCGTTCACCAGTGATCCCAGGCTAAAAGATGCCCCACACCGATTCAGATTCAGATTCAGATTCAATTTTAATTGTCATTGTCAGTGTACAGTACAGAGACAACGAAATGCATTTAGCATCTCCCTTGAAGAGCGACATAGCAAACGATTTGAATAAAAAAATAATAAGTGTCCGGGGGGGGGGGGTGGTGATTGGCAGTCACCGAGGTACGTTGTTGAGTACAGTGACAGCCGCCGGAAAGAAGCTGTTCCTCGACCTGCTGGTTCGGCAACGGAGAGCCTTGTAGCGCCTCCCGGATGGTAGGAGAGCAAACAGTCCATGGTTGGGGTGAGAGCAGTCCTTGGCGATGCTGAGCGCCCTCCGCAGACAGCGCTTGCTTTGGACAGACTCAATGGAGGGGAGCGTGGAACCGGTGATGCGTTGGGCAATTTTCACCACCCTCTGCAATGCCTTATTACCACAGGCATCCAGGTGGAGGGACAATAAAGTCTGTGGCTCCAGGAATGTGCTCGCCAGCCATCTGGAGACCCCATTTAAAGGACCCACCAGGAGAACTATCAAATACATCTTTCGATGATCACAAACGATGATGATGATGATGAACATTTCACGATGCAGAAGGCCCAGGGTTTTTTTTCTACAATTGCCCTACAATGGTGGGAAACTGAGTCAAACTAAAGGGAAAAAGGGAAATGTGTGTGAAAGCTGAACTAAAATAATAGTTGTACATCCCCGTTCTCCACTGAATGCAGCCCTTTTGTACCGATTTGGTAAAAGCAACAATACCTTCTGGATCCATGTTGCTTGGTGAGTTTGAACCAATATCTTTGGAAATGTTGCTTGATACCACTATAGTTATGTCTCTGCTCTCACCATGGTGAAGGTTGAGTGTGGACAGGAGGTAAGACATACCTAGATAATGTTCCACATGGAAGTTTGTGTTGAACTAAAGCAGCTTTACCAGAGATGTCTTGAATGCTGCAGCTTAAGCCCTTAGTTCAACATCTGATAGGATGTGGAGAAAGAGGAATAAAGGGTCAATTGTCAAAACATGGCCAATTCAAAGGGTAGGTTTAAGGAATGCACATGAGGAAGAGAGAATGAGTAAGAGTAAGGCTTAAATGGGAACTCCAGGTGTGGCACGGTGGCGCAGCAGTAGAGTGTACGGAGTTTCCACATTCCCCCAATGACTGAGTGGGTTTCTCCAGGTGCTCCAGTTTTCCTTCACACTCCGAAGACGGTCCGCAATAACCAAGCTGACCTCCCGGTGGCTCAGCACTTCAACTCCCCCTCCCACTCCGTCTCCGACCTCTCTGTCCTGGGTCTCCTCCATGGCCACAGCGAGCAGCACCGGAAATTGGAGGAACAGCACCTCATATTCCGTTTGGGGAGTCTGCACCCCGGGGGCATGAACATCGAATTCTCCCAATTTTGTTAGTCCTTGCTGTCTCCTCCCCTTCCTCAGCCCCCCTGCTGTCTCCTCCCATCCCCCAGCCTTCGGGCTACTCCTCCTTTTCCCTTTCTTGTCCCCACCCACCCCCGCCCCCGATCAGTCTGAAGAAGGGTTTCGGCCCGAAACGTTGCCTATTTCCTTCGCTCCATAGATGCTGCTGCGCCCGCTGAGTTTCTCCAGCTTTTTTGTGTAACCTTCGATTCTCCAGCATCTGCAGTTCCCTCTTAAACAGGTTTATAGATTAATTGGCTTTGGTAAAATTGTAAATTGTCCCTAGCGTGTAGGATAGTGTACGGGGTGATCAATGGTTGGCATGGACTCGGTGGACCAAAGGGCCTGTTTCCACGCTGTATCTCTAAAGTCTAAAGTCAATGCCATATTATGTGGAATGACCGAATATTTATTGAATCTCCCTGCATTTTCACACACACCATTATTTTTTGCAATGTAGAGTTAGAGCTTCTCTTTGTGGCAAACTGACAAAAGCATAGATTTTCATGCTCTCTAAATAGTGTTGACATATTCTCCAATGTTCATTTTTAATGTAAAATATTTGCATTTGTACACAATAAGGTAAATCTGGGAACTTCCAAATAAAGCTGTTATTATTTATTCACCAGGCACATTTTGATGAGATTGCAAAATGCATGGGGTCAAACTGCGATGAAGTTTCCTGCAACAGAGAATGCTGATAAGAGAGACCGACTTGTTACCTGAAGCTGGGAAGGCAGGTAAAGTGATTTCCTGTTCTGGTGGAAACTGCCCCCCCCCCCCCCCTCACCCCACCGTGCTGTGATAGATGGTACCCTCACCCATGTCCCCTCTGTGTCCTATGGTTCTGCTCTTTCCTGCCCTCCCCCAGATGGAACAAGGATGGAGTTTCCCTGGTCCTCACCTTTCACCCCATTAGCCTCCACTTCCAATATATCATTCTCCAACATTGCTGCAGTCTTCAACATGATCCCACCACCAGTTACATCTACCCATTTCCACCTTTTTCTTCTTTCCAATCACACCACTCCCTCATCTCTCCCCAACCAACCTAGCCCCTCCCCAAGTACGTTTTCCAGCAACCACAGGAGATGTAACTTCTGTCTCTACTCCTCCTCTCTCCCATCTTGGGACGCCAAACCCTTCCAGATGATTCAGAGGTTCACGTGCATCTCTTCAAACTTTGTCCACTGCATTCTGTACTCCAAATGTGGCCATCTTAACATTGGCGTGATCAGTGTAGATCACTACACCAAACTCTTGCACTCTGTCTGCCAAGGCCAGCTGGATCTCACCATTTTGATTTTCCTTCCAATTCCCTGGCCTTTCTATCCTTGGCCTCCTCCATTGCCAGAGTGAGGCCACAAAAAAGCTTGAGGGAACAGTGCCTCATGTTCTATTTCGGTAATTCACAACAGTATGAACATTGGGTTAATTCCCCAGATGGTGGGACTGTCATATACGGAACGAATGAAGCGGCTGGGCTTGTATACTCTGGAATTTAGAAGGATGAGAGGATATCTTATTGAAACATATAAGATCATTAAGGGATTGGACTAGTGTGTCACTGCCACTATGAATAGTAATATATATTTAAAAAATATATTGCAAATTCAGACAAAGACTAATTACAGGATGAAATGGTGGATTATGGCAGGAAACATGTTCCCGATGTTGGGGGAGTCCAGAACCAGGGGCCACAGTTTAAAAATAATGGGTAAGCCATTTAGAATGGAGAGAAGCAAACACTTTTTCTCACAGAGAGTGGTACTGATTGGGGATGATCAGCCATGATCACATGGAAGGGCTGTGCTGGTTTGAAGGGATGATTGGCCTACTCCTGCACCTATTGTTTATTGTCTATTGAATTATTCAATTTCAAGATATACCCCATTTACCCCCCTCCCCCTGTATTTACCATACACCTCACCCCAGTGTCCACACACTTCTCCTTTTCATGACTCCAAACGCTCTTGCCCTTTTCCCCTTCTCCTCTCATTCATCTCAAACCCCCTCTATTCAGAGTCTCTGATTTCCCTTTAATCCTATCTTTCCTTTCCCCCACCCCCTTGCTCGCCTATTGCCTTCCCTCTGGCTTTACATTTCACTCATAGAAACATAGAAACATAGAAAATAGGTGCAGGAGTAGGCCATTCGGCCCTTCGAGCCTGCACCGCCATTCAATATGATCATGGCTGAGCATCCAATTCAGTATCCTGTACCTGCCTTCTCTCCATACCCCCTGATCCCTTTAGCCACAAGGGCCACATCTAACTCCCTCTTAAATATAGCCACTCATCCTCTTCCTTCCTAAATACTCATGTGCCTCCTTTTCTCCACCAGCCTTTGTCACTAACTCCATCCATCTTCCAATCAAACCCCTGTCACCCTGTATCCACCCATCACTTGCCAGGCTTTGTCCTGCTACCAACTCTTTTCCAACTTTCTCCTCCCGACTCCATCAGTCTGAAGATTGATCCTGACCCAAAACATAGACTGTCCATTCCTTCCACAGATGCTGGGTTTCTCCAGCATTTTGTGTTTTGTTGCCTGAAACTGCCACTATGAATAGCAATATATATTAAAAAATATATAGCAAATTCAGACAAGACACAGGATGAAATGGTGGATTAAAGGGAAAGGCACGTAATTAATACTTTGGCAACTCAATCAATGAAATGCTAAGTACATTATTCAAAACCATACTCAAATAGTTCCTTATATCACTAAAGATTGCCTCTCATCTATTTATTGTGGGCAAATCCATTAGCACTGTCTCAAATAATGAGAACCAACTGAGGCAAATCCAGCTTTCATTTCAATCAAAAACACTTCTAAATCAGGTTGTCACCATCCCTTATTCATTGCAGTTACTCACAATGTTACAAGTAGAATCCAATAAAGTAGAAAATAAATCTGGAAAACATACAAACATTTCAAATGTACACCATGTATTTTGTTTGCAGACCATCAATGATTAAAAACAAGTAGATCTCATACAAGGTATGAGTAGATCTCATACAAGTCTGAAGAAGGGTTTCGGCCCGAAACGTTGCCTATCTCATTCGCTCCATAGATGTTGCTGCACCCGCTGAGTTTCTCCAGCATTTTTGTGTACCTTAGATCTCATACAACTCATTATAGATTTAACGGGCTGCAATTCAAATATCTTAAGACATAGGAACAAGAAGGGACCATTCAGCATCTCAATCATTTCATTTAATTCCATCACATCTAATCCATACTTCAGTTCTACTGCACTGTTTAGCTCCACAACCCTTCGATATCTCTATTTAACAGAAATGTGGCTATTTCAACCTTGAAGGCTTTGATTAGCTTTGTGCATTCTTAGCAGAGAATTTGAGATTTCTTCTAACCTGGACATAATGGTAAAACTTCAGTCTGAGACAAAGTTGGAGGTTTCAATGAGAACGAGGACCTGAGCTCACCAATAATATCTTGTTTCCCATTCGGGAATCAATTTTGTGTTAGGCTGCGTCCCTGAGACCAAATTCTTAGGCCCCAGGAGATGCAAGGTCATAAGGAAAGAAAAATAACAGGAATAGAATGAAAGCCAAGTTAAATATAAATGTTATTCACAGCGATAAACCGAAATCAGACCAGTGTATGAATTTTATCTAATATTGATTTTCCAGGCTGTTCATTGCAGAGTTCCTCACCATAGTACAAAGACGGACACCTCTCTTCATCATACCTGAGGCAACTAATGCCAATATGAACTGCAAGCATATTAATCTGTGGGCATTTGTACATGCTGAAACTAAAGCCAATGCATTACAATTGTAAACAAATAAACATCCACTTACCTTTTCTGCTGATTTAGCAGTGCCAAAAAATATTGGAATGAAGGCAAGCCATACTATACAGGTAGTGTACATAGTGAATCCAATAGGCTTAGCTTCATTGAAGTTCTCTGGGACGCCCCTTGTCTTGATGGCATAAACAGTACATGTCACCATTAGAAGGATACTGTATCCCAGGGAGCATATGATTTGCAAATCTGTAATGTCACATTTGAGGACACCTCTGGCGAGCTCGGGGTTCGAGGTCTTCTGTTCATCGTAGTCCACGATTGTGTTTGGTGGGTCAACCCCAAACCAGATGAACACTCCAAGGAGCTGGACGGAGATGAGACTGGATGTGATTGCCAGCTGGGAGGTCGGGCTGATAAGCCTGGGTGCCGTCACCGCCTTCTTGCCCTGCTCAAAGATACGGAAAATCCGGTTTGTCTTAGTCAATAAAGCTGCATAGCTGATGCACATGCCGAGGCCCAGGAAGATGCGACGGAAGGAGCAAATTCCCATGTTAGGTTTGGCGATCATTAGGAAGGTGATGATGTAGCAGAGGAATATCCCAGTGAGGAGGACGTAACTGAGTTCCCGGCCAGTTGCCCGCACGATGGGCGTATCGTTGAATCGTATAAAAGTGGCGATCACAAAAATAGTGGCGATAATTCCAAGCATAGCAAGAAAGACGGGGATAATGGCCCATGGTGAATGCCATTCGAGCTTCACGATCGGGATATGGGTGCAACCAGTCCGGTTCACATTGGGCCTCTTGTCGTAGCTGCACATGGAGCAGCTGAACTCATCTCGTTGATACTGATATCCGTCACAAAGCTCACAGTGCCAGCAGCAGGATACGCCCTTCACCATTTTTTTGCGCTCTCCAGCTTTGCAGGGCAAGCTGCAGACAGATGCAGGGAGCTCACGGCTCCCTCCAGGCCACCGCATATCCTCCACCTGTGAAGAGGGAGACACAAGAGGCTCAGCACATTGCAAGGATTTAGAGATGGTGCTATGTTTCTGTTTATGTCTCCAGTGAACAAGCTATTCCCGGTTTGACAAGATTGCCTGCATTTGGTATTAAGTAGCCCACATTGAAGAGAAACTGTACAAATCCTCCCTCCTTATCAATCTCACGTTGCCAGCAACAGAAGCAAACATAGAGAAGGTACAATGTCAGTAATATCAATTATGTATATCAACTACAATGTGGCATTCCGCCATTTAGATCATGCACTTTCAACATATATTCAAATCATATTTCTATCAACTTTTCCTGCACTGAAATTATGGATGCAATTTAAACCTCTGGAAAAAATTGACCAGCATATGCTAGAAAATCCAAAACAAATGACTCCCCTTAGTCACCCCTAGTCAGTGTGCATCTCAAAGGTTTCTTTACATCCAAGTCACTTTTGTAAATAGACCCTACAAGCGCATTTTATCTTGAGACAATCCTTCACTCGCAGTGGACTTCTTCTTTAACAGATATGCAACTCTTGAACAAGAATGGTTAGGATAAAACACTTGCAACCTTATTAAGTACAGGATGTGAAAAGCATTGATGTACTTAAATGGATATCACCAAGCGCACAACGGATAAGGAAATGATGTGATGTATTGACAGGATAGGAGACATTTCAGTGAAGCACAGATGACTCCAAAGATCAATGTGACCGAATTGTCTCCTGACTGAACAATTCAACTTACATTTTTTATTTAGCTGCTGCCTTGTGGCATAACACTTAGGTTATGCCATTTGATTTCCTTTCTTATGCTTATAAACTTGGTTAGTTGTTTGAACTCTTTGCTTGTGTGAACAGTGATCTTATTTATTAAGTATCAAGACTTGTTAAAGAAGATGATTGAGCAAAACTATTCAGCATATACATAGCTGGGAAAATAAAATTTACTTCTGATTTTTTGTTGTCTTAAGCCTCCATTGAGAACGGAATTAATAAACAGATAATGCCCCAATACGATAAGCAACAGTTTTCATCTGCATGAAAATAAAATGTTTACTGCTGTGATTAGAATTGCTTGAAATATTATTAATTGCTTAATACTTGAACAGATCATGCAGAATGTTAAAGAATGTTGAATGTTGGTATTTTCCTGGAATCACACCCTTGGTTATATTTATTCCTCTTCGGCTTATTTTTGCTTTAGATTTTGAAGTGCCTTTTAAGTGTTTGGATACTTGGATACAATTCTTATCAAATCAAAAGCATATTCTGAACATTCTGACTACAATTCCAGAGAGTGAACAGTGAATCGTTATTGTCTAAATTAAGCAAAGATTTCAACGAGTAGGCACTGGAACAAAAGTACAATGAATAACAAAGAAAGAGAGAGAAAAGATAAATTTCAGAGAGGATATATTAGTATTTTTCTTGTTTGTAGCAATCATTTGGCAAAATAAATTGAGCTGAATATGATATCACTGGGGTGTTTTTTGTTTGCATCGGTGTTAAACTTAGGAATTCATTTCATAAAAACTCATTTCCATTTCATCTTCCTTTCCATCCTTGAGGTTCTTTCCATCCTTGAGGCAATATTGTACTTCCGGTGGCGCTGGTGTCAGCAGCCTCCACTTTTTTGGTGTTTTTATGTGGGGGAAGAGGGCATGGTGCGGGGGATACCGTCCTTCAGCCGCTTCCTGGTGAGGACGCGACTATTATTCGAGTCTCGTCCTCGCCCACCCCCCTCCCCCCACAGTGGCCTACCTACCTGGATTGGCGCGGCCTTTCCTGCCGGGATCGACCGGAGCTCCAGCAGTGGCAGGACAGCGCGGGGCTGGCGATGCCTTACCGGGGGTCGCCGTCTGGAGCCCGGAGTGCTGGACCTGCTGCACCGACATCCTGGAGCTGCGGTTTGCGGAGCTCCCAACGCGGGCGGCGCTGATGGACAGCGCGGGGTCCTGTGACTCTGCCCGGCTCGGCCTGTGGACTCAGGAGCTGCAGACTCCGGCAGCGGGAGGCGGCTGATCAAGGAGGTCCGGGCCGCTGAGGAGGAGGATGCTCACCGTCGGGGTTCGGCGTCGGCGTTCCACCAGCCCGGCGTGAGGGCCTGAACATCGGGCCACCCGGTGCGGCGACTGCGGGTGCTCGGAAGGCCCCGACCACGGATGAACACGGAGGGGAGGTTGGCTGGACTATGGTGCCATCCTCACCTTGGTGCCATTTATGTTATGTTGTGTCGTGGACTTTCTGTGTTTGTGCTTTTTAAAAAATTATATATTTTTTTAATTCAATTTCAATTTTATTTTTAATATGTTTTATTATTTATTTATTATTTATTTATTTTTTAATGATTTTTTTTTTAATTTAATTTTTTTTTTATGATACTGCCTGTAAGGGAAATTCATTTTGTTGTCTCAAATTGAGACAGTGATAATAAATTTGAATACAATACAATACTTATGTTTGGTATCATATTTATCTTTCAGTGACACAGCTTGTGTTATATAAATGCAAACCTTATTTGCAGTGGTTGAACTGAAAACAAAATGGCCAAAGAGACAACTAATTAATGAGACCTTAAACAGATCGGGGGTTAAAGTGACAGTGAAACAGCCCGTTTCATGTGAATAAAACATTAATTTTGCATACAAAGGAGACACATTATACTCTTTATTAGAAGAGTCAATTCACAAGTTAATATGATTGTCACAGAGTTAAAAATATGCCCAGGCATAAATTTAACAGGACTGCAGAAGGTTGCTTCAAAAGTATGTTTCCTCCAGCATAGAAGTGTGGCATACAAATCTAGACTAACATTAGTTCTTCAGGGAGGTATGTCAATGCTTGGTTTTGAATTATAGCTTCCAAAAACTACTCTATGTTAATAAAAATTTAACTTTATCCACAGTGATCCTCGCCAGAGTTTGTGCAGCATCCAATACTCATAAAACTATTTGTAAAAGCAGATTTGAATCCCAAGAATTGAGAATTTCATCCATATGTTTTACTTAGCAATACAGTACAAGATGAATATGCCAACTGGAGACCGAGTAGGTTTTGCAAATTACAGTTAATTTAAAAAAAAACGCAGGTGTAAAATTCTAAGATCATAATGTCCAGATTAATTTATTGGGATTTTTTGCAATGTAATTAAAGAAGAATATCCCATTCATTGTTGTAAGAAGGAACTGCAGATGCTGGTTTAAATCGAAGATAGACACAAATTGCTGGAGTAACTCCAATGGACATGAAGCATCTCTGGATAGAAGGAATGGGTGACGCTTAGGGTCGATACCCTTCTTCAGACTGATGTGTCCTCACAAGTTCAACAAAATTTAGTACAGAGATATGATAGGATATGTCAATGATGCATAACAGCATAAATTAATTAATTAAAAATAAACTGTCATGTTTTAAAGTTTATTTCAATCATTTGTAAAGAAATTTTATGCTTGTTCAAATGACTGAACATTTAATTTGTCTTTATTGCCTTGTGTATCAGACATCCAAATCAGTCCAACTTTGTCACAGAGAAAGTTTCATTTGAAAATCAAAACAGATTTTCACCAATAACCTGGCATTCAAAGTCTAAACAACTTCTGCCATTTAAGTCGATAATATGGGAACAATGAACAAAACGAACCATCAGAGGAATAAAGCATGCCTTCTTTCCCAGTGTACAAACCTATATTGGTTATTATGCATGCAAATTACATTGTGTGCTTTTAAAGCAGCAACAACAGCAGCCAGAGGAAATCAGATGAAATCATGCAACAATGAATATCCATCACGACGTTCGAACATTGAGTTCTTTGGCTCTGCGTGTAACAACTTAATGATTGCTGATCTAAGCCAATATTCAAATTCTTGCTCCTCTATACATATAAAGTATTATTTAAAAAAATAACCTGTTACAAAAATGAAAAAATAATTTAATTTACACAATTTCCTTAAAGCTAGATACAAATTGCTGGAGTAACTCAGCGGGATGGGCAGCATCTCTGGAGAGAAGGAATGGGTGACGTTTCGGTTCGAGACCCTTCTTCTGAAGACCCGAAACATCACCCATTCCTTCTCTCCAGAGATGTCCCGCTGAGTTACTCCAGCAATTTGCGTCTGTTTTCGGTGTAAACCGGCATCTGCAGTTCCTTTGTACACAACTTCCGTAGAGTAGTTGAGAATCTTCTTTCACCTCCTTCCCAGTTCTGACAAAGGGTCTTCAGGCCAAAATATTAAGTCTTTTTTCTCACACAGATGTAATCTGACTTACCGAGTACATCCAGCATTTTCTGTTTTAAATTCATGGACTATCTAATAGTCACTGCGTACCTTTGCAGTGCTCTGAGTCTAACAGATGTAATTTGGTACACAGCAACAATAATAAAGGAAGCTGAAGAAGGGTCCAGACCTGAAACATTGCCTATCCATAATCTCCAGATATGCTGCCTGACTCCAGCACTGTATGTCTTTTTCTGGTAACCAATATTTGCGTCAACAATAACACATTGCAGGCAGACAAAATGTGTAAGAATGGACTACAGATGCTGGTTTACACCAAAGAAAGACATAAATGCCGGAGTAACTCAGTAGGACAGGGAACATCTATGGAGAGAAGGAATCGGTGATGTTTTTGGTCAAAACCCTTCTTCGGACTGAAAGTCACTCCTCATTGAACCAGGGTAGGTCTTTATGCTTAATGATAATAGTGGTGTGAGGGATATAAAGAGCAAGATTTTGCAGAATGGCATGCAGGTCAGTTGATGATTATGGCCCAGTCTTGAATTGGTAGGCCTGTTCTCCGCCTATCCCTTTTAACATAACTGTGGTGTCTCACAAAACCATGGAGGTGTCCTGAGTTTGATGATGGGACTTTTCTGAGTTATTAGTTTGGTAATTTAATAATTACATCACCACCTGGTTGTCTGAATATTGACTTAGTTGGGCAGACTCTGCTTTGTTTTGACTTTGTGTGTGTAGGACAGCACTACCAATAATGTTTTTCACTGACTTGGAATGACATTGGCGTATCTATTTAGATTTTCCTGTTAATCTTTGAGATGGAAGTTGAATTTACAATCTTCTGACTCAAAGACCACTAAGATAAAACTACTATTTAGGTAATGCATTGGAGACCCAATCCTAGAGGAGTAGTAAGCCAACTGGACATTTGTGATTGTTTATAACCTCACATATAACCTGTTCTTGCCATAGAGGGAGTACAGAGAAGGTTCACCAGACTGATTCCTGGGATGTCAGGACTTTCATATGAAGAAAGACAGGATAGCTTGTACTCACAAGAATTTAGAAGATTGAGGGGGGATCTTATAGAAATGTACAAAATTCTTAATAGGTTGGACAGGCGAGATGCAGGAAGATTGGTCCCGATGTTGGGGATGTCCAGGACAAGGGTCACAGTTTAAGGATAAAGGGGAAATCCTTTAGGACCGAGATGAGAAAAACATTTTTCACACAGAGAGTGGTGAATCTCTGGAACTCCCTGCCACAGAAGGTAGTTGAAGCCAGTTCATTGGCTATATTTAAGAGGCAGTTAGATGTGGCCCTTGTGGCTAAAGGGATCAGGGGGTATGGAGAGAGGGCAGGTACAGGATACTCAGTTGGATGATCAGCCATGATCATATTGAATGGCGGTGCAGGGTACCAGGAATGGCGGATCATATTCGAAGGGCCGAATGGCCTACTCCTGCACCTATTTTCTATGTTTCTATGTTTCTAATACACTCTCACTTGTTAACCCAAAGTCTCTAATTCAAATTGAGTACAAGGCATCAAATATCAAGAACTAGAATGCCTATTTAACTGCACCCAGAGAAAACCCATGTGGTCACAGGGAGAACACATAAATACAGGGAGGCAGATCTAAACCTGGGTTACTGGAACTGTGACAACACTGTGCCACCCTAAGGATAATATAATCAGCCTCTTCAGCACATTCCTGAATTTTAATTAACCAAAGGTCACTTTAATATTGTTGAAAGTTCAGAGACAACATTGTTTAAGGTTTGAATATTTGCATATTTAAATGTATAGACTGAATCTTGTTAAAACTGTCCAGCACATCACAAGAAGAACTACCGCACCAACAAGGTGGTGGAAAAAAACAAAATGTAGCCAAAACTGCAACCATTCTTTACCTTAGAGACTAATACTGATAAAATATATCTGTACATGGTTGAAGGTTGGAACAGCCTGATTTCAGGCAAATGCAAGAACAGCATTGAGGTCACACTGACAAATAAGCATATTTGCTCATCTGATTAAGCATCATCAATTTTAAACACTATCATTAAGTTTTAATAAAATTCATGCTTCTTTTGTGGCCTCCAAATGGTTTCTCATCTTGTGTTGGCAGTATCATTTGTCAAAAGGCTTGCCTCGCATTTGGATGTGCGTTTTTAAGCATAATCTGCTAGAAATCTTAAATCAACAGGTATCCATTAATATGATATTACTCAAAGATGTAATTTTGGCTAAACATGAACGTGGTAATAGGAGTTGAGTTTGACCTGCTGTCCAGTCTCACGGTCCAAGGTCCTTGCCTGCCACAGCCATTGGGCCAGGAATCAAAGGGAGAATTAGCTGATGTTCCACACATCTAGATGACATTCACCGAGGCCTCAGTGGCCCAGCGTTAGAGTTGCTGATTTACAATGCCAGAGACCCGGGTTCGAACCTGACTACGGGTGCTGTCTGTACAGAGTTTGTACGTTCTCTCCCATGACCTGAATGGGTTTTCTCCAGCTTCCTCCCACAGTCCAAAGACATACAAGCTTGTAGGTTAAATGACTTCATTAAAATTGTAAATGATCCCCAGTGTGTGTAGAATGGTGTTATGCCCCTGTCCCACGCGACTAAAAATAGGTTGCCGTTTTAAAAATCGGTAATTTTTTAGGTGGTTGCCGGAGGTTGCAGGTAGTGGAAGGTAAGACCTGCAACCTCCAGCAACCACCTTCAACTAGCATCGCAACCGGCTTTGACTAAAAAAATTACCGATATTTTTAATCGCGGCCGGTTTTGAATTTTTTGAAATAATTGCCGGAACATAGAAGAAGCAGAAACCACTTTCGACCATTAGAGAGACTGACAAAAACCTCTGGGAACCGCACGGAAACCTTGGGTGGGGCGCAAAGTCTCCAGAGGTTTCCGTTCAGGTTTCCTAAGTGGGACAGGGGCATTAGTGTGTGGGTATCGCTGATCGGCGATCAGTGTTTAACACTGGGTTACATTACGGGTGAGTACATATCTATCAGTGTTTAACACTGCATCACATTACAAGTGGGTACATATCTATTAGTGTTTAACTCTGGATTAAAGTATCTGTGGGTACATATCTACCAGTGTTTAACATGGGTCACATTACAGTTGGGTATAGGTTTGTTAATGCTTGACGCTGGGTCATGGTACTGATTGGTACAAATTTGTCAGTATTTAATACTGGGCAACAGTACTGGCGGGTACAGGACTGTGAGTGGAATTAGGTCATAACATTCCAACTTCTCTCCTCAATTCACTGAGAGATGAAGGCCAGCATGCCAAAAGCCTTCTTCACCCAATCACCTGTGCCACCACTTTCAGGGAACTGTGAACACTTCACTAAAAGCATTCATGTCCATTTAGAACGGAGATGAGGAAAAACGTTTTCACCCAAAGAGTTGTGAATCTCTGGAATTATCTGCTCAGAAGGTAATGGTGGCCAATTCTCTGGATGCTTACAAGAGACAGTTAGATAGAGCTCTTAATGATAGCAGATTCAGGGAATATAGGGAGAAGGCAGAAATGGGCTACTGATTGTAGATGATCAGCCATGATCACAGTGAATGGCAGAAAGGGTCGAATTGTCTTGTCAGAAAAAACCTAATTGGAGTCTAGAGAAGGGTCTCGACAGAAACGTCACCTATTCCTTTTCTCCAGAGATGCTGTCATAGAGTCATAGAGTGATACAGAGTGAAAACAGGCCCTTCGGCCCAACTTGCCCACACCGGCCAACATGTCCCAGCTCCACTAGTCCCATCTGCCTGCGCTTGGTCCATATCCCTCAAAACCTGTCCTATCCATGAACCTGTCTAACTGTTTCTTAAAAGTTGGGATAATCCCAGCCTCAACTACCTCCTCTGGCCGCTTGTTCCATAAACCCACCACCCTATGTGTGAAAAAGTTACACCTCAGATTCCAATCCTGTCTGACCCGCTGAGTTACTCCATCCTTTTGTGTCAAACCTCATTATTAGTCGGGTAAACCTCAATGTGATACTCAGTATTCATAAGTGACTAAGTAAACATTGCATCTGGTATGCGAGGTACATTACTTGTGCAAGCAACTTTCATGTTATGAGAAGAGGGAAATGGAATCCAAAGCACAGCAAGGTTGATTATCATGGAAACAGTTTTCCCTGCAGCTATCATTAGACACGCTGTTATTTTATCAAATCAAAATTGGTTTAGGGTGTACAGTGAATTTTTTTGAACAAATTTGCAGCAGTTTCATCTGGAACAAAGGTATTGATCTCACCCTCCAGTCATGAGGTCATTTGGCTTCATATAATTGAACTGTGCTTCCAGATTTCACAAAAGATGCCAAGAATAATTCGACACATTGATATGTTACATGTGGTTTCTTAAATTAATGCCCAGAGACTGCTAATAAAAATAGGGATTTTAACCTTCCAAATCTGTATTGGTTATAGGGTGATGATATAATTATAAATTGTAGTTTATTTATAATTTGTTTTTGTGCTTTTTGGGAGTGCATAGAGACAGTGTGGAAACAGGTATTTCGGCCCAACTTGCCCACACCGCCAACATGTCCCAGCTACACTTGTCCCACCTGCCCGTGTTTGCTCCATATCTCCCCAAACCTTTCCTATCCATGTACTGTATCTGTCTAACTGTTTCTTAAACGTTGGGATAGTCAAGAGTCAAGAGTGTTTCATTGTCATATGTCCAGGATGGGACAATGAAATTCTAACTTGCTGCAGCACAACAGAATACGTGAATATGTAAACATAGTACATAATGGGGGAAGATAAAAAAAAGAAAAAGTTAAATAAATAACAAATATAGTGCAATAATAATAGTCTTTTGCAGTTCAGAGCTCAGAGCTTATTCGTTGTTGTGTTTAATAGCCTGATGCCTGACGGGAAGAAGCTGTTCCTGAACTTGGAATTTACAGTTTTCAGGCTCCTGTACCTTCTTCCTGATGGCAATGGTGCAATGAGTGTGTGGCCAGGATGGTGTGGGTCATTGATGATTGTAGCTGCCTTTATTAGGCAGCGACTACGATAGATCCCTTCCATGGTGGGAAGGTCAAAACTGGTGATGGACTGGGCAGTGGTCACAACCTTTTGTAGTCTTTTTCGCTCCTGGATGTTCAAGTTGCCAAACCAAGCCACGATACAACCAGTCAGCATGCTCTCTATCGTGCACCTGTAGTAGTTTAGGAGAATCCTCTTCGACATGCCGATTCTCCGTAATTTTCTCAGGAAGTAGAGTCGCCGATGCGCCTTCTTTATAATTGCATCGGTGTGCTGGGTCGAGGAAAGATCATCGGAAATATGCACGCCTCCTCTGGCAGCTTGTTGCATACACACATCCACCACCTTTGTGCTTGAGATGCCGCTGGAAGCAAGAGTTTTATTGCACCTGTACCTCACCGAGCTTGTGCAGGTGAAAATAAGCTCAGCTTGATTTGAAAAGGATGATCAGAATTGGCCCAGTACCCCTTAGCAAATGGCTACGTCTCTAATGTCAGCAAAATGACACTGGGACAAATGCACAAAGGTTATTGAAGGTTTCGCCAGCTCCGCCTCAATTATACAACCAACCTTCACAGTGCAACAACAGCAGAAATTGTTCATGGAATCTCCTGTATATGTAATTCTATCATGGTCAAAGCTTTTAAATGGAATTTTATCCCTATGTATGAAGCTTTGAAAGAATAGTGTTACGAGCTGTTTGATGGTGGGGAATGTTTACCAATGACAACTGTCCATTCTTTTCCATTAACATCATAAAGTTATACAGCCTGGAAACATGTCCTTCAGCCCAACTTGCCCACCCTGACCAACATGGCCCATCTACCTGCCTGTGTTTGGCTCATATCCCTCGAAACCTGTCCTGTCCATGTACCTGTCTAATTGTTTCTTAAATGTTGTGATAGTCCCTGCCTCAACTACCTCCTCTGGCAGCTCATTCTGGAAACCTACCACCCTTTGTGTTTATATTATGGGGTATTTTATTTCAACAGAAGCCGACAGGGTTTACATGCATCTAAAAAATGGCGACCCAGATAATTCAGCCATCTCGCACAAATAGCCCAATTTCCGAATATAAAGACTTCATTTCACGTGAAAATGACTTCATTAGAATTTAAATGAAGTAATCTTTTTAGGCAATCAGCACTACTCATTTATGGCCGACAAATATGACCTCATGGGCAATGTAAATTGACCAGGCATACAATCTTGAAGACCAGTACATAATGGCAACCACGGAAAAGCCAACCACTTACTGTGCTACTACTGCATCAATTGTAGGACATTCAGTCACACAACATTCAAAATTCCCTGTGTTGAAGGGAATTAACTGGAGAGGAGAGAACAAAATGTGAGCTGAGCAAAAAGGACTTTGCTTCCCCCACTACCCCCTAACACTTTTGTTTTTTTGATTGTTATTATTCAGACCACCAAGGAACAGTCTGTTCTCTGGCATCTGCAGGTCTCAAAAATGGATCAAAATCATTTGGTGACCTCTCTCACAGTTCTCACCCCTTGTAGAAAATCACTGGAGATGGCATCCCTGCGATTATGATTTCAGAATAGCAAGCATTGAGGAACTAACCCTCTACTCATTTCAGGGGACGTATCAAAGGCAAGCAGGCATCTGTTTAAAGTGAGCTGAAGAAGTCTTGAAGGGGATCTGAGGGGCAACTTTTTGTATTTACATAGAAAGTAGGGTGATATCTAGGAGGTGGTGGAATCAAATACAATGACGATCCTTAAGAGGTATTTAGATAGACACTTAAAATAGCCCAAGCTTAGAAAGATACCATCCTAATATAAGCAAATAGGATCAGTGCTGATGGGCAAAATGGTGAGCATGGACATGATGGGCCTATTTCTACAATGTATGACTCTTTAACTATCTTCCACAACACGAGTGATCTTAGCAAGAGGCGTACAACATCGGATAAGGGGTGAAAAAATGGCTGCAATCTGACAACATTAAATGATTGTTGAAATAACTCTGTTTAATAATAATACTTTTCCTAAACCAGAACATCAAGTGAACTCAGAATGATACCCAACACTGTGAGAGGATTGTGAAAACGGAACACTTCTTATTAATTCAACAGCAAATCTAGTATGCAAGACCTTTATCTTTAAAATAAACTTCAGAGTGGAAATGTCTAAGCACAAGATCAACCTTTGACACCATTTAGATCTTTGGAGGCAGCCACTAACAGCTCAATATTGAATTAACATCAGTAATGACTCAGTGCATTGTCAGTATTCAAAAGTACGTGTTCAGTTATAAAAATCAAATTATTATCATTCCTCAAATTTGCCATTAAACTGTCCAGCCTCACACTATTTCTTTTTGACATTAATTTTACAACTAATTTCATTTCCTTGACACGTCTATGTTTGTCTTGGTGGATAAACTCAGAACATTGGGCCATCAATGTATTTTTCATTGCCTGCTGCTGCCTTTGTTGGATTAAAAGCCAGCAATGCATTATTAAATACCTCTTTTTTATAGTCACCACCAAATGTCAGTTTAAATAGCTTTCAATTGCCAGCCACGAGTAGCACATGCATGATCCTTGTTTCAATCTGCACTTTAACACTGAACATTTGGCAGCACAATGCAGTTACTCTTTAAGCAACAGCTCAATTCCCTTTTAAACAGTGTGCAAACATGGCTCCCTAACCCTGGCAGTGAATTGCTGATACTAAATATTCATCGCATAGCAAGGATTTTCTCATCTAAATTGTGTTTCTTTTGCCAATCCCCTTTATGCTATGTTCCAAAACGTTTGACCCTTGACTCTTAATTATGACAATAGGAATGGTTGTCCTCTATTAACTCTGTCTACTCTAACTCTGTATAGATTGATACAAAATGCTTGTGGGTCAGGCAGTATCTCTGAAGAAAAGGAATAGGGATGCTTCAGGTCCGAACCCTTCTTCAGACTGAAAGATAGAAAAGGCCAGAAGAAAACAGATGTCCTCAGGAATGGTGGAGTTCACAAAGGCCCATTGTTGGCAAGGGAAAATGTGCTAATGAGAGAGATAAAAGGATGTGAACAGTGGAACTGGTAGGACAATTAGGGTAGGGGAAGGGGAACCAATGCAGGAGTTACTTGAAATTCGAGAAATCACCATTCATATCACCGGGTTGTAAGCTGCCCTAGCGCAATAAGAGGTGCTGTTTCTCCAATTTGTGTGTGACCTCACTCTGACAGTGGAGGATGCCCAGGACAGAAAAGTCAGGATGGAAATGGAAAATGGCCCAATTAATGGGAAGGGGCCTAATTAAAGTTTCACATCCGTAGAATCATTCCAGTAGGGGTGCAGGGATCTATTCTCTGCTTTCTCCAAGGTCTGTTCAACTACTCCAACACATAGAGCCGAGTTGAACACAATATTACACCAAGGTCTAAATCAGTGCTTTATAAAAGCTGATTGTGACTTGTTTGCTCTTGTGCTTAGCTGATGAAAAGGATTCCACACCTTTTTGGTGTATTAACTATACATTGCATGTAGTGCCCAGCCCAGTCAGACACCCAACAGGAAAAGATCAGGAAATTGGCCAAGAAGATTGTAAAATATATTCAAAAGCACCAATTTGTTCCTTTCTACCCCGAATTCTCAATAACATTTCCCATGATGATGGGAAAGCTTGATGTTTTTCAGTCTTTGTTGAGCTGACAATTGGAATGAGTATTAGGCCTTAAAATAACCCTACACAAGACAACCAAAGTGCAGTTGAGTTAAAGGCTGCCTTGGTGGTGAAGAAATAAATGTGCGGTGCAGGTGGCAGAGGTCGACTATGTGGATAATGGCTAACGGAATCAAGGGATTATGGGGAGAAAGCAGGAACGGGGTACTGATTTAGGATGATTAGCCATGATCATATTGAATGGCGGTACTGGCTCGAAGGGCCAAATGGCCTACTCCTGCACCTATTTTCTACATTTCAGAGATCAACTGCTCTGTGCCATGAGTAGATACAGGGTGAGCAGGGAAGCAGATTGTGGCATTGATACATATGGTGCAAGAAGGATGAAATTAATGATGGAACAACCTGGGATGAGACTTCAAGCAGACTGAATATTGAAGCCTGACTCAGGCAGGTATGTGTACAAGGCACTGACATCAGGGTGGAATGGTCTAATTGACATTTCCTTGGTGATTTGAGAGTGATATACTCCTAGTTTTCGTGCATGGTCAACAAAGGTCACATATTGCACACAAAAGCTCCAGTTAATATTATTAAGGGAGACAATGTGGTGTGTGCAACAATGGACATCAATGGATGCAAGACAGATCCTGGAAAATGGCAGAAGAGGTTAGGTGGAAGTTAATGGCCCCATTTCCCAATGGATATGATTTTGCCTGGAAATGTCCTTTTTCAATTTTGCGCATTGTGCATAAAAGCAAGCACTAAAGGATTCAACTTTTTGGTTTATATCTCTATTGTATAACTCAGAGTCTCGTATGCTTTCTCGTCAGTTTTCCTAATTTACAGTGATGTATGCAAATATATTCTCAGATCTGTCCCTTTTAGAATTAGGCATTCTACTCCCTATTCAATCTTCCTACCAAAATGTCAGGCTTCACACTTTCCATTTTGTCTACCGTTCCATCATCCTGGCCCTATCCTCCTGAGGTCTGTTCCCCAGATCTCCAAGTTTTGTTTCATCTCACATGCAAAATTTGGAGATTGCGCTTTGTAAAGAGCAAGTCCTTAACATATATCAGAGTTCACGTTTCATACCAGAAAATAGTAGATTGTCCATGACTGACCACATGCCTATACATATTCGTCCAGCCTTAAAAAACATTTCCTTCTTACCCTTCTTCTAATTTTTATTTCATTGCTTTGTCCTTCCATTTTCTTCACTCAAGAAAGGTGTGACTAGACTGGCTCATCCCCCCGCACCATCGTGTTACGTCTCCAATCTACCACCTTCCTTCATTTTTTCCTACCTCTTTATTTGCTCAAACTTGTCTCATTTTGTTCCAGTTCCAATGAAACGTTTGTGACCCGAAAGATAAATTATGCTTCCTATTCCTAAAGAGGCAGATGAAGTAAATCTGACCTAAAACATTAACTGTTTTCTCTTTCCACAGATGTTGCCTGGCATGCTAAGTCTTTCCAGTATTTTCTGTTTTTAAATCCAATTTGTAATGTTGATTGAGATGCATATTTTGGGACATTGGGAAATATTATATTCTTATATTATTCCAGTGCCATG
The DNA here is from genome assembly GCF_028641065.1 of Leucoraja erinaceus. Classification (NCBI taxonomy): domain Eukaryota; kingdom Metazoa; phylum Chordata; class Chondrichthyes; order Rajiformes; family Rajidae; genus Leucoraja; species Leucoraja erinaceus. The sequence goes on along the minus strand of NC_073392.1, from coordinate 16,812,351 downwards.
GAAACCTCAATATCCATGTCTGAGAGAATAGATCGAATTCGATCCGGATGGAGGAGATAGCTGCAATGGGCCTTGGCTAGCTGCAACTTGGACTGTGAAAATGGTGTCAAAACCTGGCGACTCTTGCATATGGACTCAGTGGGCTATTTCTATGCATTTGGTATGTAATCAGGGATTGCTTTTATGTATGGCAATAATCTTACATCTGTATGCAAAAAATATATGGCATTGTACCTTGGTACATGCGAAGGTAAAATAACTATTGAAAAGGACCATTGAACCGTTGGAAGATAGTACTTCCACTAATGCAAAGATCTCTTTGTGTAACACTGAAGTGTCAACCAGAATTATATGCCACCACTCAGCCCCGTAAACAACAATTCAAACTCAGTAAAAATAGACCTGGTTGCAAGTTATTAAATGATTCATGGAGACTGCTCATGTAAAATTCTAATTATCTCTAAAAAGACATTACATATTAATGATCAAATGGCTGGAATACAAACCAAATTTACGTGGCATTGTATTCTACCCAGTCACAGCTCCAAAACTGTCAGCAGTTTGGCTATATTTATGTTTGTCGTGTTTATGCAACACCATTGCACTGAAATCTCTTCAGGGAGAACTTGAGGTGTGCAATGTATCTGGATGATAATTTGAGAGGCTGACGTATGAAGCAAGGAAGTGGAATTAAATGGCTACTGATCAAGGAAACATCTCTACAGTGGTTGTAAGAAATATAAATAAATCGCACTGCACACTGATCTCTTCTAGCAATTCTACAAAAAAGATGTATTTTTTAAAAATTGGTTTGACCTAAAGCAAGCTCTTCATTGTAAAGGCATTCAAAATTGAAATCTCACCATTATTTCCCTGATTGTCTGGTTGATGTACTTATGGCTCTACATTTTATCAAACTCAAGTTTAAGTTGAATTTAGTTTATTGTCACATGCACCGAGGAACAGTAAAAAGCTTTTGTCGTGTGCCAACCAGTTTGCGGAAAGACATTACATGATTACAATCGAACCATCCACAGTGTACAGATATATGATAAAGGGAATAACAGGAATAACGTTTAGTGAAAATGAAAATTGTCGCTGTCGTAGTAGAGATTTAAAAGGGTGGAGCGGTTGTAATGCGTGTTTCCAGATCCACATCTGTGGCTGGCACAAAGTCACCTGGGTTGGGGGCCATCTAAACTAAAATAATAAATTAAATTACCTTCAGCTGACAGATGTATTTATTTGCAACTGTTCCAAAGTGAATGTTGCCTCATTTTATCATTGTTAATAACTGACTCACAAATAACTGGAAAAATCCACAGTAATCAAATCAGTCCAATTCTATAAGCACATTAGATGCAAGACCTCAAGGGACTACTGCCACTATGAATTTATGTTCTCTGAATCAAGGTTTATTACTGTCCCACACACTACAATTTAAAGCAATGCTCTAAAAACATGAAGTCATTTGGTTTTATCGATCACATAAAATACCAAAATTGCTTGGGTTATGTTCTTTTAAGAAAGAAAGAAAAACTTGAATCAAGCATAATGAGCGAATTGCATTTTATATTAAGCACTCCATGATAAACGTGCTTCACTGCAGCTTTGCAAATATATCATTCTCATGGAGCCCACTGAAGTCTAAATCTATAGTAAAAGAAAAAGGCCAGAAACAAATTATTTTCAAGAGAAAATAACAGCAATAAGGCAGGTCTAATTTTATGTTTGCTCCATCCTCTCCTGCATATGAATATCAATTTTCAAAAGTCTGACTTGACTCATATTGAGCATTGTGCATGTGACAGAGATACAATAGAATTTAATAAGTGGATTATCTAATTTCTAATTCCAATTATTTGGCTATAAAGAAATTGGCCATAAAAAAATGTATTCCATCCATTAAAAATCAAAGACTGGAAGGAGGATGTCTTCAACTTGGATTTACAATGCTTTATTTTCTAATAACAATGATTCTGAAGGCATCCATTTAAATGAGACATCCATTCCTGATCCCAGGAATGAGTGGGTTAACTTGTGATGAGACTTTGAGATGACACTGGGCCTGTACTCACTGAAGTTTAGAAGAATGAGGGGGGACCTCATTGAAATGTACCGAATAGTGAAAGGCTTGGATTGCATGGATGTGGAAAGGATGTTTCCACTAGCGGGACTGTCTAGGACTAGATGTCATAACCAAAGAGAAAGGACATTCCTTTAAGAAGGAGATGAGAAGGAATTTCTATAGTCAGAGGGTGGTGATTCTGTGCAAATCTTTGCCACAGAAGGCTGTGGAGGCCGAGTCAATGGATATTTTTAATGCAGAGTATAGACAGATTCTTGATTAGTATGGGTGTCAGGGTTTATGGGGAGAAGGCAGGAGAATGGGGTTAGGAGGGAGAGATAGATCAGCCATGAATGAATGGCGGAGTAGACTTGATCGGCCGAATGGCCTAATTCTGCTCCTATTACATATGACCTTAAATCATCACTTATTAGTACTAGTACTAGTACCTGTTTTTTTTTAAATTTTGTGCAACGGGTTTGAATTTCCTATAAACACAGGAGTAATCTATCGGATCCTGAGAGATTACAGAGAAGAGTTCAGAGAAGGTTGACCTACTTTTTGCAACTTGCCTGTGTGTCTTAACCATCGACCAAGAATAGCATTGAACGCAGCATTTATTGAAGGGCAATTATTGGGCCCGAGAATATCAATGGTCTTTGGTGCCACAGTGATACTGCTGCTAATAATCATGAGGCAATTCACCTGCATGTAATATGAAAACTGTAATCTGATATTGCACAATTGGGACTGTTATCTGGTTATTCGGTGTAGGTATGGAAAGGTTACTAATTTGAAATAGTCCGAAATAACAAATAACATATCGTGAAATCCAACGTCATCCCAGATGCACATGTCATTAATTTATTGGGTCAAAAAGAGGTTAAAGGGTCTTAATAATTCATCCTCAGAAATGAATACAAGAATGCAAAAAGATAAGGAAATAGGAGGAGGAGTAGGCCACCTAGCACCTCAAACCAGCCCTGCCATACAATCATGGATCATGGAGCTCTGTTGTGGCTCCAATTCCTCTTCTCCACCAGTTCCCATAGCCCTCAATTCCTAGATCTTTTAAATGTTTATCTATCTCCACCCTAAATACTTTCAATGATCTCACCAGAGATTCGCCACCTTCTGAGGCCTGAGGTCTCTGTGCCCCTTGTTTAGATGAACAGTCTATTAATTTGTACCTAAATCTTGAGTTGGTAACTTTTACACTGGTGAAAACCTCTCAACATTCCACCCAGTCAAGTTCCATTAGGATGTCATGCTTGAACAAGATCACCCCTCATTGTTATGGACTCCAACGAATACAGGTTAAAAAAAATGATCTTGATAGACTTGCATCTTAACAATTAGTCTCCATTTGTTCTGTCAATGCTATATTACATAACACTTCCATAAAATTTCTGTATTTTGGAATACATTTAAATATCAAAATCATTGACACTTCAGCTATATTTAGGGTACTTCCTATGTTCCCACATTTCTAAATGTTAATTGAGATCCAGACCACCAACTAAGTTTATTGAATAATTTGCCCTTAATACACGTGGTGATGGCATGGTCAGGAACAGCATACAAAGCTCTTCCTTGGTAACCCATTCCTACTTTGATCTTCTATTCATGGGCTGTGCCATTGACATAATGGATCTCCTTCACCTGTGGGTTCTAAGGTGTATCTGTGATCTCTGAGCATACGTGCAATGGCAGCTTAGTTGCACGATTTATTTATAGGACTCCTCTAATCCATTAAACTTAACTGAAATGTCTAACTTTTTAATGTTACTGCCAGTGGGGTCAATATAGTTAACGCCCTGGACTTGGAGTGGCACAGCTAGCAGGATGCTGCATCACACCTCCAATGTCCCAGGTTTAATCTTGACCTGAGTTGCTGTCTGTACAGAATGCACACTCTCCCTGTAGCTGCATGGGGTTCCCTGAGCATTCCAGTTTCCTCACATTCCAAAAAGTGAGGGTTGATAGATTTAAAATTAGCATATATAAATTAACTCTACTCTGTACGTGAGTAGTAGAATCACTGGGAATGGGAGGAACACATTACAGGGAAAGATAGTGGGGAAATGGGACTGTGCTGTATTCTGGCATAGATTTGATGGGCTAAATGGCCTCCTATATCTAATGGAAATTCATTGAGCATGTACAGAAGGATATGCTCATGACAAGAGTTTTCTCTCTTGATCCATACCTTCCAATTTTTCTCAAACCATAATTAAGGCTACAGCTCACAAAGGCAATTGGTCTCTCATTTAACCCTCCTTTGGTACGTGGATTAACAATTTATTACTCTGAAGTCAGATTAATTGACCACAAACCTTGCTGTTCAGAAGGGCCACATCCTTCATTTTGATTTTAAAAAGCCATGCTTATTTGCATCAGATTACAATGATGCTTGATAGTATATAACAGGTTTCTTCCTTTAATGCTTTATTGATGCTTGTCGAGCATCATGTGTTCAGTTCAGACAAAACAAAAGCGATTTAGAAATTGAGAAAAGCTTCAGAATTTATCTTGTTCTGTTATTTGATAACAGTCCAAGATGCACCAGAAGGAAATTAAAGCCTAATCTGTTGATGCTGGAGGCAGTTTTTGGGTCAATACATATAGTCTTCCTATACTATTCTTAACTAATATTTGTCAAGCCAAATAAAATCTATAACTCAAGAGTTATAAATGGATAAAGGAAGACTGAATTTAAGAGGAATTTACGAGGAGAACATACAAACCTGCTTCCATTAACAGAAGGGTCAGTAAATGGAAAGCATATGTTTAACACAATCAATAAAATAATCAGGACTGGTGTGAATAGTTTCCTTTGTCAAGCAAGTCACTGCGATCTGGGTCCAACTGTCTTAAAGTCACATGGAAGGGAAGCTAGTGCCAATCATAATAAGGAACTTGGACAAACATTTTTGTTGCTATCAGTGGAGAACAGAGGAGTGGAGTGATATGGTCCAAGAAAAGAGTCAGCACAGGAATAATTGGACAAATGGCCTCTTTCTGCTTTGTGTTACTCTGTGCGTAAAATAGAAACATAGATATAGAAACATAGAAAATTGTGCAAGAGGAGGCCATTCGGCCCTTCGAGCCAGCATCAGTAACCCGTGCCTGCTTCTCCCCATGCCCCTTGATTCCGCTCGCCCCGAGAGCTCTATCTAACTCCCTTTTAAATTCATCCAGTGAATTGGCCTCCACTGCCTTCTGGTGCAGAGAATTCCACAAATTCACAACTCTCTGGGTGAAAATGTTTTCTCTCATCTCCGTTTTAAATGGCCTCCCCTTAGACAATGGCCACTGGTTCTGGACTCCCCCACCATTGGGGACATTTTTCCTACATCTAGCTGGTCCAGTCCCTTTATAATTTTATTTGTTTCTATAAGATCCCTCATATCCTTCTAAATTCCAGTGAATGCAAGCCCAGTCTTTCCAATCTTTCCTCATACGACAGTCCCGCCATCCCGGGGATTAACCTTGTGAACCAACGCTGCACTGCCTCTATATCATGATGTCTTGCCTCAAATTAGGAGCAAAACTGCACACAATACTCCAGATGTGGTCTACCAGGGTCCTGTAAAACTGCAGAAGGACCTCTGTATTCCCATACTCAAAACCTCTTGTTATGAAGGCCAACATGCCATTAGCTTTCTTCACTGCCTGCTGTATGTTTACTCTCAGTGACTGGTGTACATCCAGGTCTCGTTGCACTTCCCTATTTCCTAATCTGACACCATTGAGATGATAAACTGCCTCCTTGTTCTTGCTGCCAAAGGGGATAACCTCACATTTATCAACGTTAAACTGCATCTGCCATGCACCCTCTTCGCAGTTCACACTGCCACCAGCTTTGTGTCATCTGCAAATTTGCTCGTGTTACTTATAATCCTATCATCTTATTCATTAATATATATTGTAAATAGTTGAGGCCCCAGCACCGAGCCTTGTGGCACTCCACTCGGCACTGCCTGCCATTCCGACAGGGTCCTATTTATTCCTACTCTTTGTTTCCTGTCTGCCAAGCAATTCTCTATCCATGTCAATACCCTACCCTCAGTACCATGTGCTCTAATTTTGCCCACTAATCTCCTGTGTGGAACCTTATCAAAGGCTTTCTGAAAGTCCAGAAACACGACATCCACTGGCTCTCCTTTATCCATTTTACTTGTCACATCCTCAAATTAGTCAGATTAGTTAAGCAGGAATTCGCCTTCATAAAGCCACTTAAATGGAGGGAGATCAACCTGTTCACAACATTCCAGGCATGGTCTTACCAATGAGTCTATATAAGTGAAGCAAAGCATACCCAAACATAGCTACAGCATAGTGCTTGTCTTAACTGAAGGAATGGGTTAAAAAATATAATTTCAACAAGATTTCCTTCATGCAACATAATACTTGAACTCTATGGCAAATATTTTATATTGAAAATATAGGTTTTGAAATTATGCAGTCATTTGTGTTAAATAGTTAAATAGCAAGCAAAGCAATTTCAAGGCAGCAAATGAACAATTGATTTATTAATTGCAATCTCAATTACAACACCAAGACTCTGTTGTGTGCGTGTGTGTTTATTAAATTTTAACAGTTATTAACAAAAGATCACTATCAAAGAATTTTTCCAGTCAATTGCTTTCTTGCTCCAAATAATCTTTGGTTCTATACCCAACGTCTTCCCTTTTCTTCAGTATTGAGCAGTCATAATTGTACTTTTACCAATTTATAATTGCTGAGGCAACAAACAGCTAACACATTGCTTATGAGAGCTTAGATAGACACAAAATGCTGGAGCAACTCAACGGGACAGGCAGCATCTCTGGAGAGAAGGAATGAGTGACGTTTCAAGTCAAGACCCTTCTTCAGAAGTCTGAAGAACTTCTTTAGTCTGAAGAAGGATCTCGATTCGAAACATCATCCATTCCTTCTCTCCAGAGATGCTGCCTGTCCCAGTTACTCCAGCACTTTGTGTCTAACTTTGGTTTAAATCAGCATCTGCAGTTCCTTCATACACTTGTGAAAGCTTGTTCATTAACATAACCCTGTACCCAGCTGTGAATGAACCACCTAGATTAGTAATTAATGCACACGCGCACATATATTGCTACTAAATGTGGAGACCTCATGGTTGGTTCATAATCGCTATTCCCATCAATTGTACCATGTGCTGTGCTACCAATCCATAGACTGAGTCCTTAATCATGAGCTAAAATCATGCTCTGTATACAATAACATAACAACATTATACACCAGATGTAGCCAAGGATGATTTTGTCAACGACCATGCATTAAGTTCGCTGGTTTCAAATGAACAACTTTCACATCGCTAATCTGCCTGAGTGTCGGTGTTTCTTCACAGAATCCCGTTGTTTGCCCAAGGGATCACTGAAGGCTCTAGGTTTCCGAACCCAAGAAAAGCGGTAAGGGCCGATAATACATATTCTACCCTGTAAAGATGCTTAGCTAACATTGATGGATTCTGTAGAAATTGCCATTGTGTAGATTGCAATGAAATTCTGCCTCATCCCCTTGCATTTCAAAGTTTTAAAATGTATATTCTGAAGGATTTAAATCTCTCATTCTAAACTCTGGAGAGTGTCGGCCCAGTCTGCTCACTCTCTCCTCATAAGGTAAGTCCTGTGAAATAGAGGTATGCTCAGTGTTGTTTCTATCCATTCACTACTGTGTCAAAACATTGAATCGCTTTCCTGTAAGGCAAACTCGACGAATCCCCCATGGATTTCCCAAGGGTGAGAAATATAAATATAAAATACTGCAAAGAGTGATGAGATTATTTATTTTTGAACTCACCAAAACTGAGATATTCTACATCAATGAGTAACTGAGGGATATTTCACTATAATGCTTCCACCTCACTGCATTATCCATGGTCCTTTGGTCATTGTAATTGGGCGTTACAAGCTTGCCATTGATTTATCTGCTCTCTAAATGCGTATAGTTTATTGTTCAAAGTAGCATGGCCTAATTCCTGGTAATGTAGAATTATTGATATTTGAGAGGAATGAGATGATCATTGGTCAATATTAAAAACACATTCACTGCCATTAATATCCTGATGGATTTTTCTGCTAACTTTCTTTTAATAACAATTGAATCACCTCTGTGAAGAATACGATGAGCAAAATGTTAGCTGGAACAATTCCAGCACAGCCAGAGAAGATGAATTAAACAATTATTGCAGTCACATAACCTTCATGCCGTTTCAAATATGTGTATGGTATTAAAGTTTTCTTCATTGTGATCACGCTCATCAATTCTATTCCCACCGTCAAGAGATATAATCATTTTGGAAAGTCTGATGCTAAGCCTCAATCCATTGGTCCAGATGTTGAGACCCTTTTCTCAAGACTGTGCTGGTATTGAGAACTGAAAGGAATATTATCGTGATCATCAACTAATGGGAACTCCGTCTAACAGAAAAGCAAGTCAAACACAAATGAATGGTGGAGTCCCTAAGTTTGCTAATTGTCTTTGATCTAAAGTTAATAGATGTGCTATGCCTCAGAATGAGTCAGGATTAATTTTTGGAGCATAAATTCTAACTGTTGGCTTTATAGAGATTTAATTTAAGCTTCCTGGGAGCATTCTATCTGGAAATAATTCACGTTGTATTTCTGGTTTAGCTTCCTAATAATTTCCACAATCCAGTTGTCAAGGAAAGGGTTCAATAGATTTGACAGTTGGCGAGGGGCTATAATTGCTCTGTTAAATGTAAAGCCAGCTCTGCCATGGAGACTAGCAGGTCATCTTTTACATCACACACTTCAAACAATTCAACCGCCAATACAACGACAAAGATAAATAAAATAGACTCAATGAGGCAGGCAACAACTATGGAGAAACGGAATAGGTGATGTTTTGGGTCGAGACCGTTCGTCAGACTGAAAGTCCATGCAAAGCTACTGACTTTCTCCAGTACTTTGTGTCTGTCTTTAGTATACATCAGCATCCGCTGTTCCTTTCTATACAAAGATAAATAAACATGTTTACTCTGCTCAAAATCCACATTCATTGTTCACGTAATAATGTATCCATTGAATGTGCATTTTGAGCAGGCAGGGAAAAGTTGCACTGGTATCACCACCATTCCTCTAACAAATGGTCATTTTAACTTTAGTTTAGTTTATTGTCATGTGTCCAGTGAAAAGCTGCTTTTGTTGCGTGTTATCCAGTCAATGGAAAGACTGTACATGATTGCAATCAAGCCACCCACAGTGCACAGAAACAGGATAAAGATGATAACATTAGTAAAAGATAAAGTCGAGATGGAGTGCTTGTACACAGTCCTGAACAGCCGAAGGCAGGCTGCAAGAGAGAGTAACTTCATCCACAGAGCAAGTGGAGGTCACATTCAAAATTAGAGGTATGCCACACCGGGATTTTTAAACATTCAAATGGGAAATATAAATTCAGAGAAGATTCACTCAACAAAAAAAAAATCACGGCGCTGAAACTAAACTGAAACAATTATGCCTGAAATTCATAGAGTTGTGCTCTGTAAGCACTGCTGGAAGACCAGCAGTCAACCTGTCCCGTCAGAATACACTCTCACATACATGTGATTTCCAGTCTCAGTCCCCTGCTTGCTCCTTGCTGCAAACAATCAGCTAATGGGTGGAAAAGGGAATGGTAAAACCGAGACAGGGCAATGGACGACATCTGTCGGTCACGGTGCCTTGAGTGCCGGAGACCCGGGTTCGATCCCGACTACAGGTGCTGTCTGTAGGAGTTTGTACTTTCTTCCCGTGACTGCGTGGGTTTTCTCCAAGATCTTCGGTTTCCTCCTACACTCCAAAGATGTCCAGGTATGTAGGCTAATTGACGGTGTATGTGTAAATTGTCCCAAGTGTGCATAGAATAGTGTTAATGTGTGGGGATCACTGGTTGGTGCAGACTCAGTGGGCCGAAGGGCCTGTTTCCGCGCTGTATCTTTAAACTAAACTAAATATCTTGGGCTGTGCATTTAGGGATAGCAGAAGACCTCTCTGCCCCTCAAACTTATTCTGCCAATCAGTGATTTGCATAGCATCTCCAGTAGTTATTATTCTTGGATCTATCTATCTCACTAGTATTACATAACAAGAACCTTTCAAAATCAGTATTATTTCTTTCAATTCACTTTCAGACATGCAGATTTTTTTTCTTGAATGAAACTGGTTGAATTTTTACTTGAGCAAAACACAAAGTGCCAGATAATACAGCGGATCAGGCAGTATCAGTGGAGGGAATGGTTAGGTGACATTTCAGGTCCGAATCTTTTTTGCATCCTTCCACAGTTGCTGCCTGACTTGCTGAGTTACTCAAGCTCTTTGTATTTTGCTCAAGATTCCAGCATCTGCAGTTCCTTGTGCCTTTGGATTTTATAATTGTGCACTGACAAATCAGACCTAACAAAAACCCTCCAAGGTTATTTTGTACTGCTGCAATAATTATAGCTGAGAACCATGTCTTTGACCCTAGGTAGGAGTAAGATATGGCTTATGTTATCTCCTGAGCCAGCCTGTTTCTCAGAGATGCCAGTTTGCCATCTGTAACGTGGAGACTTCAAGTTGTGCTTTGAAAACTCAATGGACCTGTGAAAAAACCTGACAGTTGAATTTTGCTGAAAACAGAGCATCTGGCACCTCCACTTTTTACATGACGAGTTGGCACCTCTGGTTTTTAGTTGCTACATTTCATTAGAAAATGTTTATGGCTCTTGAATGCACTTCATTGCTGGATGCATTAAGTGGGATGCATCACTTAGCTAACTGATGAACTATTTCTGGGTCCAAGGAAAATCCATCTTTTGAGTTTATAGGTTTAACAAGACTTTATTTCTGAAAATAATTTATTTAATGTTACAATGGTTGTAGCTTCAACGATTCTTCACTGTCACCTATACACAGAGAAATTATTTTGTACAAGCCACTACTGCACAGTCCCAAAGTGGGCTAGGCAGCATCTCTGGAGATCCATGTTCTTCAGGGATCCTGCCTGGATTTCCAGGTGCGCTCCGGTTTAATCCGGTTTCCTCCCACATTCTAAAGACGTGCAAGTTTGTTGGTTAATTGGCTTCTGTAAATTGTCCCTGTCATGTAGGATAGAACTAGTATATGGGGGAGAGTATTGGTCAGTTCAGACGCAGTGGGCCAAAGGGCCTATTTCCATGCTGTATCTATAAACTGAACCAAACAAACTGCTCACATTGGCCTGGGTAAATCTGGTCTTGGGAGGGTAGGAAACATTCCTTAGTCATCAACCAGTGCAGTGACCTTGTTGGAAGTACATCAGGAAACGGTCAAATTGGAGCTGAGCTGTGAAGCTCCCTTAGATTGAATAACTTGTCTGTAACCACCATCAAGTTCAACATGTACTAAGGCTAATTAGACAGGCACTGAAAGGTAATATTGTGAGAGGGACGAATAGTTTCCAGCAGGGATAAACTCACAACAATCTTTTGTGCCTTCCATTCTTAATTAACAGCAATCTGACTAAAATGTGTTAATTTGACTAAAATGTGTTAATTCTCTCCACTGATTCCAGCTCTGGCCTGCTTCCCTTTATCTTTCCCTGCACCACCCACAACTACCATCTTTCATTGGATATGTTTAACCACCATACTCAAGCACTTAGTTGCTTTAGCTACCATTAAAGATTTAATAGCTGGTTCCCTGGTTGCAACAGCCTCCTTAAAGTCCCTCTATATCTACCCCGAGATTTGAGTAATTTTCCCTTTCCAACACCCGATTGTTATAAAATGGATACGATATAGTGGTCATGTCACAGATTAGTAATCCTGCCTCACAAATTTCAGAGTGGCATTCAAGATTTGTTAAAGGTCTGGAAATAAAAAAGCTCATCGACAAAGCAAAACAAACGATCATGAAGATCTCACAGTGCCCGAGAAATATAATATCTTTCCAGTTTATCCCATATGCAGCTAACCATTTTGTACCCACACCATTAACTCCATTCCCTCAGAGCCAGCTATCAGGGTCGTTCAGCGGTATCCATAATATGGTTCAGATAGCTGTCCCTCCACCACCTTCACAAGGCAAATACAGATGGTTAAAACACATTGTCTTTAACAGCAACCACTCCACGGTCTGAAGTCTTTGAAAAGGATTGGAAGGAACTGCAGATGCTGGTTTAAATCGAAGATAGACTCAAAATGCAGGAGTAACTCAGCAGGACATGGAGAGAAGGAATGGGTGATATTTCGGGTCAAGACCCTTCTTCAAAATGTATCTTTTCAAATCTTCTTCTGAAGGAGGGTCTCAACCTGAAACATAACCCATTCCTTCTCTCCAGAGATGCTGTATGTCCCGCTGAGTTACTCCAGCATTTTTTGTCTGCCTTTGAAATTAAGATTTTTAAGCACTTCAATTAAATAATTCAACTTCCTGAGACTTTATCTTTCACTTTCAACAACAAAGGAGACTCTTCAACCCATCAGGGTCCATGCCAGCTTCCTGGGTAGAATAATCATCCCTTGCCCCCATTCCTTACTCTCCTGTTCTCTTTTACATATGGTCATCAACGCTTTTCATTCTTTTTGCCATTAATCAACATATGTCAGGCTGTTATTCATTGACTAGTAATTTATAACGGATGTTAACTGCAGTTCGTCGTCAAGAAGTGGAAGGAAATCAGAACATGCGGAAGAGACCCTAATGATAATGGAGAAAAGCGTGTCCCAAAAGCAACACCCAAGCCCATGATTCAACATAGAGCTGTAAGTCAACAGCATGCATTTGGCAATTAATTCCACAGATTCACCACCCTCTGCCATGATTTATCCTCATCATTTGTTGGGGGCAGTGGGTTCTTTCAAGCCCTAAAACTGAAGATGGTGCAGCTGAATACTCCAAATGCATCTTCACCAAAGTTCTAGAACCAGGTCTTTGGTGCTGCAAGCGCTGTAATGGGCCTGTCCCACTTACGCAACTTTTTCGGCGACTGCCGATACCCGTCATAGGTTGTTGCAAGTCGGCAAACATTTTCAACAAGTTAAAAATCCAGCGGTGACCAGAAAGACGCTACGACTCTTTGGGCGACTGAGAAGACTACTCACGACCATACAGGCGACACCCTCGCGACTTGTCACGGGGTCAAGTCAAGTCAAGAGAGTTTATTGTCATGTGTCCCAGATAGGACAATGAAATTCTTGCTTGCTGCAGCACAACAGAATATAGTAGGCATAAATACAGATCAGATCAGTGTGTCCATATACCATAGAATATATGTATACACACATAAATAAACAGATAAAGTGCAATAGGCTGTTATAGTTCAGAGTTTGTTTGAAGTGATGTTTAACAGTTTGATGGCTGTGGGGAAGAAGCTGTTCTTGAACCTGGATGTTGCAGATTTCAGGCTCCTGTACTTTCTACCTGATGGCAGCGGAGAGATGAGTGTGTGGCCATAATGGTGTGGGTCCTTGATGATGCTGCCAGCCTTTTTGAGGGAGCAACTGCGATAGATCCCCTTGATGGTAGGGAGGTCAGAGCTGATGATGGACTGGGCAGTGTTTACAACTTTTTGCAGCCTTTTTTCCGCTCCTGAGTGCTCAGGTTGCTGAACCAAGCCACGATGCAACCGGTCAGCATGCTCTCTCCTGTGCACCTGTAGAAGTTCGAGAGAGTCCTCCTTGACATACCGACCCTCCGTAATCTTCTCAGGAAGTAGAGGCGCTGATGTGCTTTCTTTATGATTGCATCAGTGTTCTGGGACCAGGAGAGATCTTTGAAAATATGCACACCCAGGAATTTGAAGTTCTTGACCCTTTTCACCATCGACCCGTTGATATAAACGGGACTGTGGGTCCCCATCCTACCCCTTCCGAAGTCCACAATCAGTTCCTTGGTTTTGTTGGTGTTGAGAGCCAGGTCATTGTGCTGGCACCATTTGGTCAATCGGTCGATCTCACTTCTATACTCTGACTCGTCCCCATCAGTGATACGTCCCACAGCAGTGGTGTCATCAGCGAACTTGATGATGGAGTTTGCACTATGTCCGGCTATGCAGTCATGAATATAGAGTGAGTACAGCAGAGGACTGAGCACACAGCCTTGAGGTGCTCCCGTACTGATTGTTCACAAGGACGACACATTTTCACCAGTACGGACAGACTGTGGTCTGTGAATGAGGAAGTCGAGGATCCAATTGCAGAGGGATGCGCAGAGACCCAGACCTGAGAGCTTGGTAACCAGCTTGGAGGGGATGATGGTATTAAATGCCGAGCTGTAGTCAATGAATAACAGCCTGACATATGAGTTTTTGTTGTTCAAGTGGTCCAGAGCGGAGTGCAGAGCCAGTGAGATGGCCTGTATGAAATCTGTATGGTCGTGAGTAGTCGCCCAAAGAGTCGTACCTTGTTCTGGTCACCGCTGGAATTTCAAAATGTTGAAAATTTTCGGCGACCTGCGACGACCTATGACGGGTACCAGCAGTCGCCAAAAATGTTGCATAAGTGGGACAGGCCCATAAGACATCAACTCTACCTCTGCACCACCGTGTCGACCTACTTCAGAACTTCCAAATACAGTTAAGCCACTATTGATCCGATGATGGCTGTTGTCAAAACTGTTTTATTTAATTTTGACTTTACAAAGAAGTGGTCAAACTGTCCTCATGAATCACAGGATAGATTGTCAATGAGCAAGGTGAAAATATTTCAGAAACAAGACATCTGTTTGACAATGCTGCAAAGGGCTAACTGAATAGATAACATTGTGGGTAACATCAGCATTTTAATTCCAGGCAGTCTCTGTGAGCAGTCAGATTGTGCACAGAATGATCAACTTTTGAATGGATGACCTGAAGTTGAAAACTGTCCCACTGATGGAAAACAAATGCCTTTTTTTTTCTGCATAGCTTTTGTGGTTATCAAACAATTGTTCTTTGCATGAATCACACTGGTATTCAACATAATAATGAGCTGACAAGCGGTGAAGAATTTGTTTTGTGATACCATGAGTTCTTTCTTGTTAACACATTAATCATGTTAATCCACCAATCATTTTGATATCCTGGACTCTATTCTTTTTAGACTGTCCCTCAGAGTTGAGAACGGCTCCAGTTTGCTGGCTTCTAAAGAGGATGATAAAGCCATCAAGAAAATGCTAGATACTCGGCTGCTGGGGCTGGCAGTGGAGGGCATGTGGGTAGTGGTAGGCAAACATAGAAACATGGCAAATAGGTGCAGGAGTAGGCCATCCGGCCCTTCGAGCCTGCACTGCCATTCAATATGATCATGGCTGATCATCCAACTCAGTATCCAGTACCTGAAAGTGGGCACTTTGGAAGGCAGTGCAGCCCTTTCACTGTTTCTGGAGAGCAAAGAGGCCACAGATGCTGGAAACCTGAGCAAAAAACAAAGAGGGACTCAGCCGGTCAGGCAGTATCTGTGGAAGGGTGATGGAAATTAGACCTTTCAAATTTCTAAACAAAATGTTCTACCTCTGATGTGGTCCATTGGGAAATAAATGGTATTGAAGGCCATTCAGCCCTTGCACCTGGCCTGCTACATATCTTGGTTGATCATAGTAAGAGGTTTAGTGGGGGGGGAAGAGGGGAGCAAAGAAGAAATACTTTTTGCACCCAATGGAACTGGACAGGAATTCATTATCTGAAACTGTAATGGGAGGCAGAAACCCACATTACGTTTAAAAAGAACCTGGAGATACTGAGACCAACTGGCCTACATATTTAGTCCTGGTTGGGGGATTTAGACAGTCTAAGAATCTCTCCTGCCTTACGGAGTCTTCAAATTACTTTCATGGGAACACAACTTGAAACACATTATGAGACGCATAGATAGGGTGGACAGTCTGAATCTTTTCCCCCAGGGTGGAAATGCCAAACACAGGACAGCATTTCTTTAAGGTGAGAGGGGCAAAGTTTAAAGAAACATGTGGGACAATATATATATTTTAAACACAGAGTGGCGTATGCCTCACTCTGCCAGGAGTGGTAATGGAAGTATATGTAACAGTGGTGATTAAGATACTTTAGGATAGGCACATGAATCTGCAGGAAATGGAGAGATATGGGTTACTTGCAGGCAGAGGTGATTCATTATATTTGGCATAATGTTCATCACAGACATGGTGGTTCCTGTGTTGTGCGGTTCTTTGTTCTATGTTCTAGGAATGGCTCATGCTGTTGAAGCTGCAACTTCCTGTTCATGGAGCTAATCAGTGTCACAAGTCTCGGGAAGAGTACCCTGGGCTCCGCTATTTTTAGCTGCAATGCTCCCTGTTCTCCAATGCTGCCAGGCACTCTCAGGTATTGAACCTAGCAGCCTTGAAGTGCGCACCCACCTTGCCCAATGCCTACAACCACCAGAAAGAGCCAGATGTGGAAGAAAATTAATTACTGCTGTCAAAATAAAGCCAACTGAACCACCGAAGATTCCACTAAATCTGGAGCTGCCAATGTATATCTCCTGTATTTGCTTCCCCAGTGAACCACAACCTCCTCAGCACTGCTCTTTGATTAATTGCCAGGTTGATTACTAACCACCTCTTCTCATGTGCAACGCCTTCTCTCTGCTGATCTTCCTTCCATGTGCTGTCTCACGTAGACACTGCAGTCATTGCGGTTGGTGTCAAAAATAATGTTAAGGCTCATGTGGTTTGTCTACAGTATTACAGTACATATCCCGGACCCAACTGCAACAGCGACTACCTGAATTTAAAGTAAGTGAGAAAGAAGATCTTGCTGCCTCAGTCAGACTCATGACTGGCAAATTCTTGATGCTCTCTCTCAACTTGGTATAGTTCACACACAGATATAGACACTGAGCAAGCGCCAGAAGTAAAAATGGATACAACGAATTTAGGGCTTGCAAGTTCAAATTCTTTGGCTTCTTTTTTAATTTATCATTTGAATTAGGGTTTGGTAGTTGCGATGGATTGCAAGGGGGGGGAGAGAGAGATAGGCCAGTCAGGTCGAAATCCTAACAAATGATCTTTTTCTTTCCAGTAAAGAACAGGGCAGCACAGTAGAGCATTGGTAGAGCTGCTGCCTGACAGGGCCAGAGACCAGGGTGTGATCTGCCTATGGTTGCTGTCTGTGTGGACTTTGTCCATTTGATCGCGTGGGCTTTCACTGGGTGCTCCAGTTTCCTCCCACATCCCAAAGACAGGCAGGTTTGTAGGTTAATTGATTTCTGTAAATTGCCCCGTATGTAGGATATTAAACTGGGTTAACATATAACTGGTGTGTGGGTGATCGATGGTCGGCGTGGATTGAAGGGCCTGTTTCCACGGTGTGTCTTGAAACTAAACTAAAGGCACACGGCGAAGAAAGCCACATTGAAGCAGCTTGACACATCGATTCAGGTTTAAATTAGGTTGGGATGGTGGACTGTAATGGGGGTGAGGGAAGGAATAAAGGGAGGGGATATGGTTAATATCAGCCACCGATAAGGACAGAAAATTCAATGAATACAGATTAATGTGAAACCATTACAGAATCACTGCAGTATCCAGGTTCGGCAGAAACTGCTGTTCAAGTATTCCTGCAGCATTTCTGGGTGGTTTATGTATCTGCATTATACTGCATACCCGTACCCTACTGTGGTATAATTGTATTCAAGGTGTCTGTGCATTGCTTAGAAAGTGGCAGGAAGGACAAAACTGAATAACTCCCAACAAATCAATGCTTCCTTCAATTCCATTCCATTCACCGTCGAATAGTTCATTGCCAGCGCAATGAACCACAGTGATGTGTAACTTGAGAAGCAGAGTGTGGAAAGGGTGATGAATGGTGATATAGACAGCGACACTGGGCACATTCAATCACTCTGACAACAGGTCATATCAGAATCCCACACTGGCCACACCGCAGGAGAGCTTAAAGAATATTTGCCCTGGAACTCATGATAGGAGCAGAATGTGTAGGTATGATTAATGAGTGGACACAAGCTGTTCAGAGCATGCAAAACATATCAGCACGCTTGCATAAAACCAATGGAGCAAATAAAACATGATTAAGATATTGATTCAGGTTTCAAAGCATGCAGTTCACCATTTAGTTATGATTTTCACTGAGGTTTCTTACAAACATGCTTAGTTTAATCCGCTTCATTGTGCCATAGTAATTATAAAACACTTTCTAACAAGGTGTTCAACCAAGGGATAATGAGAGAGCCATTCATGCCTGGTCCATTATTCATTCAGCTCAGAGATAATCTGTACCTCTATTTCATTTAGTTCAACATCCCTTGAAACACATCTAACAAACATTACATTCTTATTCTTGAAATCGCCAGAAGTTGCAGCAGCTACAATCTTTCTTCGAAGAGAACTTGTTTTTCACCATCGATTGTGTGCACGTGTTTTCTGACCTAATTCCATGAAGTGCTTAGGTATGACGGAGGTGTAATGAAGTTTATTTTTGATTCTGCCTAGGCAGTAAATAGTTTCTATTGCATGCTGAACATGTCCATTTCCAATCATTCTCCCTACAATCTTCATCTGCATCAGGTCATCAGCACTCTTGTTTTCTGTGCACACAACAATGTTCTCTCCCACTGCCAGGCTTTCTCTTTACACTCCACAGCTACATTTTCTTTCTCATTCTTGCTCAGTGGCACAGCGGTAGAGTTCCTGCACTTCCAGAGCCAGAGATCCGGGTTCAATCCTATCTATGGGGGTGCTGTCTGTACGGAGTTTGCATTTTCTTCCAGTGACCTGCGAGGGTTTTCTCCGGGATCTCCGGTTTCCTCCCACACTCCAAAGATGTACAGGTTTGTAGGCTAATTGGCTTGGTACAATTGCAAATTATCTCTAATGTGTGTCGGATAGTATTAGTGCGCTCGTTGGTACAGACCCAGTGGGCCGAAGGGCCTGTTTCCATGCGTATCCCTGAACTAACCCGTCTCTTTTTGAATCCTCGCTGTCCTGTTTTAGCCATAGTACCTTCTGTACTTTAGTATTGCAAAATAGAGTTAACTATCACTGTATTTTCAGAGTACTGCCTACAGCACACAGTGGGAAATGAACCGTCTGCGCTGCATCATATATTCTGGTAAACTGTCGGTAAAGGTATAATTGTGCCCTTCAGCGTGACAATGCAGATTCAGTCAAGAACACCACAGCTGCATCCTGTCATCTGACAGGAGAATAATTTGAATAATTACAAAATGTTACAAGAAATAAACACAAATGTTTCATTAAAAATGAAACAATCACCCCTATAATAGAATTTTTAAAACAAATTCTGATTTTTAAAAATGTGTTCAGCATTCAGCAGACTTTTGTTATAGTTTATTATATTAGCCTTGTGGTAACCACTGTGCTAGCTTCAAGTAATGCTCTACCTTTCTGTTCTGTTACGTCCCATGGATTTATTACTTGCTTTGCATCATGATATTCTGCCTCTAAACATAGCCTCTTATGTAATCATAAACATTTCACAATGACCTCTCAAACCATCTTTTGATCCATAAGCAGATTCCCTTCTTAGTTTAGTTTAGTTTCGAGATACAGGAAACAGACCCTTTGGCCAACCAACGATCCCTGTAAACTAGCACCATTGTACACACTAGGGACAGTTTAGAACTTTACATCTTTAAAGTGTGGGAGAAAACCAGGGCACCGGGAGAAAGCCATGCGGTCATGGGGAGAATGTGCAAACTCTGTACAGACAGGATCGATAGGATAGTCAGGTCGCTGCCTCAAAAAGGCTGGCAGCATCATCAAGGACCCACATCATCCTGGCCACACACTCATCTCCCCGCTACCTTCAGGTAGAAGGTACAGGAGCCTGAAGACTGCAACGTCCAGGTTGAGAAACAGCTTCTTCCCCACAGCCATCAGGCCATTGAACTCAACTCAAACAAAACTCTGAACATTAATAGCCCATTATCAGTTTATTTGCACTTTATATGTTTTATTTATTCATGTGTGTATATATTTATACAATGGTATATGGACACACTGATCTGTTCTGTATTCATGCCTTCTATATTCTGTTGTGCTGAAGCAAAGTAAGAATTTCATTGTCCTATCTGGGACACATGACATTAAACTCTCTTGAATCTTGAACGAGTGTCTCTGGCACTGTAAGGCGGAAAATCTACCACTATTCTTGTTTAGGAATGCACCTTAAACCTTCAAGGTGGCACAGCCTTTCAGCATGAGAGACCAGGTTCAATCCTGACCTATCTGTTTGTGCGTTTCCCTGTGATCGCCTGGGTTTTCTCTGCGTATTCCGGTTTCCTCCCACATTCCAAAGGCGTGCAGGTGTGTAGGTTGATTGGCTTTTGTAAATTGCCCCTTGTGTGTAGGATGTGAAAGTGGGATAACATGGAACTAGTGTGTGGGATTTCAATGGTTTCCATGCTGTATCTCTAAACTAAACACAACTAGTTGAATATGCTGCCACAAAATTGTCTATATTATTTGATTATTATTAAATACCGTAGCTTGGCGGGTTAAAAATATGATAATATTCCCTCGTCAGTACAAAAAGTTTGGTGAATGGACTGATCAAAGCATTTGAAAAATTAAATGATACAAAGGAGATGTTTGATTTTACATGAGTTGTGCATGCCCCTCCGCCAGCGTTGATTAACTTTCCCCAATTGGCCTCAAGAAAATTAAAGTGAGCCAAACCTTTGAGCAGGTGCAGTCTGTGTGCTCAGAGTACACCCACAGTAAAAGAGGGGGACATGGTCTCTGGTGAAAGAGTCAGGAAGGTTGTCAGAGGACTGGGTTTTGCTGCAACAACAATAAATCTGTCTGCTCATTTTACTACTAGGTGCTACTGTTAAAAAAAGGCACCAACCACTGACGTCCAAACAAGCAATTAGACTTGGGAATGCAGAATATGCTGTCAAAGATGTTCCACTGATCCAGAGAACTCTGCTGAAAGCCCTCAGTGATGAGAGGATTGGTGAAAATCAGTTGTTTGCTATTTCTGCGTGATAGAGAGAAGCACAAACTCAGGATGTTGAACTTGTGGGTTTTTTCATTCAAATTAGACACAAAAAGCTGGTGTAAGTAAGCGGGACAGGCAGCATCTCTGGAGAGATGGAATGGGTGAACGTACAAACTCCGGACTGAAAGCACCCATAGTCAGGATCGAACTCTGGTCTCCAGTACTGCAAGGCAGCAACTCGGAATTCCACCACTGTGCCGCACTGTTGAATAGGGTGATACACGATAACTACTAAACCGGGCTCTGTCAATAGAAAAAATAACTTAAAGCTTGGAGACTCATTCCCAAAGAAAAAAAAAGAAAATGTTATAAATGAAATAAAAATCATCTATTTTTATCCGCTTTCTATTTGTCTTTCATTTCACACTAATTGGCTTTAGTTCCCAATTTTGTTTCCCAATTCCCAATTTTGTTTCTCTACCTGATGACAAACTCTGAATTTCCAAGGGTTTACACTTCAATCTTACTTCTAAGGAGCCTCTCTGTTGCTATCCTGCTCCTCGCAGTGGAGTTCACCACCCTGAAACATTTAACAGGAGGATAGCTCTCTCATCTGATAAAGGCACAAGACCAATGGCACTTGCATGAGGGTGGGGGGAGAACAATGGACAACCCAGCATGGGGGGGCCACTGTTAGGGAGGGGTGAGGGGAAAGGGGGAAAGAACAAAGTGGGTACTGGCTCAGAGTGGAGAAATATGTAACTTTGTAAGCACCCTTTATGGGTGGCTATTTGCATACCTTGCTAAGCGAAAGATTTAACTGACAATAAATTATTCTATTCTACTTTGAGAACCTACATTTCTGCATGCTGTTGTGGGTATGTTCTTCTTGCTGTTCTCTTTTTAAACAATGAATTTAAAAAATATTTATGTTATTTTTAACAAAGGAACCTCACCTCAGCTTTAATTTATTTGTCTACCCTGACTGCTGTTTCATGCTTCAAACTATTTCAGTCTTTGAAAATACATTTAAACATATCTGCACTTATTCTCTCCATGTTAAATTTAGATTATTTAGAATAGAATGGAGAATAGCTGGACATGTTCCTTGAAGTTCAAAACTTGCAGTCAGTTTACAATGCTATCAAGATAACATCATTTACCTAACAACATCTAACCCCTTCTATTTTTCCTGGAGGAAGTGATTCAAAAGATGCCCAGTACCAGATCATTCCCTTGTAAAGTTAACAGTAAATGGCAACAGGACTGACAACTACAGAAGGTTTTACAGCTAAATTTATATTCATCTTCAATTGAATTGCATGTAGATGAGAAACTTTATGAGAAATCTTGAGGCAGTAGGCACAAGATCCACAATCAAATTTCTCCTTTCTACCCCAGATATTTTAGGTCAGTTGCTGTATGTTTGTTATTATCTCAGCTGGGATCAGTTAATGTCAAAAGTTGGAGATTGGAACTCATAGAATCCAGCAGCACAGATGATAGGTATACAATCCATTGTGCCTCTGCCAATTCCGAAAAGGCAATCAACTTCGTTCCACTTCTGTGCTCTTCCTCCATAGGCTTGGAATTATTTTACCCTTCAACTATTTGTCCAATATCTTTCTTCAAAGTCAGTATTCAATCTACTTCCACCAGCCTTTCAGATAGCGCGTTTCAGATTATAATAACTTGCTGGGAAAAGAATTGCTCATCTCACCTCTACGTTTTATCCAATCACTCCAGTTGTGACCCTGATATTGACTCACCTGTCAATAAAAAGTCTCCAAGAGTCTATCAAACCCTTTACATTTTAGATTACCTCTCTCAAAATCTCCCATTAACCTCATGCAATACTGAGGAGAACAAGCAGTCTGAGGAAGGGTCTCGACCTGTAACGTCCCCAAATTCCTTCTCTCCAGAGATGCTGCCTGTCCTGCTGAGTTACTCCAGCTTTTTGTGTTTATCTTTGGTTTAAACCAACATCTGCAGTTTCTTCCTACACAATCCTAGTTTCACTTCTGTCTTCTTGGGACTCGAGTCTCTCTTCTGTGTTACTGTGGTTGCTATATCCTGAGGCCTCAATTCATAAGATGTGGATTCCCAGATATGTGTACAACATTCCAGATTCAAGATTTAAATTTTATTTTACAAAAAGGATTAGTGTGAGGTTCTAGCTTTTATGCTCTTTAGGGGCTAAATTGATTAGCAATGGGAAACTGGAACTAGACTCTAGAACAGTGACTAAGCCACACCTCTTCTATCCAACATAGGCTCTGCATAAAATTTATGTTGACAGATGTCGAACCACTAATAGCTACATGTCCAGCTGCCTTTGCAAAAGGCTACTTGGTCCAATTGTGGTATTGGCAAACACCAGTTTAAGCTGATGGGGTGGCACGGTGGCACAGTGTTGGAGTTGCTGCTTTACAGCACCAGATGCCCACATTCGATCCTGACTACGGGTGTTGCCTGTACACAATTGTACACTCTCCCTGTGGCCATGTGGGTTTTCTTCTAGTTGCAAGAGTACATGCTGAGGGATGAACTTCATCACAGAGGTTCTGTTTGGAAGGGCTAGTCATGAGGGTTGCAGTCCTGTCTAACAACTTATCAAAAGCTTTGTAAGTATTGCTGATAGAGGAAACCCAAATGGCATTGGTGATAGAACAAATTAGTTTGATGATACAATGAATGTAAAGAAAGATGTGTGCCTATTGTATTGTACTTTCAAATATATATATATATATGAAAAAAAGTTTTGAAATTACAAAAGCATTTGTAACCTGTAGGGTGGTGTGTGGGAGAAATATATTCTGTCTAGAATGGGCAGACAAGATGACCTTCAGAAATGTACTGAACAAGCAGAGAAGAGAACTGCAGAGACTAATATTAGGAGTGCAACTTTGCACGTTTGACAGTCAAGCAAGTATAGTCAAGGTTATTTAAAGCTGTAAATGCTGCAGGTTACCAAGCCTAAGCCATGCCATATTTTAAGCTCTATAGTCACTATTATTCAAAAAATATTGGATAGTATTAATAAAGGCTGATGAAAAAATTAACTCCTGCATTGATCGGTTATTTTCAATGTTCAGAAATGCTATATTAATCCAAATACAGAGTAAATCTAAATTACAGTCTAAATCCTACAGTCAATTGGGCACGATAGATAGATAGATAGATAGATAGATAGATAGATAGATAGATAGATAGATAGATAGATAGATAGATAGATAGATAGATAGATATTGGTGAAGATCTTTCATTATCATTTTTTTTCCTTTCATTTATGGTGCTGAAATATGTTTCATCTTTTTCTACTTGTTCTAGTTGGGGTAGGAGATGGCAACCTTCACGTGGTCCGCCTTGTTTCGACGAATGCAATCAACCTGGTGTGCACAATCAAATAAGATCAAATACAACAAGTTGTCCTACAACTTTAGGGTGTGCACTCCATACGCAAGATGAAGAAGATATTCTCATTTATTTATAGGAAGGACAGACAAACAATTTCAGTGGCTACGATTTAAATTTCCTCACAAAAGACCCTTTCATTCCAACAGATTAGGGTGGGAGCAGCACCCAAATCAATGGACATCCTTGTGGATTTCTCTGTTTACTTGCAAGAGTCAAAGCTGGGAAAGCTGCCTTGTTAAATATCAGATTTCAGATAGAAATGGCACAGCCGCAAGTATTTCCTGATTACAATAGTCTTCCATTTCCTCTGACAACCCCTTTTATTTTCTGAAACCACACTGGCAATTATACACCGACCTCCAGGGCAATTTTCTTGTCGCTTGTGCCGGCCAGAAATTCAAATGCACATCATAAATCACATCAATTGTCATGAACACTCTCCCACACAAGCTTCTGTGAGTTATATATGCTAGGCTGGTATTCGTTAAAGCTAGTGTCAAATTCAGGCTACTTCCAGCTAGAAAGTTTGGAACTTCCCCAAATAGTTCAAAATAAATTATTGTTTTAATCCATGCACATGATACATTGGCTGCTTTGTGATTCCTGCGATATTTTGATGTCTGCATCTGTTTAGTCAAACTGCTGGTGAGGGCCAGCAAGATTGCTTGGGAGTACATGTGCTTTCCTTTCAGGAGGCAGCTTGTCACCTTGGTCCTTTCAGCAATTATTTAACTCCAGTTAGTGTTGCACACTTAAAGTCAAGTGAACCCTACAGTAAGTGTTGCATCAATATATCCTGACATTGACACCAAGGTAGTTTGCTTTTTAAACCTGTAGAGAATTGAATCCCATTATCACCACAAGCAGATGAATTTGGGCAACCATGCCTTGAAGCCAGCAGCTTTACTTGCTCTGAAGAAGGATCCCAACCCATGTTCACCTATCCATGGTCTCCAGAGATGCTGCCTGACCCGCTGAGTTACTCCAGAAATTGGTGTCTTTTAGTGTATTAATCATCAAGTCTATTATCCGTAAGTGGCGGCGCTGGTGAACGGCTGCGGCTCGCCTGCAGTCCGTTTGTTTTTACTTTTTTGTGTTGGTTTTTTTTTTCGTTTTGTCTAGTTAAGTTTTTGGTTTTTAGGTTGTGTTTATGTGGGGTGGGTTGAAACGGGGCTTGCTGTCTCTACCTTCGGGGGAATGCGACTTTCTTGTCGTATCCCCCTTCTCTGCCTCCGTCTGCGCTGAGGCCTAATGGCGGAGCTGGCGACCTTTTTGTGTATTAACCATCGTGTGTATATACCACGGGGGAAAATGGAGGAGGACTGGCCAAATTGTGTGCCTTCCACCACAGTGATGAATGCTGTGGTGGATGTTTATGTTAAATTTTTATTGTGTTTTTGTGTGTGCTCTTTATCATTGTATCGCTGCTGACATATCCATTTCACTTGCACTTTTTGTGCAATGTGACAAATAAACCGTATTGTATTGTATTGACCTCGAGACTCCGGAGGCAGAGCCTGTCAGGACTTGCCCTGGGCTCGCTCCCGTGAGGGCGGTCCGGCTCGGGGCTGGAACGGCGCTCCCGTGAGGGGCTGTGACGCTCCCGTGAGGGCGGCCTAGCGCGGGGCTGAGACTCTCCCGTGAGGGGCTGTGGTGCTCCCGTCGGAGCGGCCCAGCTCGAGGGAGTAACGGCACTCACGTGAGGGCGATCCGGCTCGGGGCTGGAACGGTGCTCCAGTGGCTGGGACGGCGTTCTGGCGGCGGTGACCTAAATCCAGCGTTCAGCCACGGGCCAGCGGCTGCGTCCGCTGGACTGGAGGGCGGCAGCTTCGACCACCCCAGGCCGCGGTGTTTGAGCCGGCCCATTTGCGGGTATGGTGAGCCGTGGGACTGTTTGTACCATCGCCTGGTGGGGAATCACCTCAGCGCAGAGGGAGAAGAGGAGGGAAGAGACTGCAGCCCTAAGATTTTTGCCTCCACCACAGTGAGGAGGTGCTTGGAGGACTCACTGTGGTGGATGTTAATTTGTGTTTATTATTGTTTATTATTGTATTATTGTATGTATGACTGCAGGCACGAAATTTTGTTCAGACCGTAAGGTCTGAATGACAATAAAGTTAATTCTATTCTATTCTATTCCTTGTTTCTACAATCATCCTTTTCAATTTGTTTATATGTTGATGCAGCATCTCTGGATAGAAGGAATGGGTGACATCTTGGGTCGAGACCCTTCTTCAGTCTGAAGAAGGGTCTCCACCCGAAATACCAGCTTCAGTTTCTTAACCTGCTGCTTCTCCATTTTATATACTAATATCCCCAGTGTGATTTGGATCTAAAGAATACCTCGAAGAGATGCTATCATTTTGCATTTGTATCAGTCTGTATTGTATTGGGAAAAACATGCTGTGATAACCAGGAAATCTAACTGATAGGTAGTGCTATGCAAATGACCAAATGCTTAAACATGAACAAGTCCCAGGCTGTTTCCTGAGAATCAAACAAAATGGAAACAGGCCCATCAGCCCAGAAAGTTTGTGCCAACTACATGCATCCATTTACATTATCTATTTTCTTCACCCCACAATCCCATCCATTTCCTGCAAATTCTACCACTCAGTTCCACAGTGGCCAAATACCTCACCAGCATGTGGAGAGTGGGAGGAAACTGGAGCATTGGAATAAACCCACACAGTTACAGAAAGAAGGCACCAAACTCCACACAGGCAGCACTGGTGGTCAGGATCAAACCTGGGCTGTCAGAGCTATGAGGCAGCTGCTCTACCAGCTTCACCACTGCATCGTCCTGTTCTCCAAGTGTTAAGCTTTAAATTGCTTCCATCAAGCAGTTATCTTGCTAATGAAGCAACGTATATGGATCACGGCAAGGCACTAACATTGGATGTTGTGCTGTGGATAGATTCTACATAAGTATGTGCTATTGCAAAGGGTGTGTTGCTATTGGAAACAGCCTCAACGATTCCAATGCTTTGTGTGATACCTGCAACTGCCTGAGGGATGTAATGAAACACTTATGCAACCAGCAATATAAAAGGAAACTAGTGCATTCAGTGATTTATAGGGGGTGGGGGGGGAGGGGGGGGGTGGGGGTGGGAGGGGGGGGAACATGGGCCAAAATATTAATGCCACAGTACCCAAGCCCTACCTTACTGCCATGTTCCCTTCAAGTAAGATGTCCCCTTGGGAGAAACATATTGGTTTTACCAGCTGCACAATGTTCCATGGCTGTTAAGAGTCCAGCAGGGTGGGACTTACATTAAGATACAGTTGCTCTGTCCACTGCCCAATGAGGCGGTAGTCCCAGGTATTGTTAGCAATGAGCTGATACTGGAAGATATCATAACGGCCGGGAGGATCACCTTTATCATTGAACATCACGGGGTTTCCAGCACTACCTGAGAAGGAAAAAGAACCACCAATGTAACTGATTTAATGACGCAGGCAAACAGAGAGAGAAATTCTGCAAGTGTTGCAAATAAATTCCAATCATTCCGTCTGATTAATTAGCAAAGTCTTCAATGGACTGCTTTAAGGAATAATTGATTGTGCCAGGCTTAATAGAAAAATGTTACGGCACTGAGTATTAGAATGAACCCTTGGTGAGGTCTTTAGGAAGAATCAAGCCAAGGGATGAAGCCACCAAATATTATTTTTTATTCGCACAGCATTGCTCCATCTGCCTGTGTGAGATATTGTCCTTAGAGGCCAGACTCAGCTGGGAAATCGTGACGCATCCAAAACCAGCTATACTTCACATTATTCTCCTCTTTTAACAAAAAGGGATTGTTGTATCAGATAATGAAAATAACGTACCCACCTTTGTATACATAAAAGTATACATTTCATTCATGTATACGTGTATACCAGGAGAAGGTTGAGGGGAGGGGGGGGGTCTTATTGAAACATATAAAATTATAAAAGGACTG
Source organism: Leucoraja erinaceus (assembly GCF_028641065.1). Lineage (NCBI taxonomy): Eukaryota > Metazoa > Chordata > Chondrichthyes > Rajiformes > Rajidae > Leucoraja > Leucoraja erinaceus. The sequence continues at coordinate 16,784,016 of NC_073392.1, read as the reverse complement.
GACAAGCTAGATGCAGGAAAAATGTTATGTTGGGCGAGTCCAGAACCAGGGGCCACAGTCTTAGAATAATGGGGAGACCATTTAAGACGGAGGTGAGAAAAAACTTTTTCACCCAGAGTGTTGTGAATTTGTGGAATTCCCTGCCACAGAGGGCATTGGAGGCCAAATCATTGGATGGATTTAAGAGAGAGTTAGGTAGAGCTCTAGGGGCTAGAGGAATCAAGGGATATGGGGAGAAAGCAGGCACGGGTTATTGATTGGGGACGATCAGGCATGATCACAATGAATGGCGGTGCTGGATTGAAGGGCCGAATGGCCTCCTCCTGCACCTATTTTCTATTCTATGAGTCTTATTATTTAAGCATATAATTGTGTTATATTCCACTAACTCGTTACTAACAGTGTATTACAGGAACATCCTGAACTGACATCCACACTAGGCATCAATGAACCACATTAAAATAAATCAATGAGCTGGCTATTCTGCAACTCCATTAACACTCTTAAGAAGTGAAAAAGATAGCTCTTTAAACAATTTAAAAAGCTAGCCATCAATGCAAATGCAGCAGTCAATTTGCACATGACAGAATTACTTTTTAAAAATAACATTTTGCTTGCAGAATAGGCCATGGCCAAGACACCAGGAGAATGTTCAGGCATTTGTTTGGAATTTGTTTGGAATTTCCCTGCTTCTCCACCTCTCCCTCTAAGATACTTCGTAAAACCTACCTTTCGCTTGTCCTACTGTTTGCGGCTTTCTGTCAACCCTGGGATATTTTACCAGATAAAAGTGGTTAAATTGTTTTTGTTTACTTGCAATGATATAGAAGGCAGCCATGTGGTTCGTTGAGTCATCACCATCAGTCACATTCCCTCTCTCTTTATTTTCCTGTGCTCTGCAACTAATTCTATCCCATATGTGCCATCATGGCCTTAATTGTACCAGCTTCATATACAGCAACTAATTCATCTTCCAGCATTTTCTTTATTGTGAGTGGAACCGCTCACCCAAACTCTGCACAGATCATATCCAAGATCAAGATCAAACCTGGGTCCCTGGAGCTGTGGCAGCGGCACTAACTGCTGCACCACCATTGCGGCCATTGACAGATTCTTGACAAGTAACTTGGTCAAAGGTTGTGTGGAGAAGGCAGGAGAATGGGGTGGACAGGAAAAGACAGATCAACCATGATTGAATGGCAGAGTAGACTTGATGGGCTGAAAGGCCTAATTCTGCTTCTATGATTTATGAACTTCTGAAGAAGTCTGAATCAGACAACTGGACAACCATTTGTTATAAGTCACAGATCGTGTGCTGCAAGTAATGAGATCATTTTTCTTGATGCAAGTGTTCTGTGGTTGGTAAAAGTTAAAATCACATCTAATTCGAATTCACAGATGAAATGGGAGGCCATTCAGACCATTGAGACCTGACTTAATTCCCTTTAACTCAAACATGGCCATTGACAACTTGTGATCCTCCCACTAGTCACTGCCGCTGGGGGTGATTCACAGTAGCTCATTAATCTACAAAGCAACAAGTCATTGCGATGCTGGAGCAAACTGGAGCAAATTCACTCTCAGCTTCTGAATCTGGTGATCTTTCAAAAATGATAAGCCAAAGAACATGTGCAGTTATTTACCCCTCACTGCGTCAAAGTGCTTTATGGCCAATGGAATACCTTGGTTGCATTTGCTGGGAAAGTGACAATTTATGATCAGTGATGCCACATTAAAGCTACTAAATTAAAGACCAGATAATGTGCTTGAATTATTTTGAAAATTGTGGTTGTGATTTGACTGCATCTGTGTACTTGTATCAAAAGTGCTCAGATGTTGACATTGGCACTTGCAGTCTAATTTAGTTTAGTTTATTATTGTCACGTGCACTGAGGTATAGTGAAAAGCTTTTGTTTGTGTGATATCCAGGCTGAGAAAAGACTACGTATGGATTGAATCAAGCTGTCCACAGTGCACAGATGAAGGATGCACCAATCAGTACAAGATACATGGAATGGAATGGAATACTTTATTGTCACATAGACAAGGCACAGAGAAATACAACATTGGAGAGCGATAAAGTCTGATTAACGATGGATCAAAGGTTTCTAATTAGTTGGATGGGATGTCAGGACCGCACATTAGCTGATGAGAGGATCCTTAGTAGATATACAATAAACACACATCACAATTTGCTGTCCCTTAACCATATCTCCAAAAAGCCAAACTCTCATCAATGTCATTGGATAATATGATATTTGAGTGATATTACCCTATGTTTATAGCAGTATGAATTGTGGCAGACTCTGTCAAAACTATTTGTGTAATTTGTTCAAACTCTCTCTTAACAAGAACTGGAAAAAAGACGACAAACATATTGATCATTTCTGTCTCAAAAATATGTTAAAACAAGAAATGTCTCATTGCCTTTTTTTGGCTTGAGATTAAACACCGTCTTAAGAATCAAATAACTTACCAGGTTTGATAAGAAATTTCGTCTGATCCAAACATGAATGGGCCCCAAAGAAAATAAACCTTAATTTTTAATTTCTTTATGACATTATCTTCTTTTAATATGGTATTGCATACAAGAAATGGAGTGTAGGTGCAATAGGGAGACCTGTCAAACAACAGAGAAATTCAAGGAGATCTTTCAGTATGTGTGTGTGTCCTGAAGCACTAGTGAATAATTATTGCAGTACTGAGGGAACAACTTTCAGGGGACTTTCCTATCAGCTGTCAGACTGGGGAAAGAGTGTCCAAGAGAGGGAGGGATAGGATGACAGTTCGGAGCTGGTGCATGCTAAATTAAAAATGCTTTGCACATTGCGTATAAAGATGACACCAATTTAAATATGAGATATCCTGATGAAACAGCTTGTTTTCTAGCAATCCGGTTAAGAGTGCCTTGATTCTAGTTATTTTAGAATCCTTCTAAAACTGGTACCCAGCAAACAGAAATGACATGACAACAGAAATGACAGGAAAAACAACCATAGGTATGGAGTGGGCTCTTAAAGGAAACAAGATTAAGGAGAGAATTCTGGACCTTAGGTTCAAAGATTTCTGCACACTTTTTTTGTGTACACTATAGATTAGTTTCTGTTGTACTTTTTACATTAGTCAGTAACAGCACAATGCAAACTCCTAACAGTAACACATACGTACACAAAAATGCTGGAGCAACTCAGCGGGTGCAGCAGCATCTACGGAGCGAAGAAGATAGGCAACGTTTCCGACCAAAACCCTTCTTCAGACTGATAGGGGGTGGGGGGAGGCGGGGAGAAGAAAGGAAAAAGGAAAAAGGAAAAATCAGTCTGAGGAAGGATTTCGGCCCGAAACATTGCCTATCTCCTTCGCTCCATAGATGCTGCTGAACCCACTGAGTTTCTCCAGCATTTGTGTGTACCTTCGATTTTCCAGCATCTGCAGTTCCTTCTTAAACAGAAACACATACGTTATGTTTATGTTTTAGAGTAACATTGTAGATTGGTTAAGCAGTTTTCACTTGACAAAGTGACGTCACAGAAATAGACTGTTCTCTTCAGTGACTTGACTGGCTGTCCATTTCACGATGCGATACGATATAATTTTATTTATCCCAAGAGGGAAATGAGTTTGCCAACAATCATAAAACACAACAAGATACATGAAACATGAAATTAAAACGACGAGTGGAAAGTCCAGGATTGGGGATGTGCAGAGATTGGGGAGGGTGGGAAGCCAGTCTACTGCACGGCAGAAGGGGGACGAGTTGTACAGTTCAATAGCAGAGAAACGGGAACTCCTGTGGTGTTCTGTACTGCATATTGGTGGAACTAGCCTGTTGCTGAAGGTGCTCCTTAGGTTGACCAGTGTGTCATGGAGGGGGTGAGCTGTATTGTCCAAGGTGCTCAATTGATTAACTGTGTAGATTGACCATGGAATGATAAGCACTGTTCCCACTACAGCGGAGATCTATAGACCGCTCCCGCTGCCTAAAAATAAGGCTGAAAAGTGGAGAAGGAACTACGTAGGAAGAAATTGAGCCTGCTAGGGGAAATGCAAATAATTAGATCACTGTAAAGTGCTGAATTGCATAAATGATTGAATGGTGCAATATTTAACTGAACATATGATTAATGTCAAGGCTTGTTCAACTCTAAGGGGGACAGATATGATTAAATTAATGAACCTACAAAGCAATTACCTTCCCTCAATAAAGATTATTTAATATTCTATAGGTACATAGGAATAGAAATGAAACTACTCAAATTAATGATTAAAAAATTGCATTATTAAGTTTAATATCCATGCAGTAAAGCTGAAGAAAGCAGGTTCATGTTTCCAATATAAAATATAACCTGCAATATACAGGAGATGCTGGGAATATGGAATAATAACAGAAATTGCTGGAAAGTCTCAGCTGGTCAGACAGCAACTGTGCAGAGAGAAGAAAAGGTGCTTCATCTTTCAGCATGACGGCTTACTATGACAGCTGCTACCAGGTCCATTGGATGTTTTAAATTTCATTCCATGAACAATTCTCCTGATCAGTAGCTCTTCCCATCATTTCATCTCCTAAATCTCTACAATTATTTTATCGAACCCAAAAGTAAGAAACAATAATATAATTCCATTCAACCTTCACTTTACAGCCACAATCCCAGCAGTACAAGAACTATCAACTACCAATTTCCCTTTGGGGATAAATAAAGTTTTATCTTAGCATATCGTATCGTATGCAGTACTTGATAATCTTCTTCTGCACTTATTACCCGATCCTTTAAACTTGCTCCTAATCAAATATTTATCTCCAACTCCTTTGACAAATAGTCGATCAACATGACATTACCTGCAGTTGGCTCGTGTCTACATCATGTATTCCTTGCTCTAAAGAGAGAAAAGATTCCAATATAACGCAGCCTTTTGAGGCTGGTTAAATTTGAACGTCCAGTTCTGCATTGTCCAGGTTACGTTGCCACTTTGTCTGTTCTTTCCCCTGCATTCTTTATTAAAGGATGTTGGGTTACATCATTTTTCCAGTGCGCACGATCCAATGAAGAAAAATTACGTTCATTACTTTGATAAGAAATGTTTTAAGATAGGTCAGCATCTGCCCTGGGTTTGTGTGATTCTGCCGACAGTTGTAGCTGTCTAGAAATTACCTCAATGGTGCGAATGTGCCAAGTGCCATAGTTACCTGTCATGGTGCCAAATTTTGTCAAGAGAAACAGAATAATTCCTGATAAGGTCAAGAACATGAAGCGAGTGCTGCTGAGAAACATACCCACGAGGGGATGTACCTCGAAGGCTAACCTTTTACTTCCCCTCATTGAACCAAACCTGGCTCACAGCATGTCAAAGTTTAACCTGAACGCGTTATTTTTGTGCACGCCTCCCTCACTACATCTTCTTGTGGAGTGTCTCCTTTCCTATAGAAATTGGAAAGAGCGAAGATAATTCTTGTCTTCTGGTCAGGGGCATGGTTATACAGGATGAGTTCCTTTGATCCTGGTGCTTCTGGCACTTGCCTTCATGAATTAACTGGTGTGGGTCCCATCGAGTTCCAATGAAGTCATTCAAGCCCGAAAAGTAAATTGCTAAAAGTCCCTTCACGAAACCTTGTTGACTGTTTTAGTCTAGTTTAGAGAAACAGCATGGAAACAGGCCCTTCAGTCCACCGAGTCTGCACCGACCAACAACCCCAACAAAGTAACGCTACCCAGCAGACACTAGTGACAATCCTTGACATTTACACTAAGCCAATTAACCTACAAACCTGTACGTCTTTGGCGTGTGGGAGGAAACTAAAGATCTAGGAAAAAACCCACGCAGTCACGGGAAGAACATACAAACTCCATACAGACAAGCACCCGCAGTCAGAATTGAACACGGGTCTCTGGCGCTATATGGCAGTAGCTTTACTGCTACGCCACCACTTGATTTGACTTTTGTTCCTATACCTGAATTGGTCACAGTAGGACTGTCATAGCACTGAAGTCTACCTGACTATTGATCCTGTCATCACCTTTCATCACTGTACCTGCCAATGGAAGGATAGGCACAAGAGGGAAAAGACACTCCTCCCACACTATCTATCTTCTTTCTCATCATTAAATCTCTCCGAAACGAAGATGAGCCATTGGCCTCTTCATTTATAACTGATGCGATAAATTCTACATGGATTGCAAATAAAACATGCACATACCTCTCTGCATTTTGATAGAACATCATCGTCAAACAAATATATTTCTGCTCCCTGCTGCACTGTTTCTGCCTAGCCGGTTAACAGGTTACAGCTGTTATTTCATATCCCACAAAATTGCAGTGCTCCACTTGTTATATAAATTGCATTAGAAACATAATCTACATTTTCCTTGCCACATTGTTATCACCTTCAACAGAAATTGCCAGCTAAAATGCACTGGAGAAAGTCCAATTTCCTGAATTCACCAGGGGAGATATTGCTCCAACAAGAGACTCTTTTGTTCCTCAAATTACTTTATAATAAGACAAAAGCAATTTTGAATAAATTAGATGAAGATTTCCCTGCTTCATTGTTTACATGACAACAGTTGCATCTGAATCAGCAGAATGTAAACAAAATGCTTTGATCTACAAGTCAACCAGATGTCATTCCTCTAATCCAATATTATCTCATATTAATGTGCGTGGATGAAAGATGCATGAGTGTCAGTGTTTAGTTGGTAATGTGGTGATCAAAGTAATCAAAGAAGAATGTTTAGAGAGAGGAGAGGCAATGCATGGCAGGTAATTTGTAGACAAAGGTGAGGTGGGGGGGGGGGGGGGGGGGGAAGGTGATCATCAGATGGTTGGAATAAAGGCCAGAGATTAAAACCGAACGTGTGAGACATCAGTTTTGAAAGTTGTGAAACATGAAGCCAGGGGAAGATATGTGGATGGAGGTACAGGAGAGAAATAGGTGCAAGTCCATGTGGGGCACAGGGAGGGGAATGGGGAAACGAAAGTGAAGGGGGGCTTGTCGGGGTTATCTAATCCTTGGGGAGTGGGGGGGGGGGGGGGGGGGGGGCACTGAGAATGTTGTGCCAATAACTTGTTATGTTTATTCCTGTTCCTACTGCAATTTTCCAATAAAAGAACAAATTTGAATTACCAGACCCTGGGGTGTCATTACAACAAAGTCTTCATCATAAATCAGAGCATCTAATATTCAATTAATAATAATAAATAACATATGCATCAGTCATTTGGAAATTTACATCAGGACCGAGATCGGATTGGCATTCAGCTGGTGTAGAAACTGAATAAACTACTTTTCTTTGGAGTAAAGTTGGGAACCAACCTCAGAATAATATATATTTTGTTAATTACTATATATGGAAGTGTTGGTAAATACAGATTTAAGGACTGTTGAAGGTATCATATTGGGTTGTGATATAGTGCCATACATATGACCATTACTCTTTCTGTTTAATAAATAATTGATGGAGTCTTTTCAAGGTGACCTCATCATCAATGGTCACAACAGCATGCTTGCTTCCAGGTGGTTACTTTTAGCAGTCTCCATGACGGTGACAGTGTTTGTATAACAGATCTCCTGAACCCATGCTGTTCTCCTGATTTTTCTCTTAACAATAAGGAAAAGGTTATGTGGTGCCTTATTGGCCTTAATCTTCACTGAAGGTGGCACCCTGAAGTAAAAGATGAGAACAAGGTCTGGAAATGTCAAAGACACGATTGTAACGTTTTAGGATAAAGAAAGACTTAAAATCAAGTGAGTTTATTAAGAAATTTAGCCTTCAGGTGTACAGTTCATTTGAATAGAAAGTTCCAATTTCTAAAATTGGATTTATTTCCATTTCTGAATTAATAAGTCCTTGCCTGCAGTGCAGTCTCTATTACGTGTCTGTCATTGCCATTCCTTTTTTTAATGCCTATAGTTTCATGGGATAGAGGTTTGTAGCTGCCACCTTAATGTTTCTCAGACTATTGGTCTCCTATTTTTAACATCATCTCAGATCCAAAGTCCAGATGTGCCCTAACTCTACTTACTATTTGTAGATTGGTTATTTCCTACTAACCAATTGTAGTGCTTGTTAGTAGTTGCTCTGCCTAATATGCGATCTATATTACCAAGATCTTGCTTACGTAATTCAGTCTGATAGCTGCTAGTTACTGTAATTTCCTGCAGACCAACGCTGTAAGTGGACTTTAATAAATATGTGTTGTATCTTGACGGGTGTACGACTCGACTTATTACACTATTCACAGTTATCTAGTGCATAATATGTGTAAGAAGAACATAAGAAAGAGAAGCAGCAGACCAGGTAATAAAATCTTCCACTTGAGTTTGAGTTTAGTTTATTATCACATGTACCGAGGTAAAATGAAAAGCTTTTGTTACGTGCTAACCAGTCAGAAGAAAGACAATGATTACACGCGAGCCATCCTCAGTGTACAGCCACATGATAAAGGGAATAACGTTTAGTGAAAACCTATCCGACCATTAGCAATGTCTACTGTTTTAAGACATACGAGAGGTGACCAAGACTGAAATGGCATTTACTGCGGTATCGCTACTGATTAGAAGATTAAAAATGATTGAAACATTGATCAATTGAATTTATCCTATGTGAAGCACAAATGTAATGGAATAGCAACAAATACATAAAGAATGGAAATGAAGTTGCCCTTTCCACTTTTTCTCCGGCAATGGAAAATCAACAGACTTACCATTAAAATGTATATTGCGGACGTACCGCAGGAGATCTTCTCCACTAACTGGGTCCATCGCAGGGCAGATGCCAATGTAGCCGGGGCACAGGTTTTTGTGCATGTTCTGCAGTGCATGGGCCATGGCATATACAGCATCGATCACAAACTGAACTTTACCTTCCTGTTGGTATTGGGAATGTGATCCAATCCTTTCTTCTCCTGGGGAAGTGGAAATTAAACAGTGAAGATTAATCACTACAAAAAATCTACTCTAAAGAGATCATTTTCATAGGCTGGAAAACAAAATCAAAACATTAGTCCACGAGAAATTAATTACAGGGCATTCCTAAGACAGACATTTTAGTGTACAAATCTTTTTAAAATGATTAAGACTTGATAGACTGTTAAATGAAACTGTTAAGCATAAGCCTATTATTATAGCCACCAAAATCTAGAGTTCTATTAAGGCTACATTCTATCATAGAATGAAATGTTCACAAGACTTATTCCAGGATACAATTGATCTGCACGTCTCTTGTATCACATTATTTCAATGAGAAAGGGGATAGATCACTGATATCAGGCTGGAATTCAATGCAAGTATGACATAGACCAGTGTTCATTGCACCCAAGGAGTAATGATTGAGTCTTATCACCTCTATTCATGATTAAAGATTCATAATTTGTGGAAATACCTATCCAAATTCTTCCTAGTAACTAATGACTGTAACCAAATTGATGGTGTAGGTATAATATGATTGAATATGATGTTATACATCATAATAATATGGTTGAGAGTTCAGTACATATTGGAAGTATAGGTGGCGATAGATATAGTACACAATGTCTATTGGTCCATTATGGCTAGTAGCCCCTTAGTTCAGGAGTAGCATTGTTACAGACCTTTCGTTTCGCCTCAGATATCATCTTGAGCCAAAACAATCTGAGAATATTATGGTCCAGATACTGTCCTATCAGATGTCATCCTCTACCCAAATCTTTCATGGTACTAAATATCTCCACACCCTCTTCTCTGCTTAAAAAAAGAACATGATCCGTTATTTCTATCTATTGGTAGACCACATAAGCGATTTTGTTAGGCATCTCAGCAGTCGCCACATGGTCGCCGGGGTGTCGCCTGTATGGTCGTGAGTAGTCTCATCAGTCGCCCAAAGAGTCGTAGCATTTTTCTGGTCATTGCTGGATTTTGAAATGTTCATAACTTTTCGTCGACAGTCGGCTTGACGCCAATGAGCGTAGCTTGACTTCTCCTGACGTAGGTTGTGCTGTCATAGGTTGTCGCCAGGTGACGTAAGTTGTTGCCGGTGCTGACTTCAGTGAATTCCATTGGCGACTACCTATGTCAACCTATGTCAACCTATGTCAACCGGCGACAGGTAGCGGCGACTGTATTGTAATAAGTTGTCTTCAGTTGTTGCTGACAGGGACGTAGGTTGTCGTACGTGTGGTCGTAGGTGGACATCATAATGGGTCACTGTTTGTCGGTAGCTTGCCGTAGCTTGATGTCGACTAGGTGGTAGGTTGTTGTTGACATTGTCCTAGACATTGTCGGAGGGGAGTCTAGTCTGCAGTTTTTCGGCGACCTGCTACGACTATGACAGTCGCCGAAAAAATCGCCTAATTGGGACAGGCCCTAAACTCAGCAGGACAGGCAGCATCTCTGGAGAGAAGGAATGGGTGCATTTTGGGTCATGACCCTTCTCCACACTGATCAATTCTATCTATTGATGAGTTTGCAATTCTGTTTCACAACAATCATTCAAGTAAGCTTTCTCCGAATCCATCTCGGAGTCTTCATTTTAATAATATATATGAACCCTAAATTCCCAGGCATCCGATCAAAAATGAAGATCTGATTAATTCCTCTGACTCACATTGCTCCCTGGTTTAGTTGTTCCTTGCTAGTTAGGAAACAGTGTCAGGAAATAAAGGTTGAGTCCTCTTTCAATTTTTCAAGTCGTTTGTCCTGTTGTTGAAGACATTGCGATTCCAAAGGATTAGAACGCCTTAACTTGAAAACATCTTGAAGTTGCTCTGGGCCATTTGTTTTGTGGGGCTCTGGTGGAATTACTTTCTCACCCACATATATTGGAACCTCAGGATCTTCTGAGCATAATCTGTGTTCTAATTGTACAGGGCACATCACCAATTTTAAACCACTATCCCAGCAGGGACCAAACTCAATGCTAATTTAAGTAGTGAACCAGATATGGGGCGACTGACTTCAAGTGACAAACAGGAGATTGGTAGTGGGCATTGTGTATCTCTGGTGGATGGTGGGACATAATATAATTGGAAATGGTACTTGGTCTTAGGTGTGCTATCAAACTGATAAGGACCCTTCGTAAGAATTCCAGGGTGTACATCTCTGCTCGCTCCTTAACAGTGGCTTGGGTAAGGAAAGGCCCATTAACTTAGAGGAGTGCTGGCCTTTACTTGTGTGGAAAAGTCTGCTCCTGCAGTTTCTTCTGCAACAACACGTTGCAATAGCAAAATCAACTATACACCATGTGGTGATTTCTGCTAATATTGAATGTGAATCTGCATTCATGCATGTAAGCATAGGAGACCCAGGGGATACAACAGCATCCGTCCATTGAAGCTTAAACATTTCCAACAATTTATTTTCTGTATGTGATGAAATATCTTAGTCCTTAAGTCAGAAGCTCAGTAGCACTTCCCTCTGACTGGAGGCAGGATATTTTAAGTGAAAGGTCTCTAAGGTTATCACCTTGCACCACAGCTATTAAGCCTATTTGTGGGAAGGGTTTAATTAGCATAGTAATTATTGATTTGACAGGATTAATTAAAAGTATATGCCTGAAAGCCATACCTATCATAGTTGATCATAAATCAAGTAAAAAGCATAATAACATGTACTAGCTTCAGCAAAACTCAAATTATTTTCTTATTGAGTGGAGATGTGCATCAAATATCCTGTTGCATATGGACAGATTAAATCATCAGCCTACATCCATTGGCCCTTCAGGCTTTTGATTTAACAAACATCACACAACCTAACAGCGCACAAAAATTGCATTAATTGTCATGGGCTAAAGCAAAGCAACGTCTTGGGCCGTGTTAAGCTCCTGCACTTACAGTAATGAGCATCTCCTCATGACTGCCATGGATTTGACTCAAGGCAAATGCCTCCATTGCTTGAGCTCTGAGTGTAGGTCATGTTAAGTGTAATATCTATGCCAAATTAGTTTATTCAAATTCCTTGTTGGAGTATTACTCTTGCCACTGATTTGCTGCAGATAGACATACAATGCTGGTGTAACTTAGCGGGTCTGGAGAAAAGGAAGCATCTGGAGACAAGGAAGAGGTGATATTTCAGGTCGAGACCCGTCTTCAGACCCAAAACATCACCTATTTAATTTCTCCAGAGATGCTGCCTGACCAAGAGTTACTCCAGCATTTTATGTCTATCTGCAGCAAATCAGTGGCAAGAGTAAAACTCCAACAGGACTTTGAATAAAATAATTTGGCATAGATATTGCACTTAACATGACCTACTCTCAAAGCTCGAGGATTTGCCTTGAGTAAATCCATGGCAGTCATGAGGAGATGTTCAACTTCTCTGATACAGGGCAAAGCAGATATCAAAGACTGGATCCTTGAGCTGCTGGTGTTCACTTTAGACTTGGTGGTCTCCATGTGGATGATCAAGGTATTCAACTTTGATTGGGCTATCGTCATTCTAATCTGCATTTACCCATGACCTTGCAAACCTACTTGCAGCTTCAATAAATCTGATACAAAGTCAGTCCCAATGACTCCATTGGGGATCTGATAGAAAATAAGTTACAAGGAAATGAATAGGGAAATGCAATTGATGGTACTATTCTTAGTGCTAGCCTAAACTTGATGGATTGAATGGCCACTTTCTCAAGGTTGTAAGGAATCGTGATATTCTCGCGCTATGGTGTATAATCTAACAGAGAGACATAGGGAGCTTCAGGTGTATATTTATGCTCGTTATAATAGATAATTTAAAGTGATTTTTAATGCAGTAGCTAATGCAATAATGCTTTAGAATCCAGATGGTTCTGGCTGTACTGTGAAAAGAACACCATCATAGATATTAGATCACTATCGTCTTATGGGGATTTTATGAGGATTTTAAAAAGATTACTCATGCAGAGGGAGCATAGCTCAAAACCTCAACACAGACTATACTGTTTACCAGATAAATCACAAAATAACATTGGCAAGTATCAGAGACACTGGCAGGAATCCACAAGACAGATAACTGAATCAATGTCAGTGTCCGATTCCAGGCCATCATGCCTACTGTCGAGGATCTAATTAGGTTCAACGTGTGCTAAGGGGCAGACAACATATTTCCATGCCCAGCACTAGGTCCAAGAAACAGATGCTCTGATCCAAGCTGTGTCTTGGGAAGAGGTACCAGATGCAGAGAGGAAGGATTCAAATATGTGCTTCAAGCATCATTGAAAAGCACCATCTCAGCACCTCTCTAAGGATGACTCCTTCTGCTCTGATTATGTCCTCTCAGCACCTCTCAGCAATCCTGAGTCCAGACTGCTCAAAGTGGAGAATGAGCATTCAGAATTGCAGTGAGACCTTTGTGCACCGGGAGCATAAGTAGCACACTGCAAATGGTGCAGCACTTCACCACCTGCCTACCTTGTCAGGCACTTTATGTAAACATCTGCAATTTCTACACTGACTTCATCAGCCCCAGGAACACGTAATCAGAGCAGAAGGAGTCATCCTTAGTCCTTAGAGATTCTCTAAGGTGGTTGGCCATTTCAATGACCACAATTATTTTCTTGCAAAAAATGCCAAAGTACATCTATGGAATATCAACAAATTTGACCTATCAATCCATAGGGCGGAACAGTGGCACAGCAGTAGAGTTGTGGCCTCCAGCACTAGAAACCCGGGTTTGATCCTGACTATGGGTGCAGCCTGCATGGAGTTTGTGCATTTTCCCTATGACCATGTGGATTTTCTCCAGGTGCTCCGGTTTCCTCCCACATTCCAAAGACGTGCAGGTTTGCAGGTTAATTGGGTTTGTAAATTATGGGGCAAAAGTGGGAAAACATTGAACTCATATATGGGTCGGTGTGGACCCGTTTCCAGGCTATATCGCTAAACTCCAAACACAATCCTTTGCTGCATGTCTGATATTTAGAAACGTTTGCTTGCTTTTTCTTAAACCTTGGAGTTACATTCCTGAAGTGATTGTTGTAAAAAATAAATTGTTCAATTGTTAAGAATTTGCCATGTTGAGGAGGGGTGAGAGGAAAATTTAAGGAGCCTGGATGCTGCATCACTTAAGCTTCCATTTCACTTTGCCCCTAAATTTTATCCTGGCAATTCCATTCATTGATGAGAGCAGTGAATAGCTTGTTGCTCCCAGATCCAATTGGCAGAACTTCAGTGGATGCTTTTCAGCACTCGTTGGAACAATTTGACACTCAGAGAAAATAATCTACCACAAAACAAGTGACTATCATGCTTCCATCAACCATTTCTTGCAATAATATGCACTTAATATGGAAACATATTAGCGATGAAAAAAACTGAAAAACCCCACAATAAATAGGATAATAATCTTGGCAATTAAACCTCATAAGAAACATCAAATAAGCCCATAAAATGTTAATAATAATATAAAATTCAAATCTTGTTACAGTTCAGTCAATAAAGAAAGTTATCGTTCAACATCTCTAGGTGTAAAGTCTTATCGGAATTAATAATTTTTTGAAATCTCACATGGTTACACAGTTAAGAAATTGGATGCAATAAATGGTTTTTTTTTTAATTTGGAAGTTATAAATTATTGCAACTCATGAATTAAATACATAAAATAAATTGGTTATCTTCAGTATAATTTTACATTTGTAAGTTAATACATAAATTATCAAGAAATTAATAGAGAGCGCAGCTAATGACATTATCCCAAATAAATTGAATGCAATTTTTGGAGTTGGAATTAGTTAACTTTTTATAAAGCATGCCTTCTGCCTCTGAATAATCAATGTGTCTGTTAACTGTTTGCTTAATGAATTAACTTAATTCATTTCTAAAAGGATTACTCATTAAACTAATGTGTTTATAGGCTATTCATTTGTCTTTAATTAATTTCTCATATTGCATCAAATAATAAATCGCTAATAGGTTGAGCAGCGACTTTAAACACTTTATCATTAATTTAGTTTGAGTATGCTTATATTCATGGGATAAATGGAGTGTACAATGTGACATTAACTTGACAAAGTCATCAGCATTGAAATGCTGTTGGAGACAGCCTGTATAGAAAAGAAAATTCAAGTTTGAGATCAGATCATTTGGTCTGATGAAGCACATCATGGGAGATTATGAAATGTACCATGCAGCACCCAGCTATATCATTTACGGTCCACCATGTCTTTTTTCCTGAAAGTCATCCTTCAAGTGAAAGTCAAGTTTCAGGCACCCAAGGCAAGGCAAGAATTAAATGCCTTGCCATGGCTACCCCAGGGTGGCAGTAAGTCACCTCAGCTTACTGCAATCTATGTGGTGCAGACAGTTCTACCATGCTTTTCGGTATGGGATTCCAAAAGGTAAAGATGTGCCCATGTACATCTTCCCCTAATTCTCCTTTGTTCCAAGTATTTTGTGTTTGGAGATGTTGCAAGACCTGCTGCAGATAAATACATATTATAACCAGGAGGCAGGAATGGCTGCTTAAACTAATAAATGTAGTGTTGATCAAGTGGACTTTGTAAACCTGGACGATGTTGAACTCCTGAGAATTGTTCAAATTTCTCTCTTCTGAGTGGAGAGTGTTGCAACAGATTCTTGACCCCTGCCTGAGAAGTGGCAGATAATGTTTGGAACAGTGTAGATGGCCAAAGACATTCCTACGTTGTGCCAAGTAAGATCAAGGCATTGTCAATGCATCTTCTGTCTCAGTAACTTGCAACTATCAGAAAAACAGTGATTCAACAATTTCATATAATCGTAATTATCCAAAGCCGGGTCACACCTCTGATCCAACCATCTGCTAATCCACACCCTCTGTGCCTATGTCCACCTATTACCTGCCTCACTTGTCCTGCCTCTCCCCTCTTCCAGCATTCTACTCTTCCCCTCCACCCCACCCCCCACAAATAGTTTGAAGAAGGGTCTTGAAGCAAAACATCGCCTATCCATGTTTTCCAGCGATACTGCTTGAACTGCTGAGTTACTCCAGCACATTGTGTCCTTTTGTATTTTAACCAGCAAGAGCAGTTCCTTGTTTCTACAATCAACCTTTCCAATTTGTTTCAGGCTTGGTCAATTTAAAACAAGGCCATCAATCTGCAGCATTCTGATGAAGAGACTCGACCCAAAACATCACCTATTCCTTTTCTCCAGAGATGCTGTCTGACCCACTGAGTTACTCCAGCTTTTTGTATCTATCTTTATCTCTATCCTGTTCTCTCCATCCTTGCTACTTATCTGCAAGTTAAAACTTGCTTGGTTTCTTAGTTTTCCAGTTCTCTCAAAACATCACTGAGTTTAAATGTTAATACGGTTTCTTCCTCCACAGACACGGCCTGATGTGCTGAGTATCTGCAGCAGTTTTGTTTATCTCTGAGAATTAGAACCTTTGCACTATTTTAGCTTTTCAAGAGGCTGAATTTAATTGACCTTTTGAACAGACCCTTACCGTAAGGCCCCGTAATAAGCCCCATAACACCATCGCCATACCATAATTCTGACCAGTCTTTGCCATTGTTCCTACTCGATGCTGATCAAAAACATTTACCATTACTCCCAGCAGATTCCTGCCATTATTCCTCTCATTCTCCCATCATGAACCTCTACTCTTATCAGTCACTACCGTCATTATGCCCACAAGAATACCGCCAAAAACTCCCACCATTATTAGACAGATCAAGTGTGTTTTACTGTCAAAAGTCCCAGACTGAACAATGAAATTTTTACTTGCAGCAGCACACCAGAGTATGTAAACATAGTATTCTGTAAACCAATACCCCCAAGTCCATGTAGTTCAGAGCTTATTTGGAGATTGTTGTATTTAATAGCCTGGTGGCAGGGGAAATACAGGGTTATATTATTGTTCAAATATGTTAAAAGAATCACTTCACAATAACCTTTAGACTGTTAGGCAACCAGATACCAATACTTTGGTTCCTCAGCCATGTCCAATTCCTAAAATCAATCTAACCTGCTCAAAAAGTTGTGAATTTGTAACTGCAGTTGTATTTAGTGCAAGTCCACAATCGTCTGTGCTTGATGTGGAAATATTGTTCTCAAAACAGAACCCTTTCGTATAATGGGATGCACACACTCCATAGTGACTTAATCACCATTGAGTTTCTAAACTTCTAAATAACAAAGTTATCAGATGTATTTGATGAAATATAATATGGAACTGGCTACCAATATTATTATGTGTGAAAGATACATCTTCTAGATGCGCTGGGACGCAAGATCAGTGATGTGAACTGGGGTCATTGGGTGTTTCGGGTCTCCCAACATCAGACACCCTCGCCCAGGCGACCCAGCCAGGGTTAATCCATAGATATATTTTAAGCCAATTTCATTATTTTCAAGTTTAAATTGTTCACAAGTGGTATATTTAACAGAGCAAAATGCTTATTTATTGTTTAATAATATTAATAATAATAAATTTTATTTTCGGGTGCCTTTCAAATCCCAAGGACACCTTACAAAGATTAAACAGAAGAGAAAAAAACATATAGTCGGAGAAAAATAAATAATAAGGACATCATCAATACACAAATTAAAGATAGAAATTGCTCCAAAGACACAAAATCAAAAAATCAAAAAAACATAATGTGAAGAGAGAGCAGCGGCAGCTAAAGCACGCCAGCGTCCACTCTCCCTTCCGACAGCCATCTTGGACACAGACTAACAAAGTAACTTACACACAGAAAAATCATCCCCAGGCACAAAGTCCAGTCCCCAACCCCAGTTCTCCCAGAAGTCAGGCCTATTGAGGCCACCGCTGTTGCCTCTACGGAGGCCCGATGTTCCTAGGAGGGGATTGTCGGCTTCCGTTCTGGCCACCGGGTGGTCTTGCCCCCCGGCGTCGGGAGAGTCCTCACAGCTCACCGGAGCTCCAGCTGTTGATCCACGCGGCGACCCAGGCAAGGCATCGCTTCCTAGCAGGGCCGCCATCGAAGCCGAGGTGCTGTCGGCCCGCCAAGAAACGGCGCTTCCCATGAGGTCGACACAGCCCGGAGGACGCACCGGGTTGGAGCTCCCCCCCCAGGAAGTCCATTTCCCGATGTTAATGTCGGCGCCGCAGCCGTTCCCCAAGCTCCGCACTTGTCCCACGACAATTGTTTAAATAGGTCCATTAATTAACCAGCCCGGAGGCCAAAGTTATCAAGCGAGAGCGGTCCAGCTCAAACCGGAGCTCCAGCGCGTTGCGATCCCTAGCGCGGTAGACGACCCTCAGGCAAGGCATCGCCCGCTGCAGCAATCCGAATCGAACATAGCACTCAGGAACAGGCAGCCCTGTGCCACCACCGAAGCCGAGATGCTGGGCGGTCCCCGCCAAGAAACGGTGCTCCACGCCCGCTGGTAGGCCACGAGGAAGGTTATCAGCCTTCATACACTCACACAAATGTTGTAAACCTTTGCAACTTGCCTTACATCCTCTCTACCTTTGTCACCCCATCTCCGTCTGATAACATTTACTTCTAAGCTACTTTATATAACAATTTAGTTTCTCCTAGATTTGGCAAACAATGCCTAATTATGCCTCACCTGGCAAATCAAATTAGAACCTTTCCAGAATTTTTAGAAAAAAATGTTTACTAACCTCTTTCTTTCCCTGACTTTGTTACAAATTCAAACTAATTACTTATTTTATTGAAAATGGAAAAACATAGCCTATGCCTGTCAACTATTAACGTCTTTGCTAACTGAAACATCTTTCGTAAATTGCTTTTTTGACCCTCCTTGTTTGATTTTATCTTGTTGCCTGAAAATTGTAGCATATCATGTCTGCTTTTTTTTTGTATGTGAATCATGTATTGATTCAATGTTATGCATGTTTTATCAAAAATAGCATCCACCCCCGCTGTCAGTTCACCCAGTGTCATCTGTGATCATGGTGATGCCATCAAATTACGTGGCACTCGTGTCTGCTCTACTAACAGAAACGGGAATAGCATTGAGGAACCCAGAGCTCTCGTTTCCAACTAGCAGTAAAACAAGGTGTAATAAACTGGATGACTGGATTGGGGCATTGGGGCATTGACATCTAAGCAACACACTCTGCCACCATAAGTTTTATTTACTGAACTTTCACCTTCATTGCTAAAACTGCTGCATGTCTGCACTGTTCATCTCAATGAAAGGCAAAGATCACTAGCCCCTAAATGAGCCTGAATTTATAAGCCTTGGGGCTAATCATAGCATGTGGGTTCGGGGCACAGCCACAAAGTACTGAGATAACTCAACAGAACAGGCAGCAACGTTGGAGGACATGCATAGGCAGGTATGGGTCAGGACCCATTTTAAGACAGATTTTATTAGGCTGTGAGAGAGCTGGAAGAGATGTGGAGGCAGAACAAAGTCAGGCAAGTGATATGTGCAGGAAGGAACTGCTGATGCTGGTTTACACCGAAGATAGACACCATATGCTGGAGTAACTCATCGGATCAGGCAGCATCTCCGGAGACAAGGAATGGGTGATGGTTCAGGTCAAGACCCTTCTTCAGACTGAGGTCACCCATTCCTCCTCTCCAGAGATGCTGCCTGTCCCACTGAGCTACTCCAGCATTTAGTGTCTATTTTCAGGCAAGTGATAGATGGATACAGGTGAGGGGGTTTTGATTGGTAGATGGTCAAACAAAGGCCAGAGTTGAAAAGGGAAAAGGCACTGAGATAAGCGAAGAGGTGTGAAAGTTAAAACCAGAGGGAAGGATATAGGTGGAAGGAGATAGGTGAAGGGGAAAGGGGGCAGATTCGCGGGAGAAATGGGTGAGCATCAAGATCGGGCCCAGGTAAGAGAGATGGAGAAAATACTCCCCAGAGGTGGGAAGTATTTGTTGGTTAGTTACCTAAAATTGGAGAATTCAATGTTCATACCATTGGTGTGCAAGCTATTTCTGTTTTTGTTTCAGATTCCAGCAACTGTAGTTATACTTATTTTTTACCCGATGCCTCTTACAATTGATCTTCAGGGAATGGATTCTAGTTAATTGATTGCTACAAATGTTAAAAAATTATAATTTAAAAGTTACCTGAAATGTTCTACTCAGTAACAATGCTTTGAAAATGCAACATGCAAGAATCCTGTGATTCACTTGTACATTTCAAGGGCTAATGTCATCAAAAGAAATTGACAAGTCCCATATATACGGTCTAATGACCCTTATAAACCCAAGTTCATCAAATTTAAATCACTGGATTATCCAATTCCAGAGCTTTCAGAACTTGTAAAATGTGGCTGGGAATAATTTGCTATTCCGTATTATGTACTTACATTAAACATTTAATAAATGCTTTAAGAGAAGTGGCTCTTTAACCAATTGTGACTGGAGAATGGTTCACCTTTCTATTTCAGTCTATATGAAGGTCCAGTGAATGCCCAATTTAAAATGACTCATTTATTTCATATCTTTAACAATTTCATTATCTGCAAATCACATGCAGACGGCATGTGGCTCCGGGTAATGCTGCCCCTTCACGGGATGTGTCGTTGGCATTTCAGTCCAATTCTGATTCACTCCATTTGCAATAAAGAGCCAATGCTATTGGTGCTGTTCATCCTCATTGGAAAATTCCACTCTGTTCTCAGCTTCAAACAGTCTATCTAACACCTCCACTTGTTGCAATGTTTTCTTTAGGTACACAAAAATGCTGGATAAACTCAGCGGGTGCAGCAGCATCTATGGAGCGAAGGAAATAGGCAACGTTTCGGGCCAAAATCAAAACCCTGCTGGTCTGAAGAAGGGTTTCGGCCTGAAACGTTGCCTATTTCCTTCTCTCCATAGATGCTGTTGCACCCACTGAGTTTCTCCAGCATTTTTGTGTACCTTCGATTTTCCAACATCTGCAGTTCCTTCTTAAACGCAATGTTTTCTTTGCTCTCTTTCCAATCTAGTGCTGCTCATGCTGTTGTTCCCCTGTAAATTGAGGAAACCAAATGCCGAGTGGCTGGATGGTTTGCAGAATGCCTCATTCAGCCCTTGATCTCCTTCACGATCCTAGCCAAGCACAACGCAAGCTCGAATAACAGGACCTCATCTTCTGACCAGGAGCATTGCACCCCTTCCTGATTCAACACAAAATTCAACAATAACTGCATTTCCACCATCTTATTTTAGATTACTTGCATTCATAGAAACATAGAAAATAGGTGTAGGAGTAGGCCATTCGGCCCTTCGAGCTTGCACCACCATTCAATTTGATCATGGCGGATCATCCAACTCAGTATCCTGTACCTGCCTTCTCTCCATACCCCCTGATCCCTTTAGCCACAAGGGCCACATCTAACTCCCTCTTAAATATAGCCTATAGCATATTCACCACACTTTTCACCAGTAATTCCACTTAATTATTCACTCAACATTAATGATTTTGAAACCTAGATTGTTTTATCACGATTCTCGACTGTGCATCCCTATGTATCACATTGTCCTTAGTCAACAATTGGTCTATCAGTGAACCACCCTGCCCGAGTTCATCTGTTGCTGGCCCTGATTTGTCCTGGTCCTTTTCTTGCTTCCAGTCCTCCCCCCCACCATCAATCTATCTGAAGAAGGTTTCCATCCCAAAACATCACCTAACCATTTTCTCCAAAGATGCTGCCTAACTCAGTGAGTCACTCCAGGCATTTAGTGTCTATCTTTGTTATATCGCCGTTCTTTTAATTTGCATCGTCACCCCGTCAGTCCTTTAAACCCTCCAGCCTTCCTACCTTTAACAGCTCAAGACTATGCGAGTGAGAATATAATTCTTGTTATTACGAGACAAGTTGCAGTTATCTTGCTATGTGGGATGGTTTTCAAAGCGTGGTGATGGAGAGAAAACTGGAATCACTCAAGAAGCACCAGATGCTTTAATGAGGAGGGATTAGAAATATCTTTGAAATGTGGAGAAGGTCCAAATGGATTAAAGGGATCCAGATTGATACTTACATTTATGGCATCTAAATGCAGGACAAGTATAAATCCTTCATCTATTGTGGGTAGGATCATTATCTATTTATGTAACATTGGCAATTTTACTAATCTAATACCTATGCAATCCTGTACATGCCTAAACAAGCTGGAGCTTTGGAGATTGAACGCCCAGCATTCTGTGTAAATAATAGGCTGGATAGATTCCTAATTGATCAAAGAATGGTAGAAACTCTTTAATTTTGATGGAATACAATTCATTTTGGTGGAGGACATTATCACAGGTTTGAAAGAGACAGCGAAAGCTGAAGAGACTGCAATGAGCCATGTTTCGTGACAGAAGAACCAACTAGAAATTATATGTTTTGGATCACAAAAGCAGGCTTACAGCTCGGCCTTTGCTCATAATCCAATGTTATTTTCACGTATACAAGAACTATTTTGCATGGACTATAGTACATTCTGGGTTAAGTTTAATTGTAGTTTAGTTTAGAGGTACAGCGCAGAAACAGGCCCTTTGGCCCACTGAGTCCGCACTGACCAGCGATCCCCACACATTAACACCATCCTACACACGCTAAGGAGAATTGTTTTTTTACACTTATACCAGCCAATTACCTACAAACATGTACGTCTTTGGAGTGTGGGAGGAAACCAATGATCTCGGAGAAAAAAAAACGCGGTCACAGGGAGAACGTACAAACTCCGTACAGACAACACCGGAGGTCAGGATTGAACCCGTGTTTCTGGCACTGCAATTCAACAACTCTACCGCTGTGCCACCATGCCGCACGTGCAAGGAGAACATTAAGATATACATTTGAAATACCCAACGAGTGGAATCACCCCCAATCACAGTCACACTGGAATCAGCACCAATCACATTTGTGCCAGTATCACTACCAATCACAGTGTGCCAATGTCACCAATGGCAGATATTCAAGTCCCCACCAATGACAGCCATGAAAGAATCCCCACCATTATCAACCTCTGTCAACTGAACACACCTCTGCTTACACCCACTTAACTCAAGTCCGTACTTGACTGCATAAACCTTTAGATCCCTCTCAGTGTGTCCACACTGACACTGAGATAGCACAGTCAGGATCAAACCCAAATAGATAGATAGATAGATAGCCTTTTATTGTCATTCAGACTGAAGTCTGAACGAAATTGCAGCAGTCATACATATAATACCATACAATAAAACAACAATAAACTCACATTAACATCCACCACAGTGAGTCCACCCAGCATCTCCTCACTGTGATGGAGGCAAAAGTCTTAGGTCGCAGTCTCTTCCCTCCTCTTCTCCCTGATCTCTGGCACTGCAAGGCAGCAACTCCACCGTTGTGCTACTGTGTCGCCCCTGAATTGCTTGGGCATGTTCTGGACTTGTGTATAATGGATATATCAGGTAGCAGGGGAAACCCATGGTTTGTCTGGTTAATTACAATAGCCATGTTAATGTCACCACAGTTCCCATTAACTTCCTGACACACTGTTAAGGTCCTTGGTTTCCATTTCCCCACGGCTCCCAAATAAAAGCAATCCTGCAGATTGAAATTTTGCTCTCAGTCTCAGGAAATGGGAAACATTTCAGTTATAAAGACAGATTGGACAAGTTGGGTTTGTTTCCCCTGATGTTAAGGAGGCTGTGGATGACCTATAAAATTATGGGAGGCATAGATGAAGTATAAAATCGGAATCTTTTCCCCTAATACGCTAATCAAAAACAAGAGGGCATAGGTTTAAGTAAGAGGAAGGAGTTTTAAGAGGATGTGAGGAGATATTACTTTACAAAGGGAGGAGTTGATATGTGGAATGTGCTGCTAGGGAAGGTGAAGGATACAATCATAATGTTCAAAAGGTATTTAGACAGCCACTAGTATGGGCAAGGGATAGAATGACAAGGAAGTAATGTGCGCAAATGTGATCAGCATAGATGGGCAAAAATGTCAGTAAGGAGGTGATGGACTGAAGGGCTGTTTCTGTACTTTATATCTCCACTGATGATCTTTAACTCGGGTCCACTTTCTTGTCTGATCCCAGTTCCCTTAAATCCTTTGTGCTCAAAGATCTGTAATGCATTTCGTTGTCTCTGTACTGTACACTGTACACTGACAATGACAATTAAAATTGAATCTGAATCTGAATCTGGTAAATCGCACCCTTGGAATGAAGAAGGGTTTCAACCTGAAACGTTACCTATTCCTTTTCTCCGGCGATGTTGCCTGATATGCTGAGTTACTCCAGCATTTTCTGTCTATCTTTGGTATAAACCAGCCTCTGCAGATCATCCTACACATTTTGTAATCTCACTCTTGAGTACATTCAAAGACTCAACATGCATAATTCTCACATGTAGATATTTACAAAAAATCCACCATTGGACTGGAGAGAAAAATCCCTTATCCTGAAAGAGTTCTCCTGTATCTGGATTCATCATCAGAGAAGTCAACATCCAAGATTTCATCTCATCGCTCTCTTCCAAAATGTTGCTTACCTTGATTAGATCACCTGTCATTTATCTCAATTCCATTAAACATGACCCTTCCCTCAATATCTAATCACAGGACAATGTTATTAGCCACAGCAATCAATCGAATAATACAGCGTGGACACAGGCCTTTCGGCCCACTGAGTCCATGCTGACCAGCTATCATTCTGTACATCAGCACTATCCTTCACACCAGGGACAATTTACCAATTTTTACAAGAGCCAATTAACCGACAAACCTGTACATCTTTGGAGTATGGGAGGAAACCAGAACACCCAGAGAAAACCCACTCAGTCACAGGAAGAAGATACAAACTCATGCACTGACACCACCTGAAGTCAGGATTGAATCTGGCTCTGGAGCAGTAAGGCAGCAACTCTAGCTCTACGCCACTATGCCGAAGTATTAACAGTTTCCATGCATGCTGCTTAACTTGCTACGTTTTCTAGCAATTTCTGTTTTCGATTCAGATTTCCAGCATCTATGTTCTTTTTGATGTTCAGCGTGGAAGCATTAGAACAACAAACAAAGTACAAATTAAAACATCTTTCCCTTGTTGATAGACCCTTGGACTGCAAATCGATAAGCGTTAACCTTTCAGCTATTTCCAATTCATATTAACGCCATTGATGAATACTGTAATACATCATGTTTATTGAAGTTCAAAAACATTACCAGAATACTTTAGTGATCAATAACAAGAGGCAGGTGGCGGTGCAGCAGTAAAATGGTGAGAAATTAGTTAAGCAAATCAGTTGGTATGCTAATAATTTAATAGTTCAAACACATTTCTGGAGTAAGTTAATAGTGAAATACTGTATGCTGTAATATTTCCATTTCTCATTTGGAATAGTTCCCAATATTGATTCTTAATTGAAAACTAATAGTGGCGTATGTACTACATAGTGTCTGCTAAGTTCCAAAAAAGTCGATGCATCACAGTCCAGATAGCTATTCAATGATTGCAGCCACATTAAAAGCATTAACACTCCAATTTCCATGGACAGCAGGAATCTCTACCTAATGCAGCGAGCACCTGAATGCCATTGGACAAGTCTGGCATATTACTTGTGTGCCTTTGAGAGTAGGTGGGTACGTTTTTTTTTTGTTTTTTTTTTTAAAGGAGTCCTAGATACTGGCTTGGCTTGGCTAGGCTAGCATTCTCCTGGTGAGGTACACAAGCCCATCTAGGGGGACAAGCAGCAGCTCTAGAGAAAAGGAATAGGTGGCATTTGCGGGTCGGAACCCTTCAACAACCTTACAAGACCCCATTCCTTTTCTCCAGAGATGCTGCCTAACCCTCTAAGTTACTCCAGCATTTTGTGCCTATCTATATAAGCCAGTGTCTGCAGTTCTTTCCTACTCATGTACAGAATGAAGTTGGGAAAATTCCCACACTAGATGTATCCTATATAGCAGTAAACAATTTTGAAAATAGGAGCATTATCATTTTCTATTGTTCATTTTTGTTTTGTTGCATTTTCCATGAATTGACAATTCCTGACAGGGCCGGCATTTATTGTGCATCCCTACTTTTCCTTTAGATGGTGGGGAGCTACCAACTTGGTCCACTGCAGTCATTCTGGTGAAGTATCTCCCAGAAACCAGCTACTCACTGTGTTCCTCAAAAAATGAAAGAACATAAATATATAAAGTGCACTAAGTTTAAATCATACCTGCTACCATTGCAAACAGAATAACCAAGTTTTAACTGGCAGTTTTAACTTCTAGTGGTGTCCACACCTCATGGATGTCTTTCTTTGACTATCGGGTATGCACTCAACCGCAATATACAGGAAGAACAACATCCTCAATGTAAAGTTGGAACTCGTCTCCACAAGCACATTGCAATGGTCACATTACCAATGCTATTCTGCATTTGCCACTGGGTGATTAGTGAGGATGCAGGCTTATCATCCAATTTGGATCACTCACCACTTATTGTAGACCCAATATGGCAGTGATGATCTTCACGGATTAGGCAGCATGACCAGTGAAAGTGTCACCCAGCTGGCTGGCTGCTGGACATTGAGGTCACCCACCTCAAGGGACTTTGATGAGAAGCGCACGAGAAGACTTTGACAGATATTCATAGCTTTGACAACTGGTGACCTTGGCAAGGGGTCTTGGCAGCTGTCCATGATGGTCAGAAAGTCCAGCAGGAGGTGACCAATTTGGATATAGCCCCTCCACCATACTCTGCCATACCAGAGTGTATTGTAAAGAGACACAGTGATCCAGTTGCAGTTATCACCAATATAAATGTCATAAAAATAGGTAACTGCTGTAATATCTTAATTCAATGATTACGTAAATGTGGGAAGCTCCTTATTACAACTTGCATTAGAATACAAATCGGCCTTAATATGTCTCAATATATCCACAAGCTCTGACAATCTAGAATCTAGCATGAAGCTGATTTGAAATAATTGTGAACAAATATATCTATTAACTGGACGATATATTTCATGACTAGTTTCAAGTGCCTGGCCCAATTATTAAATTTGAGCACTTAATATATTTCTTTCATCTCTAATGCTTTAGGTAATATACATAAAAAGCCATGTTCAGAGAACTGTATCACAAAATTGCTTGCTACATTCCAATGCATCTTTAGCGACATTGCAGGTTCTTTTATATTGTTCAGTATGGTAATTGTACCATTAATCAAAACCAGCTACTTACTGTGTTTCTCATAAAATAACATAAATTTAATTGTGCAATAAATTTAAATCATACCTGCTGCACATTAGATCAGACTTTAGTGATCTGACTGGAGTGAAACAGCAAAGATATTTTGATAAACAACCTTGTTTGCAAAGAAGGCACTTGCAACATGCTTAAACACTTGAGAATAAAGCCTAGGTACACAAAAAAGCTGGAGAAACTCAGCGGGTGCAGCAGCATCTATGGAGCAAAGGAAATAGGCAACATTTCGGGCCGAAACCCTTCTTCAGACTCAGCGAAGGAATTGGCAACGTTTCGGGCCGAAACCCTTCTTCAGAGAATAAAGCCTTGTTCTTTCTCTAAGTCGCTGGCTTGGAAAAACAGTACATGAAGGAACCTGATCCAGTAATTAACAAGGGACAATGCTGATAATATATTCTAGCTGATCCGCAATTACTAGTGGGAAAAAGTAAATGCAATTCCCTCGCAGTAGTTTAGTTTAAAGTTTAGTTTAGTTTAGAGATACTGTGCGGAAATGAACTATTTGACCCACCGTGTCCGCGCCGACAAGCGATCCCTGCACATTAATACAATCCTACACACACCAGGAACAATTTACAATGTTTAACCAAAGCCAATTAGCCTACAAAGCTGTACGTCTTTGGAGTGTGGGTGGAAATCAGAGCACCCGAAGAAAACTCTCGCAGGTCACGGAGAGAACGTACAAACTCCATACAGACAAGCACTCGTAGTCAGGATTGAACCCGGGTCTCTGCCGCGGTAAGGTGCGCCACCATGCTGCCCTACTTCAAACAAATAGTTTCCTGTGTAGGAAGGAACTGCAGATGCTGATTTACATCGAAGATAGACACAAAATGCTGGAGTAACTCAGTGGGTCAGGCAGCTTCTCTGAAGAAAAGGACTAGGTGACGTTTCGGGTCAGGACCCTTCGTCAGACTGAGAGTCAGGGAGAAGGAATCTTTACTCGAGTCCTCTGCGGGCCCCAACCAGTGACTCTGCCGACACCCGCCTCGCCACCGCCCACCAACAGCCCGGAGCAGTCACCCCACCTGAGTTCCAGGCTCAGCTCCGGGCTCACAGTATCTGATTGTTCTGGACAACTCCCAGAGTTCTGTTGGAAGATACAGGGCTGATCATGCTTCCTAGATTTGTTCCAGAAATTTGTATTTTAGATCCAAGGGCAATCTGATAGATTGTGGGTCAGAAATTAGAATGCCTCGCATATAAAAAACAGAATTAATCCTCCCTGGAAAAATACAGAAAGCAAAGATTCAATGATGAACAATCAGTGCGAACTTCAAAAGAGACCGTCCTGCAGAGGTGTTTCGCAGAACACCTCTGCTCAGTCCGCCTAAACCTACCTGATCTCCCTGTTATTAAACATTTTAACTCCCCCTCCCATTCCCATACTGACATTCTGTCCTAGGAATCCTTCACTGTCAGAGTGAGGCCCAGCACAAATTGGAGGAACAGCGTCTCATATTTCACTTGGGCAACTTACACGCCAGCAGTATGAACATTGGCTGCTCCAACTCAAGTAACCCTTGCTTTCCCTCCCTCTCCATCCCTCCCCCTTCCCAGTTCTCTGACCAGTCTTACTGTCTCCAACTACATTTTATCTCCATTTGCTTTGTTGTTACCTTCTCCCAGCTAACAATGATCTATTCTATATTTTCCTTGATATCCATTCCCTTTGACCTATTTTCGCACCTTGTATTTCCTTATCTATGTATCTCCCTCTCTTCCTGACATCATTGAAGAAGGGTCGCGAACCGAAAAGCCACCCATTCCTTCTATCCAGAGATGTTGCCTGGCCCGCTGAGTTACTCCAGCATTTTGTGTCCATCTTCGGTTTAAAGCAGCATCTGCAGTTCCTTCCTGCACAGTCCTGCTTGACCAACCACATTGAATTATTTGAAGAAATATCAGAGGATAAAGGCAGGGGAAACCTGCCATCAGATTTCCCAAATGTTTCCCAAAAGAATTAATAACTTCAGAGTATGCTGAATCGTGGGACAAAGAGCAGAAGCAATAGTCGGGCTGTTGGAGATTGGTAAGCATCGGTAACTAAAAATTCATCAGTGTGGTATAAGATGAAGGTTCTTGGTTACTTGGTCCTCCAAAATATTCCAACTGGAATTTAAACTGGAGGTGGTGAAGGGAGGGATTAAGCCAGAAAGGTTGATGGTAGATTACATGAGCAGCGAATAATTACAATCTGTTTAAGAGTTTGGACTTTGGAAACAAAACCATAACTTCTACTTTTCCAAATATTTCAGACTACCAGTTATGACGAGGAAGCGAGCGGATTTATTTATAGGGAGGAAGGCTACACGAGTTGCAAGATGACAGTCGTTTTTTTTAGAATGGGCACAATCTTTGCAAATGAATTCCACCACAAATAAATCAGAGATATATTGTGGTGAAAAGGTCATAGTTAATTTTTTTTAAAGAAGATTTTTAACGTGTGTAAATGTAAATTACCAGAAGCAAGCAAGCAAGCAGAATCATAAAGCCATAAACTAAGCTCAAGCTCATTTCTAGAAGATAAAAATAGGAGGTGATGCTAGGTTATGTCAATTTAGTTCAGACCATACGTCTTCATTAAGTTCTTGTAGACTACACTCTAAACAATCGGGTGGAGCAAAAGATACCGTAGCCGAGTTAGCCAACTACGTGTCCTCAGTGGAAAATTCACACCCGGACACAGCAGTCATCGTCCTTGGGGACTTTAACCAGACCAATTTGTCATCTGAGCTCCCCGGCTACCATCAGCAGGTAACTTGCCCCAGCAGAGGGACCAACACGCTGGACCACTGTGATACTACCAGCAAAGAGGCTTACTGTGCATTCCCGAGGGCTCCGCTGGGCAGGACCGACCACGCAATGCTGCTGCTAATTCCACAATACAGGCAAAAAGTTAAATCCTCCAAGTCACCAACAAAACTTGTCCGGTGCTGGTCCCCTGAAGCCATCGAAAAACTACGGGGCTGTTTTGCGTGCACAGACTGAAATGTTTTCCATGCTGCAGGTGACCTCCATGACGTCACCATTGCAGTGACGTCATACGTTAACTACTGCGTGGACCTGTGCATACCACTCAAAAAAGTTAAAGACTACAATAATAATAAACCGTGGTTTAATAAGGACATTAAAAAATTAAGAAAGGAGAAAAATTCAGCACATCTGGCAGGAAACAAAGAACAATATATGGCTGCCAAATACAAACTGAGATCTGCTATAAGAAGAGCCAAATCCAACTTTGCCACTAAACTAGAAGAACAAATCACTACTTGTGACACACGTTTCATCTGGAAAAAACTCCAAAACATGACGAACTACAAAAAGAAACCAACCCCCACACCTGACAGCGACAATCAGCTTCCTGATACACTCAACTTTTTCTATGGGAGGTTTGAGCAGGCACCGGCTCCACCACCATCTCCCCCCGACCCCCTCCCTCCCGCCCCTTTCACCATCTACGAGGAGGAGGTGAGGAGCATCTTCAGGGGACTTAAGACGAATAAAGCCCCCGGCCCAGATAACATCAGCCCCTCCGTTCTCCACCACTGCGCTGCGGAACTGGCTGGGGTTTTTACCAACATCTTCAACACCTCCCTCTGTCAAAGCTCAGTACCCAATTGCTTCAAAGAATCCATTATCATCCCGGTTCCCAAGACCAAGACCATCTCCTGCCTCAATGACTATAGACCCATTGCCTTGACATCAGCAGTCATGAAATCATTTGAGCGCATCGTACTAAATCACCTGAAAACTGTTACCACCCCACTCATGGACCCATACCAA
Organism: Leucoraja erinaceus; assembly: GCF_028641065.1. Taxonomy (NCBI): domain Eukaryota; kingdom Metazoa; phylum Chordata; class Chondrichthyes; order Rajiformes; family Rajidae; genus Leucoraja; species Leucoraja erinaceus. The sequence goes on along the minus strand of NC_073392.1, from coordinate 16,753,193 downwards.
TTTGCATACAGAGCCAACAGGTCAGTTGAGGACACCGTCAACTTAGCAACTCATCACATTCTGAACCACCTGGAGTCCGCAAACACATATGCCCGCATCCTGTTCATGGATTTCAGCTCCGCATTCAATACAATAAACCCGGCCATATTGTTCAATAAATTACTGGACATGAACATTGACCCATGCATCTGTCACTGGATTCACAGCTTTCTCTGGAACAGGCAACAAAGGGTGAGGATCAACAATAACACACCCTCCCCTCTGTTCCTCAGTACAGGCACACCCCAAGGCTGTGTTCTCTCACCCTGGCTATTCTCCCTTTACACAAACCAGCTCACATCCCACCACAGCTCCGTCAACCTGTACAAGTACGAGGACGACTCAACCATCATTGGATTCATCACCAACAACCAAGAAACTGAATACCATGCACAGGTCAACCAAGCAGTGACCTGGTGCACAGACTATGATCTCTTACTCAACTCATCAAAAACAAAAGAACTCATCATCGACCCAAGACGCCAGCCATCCCCCAAAACTCCTGTGCTCATTAAAGGTAAATCCATCTCCATCACTGACACATTCAAACTCCTTGGAACCCACATCAGCAACAACCTCAAATGGAGGACAAACGCAGACCACATCTATGGGAAAGCCCAGCAAAGACTTTTCCATCTCCGACAGCTCAGGAAGTTCAGAGTAAGGTCTCATCTCATGCTCCGCTTCTATACAGCCATCATTGAAAGCATCCTCACTTCATCCATCACAGTCTGGTTCGGCAGTCTCGACTCACTCTCCCGGAAGAAATTACAGCGCATCATCAACAGAGCATCTAAAATTATTGGCTTACCCCTACCATCCCTTGAATCACTTTACCACAAACGGACATTACACAGAGCCCGCAAGATCATCTCTGATCCTACTCACCCTGCACACTATGCCTTTCAGCTACTGCCCTCTGGGAGGCGCTACAGGACAATTGCCTCCAAAACAAACCGCTTCAAAAACAGTTTCATTCCCACTGCAATTAACATTTTAAACTCTGTACGGTGAGGAATAAGAATAAGCATGGCCCTTATGTATTATGTAATGTGTCTGTTTGTATGTATATCTATGCTATATGTTTAATGTTTGATGAAATGTTGGAACCTGTACCGAGCTGTACTGATAACAAATTCCACCAGCCTGGCTGTGTGGTCATTAAAATACAATACAATACAATATTCAAAAGAATTATGCCAAAATGGGGAAATTAAACCTGTCAGGATGGTATAATTAGGTTCAATTTTGCCTCTTGAAAGCCAAGGGCCAAGGTATGTCCAATTAGGGTTTTTTTTTTAAATGGTGTTGATTTTGATAGACTAGACACAGAGAATTCTGTTAACAAATAGGAGGAAAACTAGAAGCCATCAATGTAAGGCGTGCATCAAGAAATACCAGAACATGTGTAAGAAAGAATTGCAGATGCTAGTTTACACCAAAGACTCAAGAGGCTGAGAAAGAGTCTCGACCTGAAGCGTGACCTATTTCTTTTCTCCACATATGCCACTTGACCCAGAGTTACTCCAGCATTTTGTACTCGCTGGAGTGTACAAAAATGAGGGGAGAACCTCATTGAAACATACAGAATATTGAAAGGCTTGGATAGAGTGGATGTGGCGAGGATGTTTTCACATTCTTTCCCATTAAGCACCCTCGCATCATACTCATAATCAACCATTTCACTAAACTGACTTATTATCATGGTTCAATTTAACTTTCTAAACCTCGCCTCATACGATGCTCCTTTATAACTAGATTAAAGCTACAGCCATGTTCCCAGACTGATTGAAACCAGTAGATAAAGTAATATCCTTAGTGATATAAAGAATGCAGCATGATAAAAAATGTGCAATGTTAATATGGTGCATTCATATTCTGCGTCATGGATTAAATCAAGCCCTCAATTCAGCAGACATTTGTTATTAAGTTGAGAAAAGCCCAGGGAATCGAGTGAAATTATTTATGCATTAGAATTATCTTTTCCTTTTGACTTAGTACATTACAACTTTCAGGACTCAATTTTGAATTCGACAGTGAATAATAAGCTATTTCAGTCTTGCATTACACAGTTCCAGCATTCATTTCTTTTTCTCTCCTGATATTTCCTATTTATATCTCCTTCAGTGTTTTATCACCTTCTTTCAGCTGGCATCACCGCCACTTAGATCACTCACTCTCCTCTGGTCTCCATCATCACATACCTTTGGATTCCACCCCTCTTCTCTTCAACTTAAAACTGATTGCATTTCTGACTTTTGGCAGTTTTGATGCCAGATTATTAACCTGAAGTGGTCTATCTGTGTTTCTGCATTCACAGATGCTCGGAATATACAGCATTACTTGTGCCTTCATTTTTGAGGAATTTACATCTAAATAATTTTGCCTTTGGATTATTATTTCCTTGTCTTTGCCTCTATTGTGTACTCAGTGCATAATATTTGGATTAGTACACAAAATAAAACTGCCAGTGATCAACAGAGAGCAAGAAGGTTCACGGAGTGACCAGAATGTCCCCTCTCTAAATTTGGTCAGTGAAAGGTAGTAGACAGAATGGGAGGCAGGAAGCAGAAAAGGGAAGCACTCGGACACAAGAGGAGAAAGAAAAAAAAGGAAATAAACAGAGAATAAGAGACGGGGGGTTTCTTAAATGTGCATATTTTAATGCTAGGAGCATTGTAAGAAAGGTGGATGAGCTTAGAGTCTGGATAGACACCTGGAAGTATGATGTTGTGGCAATCAGTGAAACATGGTTGCAGGAGGGCTGTGATTGGAAACTAAATATTCCAGGATTTCGTTGCTTCAGGTGTGATAGAATTGGAGGGGCAAGAGGTGGAGGTGTTGCATTGCTAGTCAGGGAAGATATTACAGCAGTGCTTTGGCAGGATAGATTAGAGGGCTCATCTAGGGAGGCTATTTGGGTGGAACTGAGAAGTGGGAAAGGTGTAGCAACACTTATAGAGGTGTATTATAGACCGCCAAACGGGGAACGAGAATTGGAAGAGCAAATATGTAAGGAGATAGCAGATATTAGTAGTAAGCACAAGGTAGTGATTGTGGGAGATTTCAATTTTCCACACATAGACTGGGAAACACATTCTGTAAATGGGCTGGATGGTTTGGAGTTTGTAAAATGTGTGCAGGATAGTTTTTTGCAGCAATACATAGAGGTACCTACTAGAGGAGGGGCAGTGCTGGACCTCCTGTTAGGAAATGAGACGGGACAGGTGGCGGAGGTATGCGTTGGGGAGCACTTTGGGTCCAGTGATCACAATACCATTAGTTTCAATATAATTATGGAGAGGGTCAGAACTGGACCTAGGGTTGAGATTTTTGATTGGAGAAAGGCTAACTTTGATGAGATGCGAGATGATTTAAAAGGAGTGAACTGGGACATTTTGTTTTATGGGAAAGATGTAGAAGTGAAATGGAGGACATTTAAAGGGGAAATTTTAAGAGTACAGAATCTTTATGTTCCTGTTCGGTTGAAAGGAAACAGTAAAAATTGGAAAGAGCCCTGGTTTTCAAGGGAAATTGGACATCTTGTTCGGAAAAAGAGGGAGATCTACAATAATTATATGCAGCATGAAGTAAATGAGGTGCTTCAGGAGTATAAGGAATGTAAAAAGAATCTTAAGAAAGAAATTAGAAAAGCTAAAAGCAGATATGAGGTTGCTTTGGCTAGTAAGGTGAAAGTAAATCCAAAGGGTTTCTACAGCTATATTAATAGCAAAAGGATAACAAGGAATAAAATTGGTCCATTGGAGAGACAGAGTGGACAGCTATCTGCAGAGCCAAAAGAGATGGGGGAGATATTAAACATTTTTTTTTCTTCGGTATTCACCAAGGAGAAGGATATTGAATTATGTGAGGTAAGGGAAACTAGTAGAGTAGCTATGGATACTATGAGGTTCAAAGTAAAAGAAGTACTGACACTTTTGAAAAATATAAAAGTGGATAAGTCTCCCAGGTCCTGACAGGATATTCCCTAGGACTTTGAAGGAAGTTAGTGTAGAAATAGCCGGGGCTATGACAGAAATATTTCAAATGTCATTAGAAACGGGAATAGTCCCCGAGGATTGGCATACTGTGCATGTTGTTCCATTGTTTAAAAAGGGTTCTAAGAATAAACCTAGCAATTATAGACCTGTTAGTTTGACTTCAGTGGTGGGCAAATTAATGGAAAAGATACTTAGAGATAATATATATAAGCATCTGGATAAACAGGGTCTGATTAGGAACAGTCAACATGGATTTGTGCCTGGAAGGTCATGTTTGACTAATCTTCTTGAATTTTTTGAAGAGGTTACTAGGGAAATTGACGAGGGTAAAGCGGTGGATGTTGTCTATATGGACTTTAGTAAGGCCTTTGACAAGGTTCCTCAAGGAAGGTTGGTTAAGAAGGTTCAACTGTTGGGTATAAATGCAGGAATAGCAAGATGGATTCAACAGTGGCTGAATGGGAGAAGCCAGAGGGTAATGGTGGATGGCTGTTTATCGGGTTGGAGTCAGGTGACTAGTGGGGTGCCTCAGGGATCTGTGTTGGGTCCTTTGTTGTTTGTCATATACATCAATGACCTGGATGAAGGTGTGGTAAATTGGATTAGTAAGTATGCAGATGATACCAAGAAAGGGGATGTTGTGGATAATGAAGAGGATTTCCAAAGTCTACAGAGTGATTTAGGCCATTTGGAAAAATGGGCTGAAAGATGGCAGATGGAGTTTAATGCTGATAAATGTGAGGTGCTACACCTTGGCAGGACAAATCAAAATAGGACGTACATGGTAAATGGTAGGGAATTGAAGAATACAGTTGCACAGAGGGATCTGGGAATAACCGTGCATAGTTCCTTGAAGGTGGAATCTCATATAGATAGGGTGGTAAAGAAAGCTTTTGGTATGCTAGCCTTTATAAATCAGAGCATTGAGTATAGAAGCTGGGATGTAATGTTAAAATTGTACAAGGCATTGGTGAGACCAAATCTGGAGTATGTGTACAATTTTGGTCGCCCAATTATAGGAAGGATTTCAACAAAATAGAGAGAGTACAGAGGAGATTTACTAGAATGTTGCCTGGGTTTCAACAACTAAGTTACAGAGATAGGTTGAATAAGTTAGGTCTTTATTTCTCTGGAGCGTAGAAGGTTAAGGGGGACTTGATAGAGGTCTTTAAAATGATGAGAGGGATAGACAGAGTTGAAGTGGACAAGCTTTTCCCTTTGAGAATAGGGAAGATTCAAACAAGAGGACATGACTTCAGAATTAAGGGACAGAAGTTTAGGGGTAACATGAGGGGGAACTTCTTTACTCAGAGAGTGGTAGCGGTGTGGAATGAGCTTCCAGTGGAAGTGGTGGAGGCAGGTTCGTTGGTATCATTTAAAAATAAATGGGATAGGCATATGGATGAGAAGGGAATGGAGGGTTATGGTATGAGTGCAGGCAGGTGGGACTAAGGGAAAAAAAGTTGTTCGGCACGGACTTGTAGGGCCAAGATGGCCTGTTTCCGTGCTGTAATTGTTATATGGTTATATGGTTAACTGTTATGATTTTGAGAGACACAAAATGCTGGAGAGTAACTCAGCAAGACAGGCAGCATCTCTGGATAGAAGAAATGGGTTATCTTTCAGGTCGAGACCCTTCTTCAGACTGAGACTCGGGGGAGAGGGAGACACAGAGATAAGGAAGGGTAAAGTGTATGAAAAAATGACATCAAAAGAGATGAAGCTCAAGGAAAATGTAGAATAGATCATTATTAACTCGGAGAAGGTGACTGAAGGAACAGCACCTCATATTTCGCTTGGGCAGCTTACCCCCCAGCAATATGAATATTGACTTCTCTAACTTCAAGTAACCCTTGTTTTCCTCTCTCTCCATCCCATTACTTAAACTGTTTGTGACATTAATGAATATAAGTGGAGGTACATTGTGATTCTATTGCCAACAATCCCCCTAGAGAATGGAAGAAAACAAAAAAATCATCTTGAATTGCCATTATAGTGACTGTTTAAGGAAAGTCTTTGTAGCTGCAGGGGCAAAGATGACTTGGTATACGGCAGCACGGTGGTGCAGCAGTAGAGTTGCAGCCTTAGGGCACTTGCAGTGCTGAAGACTCGTTCGATCCTGGCTACACGTGTTTGTGCGGAGTTTGTACGTTCGCCCCATAACCTGTGTGGGTTTTCTCCGAAATCTTTGGTTTCCTCCCACACTCCAAAAACATACCAGATTGTAGGTTAATGGTTTGGTATACTGTAAGTGTAAATGACCCCTAGTGCCTGCAGGATAGTGTTAATGTGTGCGGATCGCTGGTTGGTGCGGACTCGGTGGGCCGAAGGACCTGTTTCTGCGCTGTATCTCCAACCTCTAAAATAAAGATGTTCCTAATCCTGTAATTAACTAAAGATACTGTATATGTGAGAAAGATGACAGGGTCCGATCAGGCTGAGCACTCCAAGAAGAAATTATCTACCCACACTGTTAGTCTATATCCAGCTAATAGAAGAATAGCCAGTGGGAAAAAACAACCCTATGGTAACCCAGCAGTGTAGGAGGGGCAGGAGGAGGAGAGAAAAATGGTCACACATAATTATCACCTTGAACCATACAGCTGCTGGTGTAAAGATCAGACATTCCCATTAATGTGCACATTGTGAACTTTAAAAAAAACCCAATCAAATCCAGAAAGAACACCTAATATCTAATGGCCTGAGTCAGCTGAGACAAATGACTACTCGCACGTCAGTGCCAGAATAATACATTCAACTTTGCAACCAATTTATTACACATCAGTGATAATGATGTATCTATTGTATTAAAAGTCAGAATGAGAAACGCGTTTCCCCTTTTGTTAAATAATGTTAAATTCAAATCTGCAGTATGCTTACATTATTGATATGTGAACGACAAAATGGAAACTGTCATCCCATAAAATATGAACGAATAAAGTCCGTCTGTTACACTACATCATTCCTTCTTTGGTCCGCATAATTTGATCAAATTTCATTACAAAAAATTGATTCCAAACTGCTGCATTCAAGACCCGCTTCTGAAAGCCAACAGTGAAAACAGACAGAAAGATTGATAACCTGTGCACTTTTTTGCTGTGTCTTTTTTTGATCCCGTTCGTGTCACTTGACAGTCAAAGTTCTCCTCCCAGAACTCTGCAAACCAGACATTTCTTCGATTGTTCTCCAAGGTCCGACTGGTGAAGTATGTATCAAAACCTGGAGGAGAAAGAGCACACACATTGTTTGCAGCAAGCCCAAACACTGTGCCGATGAAACATGACCAGTGAGAAAATCACTCAAATACATAGAGTAGGATTAAGCCAGTCTGCCCTGCAGTCTGCTCTACTATTTATCTAGGTCATCATTAATTTAACCAAAGCCACATCTCCATATCATAGCCACCACTGCAGTAACCTTTCATCTTTGTTTATTAACAATCTGTCAAAAGAAATATTAAAAGATTCTGGAGATTAAAAGGAGCTGCAGATGAAATTGTGAGCAATGCACAAAGTGCTGGAGGAACTCAGCGGGATCCCTCTGAGGAATACACAGATGATATTTTGGATCGGGAACCTGCTTCAGAGATTCTCTCTGAGAAAGACTCACTGCCCGCAAGAAAAATATCACTTCATCTCTGCCTTAAATGGGCGATACTTTATTTTTGAATAACTACTAGTTTTAGGTTTCCTTTTACAGGATTTTCTTTCCAATCGAGTATCCAGATGCCCTACTAAGACAGCTGATACAATCCTAATCTTTTCGACCTTTCCTCAAAACCTGTCCCTTCCAGGAATAAGTCTATTAAACCCTCTCTGGACTTTACATCCCTCCTTAAATATGAACACTGCTGTTGATTATACTCCAAATGTCTCACTAATGCCCTATTTAACTGAATCATTCCACCTCCGCATTCAATTCATCAAGTCTAACCTTCTGTTAGACTTCCTCACCACTTGATCTGCGTGCATACCAACCTTTTGTGAATGATGAGTAGTCCCTCTGTATCTCAGAACTCTGCAATCTCTCACCACTCAGATAAAATGCATGTTTTTTTTTTAATTTGTTCCTGGCAAAACAGATAAAGTTTACACATTCCCATATTATACTCCAGGATTTTAGGATTTTTGCACTAATATTGGGGATTTAATTTATTGATTTTTTTTTGTTTATTATGTTATCCATGATGTTTTGACATGCGTAGACTTAATCAGACTTCAAAGAATTGATCTGCGTGCATACCACCTTTTGTGTAGGGACGTTAGGTATCCAGTTCTGTACAAAACTCAGATAAAATGCATAAGTTTACTTCCTTTACAAATTATACTCTACGGCCAGGATTGTAGGATTTTTGCACTAATTTGGGGACATTTATTGCCTTTTTTTTTTGTTTTTAGAAAAGATGCTATTAACTTAATGGAAAGGGTGCAGAGACAATTTATTTGGAGTATGTGCTCAGTTTTGCCGGAACTCGAGGAAAGGTGCTGAGCTATTGGAAGACGATTTGGGAACAGGAGCTAGGACATTATTATTCCTTATAGCACAGGATGCTGAGGGGTGATCCAGTAGAGGTGTATAAAATGATGCAAGCCAAATGTAAGCAAATGGGACTAGCACACATGGGCATCTTGGTCAGCCTGGATGGGTTGGGCCAAGGGGCTCGTCTCCATACAGCGTGACTGCATAATTGTATGTGGTGCTATTAAACATCACTACTACAGTGACACAAACATAATGTCAATTTTAGCCAGCTTATAATATTGAGGTAAGTGCCCATTACACTGGCATTGAGTGAGGCAAATGGATAACTCTCTGTCCTTAAACAATGAAGCAAATGGTCTTCAATCATGTGTTCATGAATTTTGGACAAGATTGGTGGGCTGTGACTGAAATCTAGGCTGTGGAAATAACTGAAGGAAAATGAATTTAGACATACATTTCTAGGATTGTACCAATAAGATCATCTCAGGCAATGCAATAATTTTGTTTCAGATCTACAATAGTTGTAGTGTTTAATTTTGGGTCAATAGAGCATGACTTTTGTTACATAGTGTTGTCTCAATCAATTTTTCCAAAATCATTGTGGAGATTTGTCTAAATTTGCTGGTTTACTGATTGCCTGTTTGGATGCAATACCTCTAACCATCACTTTGCACATCTATGTACTCTCAGAAAGGATTTCTTCCACTTCAATGTGCTTCAGCTATGTAATTTGCTGCTACTTTGCACCATGAATTTAACACTTTTGTCTAAATATCATTCAAACTCTTGTTGCTTCGTGGCCCAAAAATCCAGACGAAAAAATATGGTTACAATATGGTTTCAAGGGATATTTAATCGATGGATGCTTTCAATAGATATTTTACAGGTAGAGATAGATTGATTCTTGATTAGTACGGGTGTCAGGGATTATGGCGTGAAGGCAGGAGAATGGGGTTAGGAAGGAGAGATAGATCAGCCATGATTGAATAGCAGAGCAGACTTGATGGGCAGAATGGCCTAATTCTGCTCCTATCACTTACGACCTATGACGTTATATCTCAAGGTTTCCTGAGTGAATCCAAACTGTAACTGATTCCATATCCTGCGCAACTCTTCTTAAAAAATAGGGGGGGGGGGGGGGGGTTTCGGATAGACTCTTCCAAAAGGCAGCTGGAAAGTTAATTAAAAAGGTAAAATCTGCTTGCAGACTTTATTTTGTGCATTGATCAATGAAGACAGAGTAATGTCAAATAGTGAAGTAAAGTTTATTTTTACTGCAATCAATTCTACTGGATTGTATGTGAAACAAAGAAGAACAAAGAATTCCTAATTGTGGATCGCGCCACAATCAAACACTACAGACAAGAAACTAGGATCGGAAATACCCTGGCAGAATTGTGTACGTCTCAACGAGTCAAATTTTCAGGAGAGTATAGGCCCTGAAGAAGGGTCCTGACATGAAATATCACCGACCCATGTTCTCCAGAGATGCTGTCTAACCTGCTGAGTTACTCCAACACTTTGTATATATACTTTTTTAGAGTATGCTACATCTGCATTACCATTGCCTAGAGTAGAGCAGTAATTGGTGAGAATGATTAAGATATGTCATACATTAAAAGTGCGTGTATATATATATATATATATATATATATATATATATATATATGGTAAGAGTTTATGTGTAAAGGTTTAAGGTTGACACTACAGAAATAGTAATACTTAATGCCCAAGTAATGTTAGCATAGTGATGATACCGTTTATATCCGATTCACAGTGCATCTAAGAGGTTTCACACTGGGATCCACCATCACACTTCATACTCAGATGTCAGGCAATTTGCACCAGTGTATGATGTGTTTTTATTTCTCCTGCACTCACTTATTCCCTCCCTATCGTTTTATTTCTCTTGTTTTTTTTGTACTTGATGTTTTCATCAAGATCACCATACGATACTATAGCTCTTTATTTATGCCAGAGGGAAATTAGCCTGTCACCGGTCAAAAGACCCAGTTACAAGGCATTGAAAGTGTCATGTGCATTATAATAATAATGAAATTTAAGTGACCAGTTATCACATCGCACATATGTGATATTGCACAAACATGAAATTAAATTATCGAGTGGGAAAGGTCCAGGTTAAGGGATGTACAAAGAAGCGAGTTGGGGGGGGGGGGGGGGGGGGGGGGGGGGGGTGCAGTCAGTCTACCCCATGATATAAGTGGGAGGAGTTGTTTCACTGCTTCCCTTCAGGAGATTGCATCTATCAATCCGGAGTTTGCACAAGTCTATTTGAACAAGTAGAGTGATATTTGCTCCCCCCGTCCTACTCACAGCCCCTTTCCCCAATTCTCATGAATCACCACACGTGAAGCTTTTACACACTACTGCTGTCCATGAGTTACGAATTAAACAACCCAATTATGATTGGGGTAACTGCAATAACTTCCAGCCTGCTGGCGATCCAGGACATTCAGCTTTTTGAAGAAGGTTGTGACCCCAAACGGCATTTCCTTCCACAGGTACTGCCCGACTGGCTGAGTTATCTCAGCAATTTGTTTTCGCTGTAGATTCCAGCCTCTGCAGCCCCTCGTGCCTCCATACATCAACTGTTGCTTTACAGATCAGCTCTATTGACAACTTGAATCTCATCAAGATTTATCTGCTATTAAGGGCAGATATAATGTTGTCCTCTCTTTACAGTAGATAACTTGAAATCACACCTCGCGTTTGTCAACTGGGATTTCCCATTGTTTTTTTTTTTCCTGCAATGTTATCACAATTCAGGTCATGTTGGATACGGTTAAATGGCAGCTCTGAGAAGATGAACCAGCCAGCCTCACTGAGAGAGACAAAGGAAGACCGCACGTGTTCCATGTTCAAGTGACATTTGCAACGGTGTTGCCTTAACTGATAACTGGAATAAAAACTTGTCAACAAACATCAAGCATCCCTGGGGACGTGCTAGGTAATGAGATAAACTAATGGAAACAAACAGAATATATAGCCTATTTTATTCATACATGTATTTTTTTTTTTGTTTATTTTATTAGAAGTTAATTCAGTACAGTGGAACCTAATTTTAGGTGCCAACTATGTCATACCGTAATCCATTCTATGTACAACCTCTAGTTTTATGTTTTGAGAAGAAGTAAGCAAGACAAGAAAAAGAAAACAATAGAAAGGGGAAAAAGTGGAAAAATAGATGATAGAGAGTAGAAAAACTTGAAGTGTGTATATTAAAAAAAAGAAAGATAAAGTGGGAAGTAGAAATAGAAGAGAAGGCCCCTTAAAAGAGAAATTTTCAAATCTTTATTCGGAGATGTAGATGTATGCAGAGCTTTTTGTCAACACCAAAATTACCATGTACAAGAAGAAACATTTATCAAATCACTTTCATGATCAGATTTACTCTTCACCCTCCTACCTTCCCATTCATTATGTAACTGTTTACACAGAGTTACATTTATCATCTTTGGATGACCAGACTTTAGACTTTTGAGATATACAGCTTCAGCCCACTGTCCACTCTGACCAGCGATCACCCCTACACTAGCACTATCCTCTAAATTAAGGAATTAGGAAAAGACACAAAGACACAAAAGCTGCAGCAAAAAGACAGTGGCCAATTCCTCCACAGTTGCGTGCATGATTTAGCTTGTCAAAACAAGCACTGGACCCTGGCTCTGGCTGCAACCCTGCCCATTTTCCCCATTTTATCCTCAGCTTTGGCCACACACGTGACTCACTCTCCAGACTCACTCTGCCACTCAACACTCACTCAAACCTACACGCACTCCTGACTTTACAGTGTTCCCACCCCTAACACTAGCTCCGTAGCCACAAGCCAGTTCCACAGTGCAGATCCAGTGATTCTGAGCACTTCCCAAATCCGGCTGAAATTCCACACCTTCCCAGCACAAGATGGCAAATGCAATCCATTTCTTGGCAAACAGGATTCACAAGATCTCACCAGTAAGGACTCTGCAACCACACACAATGTTTAGCAACACTCCAAATAGTAAAAAAAAAAAGTAATAGACTGCATGAGTAAGCTGATCCATGGACTGTGAGTCAGCAGATAACAAGGACTCAGGTACATACACTTGCCCACGACTGTGAATGACTACGATCAAAAAAGTAGAATGATTTTGACAGAATTTGTGCACATGCTTATGAGAGATCAAAAACATTTTTTTTTTAATCCTTGTTATGAAAAATAGTCGGCGAGATCAGATGCGTGGTCTTCTTGTGAATTTCATATACAACAATACTGGTCTTTCTGGGGTCTCTGTCCAAAGGAACATTTAGACTATCCATGCAAATTCTCTCCTAACAAAAGATGTTTTGAATATTCAGACACATCTGGTCAATTTAGAAATGTGCGTGAGAGTGCAGAATTTTGGCACACGTTAAACTAACATGACACGTTAAACTGACACGGAAATCAGGAGAATTCCTGCGAGCTTGACCTTACAATAGCACCTGTTGCCTGCATCTACATTCCAGTTACTTGGCCATCCCACCAAAGGCTCAGCTTGGTCTGGATTTCCATTGCTCTCCAAACCCACTTCACCATCCCAACCAGTTCTAAACCTTGAGCAAGCACACACTTGGTTCAAAGTAAACTAATAGCAGGGAGATCAGTCCATACTGTTCTGACATGGATGGTTTTCAGACATAAATTGACAAAATGTTCTAGCTGAAAAGTAACTTTCGTACTTTTCTACTACTGCAAAGTACCTTTTACCTTAAAACAGGACATAAACTGGAGAACCTGCAGAAAAAACTTGCTCACACCAGGATACAATTGAATGCAATTGTCTGCAGAATTTTCAAGTTAACAGAAGAGTATGAATTTATGTATGAATAAACTCACAGATCATTTCCTTAAAATAGGTGCTAAATAAATAATTTTGCAGAATTAAATATTTACAATCGGAGCATTGTGTAGTTGTCAAGAGACATCTGAATATTCAAACACCTTTGCTGGGACAATGTAATTCATATGGATGACCTAAAAACTTATGAGGACAGAGAACCTAGATGCCTAAAATTAGTAGACACAGAATGCTGGAGTAACTCTGAGGATGAGGCAGCATCTCTCGATGAGAAGGAATGGGCGACGTTTTGGGTCGAGACCCTTCTTCAGACTGATGTCAGTGGGGGCAGTGGGACAAAGATAGAATGTAGTCGGAGACAGTAAGACTAGTGGGAGAACTCAGAAGGGGAAGTGGATAGAGAGTTAGAGAAGTGAGAGAAGTCAATGTTCATACTGCTGGGGTGTAAACTACCCAAGTGAAAAATGAGATGCTGTTCCTCCAATTTGCACTGGGCCTCACTCTGGCAATGGAGGAGGTCCAGGGCAGAAAGGTCAGATTGGGAATGGGAGTGGGAGCCTAAAATTAGTGTTCTGTTTTGTTTAGTTTAAAGATAAAGCATGGAAACATGCCCTTCATCTCACCGAGTCCATCTCGACCCATTCACACCGTTCAATGTTAGTGAACAGTGAACACATTCTAATCCACTCCCTGACACTACGAGCAAATTTCAGAGGCCAATTAAACTACAACCCCCCCCCCCCCCCCCCGCACGCCTTTGAGATGGGGTTGGAAACTGGAGCACACCGAGGAAACCCACACAGTTACCTGGATAGTGGTACCAGCAAGCTCCACACAGACAGTACCCGGTCAGGATTGAACATGGATTTCTGGTGCTGTGAGGCAGCAGCTCTACCAGTTGCACCAGGGCCTAAACTTCTCTCGGTCTTATTGAGTTCCGATTGAGTGTTCAAGAAGTCCATGAGGATACATTGACCTTTGAGAAGGTGGTCTTTAGCCATCTCTTAAACCAGTGCGGCACTCCTACCACAATGATTTGAATCAAGTTCCAGAACAGATCCAGAAATGATGAAGGAAGGCAATATATTTCCAAGTATCGGTGGTGTACACATTGTTGTCAACTCCTACTCCTCTTATTCTGCATCATTAGTGCCGATGTAGAAGTGAATAAGAAGTTCACGTTCCTTGGAGTAAATATTACCAATTATCTTTTGTGGACCCACTGCATTGAAGCAACAGCCAAGAAGACACATCGTAGCTTATTCTTTCCCCGGTGACTGACGATATTCGCATGTCTTCAGTGACTGTTAGAAACTGCCACAGATGCAGCATCAGAGCAGGCTGTCAGGTTACATCACAGTTTGGTTTGGACAGCACTGCCCAAGACTGCAGCAAATTCACGGATGTTGTGGATGTAGCTCAGCCCATCAGATCACAAACCAGACTCCCAACCATTAATCTTCTCTCTTAGTTACTGCATTCTGTAACTGATTCAATCGAGTTTCAGATCCCTCTAGACTTTAATGGGAAGGGTTGGTGATGGTAAAACTGTTGAACGTCAAGTGTAGCTGTTCAACAATTATTTGTCACTCATCATCCCAGACCTTAATGTTGACCTGGTCCTGCCTTGAAACGGGCTAACTTGAGCTGCTTAATTGACTGAGTTACATATTTGTAATAAAGTCATAAGAAATGAAACAGTTAAGATTATTCAATCTAACGACACATTATGCAATATTGTGCAAGGAGACACACTGCTGACTATTGTATGGGTTCTGCTGAAAGTGCTGGATGTGAGAATAATGCCTGTCGATTTCATTTTGTTACCATTTTGGAACCCACAGGCACCTTGAGATTAGCTGAATGTTTAACCATCAGACATGAAGTATAGTTAACAGGGATTGACAAAACTCCTCCACTCCAAAAGATTATTGTATGGCACTTTCTACCTGCAATAATTACTTTCCAGGCAAGTGAATGCATTTGGGAAATTGGAGTATTACTTTAGCTTTGTGCACGTTCATGCTAACCTAACCTCAGCAATCATTGTGTAGAGGCCTAGCCCAAGTATTAACTGGTGTAGCCCCTTCCCCATACACACAACCCCTGGCAATGCAAGGGGAAGCTTCGAGGCTTCCATTATTCATTAATCCAATGTTCACTGAACTTCATCATCTAGTCTACACTGGGGATGGGTGTGCGGCTACAAAGTCATATAAAACCACTCAACAATGCACTTGTCCAATTAGTACAGTGGGGAAGAACAAGAGACTAGTTTAAAGCTGGGGTGAGAATCCCCCATATTCTGCTCACAGGGAAACTGGGGGCAAGGGAGATGCAATGTCGCTATAAAGTTTTTGTCTGGAGCTTAACGAGGGAGATGGTGAACGTGAATAAGGCTTCTAGTGGGAGTAAGAATTATATGAAAAGACGGGAAAAGATCCAACAGCTGCAATTTCCTTGGACACGACACTGTTACAGAAAACCTGCTGCTCTCAGCTGTCCCCTTCAACCTCACACCTGAAAGCAAAGGGTAAAGAAGAAAGAGGAGACACAACTAAAGAAAAGCAGTATCTTATAAACATAAAGCCAAAAAATGCTGCTGGAGGAACTTATGGTCTTTTGGTATCAAGAAGGAAAAAATACTTCTGGTGGAACTGAATGGGCCAGGCAGCATCAGTGGAGGGAAACGGACAGTTAATATTTCTGGTCTGGACATTTTAGGTTGGACCCTTCACCTGACTTTTTATTTGGACTGAAAGAGTAGAGGGGACATCTCTCTGCGGTATAAGGAAGTGGGTGGGAGGACTGGGGCAAGAGTGAGCAAGCAATAGGTGGATATTGGTGAGGGAGGGCTGATAGGCACATAACAGTCGCAGTGGAAAGGAAGGGTGGAGATAGAAATAAAAGCTGGGAGGAGATAACTGCAAAACAAAAAGCTGCAGATTCTGGAATTAAGATAGGACAGGAAAGTGAAGAACAGAATAACCTTGCTCCCAATATCATCAAGACCATGGACACTGTAAGGACACTCTAAGCTACCAAAGCAGGTGTGGTATGTTGAGTAGCTTCTTTGTGTGCAGAGTGGAAGGTACTGTTGAGATCATGAACACATGCAGATAAAGCATTCAGAGGAAACAGGTTACAGCAGACCCTGTTATCAGTCAGTGGCTGCCACTGGTTTGATACCAGCATGACCATTATTGAAGCTCAATGCTCCAGCTAAGGCTGTAACCTTGCAAAGTTCAATACACAAGCGATAAGATCACTCTGAAATATTTTTTAAATGATTAGGGACAGAAGAAACATGCCTTTTCCTTTCCTGTTCTGTAGTTCCCATTCCTTTGGTCCAACTGAGCAGGATCCAAACTGCTGGTGTAACTCAGCGGGTCAGGCAGCATCTCAGGGGGAAAAGAAAAAGGTGAAGATTCGGCTTGAGACCCTTCTTCAAGCTCATCTATTCCTTTTCTCCAGACGCTGCCTGCCCTGCTGAGTTACTCCAACAATTTGTGTCTATCTTCAGTGCAAACCAGCATCTGCAGTTCCTCACCACACATTGGAATAGGATCCAACAGCCATTTCCCTACTACCCTCCTAAAGAAGGACGTTGGAGGGGAAAGGGGGGAGGGTGAAGCTTTTAACAGATACAGTGGTAAGGTTCAATATGTCCAGAACTTGTACTTTGCACATGTGTGCCTGCCCGTTCCATACTTGTTGCTACTTTACAAAGCTTGCCTCAGTAGCAACATTCAGTATTTACCAGCAGAGTGTGGGCTATTATGGCTTGGGTGCCATTTTTCATTTTTATTTTATTTTAAAATGTCACGACTGTCCTGCTGAAAAATGGTATTATAATAATCTCACTGAATCCAAAAGGTCTGAATATATATGGCACTTTTCAAAATATTTTGCTGCTGCTTGTATTCATTTCATATCATTAATATTCATGATACACATTGAGCAGCACACAACTTTTTGACGCATTATCGGATTCATTGACATGAGAAAACATTATTCACTCAGTCCTGTGACGCTGATGAAGGGCAGCGTTTACATTCAGCCAGCAAAGCTAGCAATGCATTGCCCTCATGCATGACTGCATAGCTGCTATACGTAATCACACTGCATGAAGGACTGATTAACAGAGACCCAGACTGTGACCGATATGGCAAATGCTGGAAATAAGAAGCATTGTAGGTTTTGTTATATGTATAAACCAAGAATATACATACTGGGAAAGAAAGGAGGATATCGTGAAGCTAACCTAGAGGTCATGTTAAAAGAGACAATCGATAGATTTAAGAGATGTTTAGACAACAAGGCATAGCTAGTTCGTGTGAAAATAAGTACAGAATGGAGTAAAACAGGTTAGGAGCAATGAAATTCATCATGAGATGAGGTGGGGGTCTTCATTATATTAATCTGTCAGTCAAATGAAGGTGCATTTTAATTAATTAAGAGGAAACAGTAAATTGGAGGTTTTCTATGAGAGAGAAATTGAGGATGAATGATCACAAAGAAACGTTGATAACTGATTATTTCACAAATGTAACATCCGCATGTAACCATTGAAACACAGAATATAAGTGACTACGGATGCTGTGAATCTTTGAAACATTTTGGTATCTCTTAGAGTGTTTCCCAGTGCAGACTGTGAAGGCCATGAATATACCAACTTGTTTCTATAAACTCACCACTGCTCTCTGAGATGTTCTTTGCACCTGCCCCATCTGAGCCATTAAGAGGGTGGCTGAACCCACATGAGAGTGAACCCACATGAACACATTCATTGTTCACAATTCCCTCCAAGAGTGACCCACTGGACTTGGTCAAATCGAATGACCTTATCTATGCAACATTTTGCAAACATATCAGAAAATGGTAATGTTCTTTCATCCACATTTTTAAATGAATTATTGAGCACAGGAGATCTTCCTGTCCTTTGTAACATTGTTGATATTGTGGAAAGGCTCTTCCCTCTGCCCTCATTACTAGCTTCATCAATATTTTGCAAATGTTGCATTGCAGGTGACAGCAACAGAGCCTTCTCATCCGTTCCCACTTCATCCAGTTTTCTTGCAATTATCTCACCTTGCATATTTTCTGAACTTCCCATCACTGGATCAGTTTTTGTGCTTCGACCCTACCATAATCGTTAAGACTGATATTAATTATCCCTTAACCCACTGCTCTGTGTAATGTTTGGGCTTAATTTATGTTTTGTCTGAATTAAACTACATTATATGTAATGTAAATAGAGATAGATAGATTATTGATTAGTACAGGTGTCAGAGGTTATGGGGAGAAGGCAGGAGAATGGGGTTAGGAGGTAGAGATAGATCAGTCATGATTAAATGGCAGAGTAGATTTGATGGGCCGAATGGCCTAATTCGACTCCTTATGACCTTAAATGAAGATGAAGTAAACTATTACATTTCTACCCATAGCAGAGGAAATAAATGGAAAAAATCTCACATTTATATTGTAGAAGCAATTAAAATATTGGAGCTTGAAATATTGAATTATTAAGGAAGCAGTAACTGAGCACTTGGAAAAAATAATAATTGGATTAAGCAGAATCTATATGGATTTATAAAAGGCAAAATCCTATTTGACCAATGTGCGAGAGAATTCTGCACATTTTAATGTAGAGAAAATGAAGACAGGTAATTGTCGTTTACTTGGACTTTTAGAATTCCTTTGATAATCAGCTGCACAAAAGAATGATTAAAATTAACTTTGTCAGCAATACACGGGCACAGGTTAAGGATTAGTTAATAGAGGGTAAACGACAGAGGAATAAACAGGTTATTTTTGGGCTGGGAGGCTGTGGCCAAATAGGGTCGTCCAAGCTATGTCCTTTACCACATAGAACAAGCCAGGCATCAGACGTTTTGGATGGGTGAGGGCCAATCCAGCAAAAATCTTTGGAATTTCAACAACCAAACTCCCCTTTCTTTGTGCAGGGAAGATAGAAACAAAATGCTGGAGTAACTTAGCGGGCAGCATCTCTGGAAAGAAGGAATAGGTGACGTTTCGGGTCTAGACCCTTCGTCAGTCTCAGTCTTATTATTTTGACGTCAATTTTCCCTTTTGAACAGTTTTATCAAGGTTCCTTGATCTTGCAAGCTTTTTATAATTCACAGTAACACACATCAACAACATTGTGTTTATCTTATGATATCATGATACCAATGCCAAATTCTATCGATGTGTTTTTCCCTTCCAGCCCTACGACTCCTAGACAGTTTAGTTGAAGCTGTAGGAACAATTAATTTTAAGAAAATGCACTCCACCTCTGGAAATAGATATAATCAATAACAAAAAAGGGCACCCTGAGACTCAGGAGTTTGCTGTGCATCAGGTGATAGCACCGTGTGAAAAGCAATACACCAGAGGACACTTTCAAGTCAAGTCAAGTCAAGTGACTTTGTTACCATTAGTTCTGGATAAATTATATAGCATTGAAAGTCACAAGTGCTGAAGGTGAAAGAGAAAATTAAATATACTCCAGCACCCCAGAACATGTGCTGCATTTCCAAAACAAGAATGAGTTGTGAAAAATGATGGAGGAGTGGCAGCGTATCACAGCGAAAATGGTTCCTCTGGAAATGGGAAAGAAGTCAGAGGTATTAAAAAAGCATCCGTCCAAAACTGGCTTAGATAATGGAGAATAATTCTTCAAATGTGAAAGCTGTAGGATGCAAATGGAGAACTATTAATGTTTTGTAAAGTGGCGAGTGAAGAGTGGGGAATGAGACATTGAATCCACTGGAGAAGTCACTGGGTCCGAAGAAGGCATCATTAAAAGAAAAGCTGGAGTCAAATAAACTGGTTGATTGCAATGGTTCACAGGAAGGTGGGTGGGTAAATGTGCAATCAGAGCAAGATGGAGAACCCAATAAGGTATAATGGCCATAAACTCGAAGGACTAACCCTCAAAATTAAGTCAGGTAGTTTATGGATGAAAAGTGAAAAATCAGAAACAATCAGATTATTGTACGGAAAGAAGCTGTAAGCAAAACTGATGAGATTTTGCAGCAGGATACTGGAAAAAGGGAAGAGGGAAGCACAACAATAAAGAAAAGGAAGGTACAGACGCAACCTTCCAATTCACAAGAATAACTGAGCAGCTGAGAGTGGGGGGAGAAAAACAGCCATTGATGTTGTGTAAGATGTACATAAGCTGCTGAAGAACTGTTCAATATATGTGGCCAAAAAATGAGTTTGGTAAAATGTCTTTGAATAGACACAAAGTGCTGGAGGAAAAGAATGAGTGACTTTTTGTGTCAGGACCCTTCTTCTGACCAGGCTGAAGGTCAGGCTGAAGTTGAGTCCCGACCCAAAAAGTCACCCATTTTCTTTCTCCAGACAAGCTGACCGACCCGTTGAGTTACTCCAGCATTTTGTTTCTGCAAAACATCTTCTATATGGGCTAGTAATAATGGAACAACAAAGAGCGTAGATTATGGTCAATACATTCTTGAAAAGAATGCTCAGAATTGGGAAAATAAGGGTATGAAATCTCATTTTATTCTGGCTAATGTTTTCCTTGTAAAACTACCAGGAGGAAAAAAAAAATGGTCTGTCTCCTGTGTGAAAGTACAAGTTTAAATCTCGCTTTCTGGAGACATGTGCTTCATCGAATATTTTCATGTTGCGATTAGTGTGATTCATGCCTTGCCCAGGGAAGTCAGACGGGAGATGGGAAGGGTGGTGGAGGATTTTTATGCGGGGACTTGAACAAGTAGATATGCAGCTTTCAAGCTCCTTATAAGGAGAATGGAGAAAACACCATAGAAACATAGAAAATAGGTGCAGGAGTAGGCCATTCGGCCCTTCGAGCCTGCACCGCCATTCAATATGATAATGGCTGATCATCCAACTCAGTATCCTGTACCTGCCTTCTCTCCATACCCCCTGATCCCTTTAGCCATAAGGGCCACATCTAACTCCCTCTTAAATATAGCCAATGAACTGGCCTCAACTACCTTCTGTGGCAGAGAATTCCAGAGATTCACCACTCTCTGTGTGAAAAACGTTTTCCTCATCTTGGTCCTAAAATATTTCCCCCTTATCCTTAAACTGTGTGACCCCTTGTTCTGGACTTCCCCAACATCGGGAACAATCTTCCTGCATCTAGCCTATCCAACCCCTTAAGAATTTTGCAAGTTTCTATAAGATCCCCCCTCAATCTTCTAAATTATAGCGAGTACAAACTGAGTCTATCCAGTCTTTCTTCATATGAAAGTCCTGACAGCCCAGGAATCAGTCTGGTGAACCTTCTCTGCACTCCCTCTATGGCAATAATGTCCTTCCTCAGATTTGGAGACCAAAATTGTATGCAATACTCCAGGTGTGGTCTCACCAAGACCCTGTACAACTGCAGTTTCAATGAGGTCCGCCCTTATTCTTCCAAACTCCAGCGAGTACAGGCCCAGTGCAGTCAAACTCTTATTATGTGTTAGCCACTCATTCCTGGAATAATTCTTGTAAACTTCCTCTGGACCCTCTCCAGGGCTAGCACATTCTTCCTCAGATATTGTGCCCAAAATTGCTCACAATACTCCAAATGCGGCCTCACCAGCCAGGCCCTAGTTTTTCAGACATTCCACGTCGTCCAGCTGTGATGTTGAGCTTCAGCATAAATGAATAGGGCAGGTTGAATGTGCATTAAAGAAGATTACAACTCTCAGGCAGATAGGACTAGCTGGCAAGCAAGCAGGACATTTATCACAGCAAATAATATTTGACAGATCCTCGGTTCTTTCCACAAGGTCAAAAGCCAGTCATCAGGTTGCAAACGTAATGTATACACAAGCAGACACCGTGAGCTCATTGCCTCTTCAACCAGATACTGTTGTACGTGTTTGATAAGTTGTGATTTCATGTCTGATTTAATAATCTCTCTTGAATTGGCTTTGTGTGCTGCTAACCAGATTTAGCAAATTTAATACTGGCGATCGGTGCCCATCTCTGCATGTGGCTCAGTGCTTGACCTTGCAAGTGACTATAATGGATGTCAAAAAACTACATACAGATCCCACACACCATTGTCAACATTTTGCAGTTTGCAAGGAATAGAAGCCCCTTGAGATAATCAAGATGATATTCTTGGTGTCACAACTCACATCTTTTCACAACTCAGCAGTCATTTCCATGTTCCTTCCCTTACTTCTACTGGAGCCACAGGAGAATCCTGTCAGTAAATATGCTGCATTTACATCATATTTAAAAAAATACTAATTCCCGTACATTCCGAAACACACAATATTTGGAGCAGGATTAACATCGTAATGGAGAGTCTGTGACAATGGGGATCAGAATGTGCTTCTTCACCAAATTCCTAATCTAGAGGTAAGGGAACAATAATATTTGAACATATTTTCAGTGGAGTGGAGACATATTTCCCCATCTGTACTCAAACTTAATTCATTATTTCCTTCTAAATGAATCTTTATCTATTCCATTTCCATTTCAGGATCACATACAATTTATAGGAATGTTGCACAATGATTAAAGATGTGAACTGTGTTTAGACTCTGGCCTCATTCATAACTCCTAAGGGTATCACAGTGACCCAACATCTTAATTCTTCCACCCAAGGAAGAGGGGTTTCTTACAGATCGTGGATGAACAGGTTTTACTTGAACCAGACAAGGTGTGCATGACCCAAATGCTTTCTCTCACCCAACACTAGCTTCTGTTAACTAGGCTCATTGCTACACACAATACCTGTGGTATCACCAACCTCTGGAGTAAAGTTAACATTTTTTTCTTACGATGCTTGGCCAGCAAGCCTGAGATCTGGAGTTCAAATCCCAGCAAGGTAAGTTTAGGGTGGCAAAGTGGCACAGCAGTAGAGTTGCTTCTGTACAGGGCCAAAGACCTGAAATCGATCCTGACTATGGATGCTTGTCTGAACAGGGTATGTACATTCTCCCCGTGACCGGCACGGATTTTCTCAGGGAGTTCTGGTTTCCTCCCACAGTCCAAAGATGTACAAGTTTGTCGGTTAATTGGTTTGGTATATCATAGAAACATAGAAAATAGGTGGAGTAGGCCATTTGGCCCTTTGAGCCAGCACCGCCATTCAATAAGATCTTGGCTGAACATCCAAAATCAGTACCCCATTCTGACTTTTTCCCCATATCCCTTGATTCCCTTAGCTCTAAGAGCAAAATCTCTCTCTTGCAAACATTCAGTGAATTGGCCTCCACTGCCTTCCTTGGCAGAGAATTCCACAGATTCACAACTCTCTGGGTGTAAAAGTTTTACTTAATCTCAGTCCTAAATGGCCTACCCCTAGATTTCCCTACTGTGTGTAGGATAGTGTTAATGTGCGGGGATTGCTGGTCAGTGTGGAATCAATGGGCCGAAGGGCCTATTCCCGTGCTGTATCTCTAAAATAAACTGCTGACTTACTCCAGCATTTTGTGTCTATCTAAAGTTGGTGTTATTAAGGGCCAAGCTTGGTTCATTTTTGCTCCATCCTCAATCTGCTCTACATTGACTACCCAAGCCAACTCATGATGTTGGCATGAAATCAAAGAACACTACAACCCTGTTGACACTACAAACATAATCTGATACAGATGGCTATGACGACATATGACAACATTTGGTCAATAATGTGTGTGGAAAGCAAATAGAAGCAGAAATGATTAAGGAGAGATTTACAGCTCTTAGGGTCCAGTCATCGGGTTGTCATCGCGTGGCGCTGCGCGTGGCAGCCTCGCCTACAGTTTGTTGGTCAATTCGACTTTGTTTGGTTTTTTTAGTATGTCTAAATGTATGTGTTAATGTCTCTCGGTATGTTTTTTATGTGGGGGTGTTGGGGAGAAAAGGGGGAAACCGTTTCCAGTCACTTACCTCGGCTAATGTGAAATAGGAGGAGGATATAGGTTCAGAGAGATGTTTAGAAGCAGAATTGAGGAGTATTGCGATCTGGGAGAGCAGCAAGACTGGAAACATGATGTGGCTGAAGTATGGAGAGACAGGAAAACAGGTTTGACAATATTAATAGTGAAGCTTTGTAAATTGGGAGTACTTCTAATCCTTAGTTTGAACAATAGCTGAGCAGGACATGAGGCGGTAGAGTTTTGGATGAACTCAGGTTTACTTATGGGTAAAATAGTACATAATCATAGAAATAATCAAAATGAGTGCTTTGGGGGGGGGGGGGGGGGGGGGGGGGGTTGAACCCCTTAACTATATCTTTCCTGCCTAATTCTGGAATTGCAAAGTTGATTCACAGGACTGATTCCGGTGATGAAAAAGATTCCCTTTTAAGAGCGACTTAATGGGATGGGACCACAGTCAGTAGCGTTTAGATGAATGGGAAGTGAGCCCAATGAAAATGACAAGAATCTGAAAAGGTTGGACAAACTAAATGGTGGGATATTGTTTCCTTTGGCGGAAGTGCATCAAACTGGGGCCATGGCCTCAAGTACTGGATTGAAGAGGAAATGCTTCACTCTAAGGCTATGAATATGGCATTCACTTCCTCAGAGCATTATGGATACCCAGTCATTTAACATTTGCAGGGTTGGGGATAGATTTTAAGACTGAGGTAACTAATAGTCAAAGGGAAGCATGGAATTGAGATAAATCAGACAATCTCATGTTGAGGATCATATGATTTCTTGCAGTCTGAAGATGAGACCAGGCCCGAAACGTCAATCATCCTTATTTTCCCGAGATGCTGCCTGACCCAGAGTTACTCCAGCATTTTGTGTCTACCTTCGGTATAAACCACCATCTGCATTTCCTTTATACACATATAATTTATTGCTTTTACTTCATACATTGTTTACATTTCATTGTAATCCCAGTCTGGTCTGCCTTGATCTGGCCAATGAACTACCCATTGTAACATCAGCAGACCCATGTTCCGTGATCATATTAAGCACAGAGGTGGCATCACTAATATCAGTCTGGCTTCCATTCTAGTCCCCACCACAAACAGGCAGCTACAGAAAACTGGATGCATCCAGGCACAAAATAATCGACGTCACTCGACAAGACATCAGAAAACCTGGCTTCTCTGTGTGACACTGATCATCTGACATATTTGAAGAATACCAGGGTGAACGCTCAAATGCTTGATAAAGAAAGTCAAATGGCACTGTTCTCCTCTGCTAGACGTCTACACCATCAAGGTGAAAAGGTGGTCACAGCACAGCCCAGACCTGACAGGAATAATCACCAGAGAGTGAAATGAGACACAAGAGATTTCACTGATTGAATAAAGAGGGATGCAAATATTTGATTCAGTTCAGAGCAGACCTTGGGGATATAACTTCAGTTTTTTTTTACATGTTCCTTAGAGGACTCCAGACATGCCGACAACATATCCTGAATATAAATCAATCTGAACTCTGTGCAGTCTATTACAGACACCAGCAAATTGTCAGCATTCTAAATCCTGTAATGGAATTCATTTCAATTATAGCAAGCATAGATTCAGTCCAGAATCGGTCTCCAAATGACAACCTTTTTTATCCCCAGACACGGTACTCCACAAGTTATAAATTGACCATGTTTGGTATTGGTAATACTTTATATTTAATTATGCTTATGAGATTTATTCTTAACATTATTATAAAACCATAATGCATCGTTGTATTTTCTGTTTTTTTTCTATGACTCTTTATGTTTGAACAATTTGAGGCTTAAACATAGATATACTTTTAAGTATCTGCAGTCCTTTGAAATTCTGCAATAGAATCAAAGTAACCATCATTTTAGATTGTGTTCCATACATTGCATGGAACCTCTGCTGAGACTGTATTGGGAATAGAAAGTCCTCACCATGATATAAAATAATCCATTGCCATGAGAAGTCCCTTAAGCAAACATAGATGTGGAAGATTAGACCAGTGTACATCCCCTGGTATCCTCATTAAGTGCATTCATCAAATGGATGCACCACATCAAATTATATTTCTCAAGCATTTTTCATGTGGTATCACAGCCCAAGGAGCTTTGCAGTGCATTATGAAGCAAAAATGACAGATCCACAGCAGGGAGATAGAGCATACTAATAATTTTTAACTAGGAAAAAGTATATAAATTCAGAAAGAAAACTTGGGTCTTTGTTTATAGAACAGTTGTGATTAAAATTGAGAACGGACAAAAAGCCAGAAAAAGCAGTTCGAAAGGTTGCATTTTAGAAGAGTGAGTTGCAGAACTTCGAGGATTTAACAAGCAGAGTTGACAGAGGGGAGCATGGGCATGTAATGCATTTGGATTTCCAGAAAGCATTTGATAAGGCACACATAAGGAAAGGTGCACAAGTTAAGAGGTAACGGTATTGGAGTAGATGTTAACATGGTAGACACAAAATGCTGAATAACTCAGCGGGACAAGCAGCATCTCTGGAGAGACGGAATGGGTGATGTTTCGGGTCGAGACCTTTCTTCAGACTTAAGTGTTAACATGGACTGGTTATTGCACAGAAAACACAGTCACAATAAATGGATCTATTTAAGGCTGAAGACGTGTCCCAGTGATTAGTTCTTTGTCCTCAAGTACTTATTAATGATTTTGATGATTTGGAGGAGAGGCAATGTGGAAATATTAAAATATTAATTTTGTTTAGTTTAGAGATACAGCATGGAAACAGTCCCTTCGGCCCACTGAATCCACTGTGACCATCGATCACCCTTACAGACCAGTCCTATGTTATCCCACTTTCTCATCCACTCCCTGCAAAATAGGAAGAGGTTACAGAGGCTCATTAACCTACAAATTTGTGTAGGAAGGAACTGCAGATACTGGTTTAAACCAAAGATAGACACAAAAAGCTGTCTCAGTGGGTCAGACAGCATCTTTGGGGAAAAGGTGACATTTCCATAAAGAATGAGGACATCTCCGATGCCCTGGATTGGAACACCTCATCCTGTGTGCAGATGTGTCATGGACAGAGGAATTGGGAGTAGGGGATAGAGTCCTTACAGGAAGCAGACTGGGAAGAAGTGTCGTCCAGATAGCCAGGAAGTTTTTTTTTTTTTAAGATCAGGGATTTGAGGGCAATGGGGAACTGACACAGAAGAGGAAGAGGAGGCAAGGACTGAAGGGGATCAGTCCTAATTATATTGAATGGTGGTGTAGGTGGATGAATAAGTGAGCATGGACTTGGCATGTGGAATTTAATTTGAACATTGTGAGATCATGCATTTTGGTAAGATAAATTAAAAAGGCAGGCTACTATTCAATTGGACAGAAACTGTCAATGAATGGAGTACAGAGAGATCTGGATGTTCTTGTGCATAAAAATGTATCTGGCTAGTAGTTAGGGTGGTATATGTGCCCCTATTGCAAATTATTTGGCATTTTGGTAGAGAGGTAGACACAAAATTCAGCTGGACTAACTCAACATGACAGGCAGCATCTCTGGAGAAAATAAATGGGTGACGTTTCGGGTTGAGACCCTTCTCAGTGCTATGTAGAGAGGTACACTGTTGTGATTGTACAGCATACCATGATGCCAGACCTGCAGTACAAAGCACAGTTCTATCTCTTTATTTAAGAAGGGATATACCAGCCTTTCAGGCAGTGCAAAAGAGATTCACAGGTTAATACCTGGAATGCGTGTGTTGCTCTAACACGAACGACTGAAGAACTTGGATCTCCATATTCTTTAGGAGTTTTGAAGAGTCACAAGTCACTGTGTTGAAACACACAAGATCCTTCAGTGTCATGAAAAGGGTAAATGTCAAGATCTTTCCATGAGTGGGAGAATCTTGAATGAGAGACCAGAGCTACAATACATGGGGCAGTCATATAAAATCAAAATGCAGAGAAAGTTCTCAGAGGATTACCCAGAATCTGGTAAAATTAGATGGTAGGTGTTTAACAAGGAAGTTGATTTTTGATTTTAAAGAACAGGGATTTGAGGGCAATGGGGAACTGACACAGAAGAGGAGGCAAGGACTGAAGGAGATCAGTCCTAATTATATTGAATGGTGGTGTAGGTGGTCTGTTCCAGTTCATACTTTCTTTTGACATTTTAAAATCATGGCATTGCTTAGGCAAAGAGCCAGACTAGGTTAACTATCACAGGGAAACGGGTGAACGCAGCTTGGTTCCCTCCGACTCCACCAATACAATCAGTCTGAAGAAGGTCATGGTCACAGTGGCGCAGCGATAGAGTTGCTGCCTTACAGCAAATGCAGCGCCGGAGACCCGGGTTGGATCCCGACTACGGGTGCTGTCTGTACGGAGTTTGTACGTTCTCCCCGTGACCTGCGTGGGTTTTCTCCAAGATCTTCGGTTTCTTCCCACACTCCAAAGACGTACTGGTTTGCAGGTTAATTGGCTTGGTAAATGAAAAAATTGTCCCCAGTGGGTGTAGGCTAGTGTTAATATACAGGGATCGCTGGTGGATGCGGAACCGGTGGGCTGAAGGGCCTGTTTCCACACTGTATCTCTAAACTAAACTAAACAAAAAAGATTCTAACCCAAAACATCACCTATGCATGCTCTCCAGAGATGTTGCCTGACCTGCTGAATTATTCTGGCACCGTATCTCGTCTTTGGAAAACTAGCATCTGGAGTTCCTTGTGTCTACACTTCACTTTTAGGTGCTAATTGTAAACTCATCTTGACAATATCTAATACTTGTACTCATTCAAAAGAAATGGGCAAACTGAAAACATGGTTTGACAGGAACAAAATATCTTTAAACTTGAGCAAAACCAAAATAATGTTATTTGGTAATTGCAGATCAATTACACAAGCAAATATAAAGATAAATGGGGTTGAAATTGAATGAGTTCATGAAAATAAATTTCTTGGGGTTATAATGGATGATAGAATCAGCTGGAAATCACACATTAAACATGTATAATCCAAACTGTCAAAAAGCATTTCTGTATTATACAAAGTTAAGCAGGTTCTGGAGCACAAATCACTCCGCATTCTTTACTGTTCACTAATCTTACCCTATTTAAATGACTGTGCAGAAGTCTGGGGCAATAACTATAAAAGTTCGCTACATTCATTAACTATTCTGCAAAAAAGAGCAATACGTATTATTCACAATGTCAGGTATCTGGGTCACACTAATCCATTATTCTTAGTCAAAATTATTATAATTAGAAGATTTGGTTGCATTTAAAACAGCACAGATAATGTTTAGGGCAAAAAAAAAAAATTACCTGGAAATATACAAAAATTATTCAATGAGCGAGTGGGGGGTTATAATTTAAGAAGAATATTTAATTTTAAGGTACAAAGAGTCCGCACGACCAGAAATACTTTTTGTATTTCGGTCTGTGTAGTAGGATTGTGGAACAGTTTGAATGTGGAGTTAAAGCAGTGTCCAAATATGAACCAGTTCAAAATGACATACTAAATCTTTTTTTCACAAGGTACAGGGATGAAGGGGATGGTTGCCAAACAGGGGTTAACGTTTATTTATTATTGTATTTATTATTTATTTATGTTTTTGGGTTACTTCATACATATTACTTGTATGTGTATATCAGTTGTATGTATATATATGTCTGTATGCATCTCTAAAAATTGTCTAGGGTATAATTATTAATAATTAATTAATTATTAAATATGGAAGAAGGGTTTAGGGAGAAGGGGTGAGATTAAATACGTTATTCTTCTTCTCACTCCTTTTCGAGCTTGTAAAGAAAAAGTGTTGGACATTTAAATTTTGCTTTATACTTTTCATTGCTTTGCAAATAATGCCTGGAATGTCCAATTGTTTGACTACTTCGATTTTGTTGTTGTTATTTATTCCTGTTTATGTCTTTACTTGTTCAGAACAAATAAACAAATAAATAAATAAATAAAATTCATGGAGCTCTTTAGTCAGCACAACTGTGAGGAGGCACCCCTTTCCATTATTAGTGGAACAACGAGAAGTGAATGAAACTGAACATTCGATCACCTGAACATTCGAACTGAACAGTCTGACCCTTCTTCAGACTGAACCCATTTACGAGCATCAGACAGGTATTCTTTTTTGGCTTGGCTATTTAAGTGTCTATTGAAACTGAACAACTGAAACTGTATATGGGACTAGGGGAGATTATGTGTTCGGCACGGACTAGAAGGGTCGAGATGGCCTGTTTCCGTGCTGTAATTGTTATATGGTTATATGGTTATATGGTTAACATGG
This sequence comes from Leucoraja erinaceus, assembly GCF_028641065.1. Classification (NCBI taxonomy): domain Eukaryota; kingdom Metazoa; phylum Chordata; class Chondrichthyes; order Rajiformes; family Rajidae; genus Leucoraja; species Leucoraja erinaceus. The sequence continues at coordinate 16,722,690 of NC_073392.1, read as the reverse complement.
AACAGTACATCCCAGGAACAGGCCCTTTGGCCCCCAATGTCTAGGCCTACTATGATTCCAATTTTAACTGCACATCTACCTGCACATAGTCCACATCTCTCTGTTCATGAGCCTGTCCAAAGGTCTCAAACTGCACTGACTGTCAAATGTGCTTCCACCACCTCCCATGGTAGTTCTTCCCAAACACATCACTCGCTATGTAAAACACACTCTGTAAATCTCCTTTGAATTTCCCCCCCATTATCATCAACCTAAGCCCTCTACTATTTGACATTCTCACCCTGGGGGAAAAGACTATTTATTCTACCTATGCCTCTCATAATTTAATAAACCTATCAGTTCACGCCTCAGCCTCTGATGTTCCGTAGAAAAGAATCCAAGTTGGTCCAATCCCTTTTTATGGCTAATCACAGTTAGTCATCGGGAAATGGAAACAGGTCCTTCAGACCACCAAATCAGTGCCATTAACCACCCATTAACACTGATCCAACATGAACCCCATTTTTAGTCTCCCCATGGTCACATCAGCTTCCTCATATTCCACCATTGACCTACACAAGGAACAATTTGTAGTCGCCCAATTGTCTACCACCCCATACAATTTTGGGATGTGGGAGGAGCCCAGAGGAAATCCATTCAGAGGAAGAATGACTGATTCTTTCAAGAAGCAGAGGACATACTTGAGAACCATAGGACATAGGTTTAATGTGAGGTAATTTGAGCATTAACTTTTTTTACACAAAGGGTGGTGGGTTTATGGAACAACTGCCAGAGGAGAATATTAAGTTCTATCACAACATTTAAGACACATTTAGACTAGTACATGGATAGGGTAGGTTTAGAGGGATATGAGCCAAAAGCAGGCAGGTGGGACTAGTGTAGATTGCGCATGTCAGTCGGCGTGGGCAAGTTGGGCCGCAGGGTCGGTTTCCAAGTTGTAAGACTCGATGACTCTAATGTGCAAACAACACGCATTGGAGGTCGGGACTGAAGTGAAGCCAGCAGTCAATCAATTTAAATACACTGTGTGTAAAGAACATTTTGTGTGTATGTGCAGTTAAGATTGTAAACTACAGAGTGGGCCAGTACTCATCTCTCTGTTCTCACTCCATCAGCTACCATTAATTACCTATGTGTAAGCAACTACAGGTGTAGGATCCCTCTGCTGGTTACTAACATAATTGCATTATATAAACAACACAGAGATTCGAGGTAATAAAGTGGATCTGAGCCAGAAGAGCATTGAGCGAGAGAAACCTATCTGCAAGCTGTTGATGTTGGGGAGGATGATTTACATGCCCAGATTTATTAAAACCTGCTTCACATCTGGTAGCTGTCAGTGTTTTTCAGAGGCCAGTTCTCATGTCTAGACATCAATTGCATGGAACGCAAGTCAGAGTTGTACAGCCAAGAAACAAGCCCTACAGCCCATCACTTCCACGATGACCTTTCTGCCCCTCTATACTAAACACAAGATAGACACAAAATGCTGGAGTAACACAGTGGGACAGGCAGCATCTCTGGAGAGAAGGAATGGGTGACGTTTTGGGTCGAGACCCTTCTTCAGACTGAACCCATTTACGAGCATCAGACAGGTATTCTTTTTTGGCTTGGCTATTTAAGTGTCTATTAAAATGTCTCTTGTAGCCATTGCATCAAATCCACCAGCTCCTCGTGCAGTGGGCTTCAGATATCAACCACACTAAAAAAACGTCCCCCTCTGATTCCTGTTTAAAATGCCTTCCTTTCACCTTAAACTGATGTCCTTTTATTTTTGATACATCTTTCATTCTATCTACCATGCCTATGCTTCTCATTACCTTATAAAATACCATCCTGATGTTCAAAATGAATTAAAATGCTCTGCTGCAAAAGTTAAAAAATAAAATAGTTAAGGAGAGCTGTTTCTGGCCCCAATATTGCACCAATCACTTTATCAAGGGGCACTGTATGAACGGACATGCCCATTGTAAGATGACCTGCCGTAATATGCTACAGTAGTTCAGAAATAGGCTTCAATTTAGAGTCAAACAGTCACCAAATTTAGAGTAATATCATCGAATATTCCAACAAACTGTACAGTGAAGAGAGCATACTGGCTGGTTGCATCACCATTTGGTTCGATAACTCAACCGCCCAAGGACAAAGGAGGCAGGAGGGAGTGGTTTACATTGCCCGATCCATCATGTCTTTTGACCTCCCAACCATCTATATGAAGCGTTGCCTCAAGAAAGTGAATAATATCATCAAAGACCCACCACTCTGGTCATGCTCTCATCTCATTGCTGCATTCGGGAAACTGGTACAGGAGCCTGAGAAGCAATACTACTTGGTTCAAGAGCAGCTTCTTCCCATTAGCCATCAGGCTCTTCAATCGTGCTGTGTAATCATGAACTACTATAGACTTTACATAAGGTTACACTACATACATCAGCTTGAATGATTGCATTCTGTTAATCTAGTATAACTGATGCATGGTTACCTAGTATAACTTCATTTATTGCATTAGAGTTGATTGTATCTTTTTAGTTCAGCGACACAGTATGAAAACAGGCCCTTCGGCCCACCGAGTCTACTCTGACCAGCGATTCCCGCACATTAACACTAACGGACATACTAGGGACAATTTACACATACACCAAGCCGATTAACCTACATACATACCTGTACATCTTTGGAGTGTGGGAGGAAACGGAAGATCTCGGAGAAAAACCAAGAGGTCACGGGGACAACATACACATCCATACAGACAGCACCCATAGCTGGGATCGAGCCCAGGTCTCTGATGCTGCAAGCGCTGTTAGGCAGCAACTCTACCACTGCGCCACAATGCTGCCCATTGTGCCACTGTTTACCTAGTATAACTGACGCATGGTTACCTTGTATAACTGTATTTATTGTATTATTGTTTATTGTATCTTTATTTGTTGTGTTGTTGCATTTACAGTAATGTGCCTGTAAAAAATACAGAAAGTAGGAATCTATTTGTTCTATTCACGGTGCACATGACAATTAAACAGTCTCGATTCTTGGGCATAGAAGCAGAATTCTCAGCCCATTGCACCTGTGCTGATATTGAACACAGACATTCAACACTAATCCAATTAGTTTCTCTCCACAAACCCATCAACCTGCTCACCAACTTCTCACACTTCAATCTCGCACTAGTGACAAATTACAGAGGCCACTTAACCTCAGCAACACTTACATCTAAGGGATGTGAGAGGAAACTCCAGAGGAAGCCCACGCAGCCACAGAGAGACCATACAAACTCCACACCGGCAGCAGCCGGGGTCAGGATTGAACACGGGTCACCAGAGCTATGAGGCAGCAACACGACTCACGCCACTGCTGCGTTCTCTAGACGAGAATGAGCCAGATAGACCTTTGCAGCAATCAAGTCATCAATACCAATTTTATTTTGTGAAGTCCAGATTTTTCAGCCCAGTGCAAATTCCATAGCTGCCTTGAATGCGAATTGGTTTTCTCTTAGTAACATTTTATCTTCTGCTACTAACATAGAGGAATTTGGAAGTTGGTCCAAAAGCAATCCATTTCCATGTGATAAAGTGAAAAGTTACAATAAAACAACACTCTCCTCCTTCATGCCCCAGGCTCATTCAATCTATAAAAAACAAAACACCAATAAAAATGTTTTATAGTTCCAAGAGGATTGGTAACCAGAGGACACAGATATATGGTAAATGGCAGGAGCAGGAGAGGACAAATGTGTTTAGTAAGTGAATTGTTATGATGCAGAATGCACTTTGTACAGGAATCGAAGTGAATTTAATAGTAGATTTGAAAGGGATTTGTGTAAAACAGTGGCATTGGGAGTAGTCGGACGAATGTTGGGTAGAAATAATTAATTGGATAGCTTGTTAAAATAATTGATACAATGGCGATAAATGAAATAGCTCCCGCTTATTACTTCAATCGGTGTGACATAATTAAAAATAAGATTAGTTACAGCGTATGATCCAAGACCAGTGCAGAAGGAAGAATCCACAGCACTCTTTGCAACAAGGCAGTGAGTGAATGACAATGTGAGATACAGAGTTGCCAATAGTTAAGCTCAGGATAGAAAAGTTGCCAATCGTGTATCCATTGGAAAACACTGCAGATGGAGGTGTGGGGGGGGGGGGGGGGGGGGGAAAAAGGAGACCGGGATTCAACAATCTACCTATCAAACACTACCCCCTTGCCTGTGTTCATCTCGTACTGTCTGTGCTCTGTCCTGCCCCACCTCTTTCCCAGCTTTCTCTTCCGCCCCCTCTGCAATCAATCTGAAGGAGGGTTCTGATCCAAAATATCACCTCTCCATGTTCTCCAAAGATGCTGCCAGACCCGCTGAGTTAATCCAGCATTTTGTGAATTTCTTTGGCATAAACCAGCATTTGAGGTGCCTTGTTATCTCGAAATCGACTAAACTATTTAACAGAAACACAGCTTTGTTTCGGATTGATGCAGGCAAATAAAGACTGGTCATCATTTTGAGTCTTGATGACAATATTATCATTGAAATATTGTATCAATCATTTAATTTCCTATAATAGATCTACCTAGCGACCAATTGTAACACATGCAGTATCATGTGATCTTAATTCACTGCAGTTGTCTCGAAATAGGCACAAACACAGGAAAGTGCATCACAGAAATTTATTTCATTGCAATAGTCAAAACCTTTTGCCCAACACAATGAAATAACAATATTTGGTTGGTTATCCACCTCACACAGAAAAAAGCTACAGACATAAACAGTATGGACCCATGACATAAATCACTGCCATCCATGATGGAAAATGTCTTTCACCCTTGATTCAAATAAAATAAAATTATACTCTTCTGCCAGCATTTTTATTTGTATTTGCGGTCAAAATCTAAAGTATTTAAATAAATTCCTGCATAGAGAATAAGACGGTTGGATGAGTCAAGTGGGACCAATGTGTGAGAAATAGTAGTTGTAAATTAAGATGCTGGCAAAATCTTATTCCATTGAAAAGCACGTCACGTTTATAATTTCCTCTTAGATTTCATTGGTGAAGACGGTGGTTCCCCTTCTCTTACAGAAGAGTTCACCTTGTAACACTAATGTTACAATGGAGTTGCCTAGTTCTTACCTTCCACAGAGGCTCTTTTGGGCAGAATGGTCACTGCTCCCTCAGCCACCTCCCCCTGCAGCTTTACCGGAGAGGTCTTTGAGCCCCAGCTGTCCGAGCCGATCCAGATGAAATGGCCGGCTTGGCTTGCTCTTTTGGCAGCTGCAAGAACCTGTCTGCACAAAATAACCAAGAGTTCCAGTCAAAACGAGCTTGGGTTGAACACGACAGATAAAGTGCTTACATGAAGATGAAGATTCATGAACTGCAGCAACAGCACTCAGTTTGATGGATTCATCTTGTCCCTCTCCAGACCCCAGGATGGATTATTAGTAACCAGATTCCTGCAACATCCTGGTCAATGATGGGGGCAGACGATAAGAATCATGATGAATTATTAATCAAAATCCACAGAAACAGGTCTGTGGCCCCGAGACTATGCCAGCTATTAACCACACATTTACACTCATCTAAATAAATTCAAATTATTTTATTCACCCCACATTATTATCAATTCCCCCAGATTTGAATCACCTTTAATCACATGTTGTGGGCAATTTAGAGCAGCCAGTTAACCTACGAAACTGCACGTCTTTGGGATGTGAAAGGAAACTAGAGCACACTCATGTAGCCATTCAGAGAACTTGCAAACTTCTCACAGACAGCATGCAAGGTCAGGATTAAACCCAGGCCTCTGGTGCAGTGAGGCAGCAGCTCTATTAGCTGTAACTGTATCACCCCTATTTTATTGAAGATAGTCTGATTTGGACCATCCTGGATCGATCGTTATATACACTATTAATCTTTGTTCTTAATAAATTCTGTTGAGCACACATACTGTCCTCTAGGCATATGAGCCATTAATTGTCAATGCTTGTAGTGGCCATTTGGCTTGTATTGTGTGTCATTAATGATGGCATGTGTCTTTAAATTTTAGACTGCCCGTTATATTGTGGGTGGGATTTATGATGTATTTTAGGGCGTATTTGGAGCTAAGTTTCTTGTGCAGAAGCTTAGTTTTTAGTGTAGTTTTGGACCAGCATGGGAAGGTACACCCTTTGACCATACGAAGTGTAACAGAGACACAAGGTGCTTTCTCACTTTTAATGCGATAAGCCGGAGCTCGATGAAGATTATAGTGTATGAGTCAGAAGAAGTTTGGATGTACCTTATTGTTATTCATCAGCAATAAAGAATATATTAATCAAAAGACTGTATTATGAAGATTTATCTGTGAAGAAGCTCTGAAGGTCCCCGACGGAGAGCTCGGCGTGTGTATAACAACATTCTCCTTAACCATATAGTCCACTTAGCGGCTAGAGGGAGTAATCTCTTGAACGATATAAAATCTGCTCTCTATTTTTGTTTGATAGATAACCAACTGTAGTATTTCTTTCTAAGTTTAAACATGTGCAAATGATTCTTTGGTGGTCTGTAAATGGAGCTAATCCTTCATGGAATTTTGTTTCAGTTTCAGTAGCATATTGGGAAGTAACCGTTTTAGTCATTGCTGGTACTATTTCTCCAAGGGAAGGGATTTAAGGTCCATTTACTTATGAAGTGAGTTGGAATTTATATTGTGATTGGGAGGGTCTTTCAGGAAATCAGGTCCATGCAGGTTGCTAGGAGGAGACAAGTGATAATTCTATTAATCCTGCTCCCCCTCATTTGCTTGCACCTTAGAAAGTATTCTCCCCCACATGTTCACCATCTCCCTTTTGCTTCTGAGGATGATGAGAGAGCATCATGTGATGTTTACATGGGGGAGAAATTATGTTCTGAAATTTTCATTCATTTAACATTAGAAGTGGGCAGCATGATGGCACAGCTAGTCGTATTGCTGCTTCTCAGCTCAGAGGCCCAGGTCCGATCCTGATTCACAGCGCTGGCTGTGAGACGATGTGTTGAGACCGGGTGCTCCAGTTTTCTCCCACATCCCAAAGATTTGATAGTAGTCATTTAGGCTCCTGTAAACGTTTCCTTTGTCATAATTCATGGCATAAAGAGTTAAAGAGTATGAACATGAACATGATGAGAGAATATAAGTTGCAGAGATGCATAGATAAAAGTAGAGGGAGAATTGGTCTGGTGGGATTGCTCCCCTGGGAGCTGGTATGGACCCAATTGACCAAATTGTTTCCAAAACCACAGGATATCAGTGTAAAAGTTCACTTGGTATAGTTATCCATTCCCTGCAGGAGTCTGGGTGTGGCATCAGGGTATTAACCCAAATCTCAATCCCAAGGTTTCTGGGACCTTCAGACTGAGAGGCATTGATTCCACCAAATAAGCCACAGCTGACTCATAGATTTGAGAGTAAAGCAGAAATATTCAAGCCATTTCACAGCAAAAATGAAGATGGCTCAAGTACTCTCACTATTATTCCAAGCTAGAGTAAACATAGCACATAGAAATAGGTGCAGGAGTAGGCCATTCGGCCCTTCGAGCCTCACCGCCATTCAAAATGATCAAGATGATCATCCAAGTATCCCGTACCTTTTCCACTATCCCCTTAGTCACAAGCTAGGAACTCCCTCTTAAGGTATAGCCAATGAACTGAAGAAGGGTCTCAACCTGAAATGCCACCTATCCTTATTGAGCAGTGTATGCACTGAAACCATTGGCACGGAACAGGGTTTAATTCTGGAGCATCACCCTTCAGTACCACAGTTGCAATGTTGCTGAGGCCAAAAGTCTCATTGGGACCCAGTGCCTCCAATCATTTCTTGATATCATTCCCTGAACTGAATGGACTGAAGCCAGAAATTGTGATGCTGGAGTCTTCAGAAAAAAAAGAGTTGGATCATTCACTTAACATTTCAGATAGATGGTAGCAAATGCTCCAGCTTGGTCTATTTCATACCCATCTTTTAGGCTCTGAGATTGGATCTGTTTCTGGGGCTTCACACTCTTAGCCTTGGGTTAATTGTTACCATCCATTATTCAGCATGCTCAACATTCGAACTTGGATCTGATCTGTTGGTTGTATAACTACAAGCTGTTTATTTTACTAGCAACCACACACGCATGCATTCCTATTTGTAGCTGCATCACAGCGGGATCTCACTTTTGCATTCTTCTACTGATGGTCTTTGCAAGCTCTTGTACAGTTTTCTTTGAATCAGGGCTTCCCCTCTCATGTAACGGAAATGGCAGAGAGGGGAATATGCCTCTTGGTTGCATACAGTATTATGGCTGAAAGAAAGTGGCTGTTGCTGATAGATTGCAGAGCCCCATGAACGCCCGAGTTCTTCAAGTCATACCAAACTAATTCATTCAGCACAAGTGCTGTGCCACGCGAAGCAAAGGACAGTCCTCATTGCAACAATAAAATTTATGCTTGCATAAGGAATGTGGAAGGTCATTCCAAACTATTGTTCTGCAACAAGTAGATTGATGAAGACCAAGACAAGTAGGTTTATAGCTCTGCAATTTTCTTGTGACCTGACACAGACCCAGGAAACACCCAGTTCAATCAGTAATAGAGCCACCCATAAAGGATACTGAATTCCACTACCCCTGGTATATTTTGTGCCGCAACAATCCTCATTGCTTCTTCCATATGATTTTTGAGAGAGAGAAATATAAATTCAACAGTGGACTAAGGGAATGACCAGTAGATGTGTTATCTGTGCATCAGATATCACAATGCATTGTGGGCTCCAAGTCATTGTTGAGCGCTCACCTCCCATTATCCCAAACCCAAGCCAAGTTCAGATCATATAATGCATTGTTGAGGGCTTTCAGGTCTCTCCCACACAGAGATGCAGATCTGCAGATTATTAGTTAATTTATTGATTATTTGTCCAATTTCATTGCCATTCTGCTATCATATTTAGCTCCACAATAAGGCATGTCAGGCCCATCTCCCCCTTGAAAGTCCAAAACCATTACAATAAATTCCCCTAGTCCCATAGATGAACTGACAGAGAACCCTCCATCCTTTCCAGTAAACTATCCATTTATTTTTAATTCAAAAACAAACCTGCCTCACCACCTTCATGAAGCTCATTCCTCAACAACTGACTACTCCAATCTCCCTCCTCGTTTCCTATGTTATCATACAAAATCATATTTAAGAAGGAACTGCAGATGCTGGAAAAGTAGACAAAAATGCTGGAGAAACTCAGCCGGTGAAGCAGCATCTATGGAGCGAAGGAAATAAGCAATGTTTCGGGTTGAGACCATTCAGAAGAAGAAGAAGGGTCTCAACCCGAAATGTTGCCTATTTCCTTCGCTCCATAGATGCTGCCTCACCCGCTGATTTTCTCCAACATTTATCTATCTACAAAATATTATTGCTCATTTAGACAGGCAGAAGCCTCATTTCCCGTTATGCCAAACCCAAGCCAAGTTCAGATCATATAATGCAGCAACAACCACCTACCCCCACGACGCAAAATAATATGTGCAAACTCCAATTAAACCTCATTAAACCTCAACCTTAACTGATACAAAATCTCAAAGTTTCCTGAACTTCTCCTTTTCTGAACAAATGTGGAGTGAACTTTCTTTTAATACCACATTGATAACATTTTGCTTTGAACATTGATTATCAATGCAAGGTAGACAAAATTGCTGGAGAAACACAGCGGGTGAGGCAGCATCTATGGAGCAAAGGAATAGGTGAAGAAATGTCTCGACCCGAAACGTCACCTATTCCTTCTCTCCATAGATGCTGCCTCACCCGCTGAGTTTCTCCAGCATTTTTGTCTACCTTCGATTTTTCCAGCATCTGCAGTTCTTTCTTAAACTACTATCAATGCAACTTCACATAAAGAAGTCAAGATCCGGAACAATGATATGCCCCTCTTACCTGATATCATCCTCAGAGGCAAAAATTATTACGCCACGAACACCAGGTGAATCCAAAAGCCGCCTTATGACTTTGTCGTAGTCTACTCTTCTGGACTCCATTGAGATTTTCAGGGACTGGGCAATGCAAATCCCACCTAGGAGATGTGGAAAAAAAAAATCAGGTGAATACAAGAAAATTATGCACCAAAACAAAATGATTCGTGTTTAATTCAGTCGGTAATTTAGACTTATAGTTTATCAAGGGATAATTTCTGCTCAGTTGAACTCGGTTTTTCTCTCCAGTCTCACCTTGTAACCAGTTTAGATGCTCGACTGGTTATCTCAATGGGGTTAGGTTAGGTAAGGGGTAGGTGTAGCGAAACCTGGGTGTCCTTGTACACCAGTCACTGAAAGTTAGTGTGCAGGTACAGCAGGCAGTGAAGAAAGCTAATGGAATGTTGGCCTTCATAATAAGAGGATTTCAGTATAGGAGTAAAGAGTTGTATAGGGCTCAGGTAAGACCACATCTGGAGTATTGTGCATAGTTTTGGTCTCCTAATTTGAGGAAGGGCATCCTTGTAATTGAGGCAGTGCAGCGTAGGCTCACGAGATTGATCCCTGCGATGGCGGGGCTGTCATTTGAGGAAAGATTGAAAAGATTAGGCTTGTATTTACTGGAGTTTAGAAGGATGAGGGGTCCTCTTATAGAAACATATAAAATTATTAAAGGACTGGCCAACCTAGATGCAGGAAAACATTTCCCAAAGTTGAGCGAGTCCAGAACCAGGGGCCACAGTCTTAGAATAAAGGGGAGACCATTTAAGACTGAGGTGAGAAAAACCCTTTTCACCCAGAGAGTTGTGAGTTTGTAGAATTCCCTGCCACAGAGGGCAGTGTAGGCCAAATCACTGGATGGATTTAAGAGAGAGTTAGATAGAGTTCTAAGGGCTAGTGGAATCAAGGGGTATGGAGAGAAGGCAGGCACGGGTTATTGATTTGGGACAGTCAGCCATGATCACAATGAAGGGCCGGATGGCCTCCTCCTGCAACTATTTTGTATGTTTCTAAGTTTCTATGACCTACTACTGTAAAAGGATTATTTTTTTCAAACACAAAGCCTCTTTTAAGAAGGATTTCACAAACAAGAGATATTTTCAGGAAGAGATTTCACAAAATCCTGAGGGATGAATTGAGACAAAACTTTTAATAGCTTTAGACACAATAGAAACCACTAAGGAGCTAGTTTGTTTGAAGTAGATGTCTATTCTAGCAGACTCTATAGATCCCAGCGTGCTATTGTACCATGTCATCTAAAATTGGCTTTGCACTATCCTTTAATAGTCCCTTCATACTGAAACATTTAAAGTTAAAAAGACCAGTTTGGTGCATTGCATTAACAGAAAAACTCTCCAGCCATGAATATTAAGCACAAGAATTATTGGCCATTGCTGTGACACAGGTATCAGAGCATTGGACACATGGAGAACAAGAACATGGCCATTCAGCTGAAAATATCAGGCTCTGAAAGAACTCTGAAATTTATCCTAGTCTGATACTCTTTCTTCATAGCCCTAGACATTTCTTATTTACAACTGCAGAGAACACAGGACATAGAACAGTACAGCATAGGAACAGGCCCTTCAGCCCATTATGTCTGTTTCATTTTCGTGGGCTGCATAGTAGTGTTGCGGTAAAGTTGCTGTCTTCAGGGCCTGTCCCACTTGGGTGTCATTTACATGACATCATTTACGCGTGACAGTGATGCGCAAATGACGCCCAAGTTGAACAGACCCTTTACAGCACCAGAGACCTGGGTTCAATCCTGTCTACTGATGCTGTCTGTGCAGAGTTTGTACGTTCTTTTGGTGAATCCATGTTTTTCTCCGAGTGCTCCGGTTTCCTTACGAACTTCAAAGGTGTTCAGGTTTGCAGATTAATTGGCCTCTGTAAATTGTAAATTATCCCGTGTGTAGGATAGTGCTAGTGATTGCTGGTCAGTGCGGATTCGGTGGGCTGAAGAGCCTATTTTTACACTGTATCTCCAAAGTCTGTGTCGATCCAAGACAAAGTCTTATCTCTGCATATAATCCATATCCCTCCATTCACTCATATTCATTTCACTCACAAAAGGAACCAGCAAATCTATATTATCTGTCGTTTCATTCCAACTACTGTAAATATGCAGGGATTGGGGTACTTTGGAAAATGGCAGATGTCTGTGAAAGACTGGGTTTCACTGGTGGTGACATCATAGGGTGGAGGCCCAGTTCTTGGTAATCATGTGACCCACCTGCAGCCACCAAGTCTGAAGAAGTTTCAAGAAGCTTCTGCCCATGTGACCCACTTGTTGCCACTAAGTCTAGGCTCCTGAAGATGTTTCTACTTTGTACTATGCACTGAATCTATGATTGGGCAGAGAGGTTGCCTCCCATTCATGTGACCAAACCGTTGCCACTAAGACTCCTGAAGATATTTTTCCCATGGCAACCAATTTTTGGTCGCAGAAAAATTTGCACTTTTGTTGAAAAATTTGCGGCGACAATTCTGAGGCCGCGACTAGTTCCCAGAATGTGGGAACTTCTCGTGACCATGAAGGAGGCTCACTAGAGACCACCAACATGTGGCGACCATGTGGAAATCATGAGGCGAGCACAGATTCTCCTGCACTAAAAAGTTGTTTAAGTCCTTTATGCTTGTTCTGTACCTATGATTGGGCAAAGGAGTTGCCTCCCACTGTATCTTCCCGCCGGTATTTTGTGATTGGTTTGTAGGGGTTGACTCTCCCTGTACTTTCACACTGTTAGTTTCCCGCCACTGTATCGGGGTATAAAAGGATGACCATTTCATTGGGGCGTGTCGGCTGTCTTTTCTACTGTTCTGTTTGTACGAGGCTGCTGAGGGCTCGAGTGAGTGGATGCGAGACCAACCCCGCGGTGAATACTAATAAAGAAGGGTTTGGACTCCGATGTTCGATTCAGTGTTTTACTGACCGAGACTAGGGAGGGTTGAAGGTGCGGAATCGACACTACGGTCTCTGTATCTTAGACTTGAATACCTTCAAGTATGATAGCTAGAATCCAACTATACAATAGCAGGGGACAAATCAATAGTCCTTAAACCCCAACATGCTGAGCATGTTAACTTTTACAAGTTTTTGTTTCAGTTTCAAATACTTGCAGAAAACGCTAGAACATTTTCCTTCCAATGCTAGCCAATGCTAATTCAGAACAAAGAACTTGCACACACGCAGTAGATTTCTTCAATTCCAGTGAATAATGCACAGAAAAACATCTACAAATGACAGATAATAGTCAACGTGCACTTTAATTCAAAGGTTAACCTACAATTTGATGCTATCCTGACAAGCTATGCTCTGCTGCTATGGCCCACACCACTTGTGGTCAAAGCATCTCCAGTACGTTTCATTGACAGAGAGCAATACTGAAAAAAGGCAGAGAGGCAGTAAATGCACCTGTGAGAGAGAATTAAATTACAGGACCTACATAAGGCCTTTACATATTGCCTTTACAATATTCTAATGGCATCATGTTGGCTTAATCAGAAATCAGTGGAGAACAGTCAGACGAAAACTTAGTCTAGGGGGAAATCTCTGCCATTGCAGCATTGCTCATAGAACTCATCAGAAAGTGCTGGAGTACTTCAGCAGGTCATGCAGCATCTCTAGAGGATGTGGATCCTCCTGTTTATTGCATTTCTCTACTACCACAATGCATCACCGTTACCTTTACCCAATCCCCATCTCCATGAGTTATGGGGCTTTCTCACGGGGCAACTTGACGCAAGAGGTAACCAGAGTTGAACATCGTGGGAACCTCGTACGATAACTGTACGGCATTCCTGGACCACAGTGGACCACCGTGGCGCTAACGGCAGGTACTCGTGTAACTTGTTGACTCGGGAGAAAATTCAAGCAAGCTTGAATTTCTCCAAGAGTGACTTGTACACTTGTGGTTGAACATTGAAACATTATATGGACGTAGTGGCCAGTGCGATATCCGTAATAACTCTTGCGTTTACCGTGGGAACTCCTGCGAACGCCTGAAGTGTGATAAAGCTTTTAACTCAGCAGTTTGATTGTCAGTGCTTGTTTACCTCATTGTTAAATAAATATATTTTTTACTATCAGATTGATGTCTGCAATTCTTCATTAACACATCACTACAAGATGAATGTCTCTAATGTTATAATCCCTCTCATGCTGAAACACAAAATAGTTGAAGGGAGGTGATATAATCACATTTTCATTCTTTTTCATTTTTGAGTGTTCAGGTCCCTCAATTGCTGAGCTATTTAAACGTTTGAAAGTTTCACCTCTCAGTAGATAATAAAATAAGACAATCATCACGGTCAATGTGAGACAAAGTCTTTATTCCTATTTGACAATAATAAAAAGACGACTTCTTGCGCATATTGAGAGAAGGTGAGATCACATCAAACAACATTTGTCTAAAAAAGGGCTTCGCAAACATGAAAATCAACAAATGAGGCACGCTAGATTTTTTTAAACAGATTCTATTCATTAACCTCCACAACAAGCCTAAACTCAGGCAATAAAAGGGACAATGCAATGTGCTAAATGGCAGGTTTTGCGGACGACCATCTTATAGGAAGCACTTTTCAGAGGACAACACTTTAAAGTAAAACAAAGAGAAGTAAGCAGGATTACAACAGGGCTTATTTTCTATGCATGTCTGCTAACATGCAGTAGTGTTCCTGTGGTCGGCTACCTATCAATAGAGCTGTCCTGCCACAGCACACTCCCCAATTGTGAATTGTAGTAAGCGCAGAGATGGCCTCTTTGCTCTTTCCCACTGTATGTGCCCGAGTTACCTTTGAAACGCTGCAGTGGGACCATTTCTGACTCGGTTGCACCAATTCTCCATGTATAGTGTGTGAAAAAAAAGTGACATCATTTGTGCCACGTGATGATTTAACTACACTTCACAATGTTCATTCAAGATTTAACGGGAAAGCTCGGGAGACGGACAAGTCACTCGCACAAATAACAGAAATGCCGAGTACCCGTGGGAACTCTTTATGTACCCCCCGTTATATCGTGTGATATCGTGCTAGACCACGACCACTTCACTCTGGTTACATCTTGCGTCAAGTCGCCCCGTGAGAAAGCCCCATTACTCCTCTCCTTCCCACTTCCATGCATCAAAGTTTAAATTGAATTCCCTTCTCCTCCCACAAATCAAAACTTGCATTCTTTTTCCCCACCCTCAACATGGCACACATTACTCTGTCATTGATTTACAGATGGTAATCTCTGTTTTTGTGCCTCATCAAACCACCAGTGTGGGTTTTATCGGGGTCTCAAAGGAAACAAGAAAGGAGGCATTAATAAATAAAGTCTAGACAATGAGCCTTGAGGAAGGTACAGCTGCCACTGAGGGAAGCAAGGAATCAGAGATCCAAAGTCAAAGCTCTCATCAAGGATTAACAAACACAAGAGAAAACTGCATGTATATTTGCCTAAAGGCTGTCAAAACTAGGAATGATTATCCACCCAAAGTTTTCTGTTTAATCCAGAAATGTTCCATTAATCTATTGTCCTCTTGCCTGGGACATGCCTACTTAATCTTTGGTTAGAGCTATTAATTTGGTTTTATCAATCACCGCTGTCTCTCGAATCACTTGTCTGTTATACATCTTCATACAAGAGTAACTCTTCATTTAAACTCATCATTACAGCAAAGTTATTGTGCCATTGAAGATCCCCAACTGCCTACACTAATTTCTGCAGTGCATTTAATAAGCAACTTCCACCTAGATATAACACAAATAAACAAATTTTCCATAAAAAGTAATATTTTGACGCTCATCTGAATCAGTCTGAGAATTTCAAGGTCCACAGAATCTTAGATTGATGTCTGGCCTCGAGGTCAAAGCAGCATCAAAACCTACAATTTTTAACATAACTCTGCCAATCAAACAGCCACAAGGATGAACTGATATTATTTTCTGGTTTACATCGAAGGTAGACACAAAATGCTGGAGTAACTCAGCGGGACTGGCAGCATCTCTGGGTGAAGTTTCGGGTTGAGACCCTTCTTCAGTCCGATGTCAGGAGAGTGTGCGGGATAGAGATAGAATGTAGTCGGAGACAGTAAAGGGCCTCTCCCACTTGGGCGTCATTTGCGCGTCATTTACACAACATCATTTATGCGTCACGACGCACGACGCCCGAGTCGTGATGCGCGCATGGCGTGCATTACGTGCACATGGTGCTTGGTGGCGTAGGCAGTGAAGAGCGGTCATGCGCGGCGTCCCAGGATTTTGGGATTCACAAAATCTTCGCGCGCCACCTGATGCCCAAGTGGGACAGGCCCTTAAGACTGGTGGGAGAACTGGGAAGGGGGAGGGGATGGAGAGATAGGGAAAACAAGTGCTATTTGAAGTCAGAGAAGTCAATGTTTATACCGCTGGGGTGTCAGCTATCCAAGCAAAATATGAGGTGCTGTTCCTCTAATTTGCACTGGGCCTCACTCTGACAATGGAGGTGGCCTGGACCGAAAGGTCAGATTGGGAATGGGAGGGGGAGTTAAAGTCCTGAGCAACCAGGAGATCAGGTCGGTTAAGGCGGACTGAGCAGTGGTGTTCAGCGAAACGATCGCCAAGCCTGCGCTTGGTCTCGCCGAAATACAGGAGATGACACGTGGAACAGCAGGTACAGTAGATGAGGTTGGAGGAGGTGCAAGTGAACCTCTTCCTCACCTGAAAAGACTGTCGGGGTCCTTAGATGGAGTCGAGGGGGGAGGTAAAGGGACAGGTGTTCCTGCGGTTACAGGGGAAAGTACCTGGGAAGGGGTTTGGGTGGGAAGAGACGTGTTGACCAGGGAGTTGTGGAGGGAACTATCACAGCGGAAAGCAGAAAGGGGTGGAGATGGGAAAATGTGGCCAGTGGTGGACACCTAAATACCTCCACTCAGTCCGCCTTAACCTACCTCATCTCCCGGTTGCTCAGCACTTTAACTCCCCCTCCCATTCCCAATCTGACCTTTTTGTCCTAGGCCTCGCCCATGGTCAGCGTGAGGCCCAGTGCAAATTGGAGAAACAGCACCTCAACAGCACCTCAGCGAAATATGACATTGACTTCTCTAATGCAGATAGCCCTTCCTTTCCGTCTCTCTCCAGTTCTCCCACCAGTCTTAATGTATCTGACTACTTTCTTTCTCTGTCCAGCCCACTCCCCTGACATCAGTCTGAAGAAGGGTCTCGACCCGAAACGTCACTATTCCTTCTTCCAGAGATGCTGCCTGTCCCGTTGAGTCACTCCAGTATTTTGTGTCTACCTTCTATTGTTACCATGGGGACAGATTGCTTTCATGTCATCAGCAAACCATATGGTGAAATAATTCTCATTTTCTAATGTGGCATATGCCCAGACCCAAAGAGCAGTTTTGATTACAGACATTATACACTCAACTATGATCCTTTTCACAAAAAACATCACTATATTCTAAGAGCAAAATATCACTGTTAAAAATACTTGTCACTGAGTGTAGTGTTAATGGCATAAATGATCTCATGCTATCTGACACTTTCTGTTCTTATTTATTTACAATTTCTACTATCTCAACTCTTCTGCTCTTGCTTCACTAGTTTAAGGCCTCTTCAGCTCTCAATTTTAGTGGTACCCAGAAAGAAAGCAACATAGAACAAGGTGGAGTGAGAAGCAAGTCTGCAAGCAGATCCTTTGCATTGATATTCAAGTAATAGAAAGCTCTAAATTATGGGAAGGTTTGCAATGAGTTTGGAATGGGGCTGGACGATTTAGCCGTGGATACACATTGGAAGTAGTTTCATGAAAGCATTCAGAGACCGCTTTGATCTTTTTCCTAGAGATTAAATTTGCCAAGTACGTATTATCAAAAAATGTAAACTTTAGAATTTCATTGCACATCACAAAATGCACATTGCTAATTAATTTTATCAACATGGAATTTACTGACATCGATTAAAACAGGGGCTGTTTATTTTGCAAGTGCACAATCTGAAATTTGCCTCAACTCTGGAAATGAGAGGCAGATCCCTGGTCTCAGAGAGGAATAGAGCTACTGTATACAGCAGGAAACCTGCCCTTCAATTAAATTGGCAACATGGGCTGGTTCCATTTGCCTGCATTTGGCCCATAATAATAAGGGGTGCCAGAGGAGGGAGATGGCAGCTTTGCTGGCAGTCTGTTTGTTTTTTCATCCTTTTTGTTATTTTTAGTGTTTGTTTAAAGTTTGTTTTAATGTTCTTCTATTTGTTTTATGTGGGGGGGGGGGGTCAGGGGAAACTTTTTTTTCAGGTTCTTACCTTCCCGGAGAGGGGATCAAGTTTTGGATCACATTCTCCGGGCTCTGTGGCCTACCATCGCTGGAGCTGGAAGCTGCCTCGGACTGTCGTGAGCCCCACCGTGGGGCACGGACTGAACATCGGAGCGGATCCCTTGCCTGGGATCGCTCCCACCGCGGCCTGCGGACTTCCCATCAATGGCTCACAATCTTGGGAGAGGCAAGTCGGAAGCTCCAACGCCGCAGAAGGTTTGTCCAGCCCCGATGCGAGGTTTGATCGCCCGGCGCGGGGGAGCCGACATCCCCCCGATGCGGGAGCTGAACGCCTCGACCCGGAGAGCCCGAACGCCACCGGCCACGGGACTCAAGACCGTCCTGGCCCTGCTCGGGGCCCCCTGACCAAGGCAGAGCAACAAGGGAAGGACTTGAACTTTATTTTCGCCTTCCATCACAGTGAGGATGTTTATGTTAAAATGTGTTTTTTGAGTCTGTTGCTTTTTTAAATTGTATGACTTACCTGGCCAGTGAATTTCACTACACCAATTGGTGTATGTGACAATAAATGAAGTTATGAACTAATGAACTTATGAACTTATATCGCTCTAAACTGTTCAATCCTTGCATCCGTCCAAATGTCATTTGAAAATCTTGATTGCATCTGCATCTCTTGCTTCCCTTGGCTGCACCTTCCAGATACAGACTACCCTCACAGAAAATGTTACCCAAGTTCTCGCTTAACTTTCTCCTCTCTCACTTGAAGCATATGCCCTGTAGTTTTAGAATCCTCTGAGAAAGACCAAGTCTTCATGTTATCCATGCCCCTCATGATTTTGTATAGCTCTAAGATCACCCCTCAAGCTCCTATGTCCCAAAGAAAAAAAGTATCTTCCCATCATACTCTTCCGAATGAAAGCCATCATGGCAAATGCCTTCCTCACCATCCTGTCCACCTGAACTATCAGTTTCAATGAACCACACAGCTGACTGTGTTATGTATGGAATGAATGAATCTTGATTATTTTGCGATACCATTGGTGAATTTCCATGTAAAGTGCTAAAAGACCATGTGTAAACTCATCCAATGGACACACAAGCCTCAGTTTGCCCCGAAGTTGGGATAACAGTTTATGTGCAAGACAGCAAAAAATCTGCATGTCTTTGTAAAGAGCTTGGGAGGAACTGTGGTTGGTCACAGCATCAGGTGGTAGAATTAAACAACAAAGAAGGAGATGATGCAGCATTAAACAGGTGGGGTTACCCAAAGTAAGGAACAACATTATAGGAGGAGATTGCAGAAGATAGGGGAGGAAACTGGCAGCTTGGACAATGGTTTAATGGTGCTTTATTGTCACATGTGCAATGATGGTGGGGAGTGGGAGTGGCAAGAGTGGGATCAACTAAGGAAATTACCAATGTGTAGGAAGGAGCTGCGGATGCTGGTTTACACCGAAGATAAAAAGCTGCAGTTACTCAGTAGATCAGGCAGCATCTGGTAAAAAGGTATAGGTGATATTTTGAGTCAGGACCCTTGTTCAGACTTGTCTATGTAAAGGTCTAAAGAGTGTAGAAGGCCGCCCGAGAGAGTCCAAGAGGAGGGGGACCGATGGCAACTGGAGAAGCAGTCATCACTGGGTGGCGAGAACTCCTTTGCATAAAACAGGGCACAGAGGCGGAGGTGGCAGAAGAAACGCTCTACGTAATGGACCAAACCAGCAGACCAGAGTCGGAAGAAGGAAAGGACAATTATTATTTTGTGGGAAGGGACCATGATAACTGTTTAAACCACATGGTTTGAGGGAGAGAAGGGAGAGAGGAGGAAATTACTGGAATTAATGTTTGGTAAAGAGCACAAGAGTTGTCTCTATAAATGGGACAGAAGCAGAGTCCCTATAAACCAAGTTGCAAGAGGAGAGTATAACTGGAAAAAAGGTCAAGAGCAATTGGTGGATCATACTCAAGAATCCTCCTGGGAATCACGTAGCCGGCTGAAAATTCATTGACAGCTGCAATCTAATTGTTGGTAGTTTAAAATCCATGATTTACAAAAGGACATTAATTGCTTACAATTAACGAGAATTTTCATAATTCTCTGGGCAAGTGTACAACTATGAAAGGAATAACAAATCTCAAAGGTCAGCGATTGTTGTTGATGAGTAAACTTAGCACAGTGCCTCCTCGAATGCTCGATAAGACAGTTTAAATCCCACATGCCAATTTACCAAAAGAAACATTCCCTCCCAGTTATTGATGCGTCGCTGGGTTTGGGAGCATCTTGCTTAAAATTATAACTGAAATAATTTAATTCCAATCAACAAACACAGAGTTTCCATTAAAGCTATGACCAGCCCTTTCCTTCTCAGATACAGTCTAAAACTATAATGCCTATATTCAATTTACATTCCAAAATAGTAACATAGAAAATAGGTGCAGGAGGAGGCCATTTGGCGATTCGAGCCAGCACCGCCACTCATTGTGATCATGGCTGATCATCCACAATCAGTAACCCATGCCTGCCTTCTCCCTATACCCATTTGATTCCGCTAGCTCCAAGAGCTCTATCTAACTCTCTTTTAAATTCTGCACACAACACTCCAGATGTGGTCTCACCAGGGCCCTGTACAACTGCAGAAGGGCCGCTTTACTCCTATACACAAATCCTCTCGTTATGAAGGCCAACATGCAATTAGCTTTCGTCACTGCCTGCTGTACCAGCATGTTTACTTTCAGTGACCAGTGTACAAGGACACCCAGGTCTCGTTGCACTTCCCTTTTTCCTAATCTGACACCATTGAGATAATAATCTGCCTCCTTGTTCTTGCCGCCAAAGTGGATAACCTCACATTTATCTACATTACACTGCATCTGCATGGAACTGCCCACTCACTCAACCTGTCCAAGTCTGCTACCTCCTAGCATCCTCTTCCCAGTTCACACTGCCACCCAGCTTTGTGTCATCTGCAAATTTGCTAGTGTCAATTTTAATCCCATCATCTAAATCATTAATATATGTTGTAAATAGTTGCGCCCCCAGCACCAAGCCTTGCGGCACTCCACTCGCCACTGCCTGCCATTCTGAAAGGGACCCGTTTATTCTTACTTTTTTTCCTGTTTGCCAACCAATTTTCTATCCATGTCAATACATGACCCCCATTACCATGTGCTCTAATTTTGCCCACTAATCTCCCGTGTGGGACCTTATCAAAGGCTTTCTGAAAGTCCAGATACACTACATCCACTGGCTCTCTTCATCCATTTTACTTGTCACATCCTCAAAGAATTCCAGAAGATCAGCCATGCTGACTTGGACCAATCCTTTCACTGCTATCCAAATGTGCCATTATTACTTCTTTAATAATTGACTCCAGCATCTTACCCACCACCGATGTCAGGCTAACTGGTCTACAATTCCCAGTTTTCTCTCTCACTCCTTTCTTGAAAAGTAGGATAACATTAGCTACCCTCCAATCCACAGGAACTGATCCTGAATCTATAGAACATTGGAAAATGATACTTGAATATAAACGATTCATAAAAAATTATTACAAGCTTTGTAAAAAATTACAAGCTTTGTATCTTAAACTGTGTCCCTTCTGGGTTTCACAAAGTTTATAATTTTGTGAGAAAATAAATTTTGGATACTGTATATCTGGATTTTAAATTATAAGCGCGCATACAGCAATGTTATTGAGTTGCAAGATTTAAATATTGATATTGCATCAGTCTTTACCAATTTAGAGTGTCATCGTCGACATTAACATCTCATCATTTAAGATGAAAAAAAATGAACTTCTGGAATAAGTCAAAGAGTCAAGCAATATCTGAAAAATGTTGTTGACCCAAAACATCACTCTTCAATTTCCTTCCACAGATGCTGCCCAACATGCTGAGCTCCTCCAGCTGTTTGCTTTTTGCTCTACGATTCCAGCTCCTGTAGGTTGTTCCATCATCATTTACAATTTTAGGTTCTGAGTGCTATACTCTGTGAAACTTTTCATAACACTAAGCATAACACTAACCAATGCTAAATCCTATAATACCACCGCCATAAATGCAAAATTAATACTCCAATAAATATAGGCAATGGCGGTCAGGATCCAATCCAATTTGTTCTTAACATGCTTCATGTAATATATCAATCAATAAAAACGCACCGAATGAACTTGCGTCATTTGTTCTCCGAATCTTAATACTGGGCAAAGAATCATATTGCAGGGCAGCTTTCTGCCTTATTACTTGAAAATTATAACTAGGCCAACACATTGGATCTCTAAATAATAAAGTGCATACTTTTGAGATACCCAGCAGAATGATTATTATTTTTTACACATTTTCTTGACAAAATTCCAACTAACTTAACCATTGCCTATAAAGTGCTTCCCGATCAGGAATACGGGTATAAGCAGGATAAAGGAACAAATGGGAAGAATTTTCTAATTCTTCTTGAAGAAACTCTGTATATAATTGTAACATGACTGAGGGAAACATTAGGGTAACTCATGCATGCTAAAGATACACTACAGTTTAAAATTAGAGTCATAATGCTTGTTGCATGCCATCTGATTCCATAATTTGATAACATTTTGGGGGTTGTATTGGAGTTAGCTCATTGAGTACAGCTTGTGAGTAATGTCTACTGTAGCTTATCCAAGGAACTACCTAGTGGCTGATGCAATAGCGACAGCAACAAATGATAGTTGCTAGCCCTGCACTGGATAAATAGTGGATGATAACCATCATTGGTTGATGGGCTAGAAAAAAACCTTTAATTAAACAGAATGCAGGACAACATCCATGTACATCTTACAGTACTGAAGATTAGCATTTATATTGTGTGGCCACAAACCTCCATTGAACGAACTGCTGGCCATTTGGAGTGAATTAGAACACAGCCAATCCAGATTCTTGAAAGGACCCCATATATCGAGGTTGATTTCCCTATCTCCCAATCAGCCTCGTTTCGGCCTCTGCACTTTTTTTTCCTGCACTTTCTCCTGAGCTGTACAACTGTATTCCATAGAATGCTTTTCTATGCCATAGAAAGAATTTCATCAGGATACCTCCCAGCTTGGTTGGGGAACAGCTCCATCTAGGACCATACCTTTTTTAACCAATTGGGGACACAGCCAGACCCTTACACAAACCTACCTTCCTTCCATTGACTCCATTTATACCTCGGCAAGGCCAGCAGCATAATCAAGGACAAGTCGCACCCTGGCCACTCCCTCTTCTCCCCACTCCCATTAGGCAAAAGGTATGGAAGTGAGAAAACACACACAACCAGATTCAGGGACAGTTTCTTCCCAGCTGTTATCAGGCAACTAAATCATCCTACCGCAATCAGACAATAATGCTGAACTCTGATGTCCCTCGGACTATTCCTGACTGAACTTTGCTGGGTTTACCTTTCACTAAATGTTATTCCCTTTTCATATATCTATACACTGTAAATAGATTGATTGTAATCATGTATTGTCTTTCTGATGACTGGTTAGCACGCAACAAAAGCTTTTCACTGTGCCTTGGTACACGTGACAATAAACTAAACTGAAACTTTATTCTGCACTGTTTTTTTCTTTTGTATCCGTTTCTGTTGTATTCATTATTGTAAATTCTGCCAGGATAGCAGAACATAAGTGTTTGTCACTGTGTCTCAGTAAATGTGACATTAATAAACCAATACCAATGAAAGTGCACTTCCAGTACAACGGAAAGAAATGGCTCAGAAGAAAACATCTTTGAAGCTGAAAGTGGTAATCTGGAACACAACCTTCCTATATTGTCTTGTTGGAACTTCCAACTTCTCTTTTCCCAATAATCTTTATTTGTTCCTCTATAGTCAAACATAAATAATGCCAAAATCAGTGTCTTGTATGAAATCTTGACTATCCATTTCTTAGCTGAATGTGAAAAACACAAGGTTATTGAGGCAGGAATAGGTCACAGATCGTTATATATTGATCTGTGTGGTTTTGCATTTACAGTCCTGTAGTATTTTAGTAAGTAAGAATGTTATTCTTCCATTGCCAATACATATGACAATTAAACACTAATGGTTCTGCCATTCAATAGCATCATGGCAGCTGCCATCCCTCAAGTCATGTTTCCACCCATCTCCATTTCTTTGAATCGCTATTAATCTCTTATCACTCTAACCCTCCAAGGGAGAGAATTTCACAAAATTGATAAACCACTGCATGAAATTGTTCATCATATTCCAGACTTGTTACCCTAAGATTGCATCCCCTCGTTCTACGCTCTCCACGTTGAGTAAGCATAATCTCGACATCTTCTACCTTAACACATCTTAGAATCCTATTAGTTTTAATGAGATCACGTTTCATCTTTTAACTACTACTTTTTGACCAACGTTACTTTATCTTTTTCACAGGATAATCCCCTCATCCCAGTATTCAATCTAATGAATCCAAACCTAGTATATCCTCTCTTAGGTACAGAGAACACATAATCCTCCAAATATGATTTTGCCAAAGCCCTGAACAATTTCAGCAAGACATTCCTACTTTTGCACTGCCTCTATCCAAATAAAGACCTGTTATTTTTAAAGTTATATTATACCTGCAAGTTTGCTTTCTGCATCTGATGAACCAGCACACTCAAATCACTCTAAGGTCGTACATAAGCACTGTTTAGCGAAGTCACAGTTTACAATTATTTTAGTAGCTAAATGGGAATTTGAATTACTGTCTTCCATTCACACTGCGGATGATGTAATTAACTGAAAGACTGCACACTTAATGATCCTGGGATACATTATTTTGGGGAAATCATTAAACTTAATTGCTTTTCTGTTCTTTGGTAACTTGGAGTCCCACACTGAAAAACTATGCAGACACAATAACCATTACACCATCTCGACCATAAAGAGCACAAGGAGAGATAAACAAGCTCTGCATTTGGCATACAAATTTCTTAGAATTGCCTTGGAAGCAACAATATTGTAATCAGCAGTTACAACAGATTTTTTTTTAAACTTTGGGTCTTTGTTTATGAGCATCCATTGCTAGTTTGTACATCAATCTTAAGCATCAATTATACCATGTGGGGCTAAAATTGAGTCAATTAGAAGAAGTGGGTAGTGACAGAAGAGGACTTTATTTATTTATTTAACACCTCTTAAGATCTCACGATATCTCATACTGCTTTAAAGCTAACAGTCCTTCATAATTGTATTTACATTTGGACTGAAAATACAGCAACCGAATTGCACACAATGGGTGCACCCATAACCAACACTGCAACAATAACCCGAGATAGGAAAGCTTCAATAACCAAGCAAGCTCTAGACCTTGGTGGCATCAGACTGGCAGGTAAACTGGATTATCAGATGATACCACAAAGAATGTCATGGTTGATACCACTAAACATGTTTTCATGTTACAGAGGGGTGGAATCTTCCAGTTGAACCTTGAGAATTCGGAGCAAGTGGGAAACATAACCTGATGAGTTTATGAGCATTGGGGAAATGTAGCCAGGTGACTTTGTGGGCAAAAACAATAAGGAGATGATCTAAATTAAAGAAAAACATAACTATTCATTTCACATTAAACAGCACAGAAAATACTTATCTGGAACATTTTATTCCATTCATTTAAGTCAGCTGCTTAGCCATTTTGGAAAATCAGATACTGGATTATTGATGTTTTACTGTAATTTTATTTGTTGTAATGTTGAATGTTGCTTAAATGATAAACATTCACCTGAACACCAAGGATATCTCAACAGCTCTTTTTTAAGATGCTGCCAGCCATTGTTTTTGTGCTTAAAGCATTTGAATTAAACCCAGAAGTTTGGGACTCAGAGACATGAGACCCCCACTCTGAGCCAAAATAGACCGTCTCCTTTCACTGAAAGATGGCAGGAATGAGGTCATTGAATTTGAATTGAATTGAATTGAATAAAATGTATTAGCAAAGTATATATATATATATACACACAAGGAATTTGCTTTTGTGCTTTGCTCGCAAAAGGATAAAAACACGATATACTGTAGACAATTAAAGTAAATCATTATAATTTAAACATGTGAAAATAAAGTACCAGAGTAAAAAGAAGCTACAGACTTCTGGCTGTTGAGTAGAGCTACTGCTCGTGGAAAAAGCTGTTTTTCTGTCTGGCTGTGGAGGATTTGATAGTTCAGAATCGCCTCCCAGATGGAAGTACTTTAAAGAGTTTGTGGCCCGGGTGCGAGGGGTCTTACCCGCTTGCTTCCTGACCTTCGCAGAGTGCAGTTCGTTAATTGGCCGAAGGTTGCAGCCAACAACATTCTCGGCTAATCGAACGATGAGCTGCAGATCAGATGTCATGCTTATTGGCTGAGCCAAACCAGACCATGATGGAGAAGGTGAGGACAGACTCTATGATGATAATGTAACACCGGACCATCATTGCCTGTGGCAGGTTGTGTTTTCTCAGCTGCCGGAGGAAGTACATCCTCTGTTGGACCTTTTTGACTGTGGAGTCAATGGTGGCCTCCCATTTAAGGTCCCTGGAGATGGTTCCAAGGACTGTGACTGTAATGTTGTTAATGATGAGTGGGGAAAAAGGGAGGGGGAGCTCTCCTAAAGTTTACAGTGAATTCCACTGTCTTAAGAGCATTGAGGTCCAGGTTGTTGCGATGGCACCGGATGGCTGTGTCATTTCCTGTCTGTAGGCAGGTTCCGCCACATCCTGGATCAATCCAGTCAGAATTTTCACTACAAAGAAACAGATTGTTGACATTTTTCAAGCACCAGTCCAAAGGTCCCTGTGGCCTCGACCACCAAAACAACCATTAGTGGTTTGGCTTTGTGAATTTGTACCACGTCACATTTTCACTGCTTTTGGTGCAAGTCCAGGTGACAGTTAATGAAGATTCATGTTCAGTCCGAATAAGTTGTAATACAATTGTTTAGTCGGGCTAGAAGCTCTAAAACACTTTACGGCGCCAATTAAACTTACACAACCTTGATTTAATCTCCTTATAATTATTTTACACCAATTAACAATAAAATAATTTAAAGTCATTACACTACTTGTACATATGACTACAAAGGAGGATCTGGCAGGGGAGGGGCAAGGGGCTGGCAAGAACAAAGGGGGACCCGACGACGGGGGGATGTGGCTGACTTTGAAGGAACCCAGGCAAGGGGGGACACACACACACACACACCAAAAACAAAGGGGAACTCTGCAAGAGGGGCCGCTGAGAATGGAGGGGGACCTGTTGGGGGGGGGGGGGGGGGGGGGGGGGGGGGGGGGGGGGGGGGGGGGGTGATGAGAACAAAGTGGGACCCGGGGGGGGGGGGGGGGGGGGGGGGGTGTGCCGAGAACACAGGGGGACCACGTGCGACCGCAGGCTGAATACGGGACTGCTTGGTGAATTGATGCAATTTTGTCAGCTCCAAGACACTTGTGTGCTGCCTAGATGAGGTCTGCTGTATGATTTTACCGGGTTGTATGCAAAACAAAGTATTTCATCGTACCCAGGTACATGTGGCAATAAAGCATAGTTGAATAAAGTATCATCGAATCATTGACTTGAACAGACATTTCGTAGCTCTCTCCCTTGCAATTTGGACATAAAATGTAACTCTAGCACCTCATTGATGGTGTGTTCCACCTTCTGATACCATGTTAAATTGAGTTCTCCTCTGCTTCAACAGGTGGATGGAAACAAATTCCCAAGCACAAAGTCAAAGAGCAGGAGAGTCATCCCTGATATTCTGGGCAATATTTTCTCAATCAGCAGCACTAAAAATTATGTGCTATGAAGACCTTATTACTGTATTTTATTACTTGTGAGAGCTTGCTGTGGGCACTGTTACATTGCTACAGTGGCTACACTTCAAAATTATTTCATCAACTAAAAATGCTTTGGGATGCCCAGAAGCTATCAAAGCAGCTTAATAACAATGTATCTCTTCCTTGTACGGAGGATTATGAAATTGAATGCATTAAAATTCCCTAGGTTCCCAATAGTTCTTTTCATACAAATCTCTTAAGACGCATAACAGTACTTAGCCTGCCTTGAAAATTCTCTGCATCTTTCCCCATGACCCGAGAGGGTTTACAGTGAAATATAAATGCCATTAAATAAATGAAGTTCAGAGATAGGTCCTCCCATTGACTACACATGGTTTCCATTTATTTAAATCAGGCGCACAAGAATGGGCAATTACAAATTTGCAAACCTGACAAAGTTATCCACAGCCAGAGAACAATACTGGGCATCACACACAGGTCATTATGATTTACAGGAATCTCTGTCTGTCTGTGTCTGTAATTGCAAACTGTGGAATTCATGGTGCCCATTTCTGATTACCGACCTATTAATTTTGCCAAGGTGTTACTTAAGCAGCCAGTGATCTTAAGTTAACACGTGCAAATTTCACTTTTCAGCTCAAAAGCGGTCTGGAGGCATCAACCCTCCAACATCCAGTTCAGACCGAGTCTGAAGAAAGGTTCCAACCCCAAAACATCACCCAGCTTTTTTCTCCAGATATCCCGCCTGACCTGCTGAGTTACTCCAGCCATTCATGTCTATATCTAGAACCATCAGTATTCAGATGGCCTACATGGATCTGACCTGGCGAGCATAACCTCAGAAATTCACAATGGTTGGCAAGTATCCAGGATCCTGGTGAATTATCCAGGTATTGATCCAAATATTGTTCATATAACGCAGGCTTTTGAATCCAATTAGACCTTAGTCCCCAGTTAATAACACAAATGTCTCACAGTACCAAGTTAATGAGCCCTTTATGCTGCAGATAATACACATCAAATAACAAGACTGATTTCTTGCATTATTCAGAAATAAAGCCCAATTATAACTTGGCCTCCTCCAATGACCTGTACCCAAATCATACCTCAAATAAGCCTCATCACACCCAATCAATTACCTCAATTATACCCGACTTAAATGAATATCTACAATGAAATCCAGTGACCAGGTAATTGTACCAATTACACTGCCCTCCATAATGTTTGGGACAAAGACCCATCATTTATTTATTTGCCTCTGTATTCCACAATTTGAGATTTGTAATATAAAAAAAATCGCATGTGGTTAAGGTGCACATTGTCAGATTTTAATAAAGGCGATTTTTATACATTTTGATTTCACCATGTAGAAATTACAGCAGTGTTTATACTTAGTCACCTCCATTTCAGGGCACCATAATGTTTGGACACAGCAATATCATGTAAATGAAAGTAGTCATGTTTAGTATTTGGTTGCATATCCTTTGCATGCAATGACTGCTTGAAGTCTGCGATTCATGGACATCACCATTTGCTGGATGTCTTCTCTGGTGATGCTCTGCCAGGCCTGTATTGCAGCCATCTTTAGCTTATGCTTGTTTAGGGGGCGAGTCCCCTTCAGTTTTCTCTCCAGCATATAAAAGGCATGATCAATTGGGTTCAGATCGGGTGATTGACTTGGCCACTCAATAATTTACCATTTTTTAACTTTGAAAAACTCCTTTGTTGCTTTAGCAGTATGTTTGGGATTATTGTCTTGCTGTAGACTGAACCACCGGCCAATAGATTTTGAGGTATTTGTTTGAACTTGAGCAGATAGGATGTGTCTATAGACTTCACAATTCATTATGCTACTACCATCAGCAGTTGTATCATCAATGAAGATAAGTGAGCCAGTACCTTTAGCAGCCATACATGCCCAGGCCATAACACCCCCACCACTGTGTTTCACAGATGAGGTGGTATACTTTGGATCTTGGGCAGTTTCTTCTCTCCTCCATACTTTACTCTTGCCATCACTCTGATATAAATTAATCTTCATCTCATCTGTCCACAAGACTTTATCCCAGAACTGTGGTTGCTCTTTTAAGTACTTCTTGGCAAACTGTAACCTGGCCACCCTATTTTTGCGGCTAACCAGTGGTTTGCAACTTGCAGTGTAGCCTCTGTATTTCAGTTCATGAAGTCTTCTGTGGACAGTGGTCATTGATAAATCCACACCTGACTCCTGAAGAGTGTTTCTGATCTGTCGGACAGCTGTTTGGGGATTTTTCTTTATTATAGAGAGAATTCTGTCATCAGCTGTGGAGGTCTTGCTTGGCCTGCCAGTACCTTTGTGATTAGTAAGCTCACCAGTGCTCTCTTTCTAGAGAATCAAATACACAGGACTAGATGTTAAAAGTCCCTTGTGCCAATAAATGGGGAGCATTTCACGACATCCGTTGATTGTTGAGAGTGGTAGACGCTCAACATCGGTGGGGGGCGGGGGGGTGATACACATATCTTGGCCTGTGTAACCTTCAGGATAGTTGGGCACATTAATATTAATAATGTTCCAATCAGTTAATTTTGGTAAGCCTAAGGTTTGGCTGATGTCTCTAACAGTTTTATTCTTGTTTCTCACTCATAATGGCTTCTTTGACTTTTATTGGCACAATGATCCTCATGTTGATAAACAGCAATAAAAGTTTCCAAAGGTAATGGAAAGACAGGAGGAAAGACTAGGTGCTGAGAGCTCTCTTATACCTGCATTAAGGAGGCAATTAAATACACCTGAGCAATTACAAACACCTGTGAAGCCTTGTGTCCCAAACATTATGGTGCCCTGAAATGGGGGGGAGCTATGTATATACAGCTGTAATTTCTACATAGTGAAACCAAAATGTATAAAAATCACCTTTAAGAAAATCTGACAATGTGCATGTGATTTTTCTATTACAAATCGCAAATTGTGGAGTACAGAGGCAAATAAATAAATGACGGGTCTTTCTCCCAAACATTATGGAGGGCACTGCATGCCACAGAAGCTAATTAATGATCTCAATTACATCTCATCACCCAGTTATTGATCCAGTTATACCTTATATGACTCATCAAAGACATCATGCAGAACTCATTACGCAGCTCACGAATTCCAAATATACTTACATGGTACATAGCCAAAACTTCCGCAACATTTTGTATGAAGCACACAAACTGAATTTAAACTACCCTAATTCTGCCTCCAAACAGCTGCAATGCCCAACCAATTGGGAACTGACACCCATTTACTCTGGCAGTCCTGCTACAACCCACCCACCCACATGAGCATCCCCATACCCATTCACTTAGACACCAATTGAATTAAGCACACTGACACCTATCAACTCAACAGCAACTTCAACACCCAAAGATCCCTCTGGACATGCCCCATTGACCCAACAATTCCCAACATCCTCCCACTGTCCCTACAACTCCAAGCTCACTGGCCCAGCAGTACTTCCCAACACCCACCAATCCAAGAGCCCTGACACCTTCAAACCTACACCAACTCCCAACTACTAACCCTAAGGTACTGCCCAACATCACCTACTGAGCTAACAACACCCGACACCTAATGGACCAACACCACCCACCAACCCAACAACTCTGCATGACTTTCCGACAACAATCCACTGATTCAACACTCCCCATACCTG
The DNA here is from genome assembly GCF_028641065.1 of Leucoraja erinaceus. Classification (NCBI taxonomy): domain Eukaryota; kingdom Metazoa; phylum Chordata; class Chondrichthyes; order Rajiformes; family Rajidae; genus Leucoraja; species Leucoraja erinaceus. Next base: position 16,691,049 of record NC_073392.1, on the reverse strand, counting down.
ATACTTTGAGTGTTCGGATACCAACAAAATGACTGGTATTTCATAACCAAGCAACTTGCCCAATATTGCTCCAACTATTCAAACATTATGTGTTTGAGGTCAAGGAACTACAGATTCTGGTTTAAACCGAACATAGACACAAAAAGCTGGAGTAACTCAGCGGGACAGGCAACATCTCTGGAGAGAAGGAATGGGTGACGTTTCGGGTCGAGACCCATATCAAACATTATTGCAGATAACAGCACATAATATTCATCCAGTTCTATTAATGCCTCACAACATTCACTTTTGGTTTCAGTCATTACAATATTCAGTAAGCATAAGCATTGCCACCTTCAACCAATGTTTGTTTGTGGCACCTTAAATGACAAGTATGAAGAAGGGTCCTGACCCGAAATCCCACCCATCCATTTTCTCCAGAGATGCCACTTGACCCACTAAGTTACTCCAACATTAACTGTGTCTACATTATAGCTGGGCAAAAGTTGAGTGGATGCTCAGCTCTACATGGCTACCTGCAAATCACCAGCTCACCAAGCTACTACACACAGATGCCCCTTTGCAGAGTAAAGCTGTGCAGCACTCTGCTTAACAGCATCCATATTTCAAACCCCAAATAGACAGACGGTTGAAGCAGAACTCACCAACAGTTAGAGAAATAGGACAAATCATTCCTGATAATTGCAACTCAGTTTTTGCCGGGCAGGTTGACTTTGGCCTGACCTGACCAAACTTACCAATTTGAGAAGCAAACCGTTTTCTTTTTGTTTCCTGGCACCAGCGCATTTTTCACTTTTGATGCCTGTTCCCCGATGTGCTGATTCATTGCTTCTCCACACATTCTGCCCCCTCGACACAATTTGTTTCAATTACTACCCAATGAAATTCCATAATACAAGAAATCATAGCAGGAATATGCTACTCAGCCCCTTGCGTCTGCTGTCCCCATTTATTAGGGTCATGGCTGATCTTTTGTCTCAATGCTTCTTTCCTGCATCAACTTGATATCTCTTGACTGCTGAAAAATCTGAAAATCCATCGAGCTGTTTTCAATTTGCCTGTACACTCCAACAGGGTAGAGAATTGTTGGTGTTCATAGCCTCTGGCTGAAAGAATTTCTTCTCATGACTATTTTGAAACAGTGACCAAGTTTTAAGCATCCCAGATAGGTAAAGTATCATCATTACGTTTATCTTTTAAAGCCCCAAAAATAATGTTGTACCTTAACTTATTGCACAGTAAAATGTTGAGAATTCTAGGTTTTGCATTCAAAGGAGGTCAGAAACTGGTTTGGAAAGGTATCGGGCAACCAGATCCCAAATTTAAACTATTGTCCTTAATAAAGTTAACTTTCAAGCAAATCGTGCAAGCAAAATATGCTATAATATTTGTGATAATCTCAGTACATTAGGATCCTACAGGTAACATTACACCGACATGCAGTGGGTCATTATGTTTGGATTAACAACATTTCAAGTGCAGAAGTCTACTCAATAACATGACTAACATGATTGCCAGTGATATAGTTTTTCCTCAAGGACTGAGTGTTTAATTTAGAGATACAGCATGGAAACACCATCAGCCCACCAAGTCCATGCTGGCCAATGGTCATATGTTCATATTAGTTTTATGTTATCCCATTTTTCCATCCAGTCTCTACACACTAGGGGCAATTTACCTGAGCAAATCCAAACGTCTTTGAGTTGTGAGAGGAGTACTCGGAAGAAATCCACATAGTCGCAGGGAGAACTTGCAAACTCCACACAGACAATACCCAAGGTGAGGATTGAATCCGGGTCATGGCACTGAGGCAGCAGCTGTGCCACTGTGCGGTCCTTGTGCTGCTCAAGTGCTCTCTGATTGTATCTGGCAGCTTACACCCTAGAGGTATGAACATTGCCTTCTCTAACTTCAAATAACCCTTGCTTTCCCTTTCTCTCCATCCCCTCCCCTTCCCAGTTCTACCACCAGACTTACTACCTCCAACTACACTCTGTACACTCCCCTGACATCAGTCTGAAGAAGGGTCTCGACCCGAAACATCACCCTTTCCTTCTCTCCAGAGATGCTGCATGTCCCGCTAAGTTACTCCAGCTTTTTAAACCAGGATCTGCAGTTCTTTCCTACACATCCGTTACAGAGCCAGATCAGCGGATTTTCTTGACTATCTGATATTACCCCCTTTAATAATCAGATCATTCCATGTCCCATTTCCTCCAAGCAGTGTAATACATTTTCCAATAAACTTGGTGAATTTAAAGGAAATGGAAAATATATAAGCATTCTGTCAGCAAACTTGCTCGCATTCCTTGCCCAGACTTAAGTCTGCAGAAGGGTCTCGACCTGAATCATCACCCATTCCTTCTATCCAGAGATGCTTCCTGATCCGCTGCGTTAATCCAGCAATTTTGTGTCAATTGCGGTGTAACAGTGGGGCAGCACAGCAGTAGAGTTGCTGCCTGACATCGCTTTCCACGCCAGAGACCTGGGTTTGATCCTGACTGCGGGTGCTGTCTGTATGGAGTTTGTACTTTCTCCCCGTGACCACGTGGGTTTTCTCAGCGATCTTCGGTTTCCTCCCACACTTCTAAGACGTACATGTTTGTATGTTGATTGGCTTTGTATAAATGTAAATTGTCCCAAGTGTGTGTAGGAAAGTGTTAACATGCGGGAATCACTGGTCGGTGCTTACTCGTGGGCCGAAGGGCCTTTTCCGTGCAGTGTCTCGAAACTAAACTAAAAACTAAACCAGCATCTGCAGTTCCTTTCTCCACATTTCTTGCCCTGTTGTTCCAGACCCCAATGCTGTCTCCAGCTCTGATCACAGACTCCAAGATGTTGATTTATCAGAGTTTTAGTGTAGGAGCAAACCCAATCATAGAAAAGTGAGTACAAAAGGAATGCTAATGTTCATTCGCTTGGAGAAGCTAAAAAATGGCACCTGAAAAAGCATTTGTAGAGCTAGTGTTAATGGGAATCAAGAACATTTTAGGCAAGGACTTATATTAATGTTTTGACTGCCAACCATTCCACTGAGGTAGAAAGATTGGTGTTAATACCATTTACCAAGACAAGAAATCAATGAATAGCAACTTGCCACCCATAAATCTGAAGAGTATAGTGAATTCAGATGACCAAAATTGAAATTTATGGAACTTTAATATGATTTGTTCCACACAAATTACACTGGCTACCAAATAAATTCACAGCTCCTCTTGATAAGTGTGAAATGTAGGAATGTTAAGGGCCTGTCCCACTTGGGCATCATTTGCACGTCATTTACGCGACTGGCCGGTAGTGACTGACACGTGACGGTCGCGCGCAAATCATGCGTCATCGTGCGGCAGCACAGCCGTCTGGTGCACGTGACGTCATTCGAATACCCTGCTTCCCATATTCCCATGACCATCATGGAAGAACTACAGATTTTATTGCTACAGCAACAACAGAGACTTCTGTTAGCAGCAGCCCTCATACTTACAGATCAGCCAGGCAGGAGTACAACAAGAAATGCTAGCAAGAAACCCAGGAAGAGGTCTGTGTGGACGAGGTTAGAGGTTACATGACGCGTAAAAGGTGGGCCGACTGCGTATGGGCTGCGCGCGGTGGCGCAGGTTTACGGACGTTGACACATGGTGACGTAACCATGCATCACCACGTGATACAGCGTGCGCCGCCAATGCTTCAGCATGCGTAGCCAATGCGTCAGCGTGCGTAGCCATTGCATCAGCATGCGTAGCCATTGCATCAGCGTGTGTAGCCAATGGGTCAGCGTGTGTAAGCGATGTGTCATGCAGGTGGCACGCCAGGATTTCGGTACACTACGAAATACTGGAGCTCCGCGCGATACCGCGCGCCACTACATGCAATTCCACGCCTCACCACTAAGTCTTCGAAGGAAGTTGAGGTGTTGGTGTGCTTTCATGTCCATTGCTTCAATATGGGTAATCCAAGACAAGTAGCTGGTTACATTTGCTGGTGCATCACTGGTCACTTCAATGGGAGAATACTCAGAGCAGTCTTGATCGCAAGGTAGAAAACTTCCAAAATCCCTCTATTTCAAAACAGAATGCCAACTGGGAAAGTTTGAATGCTGATTTCTAGAGTGAATTTAAATTACTCCATAAATTCAGTGCTCACAATCAGAAGTTAATTGAATAATTCCCTGAACAAGCTTCCATTTAACTGCATGGCTTGCAACTACCCCTCAGACAACCAACCTCCAACCCATATAATTTACGATTTGACGTATTGACCCAAGAAAGGATAAATTAAATGCTTCAAATACTTGTGATGTTATAATTCCAAATCAATCAGTTAGTGACTGGAGTTTGATTCATGAAAAGCAGTTTCAAACTGGTGCATAGACCAAACAAATGTGAAAAATGAAAGAGCCTTGTGAAGATACTAATTTCCAAAACATATTCCTTATTCTGGTGTAAATTTATGCTGATTTGAAAAATTTGCATAATTCAATTACATAATTTCCCCCTTACTTGTGATATCATACAACAAAAATAAAAACTTAGCCTGTTCGTCCCATCATGTACATGCTGGTTGCCAATCTCTACTGAATCGTATTTTTAATTACTTGACCCATATCCTTCCGTGCCTTCGCAATTCTGTTAACTTCCCAAATGTTATATAACATTGTTGCTCCACTGTCCCCACCTCAGGTAATGCATTCCCTTTTTCAATCACTGGTTGAAAAATTATTCCTCAGATCCTCTGCTAACCTCCCTTCCATTACCCAAAATTCATGTTCTCCAGTTATAGACACCTCTGTTATGTGGGAGTGTTTAATGCAGATGCTAGAAAATCAAAGGTAGACAAAAATGCTGGAGAAACTCAGTGGGTGAGGCGGCATCTAAGGAGCGAAGGAAATAGGCGACGTTTCGCCAAAATGCCTATTTCCTTCGCTCCATAGATGCTGCCTCACTCGCTGAGTTTCTCCAGCATTTTTGTCTACCTTCTGTTATGTGGGAAGTTTCTTACCATCCAGGTACCTCAATTTCGTAACATCAAACAGATTTCCCCTTCAGTCCCTTACACTCCAAAAAAATCAAACACAGCGTACCCAGTCTCTCCTCATAACTCAAACACTATCCTAACTAACATCCTGGTAAATTTTATTTCAACCCTCCCTGGCACAAACACGATAATGTTTATCAACACAGAACTGCATGCACTACTCTAGCTGGGGTTTTACTGACGTTTGATATAATCTCCCTGTTCTTATACTTTATACTCCATCTAACAATGGCATGTATCTTGTGTGTGTTCTCAACATCCTTATCCACCTGTGCCTCCACCTTCAGGGCTCCTTGGACTTGTACACTAAGGTCCTTCTGTTCTTTAATGCTCCCGCGGGCCCTACTATTCATTATTTATGTCCTAGTTTTATTAATCCTCCCAAAATACAGAACCTCTAATTTATCAGGATTAAATTCCATCTGACATTGCTCTGCTTATATTATCAACTCAGCAAAATCATCCGACAGCCTCTGACTATCCTCTTCACTGTCAACAATAACACCTAGTTTCAGATCATCTGCAAATTCACTAATCATACCTCATTGTTCAAATGCAAATTTTATATTTATATAGCAAACAGGCAAAGTCCTAGCACCTAGCCCAGTGGTCCACCACTGGTTGCAGGTGTCCAACCACAAAAGCAACCATCACTTTCTGCCTGCTAATACCAAGTACAAATTAAATTCAATTTTCCAACTTCTTCTGGATTCCATCGGCTGTAACCCTTCATACCAGTCTTCATTGTGGGACCAGGTCAAATATCCTACAAAAGTAAATACAGTCCACTTCAGTCTATCTGCCCTTTCTTCCCCTCACCAAATGTGTCAGGTATGCTCTTTGCATTAACAAGACCAAGCCAATTACATTTGATTAATGCTTGCCCACCAAGCGCACATTAGGCTGTCGTGTTCTCCTATGCCATAACGATAATTGTATCTCAAAAGGTACATTTCCCATAAGTATTTTGCAGCCAATAAAGTAAGGCAGTGAAAAATATTATATAAATGTCCTTCAGATTTTTTGGCAACAATTTCACTACCTCTCACGCTAGACTCACTGGCCTGTAATTACCTGGCTTATTCCTGCTACGCTTCTCGAATCAAGATACCACATTTGTTGTCTTTCAGTCATCTGACAACTCAGTGGTTCAAAGATGATTTATAAATCTCAGGACCCCTTTAGTTTCCTCCTTTGCAATGTGCCCTGAGGATTTACTGGATTTTACCCACTGACAGGGCCTTCAGTTTTCTCCACCCAATGGCTAATAATTCTCACCCTGAATCTCACTCTAAGAATCTCAATTATAACCTTACCTTTTGTTCTAACATTGGGTTTTGCATTGTAATATCTCTTTAGGTTTAGGCTTTTTATTGTCACATGTACCAAGGTACAGCAAAAGGTTCTGTTTTGCAGGCGCTACAATCAAATCAGATAATACTATACATAAACACAATCAACCCAAACTGAAGTACAATGGTTAGAGTAAAGGAAAAGATATAGAGTGCAGAATATACAGTAGCTGTCTATATTGTGACACAATAGGTACAGAGAGAAAGTTCTACAATAAGGTAGAGGGGAAATCAGACTGGAGCTTAGCTTATAAAAGGACTGTTCAAAAGCCTGATAACAGCGGGGAAGAAGCTGTTCTCATGTCTAATGGTGCACACTTTCAAACTTCTGTATCTTGTGCCCAACATGAACAGAGAGAGGAAGGATTGACCGGGATGGAAAAGGTCATTGATTATGTTGGCTCTTTTCCCTGAGACAGCATGACGCATAGATGGAATCAAAGGTGGGGAGTCTAGGCTGCTTGATGGACTGGGCTACACCCACAACTCTCTGCAATTTCTTGTAGTCTCGGACAGAGGCTGTTCCAAACCAAGCTGCGATGCAATCCGAGAGCCTACTTTCTATGATGCATCAGTTAAAGTTTCTAAAAAGTATTGGAAATATGCCAGAATTTCCTCAGTCACCTTAGGAAGTAGAGGCGCTGATGTGCCACCTTGGCCGCCACTTCAATGTGGCTGGTCCATGACAAATCATTGGTAACATTGGTAATAAGAATGAGTGCCACATTGCAATTAATAATGTTACTTGGCTAAAGTAACATTATTAACATAAAGTAATGTTAATAGGGCTAAAGATGCATGTAATTTTTTGTTAGTGCCTTAGACTTATTTTTTATTTGCATTAATGAAGACCATGATACTCAATCCATCAGGAATCAAAATGTACAATTTTATTTTGAGAGATATTATGCTAACTACCCACCTGCTGTTTCTCGTTATAAAAGGAAAAACTTGTATTTTTATATAAAACTTTTCACTGCTTCACTTTATCCCATAGTGTTTTGCAGCAAGTTATATGCCCTTGAAGTATCATGACGGTTATAAATAGTGCTAATATAGGGAGACACAATCTGTGTTCAAACAGTGACACAATAATAGCCACGGAATCCATTTTAGAGGTATTGGTTAAGGGATAATCTTGATTCGAAGATAGTTTCCTCGTTTCATTTCCAAGATTCATGGAAACTTTTTTCATCTAATGCTGGTTCCTTTGTCATCACTATTGGTGATACTCAACAAAATAACAGAGTGGGTACAGAAAAATGCTGGAAAAACTCAGCGGGTGCAGCAGCATCTATGGAGCGAAAGAAATAGGCGACGTTTCGGGCCGAAACCCTTCTTCAGACTGATGGGGGGTGGGGGGGGAGAAGGAAGGAAAAGGGGAGGAGGAGGAGCCCGAGGGCGGGCGGATAGGGGGGTGGGAGGAGACAGCTAGAGGGTTAAGGAAGGGGAGGAGACAGTAAGGGCTAGCAAAATTGGGAGAATTCAATGTTAATGCCATCTGGACGCAAGGTCTACAGGCGGAATATGAGGTGCTGTTCCTCCAATTTCCACTGTTGCTCACTCTGGCAATGGAGGAGACCCAGGACAGAGAGGTCGGATTGGGAATGGGAGGGGGAGTTGAAGTGCTGAGCCACCGGGAGGTCAGGTTGGTTATTGCGGACTGAGCGGAGGTGTTCGGCGAAACGGTCGCCCAACCTACGCTTAGTCTCCCCGATGTAAATCAGCTGACACCTAGAGCAGAGGATGCAGTAGATGAAGTTGGAGGAGATGCAGGTGAACCTTTGTCGCACCTGGAACGATTGCTTGGGTCAGACAGAGTTCTGGTTTACTTAACAATGGTGGCATATGGAAGTGACACAGATTTTATTTACTTCACTTATTTGAGTTTAGTTTATTGTCACGTATACCGAGGTACAGTGAAAAGCTTTTGTTGTGTGCTAACCAGTCATTGGAAAGACACTACATGATTACAATCGAGCCATGCACAGTGTAAAGATACATGATAAGGAAATAACATGAATAATGTTTAGTGCAAAATAAAGCTAGTTAGCAAATAGCACGTGGAAATCGGAGCACAAAAAGAATAAAATATTGACCGAATTAACATATGGTATTAAAAAGAGAGCAGAGCAACCAATACATTTTAAGGGATTTTCATCCCAATCCTGTAGAATTTAATCCAGCATATGCCAGCATAGATCTCTGCACATCCATACCTGCCATATATATAAAGCTACCATTGTGGTGACAAGTTTTTTCATGTGGTTCATTGAAGCAATACATTCTAATTGCTTGTCTTTCACAAAAATCTCTGCAAACTATTCAATAATACTTCAGCAATATGGACCAACTGTCTAATGTTAATTATGCATCAGCATGGGTTCTGAAGATATTCTCAGCAAAAACCATCGATAAATTATTCACATACAATACTTCAATGGCTTTCCAGCAATGTGTTGTACTATGCTGATATAATGATTGACCTATTACCGCAACATGTAAACCAGTGTTAATCACATTTTTAAATGAAGTAAGAATCCTAAATATTTATTTCTAACATGTGGCTTTATGACCTTGAATGTGAATTAGTATTAGAATGGTTCCATTTGTCTGACTATCTTTCTTTGCACTGGGCTTCATGCACACAACTGAACAGAATCCAGTTTGTGAAAACGAGCCCATCACTCTGTGCAATAATGCATGTATTTAAGTTTGGAACCCAAAGGTATAGCCAGGAAACAGCATGCAATTAAATATTTTAATAGGCTCCTTTCCATTTCCACCAGTATGCTAAAACAGTGGAGCTTCCTGTACAGAATGTGTATCCAGTTAACCCTCAATACCCCAACACTGCACTTACAGAAAAAACATTAAAAACACAGAGAGATACAAGAAACTGTGGACGCTGGCATCTTGAGCACAAAAAAATGGAGGAACTCAATGGGTCTGGCAGCATCTATGGAGGGAAATGGACAGACGAGGTTTTGGGTCGGGACCTGTCTTCAGGCTGATTGGAGTAGGCGGGAGAAAGCTGGAAAAGAGAGGTGGGGGAGGGATAAAGTTTGCATATGTTAGGACAGTGGGGAGAAGTTGATTGGAAGAAATAAGTGATAAAGGCTTGAGATGAAAAGGTGCCAGATAAGGAAAGGTAAAATGGGTGGAATGGAACAAGAAGGTGGAGTGAGGGGAGAATAAAAGGGAAATGTCAGACCAGGCATGAGAGAGGACTATACGAAGGAGGAGGGGAAAGGAGGCAAAGTTATCATTGGATCACTGGAGCCCAAATATGTAATTTCATGAATAACTTTTCAATGTAATTAATTTAATTAATGATCAAACCTTTTTGCACTAGTATGGCCCCATAGCAGAAGCGTCCACACTGGAAACTGGAAGTTTCCTGAGCTAACTAAGCTACCACCATCATCTATTGCGACAAGTGATGGCCCCCACTGATTGTCGCCGGAAGCTTGCGTCCTTTTCAGGACGGACGATGACAGCAAGGTCAACATTTGTAACAAGATGGACACTAAAAGAAGAAGAAGCACGAGTATAACTTCTAAACTCTTGCTTAGAAGTAGGGATATTAATACCTCATGGAGGAGGGCAGAGCAGAGAGGCTAAGAAAGAATAGAGGGGTTAAGAAAAACATGTGAAAAATGAGATGGAAAGATTTTGGATAGGAGAAGGTGAGGAGTGTGAACTCAGGGGGGGGGGGGGTGATGGCAGTGAAGGTTAACTTTGAGAAAGGTCGGGGCAGAGGCCGAGGGGAAGTGAAGGAAGGCATTGTCTTTGGGTGGAAAGATCAAAGATATGAAAAGTATTGAACTGGTGTGTATTCCTATTTCCATTGAGTCACAGACTATATCAACACTCCATTAAAACATAACATTTTATATCAAGGATTGTTAACAAATACTCCTTTTATTATGCTACTAATTTTTTTTTAAGATTGGCAACTCTTACTCCAAGTAAGAATGTTATTGTTCTGTCTGGAACATATGACATAAAACACTCTTGACCCTTCGATTGTAAAATAAGAATGTCGACACACACACATAGACATGCATCCCTTATCTGGTTTCTACCACAATGTTTACCAAAAGATAAGAGAACTATTTTATCCTACTTGATACTTGGCAAATTTAATATAGTCTCAATAAATTTGCTGAGAAGACAGTTACCATGTACAGTTCCCCTTCAGTGTTGGTAGTCGGTCAGATGGTAAATGACAGCAACAATATCATTAAGGTATAATGTTCTCAATCACAAAGATTGAAGTGTGACCTCTTTGCCTGAACACTGTCCTTTGAAGTCTACTGAATTACTTGACAAAAGATTATAATATCATATTTCTCAGAGATGTACAATTAAATCTATGCCAATCCAAATCCCATCACAAACAAAATTACATTCTTCAAGGAGTTACAACATTGAAGGTTATCATCCAGTGGAAAACACAATGCCTTGCTATAACCCATCTCCAGTCTTCATATTACCCACTCTGGTCACATACACCATTTGCCTGCAATTACATATGGTGAACAGCGTAAGGAAGCAGTCTGACTCCAAAAAGTCCAGACATTGAAATTCAATGTGAAGATTAACCCAATGAAGTAAATTCATGTTTGGATAAATGACAAATATCAGAAATCAAACAAAATTGTATCTGACTTCCTAACTTTTAACAGGAATGTAATTGATATCTATAAGACTAATTCCACAGGATTCCTTGACAATAATCCATAAATCACACAGATGTTCATTTCCCATCTCATTCTATGCACATAATCATCCAGACATATATACGCAGAGACATGCACATGCGCTCATGCATATAAATTGTACACACATTGTACACAATATATGAATGTTTATCTGAGCAGCAGAAAAAATACACTGGTTCCAAATGTAGGAGGAACCCTCCATTATACACGGGTAGGTGAATTGCTGGTTTGTTGGTTTGTAGGTGAATTGCTGGTTTGTTGCTGGGAACAGATGGGTCTGGTTGCCTATTATGGATATGTGTCATGAATGAGCCGTGGGGTGTTGTACATTCCACACAGTGTCTCAAATTGGAGGAGTGTGTGTTTGATAGGATCTAGGCATCGTGCAGTGAAAAGATAGATCGAGGAGCCACTCACATTCTGAATCAGATGGGCTCCAAAGGCATCAAGAGGTGATATTTTAAAGTGAAGACCGGGATTACCCGCTTGTATCAATAAAACAAGAAAATCAGTTTCAGTTTTCAGTTTAGTTAATTGCCACGTGTACCGAGGTTCAGTGAAAAGCTTTTGTAGCGTGCTAACCAGTCAGCAGAAAGACAATACATGACTACAATTGATCCATTTACAGTGTATGAAGAGATTTAGAGTGTGGAGCAATTGTAATATGAGTTTGTAGATCTGCTTCTGTGGCTAGCATGCAGATAGTCACCTGAAAATAGTTTTCCGGTGGTTAATATGTGGCTACTTAAAACAGTGGGAAAGAGGAATCCCAAGATGAGAATGGGTTGAGAACAGGCACCTCTTTCCATGCATTTTGATCACACTGTGGGTCGCGAGGCGCTCATGCACTGCAGATGGGAATATGATGCCAGTCTATTGGACGAGGAGCTTGAAGTTGGGGTTGACGTGAGACCCAATCAGCAAGAGATGAGAACTCCAGCAGAGAGATAAAACACATCTGCTCTCTGACAGGAATAGAGGGAAAACTGTGCAATAAATAGCCACAGGCTACAATTAAGCATCATGATCGTGAATGAGAACACGATATCTACAAAAGTGGGCTTCCAATGAGACTGGGTCAGAGGACACTTTCAGAGACAAAAAGAGGATTGAGAGCTCTTCCTTCAAAAGTCAAGCTAACTGGAAAAATCGAAGTTATTCCAGAGGGAAATAGGTTGAGTCCAGGATGAGATAAGGCCTGTCTGGTATGAAGAAGCCAAGTGCATTTCGTCATACACGTGGTCACCTAACAACAGGAATCTTCACAAACCACAATATGAAAGGGTTGGAGGATGTCGGTAATTTAGTTTAACAGTCAGAGAGCCAGCTCACAGGGACCACAGGCCGGTAATAACAAAAGTGCACAAATAAGATGAGAAACGAAAGGTGCAGAGTGCAATGCTGACCTGAGGCACTGATCAAAGATGGCATAGCCTATTGATGGGGAAGGTGAGACTATGCAAGTTCTGAGGAAGAATTGTACAAGACTAAGGCACATTTGAAGTATTGTGTGTTGTTCTGGTCACTGCATTCCAGATAGTCTAGCGATGAGGGTTGATCAGGGTTGTTAGCCCTGTGTTCAGTTTTATATGGAGAGTTTAGAGCATATTCTTCCACATCATTTCATCTCTTCCTCTGACGCTTAAAATACATTTTTATTTCTAACTTGCCACACTTCCTATGAAAGGTCGCCAACATGAATTAACTCCAAATTGCTCTCCATAGATACTGCCTGGCCTACTGAGCATTTCCACTATTTTCTGGTTTTATGCCAAAATGCTCTTACCACCGAGTGGCACTTTGCAGGAAGCAACAAAACAGATGAGGAAAAATGAAATACTATTGTACATGCAGAAGCTGTTCTTAAAGCTGTGGCATATTGTCAGGGACCTTAGAGATGTTTTAGGGCTTGGATATCTATGAAATTCGCTGTCACAGAGATATGTGGGTCACAGCCACTGTGCATATACAAGACCAGGGTGACGGAGTTTCAGACATAAGGGGAAAGAGAAGTGAACTTGAGGTAGAAGGAAAATGTATAATCTTATTGAAAACTGAAGCAGCCTGATAAAGCCTCAGAGCCTCCTTCTACTGCTGCTCCTCTTTATTCTCCATCTAGTTTTTAGAAGACTAGTCTGGGATCTTTTTGATGCTGAGGTTTGACAAAAGATGATAAGGGTTTGATATACAACGTGAATAAGGGCAAAATGATACCACATCACTCTATGGCCTATTTGTTTTCACTGCAACCTACTTTGCTTTATTTCTCATACATACAAAATAGGATGTGTAGGAAGAAACTGCAAATACAAAATAGGTTTTCAGGTTTCCTATGTACCTGGGAAAAGGCCAAACCTAAGCTAATGCGCCTAGCAATAATTTAAAACAAAATAATAAAGAAAAATATTACATCTTTAACCTCTGCCATTAAACTGCAACTCTAACTACCTCAATTGGAAAATACATGTGCTTGATAGAAAGTAATTTGCTGTCAATAATTGTCTCAGCATGGGACTGAATGAGTCCCCAGCATTAAGCTGCACCTGCTCACATGGTGGTGAAGCATGGATCAACACTGGAATCATTGACAATCTTAACACTAATAATAGTCCAATTATAAACAGTGTCATTCTGGATTGTTGATGAAGGGAGACATCATGGTGCTTTGATTATTTTCATGTATCAGCGATCACTCAGTGATGCAACTCTCCACACTGAATCTGTGAGTATCTGACCCACCAGATACAAGAGGATAAGTACTTGACCACACCACCTTTTCTATTGCAACAGTATTTCTAAATTAAGCAATTGGATGTAAAAGATAGACACAAAATGCTGGAGTAACTCAGCGGGACAGACAGCATCTCTGGATAGAAGGAATGGATGACGTTTCAGGTTGAACCCCTTCTTCAGACTGAAGAACAGTCTTGACCTGAAACATCACCCATTCCTTCTATCCAGAGATGCTGCCTGTCCCACGGAGTTACTCCAGCATTATGTGTCTATTTTTGGTGCAAACCAGTATCTGCAGTTTCTTCCTACACAATTTGGATGTAAAGTGCTTTGCAACATTGAGGCTATAAACGTTGCATTTTTCTCTTTTGTGTATTGCAATAAACAGGAGAAGGGGGATAAATAAAAACTGGAAGGCCAAGTTGTTTGGCAAAGGTCCTAGATTTTTGAAACCCCTTCAAAAGACTGGTGTCTGGAAATTAATGGCATATACCCTTTACAATCATTTATCTATCAAGTTCCGTCTCCTTGAAGCAAAAATAAATTCTTGGGCCTTGGAGTTCATGAATAGGAGCAGAATTAGGCCATTCAGTCCATCAAGTCCACTCTATCATTCAATCATGGCTGCTCTCTCTCTTCTCGCTCAACCCCATTCTCCTGCCTTTTCCCCATAAGACCTGACACCCATCAGAGATAACATAGAGAGAGGTGCTCTGCTGGCAGTAACAGAGCCAGTCTCCTCACTTTCCACCAATGTTCACAAACACATGATCAGTAACCCAAAGACATGTGAAGTTAATGTCGCCACATTGAAATAAATGTTATTCCATTCCTCCAGGCCAATTTCCTTGATGTGTAGTCCCTTTGTTCAAATTATTGAAAATTATTCAATAAACTGGCATGGCTTGTACTGTTTACAACGTTCAATGAATAATTAAAGTTACTAAATACTGCTAATTGCATGCACTCACAGAAAATGAGAAATTTATATTTAATATGCAGATTTCCCCTCCAGCATTCCCTCTCCCACACCATCCATCATGGTGAAAGAACAAATCACATCATGACAGAGAGGTTAGCAAATTCAAAGCTGCTCACGTGTTTTACGCTTTTATTTTGACAGGAGTTGGACTACATTCATTGATTTAACATATTTCAATTTGCTTTGTTCTAAAGAATACTCCCTCCTGGTGCAAAAGCAATCTAATGTCAAACAAAATCAGTTACTAATTCTCATACAAATGTTGACTAATTGTGCCCAAAATGTGATTCCCTCTTCATTGGAGAATTCAAACACAAATTGACGAGGTGACAGCTTTGCTGAACTCCACAAGGGAGATTCCAAGTTTTCTCTTTCCTTCTGTTTCGAGTTTCCTCTTTTAATACTCCAGCATTTTGTGTCTATCTTGAACATAGGTAAACCGTTTCGTTCCACGGATATCGCCAGATCTGCTCATCTTTTCAAAATGTTCTGTTTTTTCATAAATATTTTAAAAAGTGTAAATATAAACCTTAAGGGTGGGCAGGAAATATTTACATATATCTTTTAAATAATTTTAAAAAGATATATCAAGAACATATACATCAAACGAAAATGAAAGGCGGTTAAATAAGGAAATAGCACAATTGTACAATGGACATGAACGAGGAAGGCATACACAGAAAAAAAATATATATATACTCTGTCTCCGAGAAGAGAAGTTGATACACCACCCAAAAAATAACACGTTAAAGAGAGAATGTAAACCTCAAATTTGCACAACATACATACAATGACACGCATATGGTAATACATAGACAAAACCTATCCTTCCCATGTTTATAAGTCATTGAAAGTACCTAGGATTCATTTCATATATGCTGTGCTCAGTTTTAAATTATAATGGCCTATCTAAATAATTGGCAAAATAAATATCGTGAACGACAATTTTATGCACATGGTGTGTTTGATAATTGGTCGTAGAAAGCTGGTCAATGAAACTTTCTAGGTTTAGGCGCTTCAAATAAGTAAGGAATCAATTAATTGCAAGGTAACCATTTCACTTGTGCAAGTCTTGGCTTTAATGCCATCTACAATTACATCAGCAAAAATTGGGAAAGTACCTTTCCAGTATTAGTGGTCACCCACTAGTAAAATGGGCTGAGCTTTCTGATGAAGCAGATTAGCTCTCGATTAAGACACAAATCTGGGAAAAATATTATTATGGCAAATGAAGGAAGGCCTGGAAGAAATATCTGGCAAGAGGACATCAAGAATATTTTTGACACGGTGACAAAATAAATAACACATAAAAGAGAGAATAAAGGGACTGTCCCACTTAGGAGACCTTTTTAGGCGAGTGCAGGAGACTGCGCTCGCCTCATGATTGCCACAGGGTCACCACATTTTCGCTGATGGTCTCTGGTGAGTCTCCTTCATGGTCGTGAGGAGTTCCCGCATTCTGGGAACTAGTTGCGGCCTCATCAGTATGGTCGCAGCAAAATTTTCAACATGTTGAAACATTTTCTGCGAGCAAAAATTGGTCACCATGGAGAAAATCAATACTTTTACAGTCGTAGGTGCAGTGGTAGTGGGGTCGCTATGTAGTTATAGGTAGTCGAGGTAGCCGTAGATAGTTTTAGTTAATCTCCTTTGCTGACCGGGCATTTTCATTGACTCATTGGGGAAAATAAATGTAAGCACGAGTTTTCAGAACCAAGGAAAACCGACCGGTAATGTTAAATGCCCGCCACACTTCACAGCTGTGTATCTCTGGCTTATTAAAAGTTGTCTGGCTTTTAAAAGTGTCTCTCCCCCCTTCTCCCCTCCCCGCTCTTTTAAACGACTTACCATACACTGTGCTAGCCATCTTAACCTTCCTGTTCATCATGGTGTGTGTCTATATCACCTTGGCTTTGCACCGTGAATTTCAGACAGCGCTCCCCCGCTTTCCGTGTGTGTGTGTGTGTGTGTGTGTGTGTGTGTGTGTGTGTGTGTGTGTGTGTGTGTGTGTGTGTGTGTGTGTGTGTGTGTGTGTGTGTGTGTGTGTGTGTGTGTGTGTGTGTGTGTGTGTGTGTGTGTGTGTGTGTGTGTGTGTGTGTGTGTGTGACCAAAAACAATAATTCCCATTACACAATCATTATATATACCATTGTGAGCATGGGAAGATTAAAACAGAAGCTCCTCAGCAAAAACCTTGATCTAAGGGAAGCAATAATTTTTGGAGATGATAAGAAGGATTGTATGTGATCAATGGCCAATATTGAATAAAAACAGTTAACATACCAGAGAGCAAACAATTGCCAAGAGTTCACTAGACTGGTATTTTTATTTAAGGCAAATTAATTTACCTATGTAGGGGTCTGCCACTAAATAGATATCACAATGTTTTGAAACCATATTCCTTTACTCAATAAAGGTAAAACAGCATATTAGATTTTCCATATCAAATAATCACTTCATTCATATTGGGCGCAGTTACAAAGCAATCACCTCACCTTGCTATCACCTTGTTATTTGTGGCAAAAGTGGTGCCAATTACATAAGCTGCTGGGTTCACAAAAGAGATGTCAATCATTCATTCATACCTCGCCAAATGGCTTAAATCTGAAATATATCACAGCGTGCTCATAATCTGCTTGACATGCAACCATGCACCAAAAGAACATTAACAAATGAGGGCTCAGGGAAAACTAGAAAGACAGTTACTGTACATCGATCATTTAAGAGGTGAGAGTGAGGAACAAAATGGTTGTAAGAGGTTTTACGCAGGGAAGCACTGAATATAAAAGTAAAGCTTAGATGTTGAATTTGGACAACAAATTAACTGTTAGTCAACAGATGTTTTGTTGACGAAAGGCTTGTAAAATTGTGATGTGTCCCACTGAAATGAAGATGAAGGGAAGCTACTTATAAAGATTCTCATGGTAAGATTTCTTTGGTAACGAATCGTTATGTAGTGGGCAGAGACAAGAGAAACATTAAATTGCAAATAAAAGGATAGAAAGGAAAAATGTTTACACAAACTTAACACAACAAGGATTCCAGAAGCCGAGATATTAAAATAAGTTTAAAGACAATGGTCGTCATATTTCAATAAAATAATGGAAAGAATTACATCCAAGAGGTGAATGATAGATTAGTTGACAGCTCCAACTGGAGACCTAGAACCAGGGCCAATGCAAAAGGTTGTGGACTAGAAATCCACATAAGTCCAACAGGAAAAGAGTTTTTCTGTTAAAAATTAAAAATCAGAATTATACAGGAGCAGACCAAATTTGTGTCATTACTGGATATCTTTGCGCTCTTCAAAATGTTGGCTCCTTGTTTATCAAGATCTTATTTGTTTCCAGAATAACCTGGTTACATTATCCATCTTCCTCCACATAACTCTCAAAACCATGCAAATATACAACCTGCTCTTTGTTCCCCATGAGTTCTCAGACTGGCTATTACTAAAACTCTCATCTTGTTTGTGATTCTGTCTGTGTGTCTGTGTGCCCATGTGCTCCCAGAACTACGCCAAAATGGTACATGATAGTGCTACAATTTTGGCACCAGCTTACTCACAATTGTCCTGTGGTGTGTTTTTTTAAATCAAATTTCGTTCAAATTGATGTTATATTTTACAATATTCACATTTTAAACTTTACAAAACCCCACTTTGAGAAAGTTAAAGTGGCAGTTAGCAGCTAAGACGTCTCAATGGGATCTCATTTACATAAACTGCCCTTGTGAGCAGTGCTCCACCCCACAATTACATCACAATGGGATCTCATTTACATTTTTTTTAAAGTAGCTTCCACCTCACAATGACATCATGAGGGGAGAGTGGTTACAGAGAGAGTGACAGAGAGGAGGGAGTGATTGAGGGTAGGGAGTAACTGAGGGTAGGGGAAAGGAGAGGGAAGGAAAGGTGAGGGAGGGAGTGAAGGAGGGGAGAAGGAGAGGGGCGAGAAGAGGGAGGGTGAGGAGGGAGTGTTGGGGGATGACAGGAAATGAGCTGCACCTGCACAGTTGGGGGCTATGTGTTGGGGGAACAGGTTGCGTTGGTGGAGCGGGTGAGTGGTGGAAACGTGTTGCGTTGGGGAACGGGTGAGTGGTGGAATATTGCGTTGGGGGGAATGGGGCCCAACGGGTCAGACTTGGTCTAGTATCCTCATAAAACCTTCTGTGCATCTTGATTGTTTTGCTGGAGGTCAGGTTCACAGTCACTCTCAACTTCCCAGCAATCGGGATCATTGTTGGTTTTTGCTGCTGCTGAACTCTGCGCGTCTCACAGTTTGTTACAACAGGGACACAGACTTGGGATACCGGAAACACTCATAGGTCAGGCAGTATGTGTGGAAGGAGAGACAGAGTTAACATTTTAGGTCATACCCATTTCTGACAAAAGGTTTCTGGCTTTTAATATTAACCCTCTTTCTCTTTTCACAATTGCTTTCCGAAATGCAGTATTTTCTGTTTTTGTTTCAGATTACTAGCAACTGTCGTTTTTATTCATTTTCATTTCCTGCTGCATTAGTGAAGTCACCCAAACTCAGTGTTGACTAGACTTCAGCTACATCCCTTCATCCTACAGAAATAGGCACACATACTTCCCAGAGTGTGTGTGTTTTCACATGGCACAGACTGCATTCATCGATACAGATAGTGCTCTGACCATTTTCTGAGCAGGAGGCCTGGCTCTGGTTCCTTTGACCTATTTGTACAAACAAGAAGCCTCCTGCTGACACTGCTCTTGAACAGCTTACCGGGGCAACTCTGTATCTCTAATCACCCCCATCCCACTCACCTCCCCAGTCACTCAGTGGTATCATGTTCCTGGAGCTGGAAAAGTGATCATCACATGCACTTTAAGAGTTGACTACCAAGGTCATACCTACTGTGCTGCATGCTGGTGAGAACTCGCTTCACATCAACTGTGAACTCCATGCTACAACCAACAAGGCCAATCACAGTGTTTTTCAGGGTTTTTTTAGAGATACGGGATGGAAGCAGGCCCTTCTGCCCACCAAGTCCATGCCGACCAGCGAACACCCATACACTAGTTCTATCCTACACCCTTGGGACAATTTACAGAAGCCATGTGGTCACAGGGATAACGAGCAAACTCCGTACAGGCCGCACCCGTATAGTCAAAATCGAACCCTGGTCTCTGGCTTTGTAAGACAGCAATTGTACCACTGCAACTCCACCACTGGAAGAGACACAAGGAATTGCAGGTGCAGGAATCTCAAGCAGAATACAAAGTGCCAGGTGCAACTCAACGTGTCAGGAGCCTCTCATGAGGACATGGACAGGCGACGTTTTTAGTAGCGATACTCTTGAGGGGATGAATCTGAAAAGGGGCCTGATCTGAAACGTCAACAGTCCACGCCCACCAGAGATACTACCTGACCAGCTCTGTTACTCCAGCTCTAAATGTCAATGTCAGCATGTCATTGCACAGAGAAAGTCAAAAGTATTCTCCTACAAACCATTCAATTGAGATTCCTGCTCTTTATGCAGCTTTCACAAGTGGTGAGAAATTGACCCATGACAGCTTCATTGCCAGAGAAATGGCACGGAGCAATCTTTCAACCTGAACACTTTCCCTCTGTGTTGCTAATTTTTATAGTTCTATAAAAGATCATTGTTCCCAACGTTGACTTTTCAGAAATTACATAGATAAAAGACAGGCATCACAAATAATGATCCACTATAAGAACAGAAACACTCAGCCGATCTGGCAGCATTCCCTCCTTCCTCCTCCTCCTGCACATTAAAATTCATTGGAATAAAAACTCTTTTGAAAAACTCAAGGCTGGAACAATATTGTATACACGTGTGGGTGTATTAGTATTGGTCAGGAAATGAGTACGCTGACTTATGGCACCATTTTCTAACACCTTGTTCTCCCGAGAACAATAAAATGGCATACACAGTAATGCAGCACCCAAGATTTTTCCCTAATGTGAGTATTTTTAATCCTCTCTGATCTGAAAAATAACATTTATTCACTCATAGAACAAGGTTTTTTTTTTTTTTAACTCTGCTTCGTTTGAAACCTAGTTATTGATAGAAAAATAGATCAGTCATACAGTGATAAAGACTTTCAAGTGCCAACTGTTAGCCACCCATTTTAACCCTAATCATACACGAACCTATTTAATTCTCTCCATAGTCTTATCAGTTCTTCACCAACCTCAAATTGTGTCCCCTACTCACCTACACTCGAGGGGGCAATTAACCTGCCGACTAGCAGGAGGGGATGCAAGGGAAAACCAGATCATCTGGAGGAAACCCAACTGGTCGCAGGGAGAAAGTACCAACTCCACGCGGGCAACACGGGATGTTAGGATTGAACCCAGATCGGTGGAGCTGAGAAGTAGCAGTTCCAGTGAAATGGTCAATGCTCAAATACATCCTCTGTCCTTACTAAGAGCGTGACTTCCTATGATCTCAAACACCATCTCACATGTGCTTTGACTGCTGTGGCCAAAGTTAGGATCATAGTCACTCTTGGCTTCCAAGCTTCTGGGTCAATGGTGCTTTTTTTTGTCACATGCGCAATGGCTCAGTGAAATTATTTTTGCATTTTTACACATGTGGGCACAGCCATGTTTTGGTGCCATTTCTAAAATCCAAACGGCATTTGGATCAATCCAGACTGTGACAGATCGGTGCCATGTGAGTTTGCTGCTCACTTCTCGATCCCTGAGATCATCCCGATATCATACCAAGGTGAACATACTTCATAAACTCTTCCTTCATTCTCCAGGAAATGTCAGAGCAAGCAGGGGAATTTGCCCGCTGTGCAGAAATTCACAGACAACAATCATGTAGTAAAAGGTATTACAGAAATATCCCTCATAACTTCCTATCATAAGCTTTGGTCTTAGCCATGCAGCGATCCGGTTTCCTTCAGTACAAAGACAATCCCTTCAGTGGTCACATCAACCTCACTTCCCAATCAAGTTCCTATGAAACCGCTGGAGAATTCTGCCAGCTCTCCCCTTTTATTGCAGTATCTATTTATTTAGCAACACCGCACTTGAGCTGGAAGTGCGTATCTGGTCTTGTGGTTTGTCCACTTAATTGTTTAATGAAATTGTATGTTATCCTCAGAAAATTTGTTCAAGTCCAACCAGGATGAGAACATACAGGACAAGATTAGCAAGTTTGCTGAAGATACAAAAGTTAGTGGTTTTGCAGATAATGAAAATGGTTGTGAACAATTGCAACAGGATCCTGGATCGATTGGCCAGGTGGGCAGAGGAATGGTTGATGGAATTTAATACAGAGAAGTGTGAGGTGTTGTATTTTGGGATGTCGAACAAAGGAAGGACCTACACAGTAAATGGTAGGCCACTGGGTAGTGTTCTAGAGCAGAGGGATCTATGAGTACAGGTGCATGGTTCCTTGAAGGTCAAGTCGCAGGTAAATAAGGTGGTCAAAAAGGCTTTTGGCACTTTGGCCTTCATCAGTCAGAGTATTGTGTATAGAAGTTAGGAGGTCATGTTGCAGTTGTATAAGACATCAGTGAGACCGCATTTAGAATATTGTGTTCAGTTCTGGGCACCATGTTATAGGAAAGATATTGTCAAGCTTGAAAGGGTTCAGAAAAGCTTAACGAGGATGTTGCCAGGACTAGAGGGTGTGAGCTATAGGGAGAGGTTAAGTAGGCTGGGTCTCCATTCTATGGAGGGCAGGAGGATGAGGGGAGGTATTATAGTGGTATACAAAATCATGAGAGGAATAGATCGGGTAGTCTTTTGCCCAGAGTAGGGGAATCGAGAACCAGAGGACATTGGTTCAAGATGAAGGGGAAAAGATTTAATAGGAATCCGAGGGGTAACTTTTTCACACAAAGGGTGGTGGGTGTATGGAACAAGCTGCCAGAGGAGGAAGTTGAGGCTAGGACCATCCCATCGTTTAAGAAACAGTTAGACAGGTACATGGATAGGACAGGTTTGGAGGGATATGAACCAAGCGCAGGCAAGTGCAACTTGTGTAGCTGGGCCATTGTTGGCTGGTGTGGGCGAGTTGGGCCGAAGGGCCCGTTTCCACACTGTATCACTTTATGACTCTAAGGTCAAGATCCCCAATTGTAAAGTTCACAGGAAACCATTAATAAGTTTCCCAATAAAGACACAAAGTGCTGGACTAACTCAATGGGTCAAGCAGCATCTCTGAAGAACATGGATAGGTAAAATTATGGGTGGCACAGTGGTGTAGTGGTAGAGCTGCTGCATTACAGCATCAGAGACCTGGGTTCGATCCTGACTTTGGGTGCTGTCAGTTCAGAGCTTGTATGTTCTTCCTGTGACCGGGTGGGTTTTCTCTGGATGATCTGGTTTCCACACTGCAAAGACGTGCAGGTTTGTACGTTAATTGGCTTCTGTAGGGTTGTAAATAGCCCCTAGTGTTTAGGATAGTGTTAGTGTACGGGGTGATCTTTGGCACAGACTCAGTGGGACGAAGGGATAGGTGTCGTTTCAGGTCGGGACCCTTCTTCACACTGAGCATCTGAGTTTTGAGTTTAGCTTATTATCACGTGTACCGAGGCACAATGAAAAGCTTTTGTTGCATGTTAAGCAGTCTGCAGTTCCTGGTTTCAATATTTGATGAAGAAATGGAAGAGGTCTTTAAAATGATGAGAGGGATAGACAGAGTTGATGTGGACAAGCTTTTCCCTTTGAGAATAGGGAAGATTCAAACAAGAGGACATGACTTCAGAATTAAGGGACAGAAGTTTAGGGGTAATATGAGGGGGAACTTCTTTACGCAGAGAGTGGTGGCGGTGTAATGAGCAGTCTGGTGGAGGCAGGTTCATGGTTTTTAAAAATAAATTGGATAGGCATAATGAGAAGGGAATGGAGGATTATGGTATGAGTGCAGGCAGGTGGGACTAAGGGGAAAAAAAATTTGTTCGGCATGGACTTGTAGGGCTGAGATGGCCTGTTTCCGTGCTGTAATTGTTATATGGTTATATGGTTATAAAGCACACAATTATGTTCTATAAACCTCACAAAGAAACAGTTTAATCTTGTTGGAGCTAAATAATCAAAGGGTAACCACACAATATTTTATTTAAAACACCACTGAATTTCTTGGTTTTGTGTTTATAACTTTCCCCAAACTTGACAAAAGGCCAATAACCTGAAGTTTTCCCATCTCCACAGGTGCTGCCTTTATCTGCTGTGTAGTTCCAATGTTTTCCATTTTATGGCATCCATACACATTTATTTGTGTAAAGATTCAACATTTGCTTCATGCAGAGAATAAACAGTCCACATTTATAAACTATTTGTGTTGATGATATTGGTAGGGGAGCTTCAATGCTGCAAATGCCTAGGAACAGTTCAATACAATCAACGATTCCAGGAACTCAGCATATGGAAGTTTCAATCTGACAAAAGATCATCGTAACCCCAAACATAAATTGTTTCTTTCTCCACTAACCTGACGTGCACATCATGTTCAAGTTCTGGGTTTCTTTTCTCATGTTTCCAGGGTTCTACGATATTTTGCTCTTCAGAAGGACAACACAGTGACGCAGCGATAGAGTTGCCAGAGACCCGGGTTCGATCCTGACTAAAGGCTCTATCTGTATGAAGTTTGTACGTTCTCCCCATGACTTGCGTAGGTTTTTTCTGGAAGCTCCGATTTCCTCCAACACTCCACAGACGTACAGGTTTGTAGATTAATTGGCTTGGTAAAATTGCCCAGAGTATGATCGTGTTAGGTTGCAGAGATCGCTGATCAGTGCAGACCTGGTGGGACAAAGGGCCTGTTTCGGAGCGGTATCTCTAAACTAAAGAAGCTTTAATCTGTTGACTTAGAGGATCATGAGTACTAAATAGTTTATTTATTATTATCGGCATGTGTACCGAGGTTCAATGAATAGCTCTTTTGTGGCATGCTGTCCAGTCAACAAAAAGACTATACGTGATTATAATCAAGCCATACATAGTTTACAGATACAGGAAGAGGGAATATTGTTTAATGCAAGGTCCAGTAAAATCAGCATCTGCTTCAATTCCAGTAAGTTTGTTGAAGTATAACCCTTGCTTATTGTGCTAAAATATTCTCAGTCATGACTTTAGGGACACCTAAGTTTTGCTTATTTCAAAGTATTAACAGTAATTCACTTGAAAGCTCAATTCTACTCAGATTGAGCTTTTGCTGAATGTTTAGTTGAGCCTCCACTCAATCCCTTTCAGGCAAATGAAGGAGCAGAATAGCCCTACAGCTTTCGAGAAAGTATTAGCACAGCTCCTTGCTATAGCGGGAAGCAGA
Source organism: Leucoraja erinaceus (assembly GCF_028641065.1). NCBI lineage: Eukaryota > Metazoa > Chordata > Chondrichthyes > Rajiformes > Rajidae > Leucoraja > Leucoraja erinaceus. Next base: position 16,665,943 of record NC_073392.1, on the reverse strand, counting down.
ACCTGGTTTAAATCCTCTTAGGGGTTGAAGAATCCCAGCTCAATATTTGCCAATTTGGAAACCATTTGAGCAAACGTCTTCATTAGTGCAGCATAAAGCTCCGCTCAGACACAACGTTAATACCAACCCATATCCGATCCATCCATAGCAAATCCAAGCCCAACTTGATTGGGCCAGGAGGAATCAGTAGAAAGGGCAGAATAATGTTTTTACTAGTCTGCATATACATTGCCATTGATCAAGTGAAGGCAGATACCATAATACTAAACAAAGAATCCTGAACTGGATACTGAGACAGATAGGCATGGCACAGCCCAACTCAATCCGAACAGTTACATCGGAGCCAAGGGATATGGGGTTACTGCTGAGGTAAAATATTAGCCTTGATGTTATTGAACAGTGAGCACACACAAGGAGCTTCATGGCCTACTCCTGCTTCTGTTACATATGTTCTTATACCCGTTTGACACAACCCTATCTTTATGACTGGTTGGTCCTGGAATGACTATCTTAGCAAACCTAAATCTTCAAAATTGGAATATATTTGGAAAATTACAATTTGAATGGAGGCACTATTAAAAATTAATTCCCCAGGACCTATGTGTCCCTGGCTAACCCAACAGTTATTGCCAATCCCAAATTGTCCTTAAGTAGGTAAGGCTACTTTTTACATTCTCAACTGTGCATATAGCTTTGACATTTAGAGATATTTAAAAAACTCTACAATGTGATGCGAACAATTTTAATCACCTTGAAATGGAAATTGTATTTAAAAAGTTAACTGAAAACATTTTACAACGATAAATAATTGAAAAACTTAAAAGTGACACATTTTTATTTCAAATGCAGCCCATCTTCACATCTCCTATGAAATTGTTGCTCCACAAACCACAATTAAAAATAATAGGTTATGGTCCCTGCTCTGGTATAGGATCAGAGAGGCTGTTTCTCAGTCTATTACAGCAAGGAATCATTCCTCTCCAAGATTCCATGCGGAGCAACATTAGAAAGTGACAGATTTAATCTTCCAAAGCTGGTAGAAAATCCCCAGTTTCTACCTTTGACAGCTATTGCGCACAAGTCCAGGATTTGTTAACATTTAAATGGCTTGATGTCTTGTGAGGTCCTGACCTTCCAACTACCTCATTGGAAACATTTGAACCCTCTGTAATCGGACTTTACCTTCCATTAAATGTCGTACCCTTTATCCGTACACTGTGGATGGCTTGATTGTAATCATATATTGTCTCTTTGACTGAATCGCTTGCAACCAAAAGCTTTTCACTGTACCGCAGTATATATGACCATCATAAACTAAACTTTGGGTTTGCTTGGAACCACTGCCGATAGTCAGAGAGATCTACATCTACATCTACCCACAACTATATTAAATCAGTGTACTGTCAGGATTAAACAGGCCTTTCAGCTAAGTCAGAGCTGCCCGCAAGAGGCACCATATATAAAGCAAGCAGAAAAAAGGCACAAAATGCTGGAGTAACTCAGCAGGCCAGGCAGCATCCCTGGAGAACATGGAAAGGTGACATTTCAGATCAAGACATTTCAGTCTGCAGATGGGCCCCGACCAAAATGTCACCTATCTCAGTTATACAGATATGCTGCTTGACTCGCTGAGATAATCCAGCACTGTGTCTGTGTTTTGTAAACCAGCATCTGCAGTTGCTCGTTTCTCTGTATGTCAAGTAAGCGGAGAAATGAAAAAAAAAGCTGTGGCTTGGAAAAATACGAGCTCACTTAGAAGAAGCGGTAAATTATGAGGTCGATGCTCTGCAGAAGCAAGAATGAGTACAAAAACTATAAAATGTTCTTTCTCAGAGACATTTGAGACTAGCTTGGTGTGTGACGTTATAAATAATCCTTCTTTTCAATGCTAAGAACAAATGGTAATTCCGAAAACATAGTCAACTGCATTTTGAAGATTAGGGTAGCAGTGCAGGCTTATTGATTATATAAATGTACACTCTGAGTGAGCTCATTAGATTTCACCACGGGCTGTGAAACCGGAACGGCATCAAAACTCATGGACATTAACATAGAAACAAAGAACTGCAGTTGCTGGTTCTACCCACAGACTTTAAGATGCTTTGAAAATTCTCAGGCCAACTCTTATATGCTTGTTTCCGACAAGCATTTTGCAAGGCGCTTCTCAATCAAATTTTGCATTTCAAGGATATAGGAAAATGAGTGTTTGTTTGCTGCTTTACTGCTGTTGAGTTGTAGTTTTAGTTATTTTAATAAATGCTCATATTATCGTTTTAATGACCTGCTCATCAGGGCGGTGCAGTCAGGGGAGGCAGGGGAGGGGGAGGCAGGGAAGGCGGAGCCTCCCCTGTCATGTTCCCAATGAAAATAGCTGTTAAGAAAAGTAAAGAAAAATAATAATAAAATAAATAAAAAGATTTTTCCACTGATCTGTGTTATAAATGTCATTTATATGTGAATCAAATCGTTTTTTATAGTCAAAATCGCCAAATTTGGGGATATAGGGAGAGATGAGAGGTGAGGCAGCGATGAGCTGAGCCTCCCCTCTGATTGCGCAACCCCTCAGAAACTGCATGGAGCGCGGGCAATAAGCGTGTGCCTGTTACCAGCTTTATGTATGTCACTAATGTAATGTTTGTAAACTCCTTCATTACATGTCCTTACCTTCCAATGTCCAGGTAACGTATTTCACATGTAAATATATTAAATTTAGGCTCGCTGGTCTCATGAAAAAACTGCTTTGAAAAAGCACCAGGTGAGGCAGTGATCACATATGCCTCACAAGGGGGGAGGGGGATGGGGGTGTCTTGAGCCCAGTGAAGGACGAGCGAGCGTCAATTACGTAGGTTCAGCCCATGTAATTGACGCTACCTCGCTCTCCCTCCATGTTAGCTAGCTTCATCAGTCAGGGGTTGCTCTTAGTGTTGTTATTGGTTAGATCCATCGAATTGTCAGAGCCGAGACATCACTGGGCCGCCGTGAGGAAGGGTACAATGGTGCGGTGGGGGGTTCGGCGGCAGTCAGAATGGGACGGCTGCAGGTTATAACGTACCATCGTTCCTCTCTCCCTTCTCTCTCTCTCACTTCTTTTTCCTTTCTCTCTTTCCCCCTTCTCTCCTCTCTCCCTTCTCTCTCTCTCTCTCTCTCTCCCTCTCTCTCCCTCTCTCTCCCTCTCCTCTCTCTCTCTCTCTCTCCCTCCCTTCTCTCTCTCTTCCTTCTCTTCTCTCTCCCTCCCTCCCTCCCAGCCATGGCACCACCCCTCTCTCTCCTCGGGGAGACGCGGTGATCAATACAGGGAGGGCCGGGCCACTGTGACTAGCTAGTGTGCCTCCCCAGCCATTGACCTCACCGCAAGTCACTGCTGCTCATACTTTGTTACAATCGGAAAGGGACAAATTCTGACGTCTGTATGAGAAGATTGGGTAAATAAAATTGTGAGTCCAAAATCTGACAGTTGATGGGCACAAACGTTACGTAACAGCAGAGAATACCTGAACTTACCTCTTTAATAAGCAACCGTTACCATCAGTGGATCAGCCAGGCCTCTTCTGCACACCACAGAAAGATGCAGATGTGGTTATGATTGCATTTTGTCAGCAGATATGAACGAAGAGTGCATGCTGATTTGAAGTTGTATGGGGGTAATCAATTGTGTATTAGAGATGCATGCTACAGTGTGCAGCAGCAAGTTAATAGCAGGAGAGTGTGGAATGAACTATTGTTTAGTTACCATTATTCTCTTTCTTGTCATGTCTCTTTCCACCAACAAAAACCTGCATTGGGATTTATTTGTTCTATCAATATACTCTAGATGTTCTTTTCTCACAATACACTGGGGGAATCTTATGCTCAATGTTGGCACCAAGTACAGATTTTAATGAGTTATTGACCCTACGATCCCTACTTCCGAATAAGTAATGCCCACTCTATTTCAATCAGTCTATAGAAGGGACACAACCCAAAATATTGCCTATCCATGTCCTCCAGCGACGCTGCCAGACCCACTGAGTTAGTGCAGTACTTTGTATTTTACTACTAGCTGCTGCAGTGAGCACATCACTGAACTCAATGATACCCTATGACTTTCTGTAGACTTGCAAACTCTCAGAACCAAAGCAAGAAAACCTGTTATTGGCGCAGTGGAATCTACTAAAATGAGTGGGAAACGTTGACTGTGGCCGAAAGGTATGCTTATTGTTATTGAAGTCAGTTTTAATAATCTTAGTTGATACTTATTGTGTGGGCTGCAAAAGATTTGTGAGATAGAATGTGGAAACAGGGCCTTCAGCCCACCAAGTGTGTGCCAACCTGCGATCACCCGTGCACTGGCACTACCCTACATACTAGGCACAATTTACATTTTTACCAAAGCCAATTAACCTACAAACCTGCATGTCTTTGGTGTTAGGGGAAACGGGAACATCTTGAGAAAACCCATGTGGCCACAGGGAGAAGGTACAAACTCTGTACAGACAGCCACCCATGGTCAGGATTGAACCCTGGACTCTGGCACCGCAAGGTAGCAACTCTATTGGTGTGCTGCCCCAAATACTTCATATGCAAAATTATGAAACTGGCCCAAAATCAAAATGTTCTCTTTTTTTTTGTTTGCACATCCTATGTGTATATAAATGTTCAGGAGTTAAAGAGATTGGCAGGCATTCAATGGCCTGCCCATATTGACAGCCTTCAGGTTTGGTGGGTCAGGGGAGGTTAAAGTTGTTCTGTAAGTGCAGCCAGCAATCTTCACAGAGATTGCCACAGGTCACATTAAAATGGCGGGAGCAGGCAGCCATGGTAGACTGCGGCAGGACACATTGGAATTAATTGATGGGACGGTGGCACAGCGGTAGAGTTGCTGCCTTACAGCGCCAGAGACTCAAATTCAATCCTGACTACGGGTGCTGTCTGTACAGAGTTTGTACATCTCCCTATGACCTGCGTGGGTTTTCTCCGGGAGCCCAGGCTTCCTCCCACACTCCAAAGACATACAGGTTTGTATGTTAAGAGGCTTGATAAAAAATCCTGACTATGGGTGTGTGTGTACAGAGTGTGTGTCTGGTGTGTAGTGTGTGGGTGGTGTCCGTGTGTGCCTGGTGTTAGTGTGTGTGTCCAAAGTGTGTGTGTGGTTGTGTGGTGTTAGTGTGTGTGTGTGTGTAAAAAATGTGTGTGTGTGTGTGTGTGTGTGTGTGTGTGTGTGTGTGTGTGTGTGTGTGTGTGTGTGTGTGTGTGTGTGTGTGTGTGTGTGTGTGGTGTGTGTGTGTGGTGTTAGTGTGTGTGTGTGTGTGTGTGTGTGTGTGTGTGTGTGTGTGTGTGTGTGTGTGTGTGTGTGTGTGTGTGTGTGTGTGTGTGTGTGTGTGTGTGTGTGTGTGTGTGTGTGTGTGTGTTAGTGTGTGGTGTTAGTGTGTGGTGTGTGTGTGTGTGGGGATCGCTGGTCGGCATGGACTCAGTGGACCTAAGGGCCTGTTCCCTTGCTGTATCTCCAAACTAAACTAATTAATATCCCAGCTCAGGGGATGACAGTCTGCACCTTGTGAATCAATAGATGATCTGTTCCTTTATGTGCCTTACAGAGCACTTCAATAATCCAGCAGTGAAACCTTGCAGCTTGGTTTCAGGTCTCCTGGGCTGCACTGAGATATCACTCCATGAGATGTAGGCTCAATCTGGCTCAACACATCAATGAGCAAAATCCACTGAACTGGAACAAAAAGTTATTAAAAAGTCAGGCTAGCAATTGGTTTCTCCATTGTGCATCATACTGACCTTTCTCACAATAGGAACACCAAAAGATTAATTTCATCAGAAACACAAGAATGAAAAATACTTTCTCTAATAATTGTATTTCCACTTTGAAAACAAAGGCTTACTATATTCCACTCACGATTAAAACTTGTCAGAGTTAGAGAGGAGACTCAGATGCTGGAATGTTGTGCAAAATACAGAGTGCTGGAGGAACTTAAGGGTCAGGCAGCATCTATGGTGGGAATGGACAGGTGACATTTCAGGTCGAGACCTTTCTTCAGACATTGTAGGAGGGGAGAGAAAGCTGGAAAAGAGAGGTTGGGGCAGGACAAAGCATGACAAGTGATAAATGGATACAGGTGATATAGGGGTTGGTTTGGCAGATAGAGTTAGTGACAAAGAAGCCAAATAGTGCTAAAGGTAATTTCCTACAAAATGAAGTATTTCAGAGGTCACAAAACTTGATGGCTTGGACATTTTTATATTAACTTTTTATTTTTCACAATTAAAAATGATTAAATGTGTGACTGTTAACATGTACTAGCAAGAGAACAAAAGCAAAGCCAAAAATACCATTTAATGCATCAATGCTACACAGGCCCTCTTCAGTCTGTACCATTACAAGCTCCAACTAATCCCTTTAAATCTCCTGAATAACCGTTCCAATTGAATGTCAGACGATCTTCAAAGGTTAGTTCTCAACAAAACTTGAGAATATTCACCAAGTTTCATACCAGCTACCAGATCTGGTGTCTTCCATGGGTAACCACACCCTCATATCTCCCTCCCACTTTTCCTCGATAAAATAGAATTATTAAACTCAGAGAATATTTGTCCAAGTCTATGTCTATCCTGCTCTACTACATATTGGCTATTGACAAAGAAGGAAGCCAGTTTGTCTTATCCTGCAATTTCATTCCTCAGGAATGTATTCTATTACATCGTCCTTATCGTATTCCTGCCAACAACCCCTTAGATTCTACCATACAATGAGGATTTTCCTCTTGCACAGTTGGAATAATACCTCTAACGTTAGTATTTTTCAATGCAAGTTCATCTTATTATGCTAAAATAGGTCTTCCAGGCCACAATTTCTAGATTTTTTTCTAGTATTTCTCAAATGGACAAAATTCATGAATGACACAAAGCACAGTATCCCCAATGTAAAGACCTGCTGCTTCTCAGCTCTAGCTACCCTGTGGTGTTTCTTCCTGCAGCCATATGGGTTAACACCCACACCCACAGAGTGGTGAATCTCTGGAACTCTCTGCCACAGAGGGTAGTTGAGGCCAGTTCATTGGCTATATTTAAGAGGGAGTTAGATGTGGCCCTGTGGCTAAGGGGATCAGAGGGTATGGAGAGAAGGTAGGTACGCGGTACTGAGTTGGATGATCAGCCATGATCATATTGAATGGCGGTGCAGGCTCGAAGGGCCGAATGGCCTACTCCTGCACCTAATTTCTATGTTTCTATGTTTATCCCAAACACACGCTGGATGGTAGGATGATCGATCACTATAAAAATTGCTTTAACGTTTAGACAAATGGTGGAATTTTGGGGGGAGTTGACAGGAATACGATGAAGACAAGGTTACAGAATAAATTACCGATGAATGAAATCGCGAGATCAACCAAAATGGCTTCCTTCTTTGTCATAAAGATGTACAAAGCAAGGAAGTAGTATTTTCAGATGCTAATCTCATTTCCCTTATTATCAATAATAGATTTGTCGATTCTGGCTCTCTGTTCTGCAATATTTTCTAATTGTCAATAGTTCATATAATATTTATTTGCAAAATAATGCAGTTCATTTCCTGGGCTTAACTTTTTCAAGTTGCCATGCTTATTCTCTTGGGTGAATTAAAAAATAAACATTTCTTAGTAGAGGCAATCTTCCACTTAAATGTTTCCTTAATTATTTGTTTTAAATTGAAGTGTTTCCTTTAATCGAAAAGAGAGAATAACACTATTTGCTCTGGTAAATTATTTTCAATCCATCCAAATGAATGCACCCATACTTTGCTTGAGGGTTTCAAGCAAAGTATGCGATCACCTTGCAATCACCTTGTATCCATTCATCAGCAGGGCTGCTCCATAGTTATTGGCAAATGTTTTCACTGTATTTTCCATGTAGATGGCATTTTCTGAATCATACTGAAACTGTTTATAAATCACCTCACAAACCACTCACTCAAAGGTTGTCCATCCAAGATTTTGTCTTAGTAGCCAAGGGTTAGAAAACACAGCATAGATTTCCCAGCCTCACTGATACCCAAGGAAGCATGGGACCAGTCCAATCTGCCATTGCATCTTATGGTGCAAACACTTGTGAACAGGCATCCATCCACATATGAATACTGGTCACTCAGGTGAAGTATAGGAAGAAGTATAAACTTGTGTGCGAGAATCTGAAAAGTCAGAAAGGGAGAGAGGGGCTGAAAGGAGGAATATCAGGCACATTCCATTGGATGCAAGAATAATATTTTAGTTCATTTTCAGCCCAAAATAGTCTGCCGATACCTCTTTGATCCGCATGATCAAAAGGGCTTAACAAGATAGATGATGGAGTTGATTATTTCCCTGGGTGGGGTGTCCAGTATCAGTGGCATCTCTCTCAAGAAAAGAAGACAGCTATTTAGGATGGAGCTGGTAAATCTTTGGTAGACAAAAATGCTGGAGAAACTCAGCAGGTGAGGCAGCATCTATGGAGCAAAAGGAATAGGCAATGTTTCGGGTCAAAGTCCTTCTTCAGACTGATGCAAGGGTGGGGGGGGGGGGGGGGGGGGGGGGGGGGGGGGGGGGGTGTCGGGAAGAAGAAAGGAGAGGAGAGCCAGTGGGCTGAGGGAGAGTTGAGAAGGGGAGGAGAAAGTAGGGACTATCTGAAATGAGAGAAGTCAATGTTCATACCGCTGGGGTGCAAACTGCCCAAGCGAAATATGAGGTGCTGCTCCTCCAATTTACGGTGGTCCTCACTCTGGCCATGGGGGAGGCCCAGGACAGAAAGGTCAGATTTGGAAAGTGAGGGGGAATTGAAGTACTGAGCCACCGGGAGATCAGGTTGGTTATTGCGAAACAAGCAGAGGTGTTGGGCGAAGCGATCGCCAAGCCTACGCTTGGTCTCACCGATGTAGAGCAGCTGACATCTAGAGCAGTGCATGCAATAGATGAGGTTGGAGGGGGTGCAGGTGAACCTCTGCCACACCTGGAAAGACTGCTTGGCTCCTTGAATTGAGTCAAGGGGGGAGGTAAAGCGACAAGTGTAGCATTTCCTGCGGTTGCAAGGGAAAGTGCCTGGAGAGGGGGTGGTTCGGGTGGGAAGGGACGAATTGACCAAGGAGTAACGGAGGGAGCGGTCTCTGCGGACAGCAGACAGGGGAGGAGATGGGAAGATGTGGCCAGTGGTGGGATCACGTTGGAGGTGGCGAAAATGTTGGAGGATTATTTGTTGTATGTGACGGCTGGTGGGGTGGAAGGTGAGGACAAGGGGGACGCTACCATTGTACGAGTGGGGGGATGGGGATTGAGAGCAGAGTCTTGACTTCTCCACCCAAACTGAGGCTCAGTTGCTGAGTATAACAGACAGAGGTCAATAGATTTTTAGATATTAAAGGGTGACAAGATTAGTGCAAGGAAACACCAAAAGATCAGTCATGATCATATTGAAAGCCAGAGCAGGAACAAAGTGCCATATTCCTGCTTCCCTTTTTTGCTTGGAATAACAATTATGAATCCAGTTTAAAAGTAATTAAGCAGTCTAATTCTCTTGAGTTGTGTGACAACATCTTGCACAGTCACTATTCCACAATACAGTATCAACTCTGCTAACATCACCTGGTAAAGCAGGCTTCACTAAGGCTAGTAGCAATAGAATTGAATTAATATTAGCTGTATAAACAGAAACATTGGAAAAAATGCAACATTTTAAGAAAGATTTGTGGGAAAGAAATTGAAATTCCACAGTACATTGCTCCTGGCATTTATATAGTCATGCTTTTTGGTTTTGATAAAGAGAAGGCTGTAAAACAGATCTGAATGATGTTTGGATCCTCTGGTCATGTAATGCATAAATGGCAGGTTGGAAGCTCTGCAGAATGAGACAGTGACAACAATGTTTAAACTGGGCTCCACATAATAAAACCCTGTCCTCTGTGCAAACTGGAAAAAGCTTTAACACTCGAAAGTCTAAGAAATGAGCCTCTAGCAAATGTTTTATGCCAACACTCTGGGCATATGCCATTCATTGGGAAAAAGATAATTCTGGTGATGAACCACAGCAAAGCGTACACCCAGTCATCGATATCTAAGCAATGGCAGAAAGCATTAATAGATGATAACAAATGACGTGAAAATGTTATCTTGCCTATTTCCTTTCACTCCACCACTTACGAGTATGTTGCATTAAGTTTGTTCATTGAATGCATTGAAGTAAACTCCTGGGACCTTGGATTCCTATTGCAAATATTTTAAAAATGTAATGATGCTATTTAAACAGTCAGAGGGAATTTTTCTCTCAAGTTCTGCTGCTGGAGACAGAGTAACATTTTGTTTGAATGAAAGAATTATGTACCACGCAATGAAAGCATATTATCTAAATCAAAGCCCCTCAATTCCCTCTAGGTTGCATTTACCGTTTATTTTCATATTTCCTGGACTCTTCTCACATCTGTAAATTCGAATGAATTGAAAAGTCAAGTAACAATTACAAAATCATGCTGTGTAATTAATTTATTGACAACATGAGCCCGTAACACATCATTCCAGCAACATTTAGAGTCCTGACCATTTCCAATATAAATGCAAGAAGACAGATGCCGCAGAGTTTGTTTCAGGCATCTTTACCGTTACAGGAAAAGTAATTTAGTGAATCTCTGGTCGAGATTTTAAATCAGAGTAATAAATCAATATTGTGCATGACAGTGGTTCATGTTACCTGGACCTAAACCCTTATCAAAAGGCAACAGTAAATTGTTCACACTGTAAAGGTGACGTGAAAAATTAATGGAAACAGATTTATAAAACCCTGACAAACCAAAACTTGAAAAATGAACATTTTGAAACTTGTGCAATTGACTGAAGTATATAACAAAATAATTGGATTCAGCTTCCTGCGAGTTCAACAACCCCTCTCAGCCTTGACCATATACAATAGCTCAGCCTCACATCTCCATAGAATAGAAAATTCCAAAGATTCTTAACAGCATGAGAAGAAATGCTGCACCATTCTGTATCCTGAAACCCACGCATCCTACTGCTACTTTCTGTCACTAAATAAATATTCTCTCAGTATCAATAGACAATAGATGCAGGAGTCGGCCTTTCGGCCCTTCAAGTCAGCACCTACTGTGCATTAACTATGATCATGGCTGATCATCCACAATAAGTACCCCGTTCTTGCCTTCTCCCCATATCCCTTGACTCCGCTATCTTTAAGAGTGTATTTAACTCGCTCTTGAAAGCATCCAGAGAATTGGCCTCCACTGCCTTCTGAGGCAGAGAATTCCACAGATTCACAACTCTCTGGTTTTCCTCATCTCCGTTCTAAATAACCTACCCCTTATTCTTAAAATGTGGCTCCTGGTTTTGGACCCCTTCCCCCCAACAACAGGAACATGTTTCCCGCCTGTAGTGTGTCCAATCCCTTAATGATCTTATATGCTTCAATAAGATACTCTCTCATCCTTCTAAATTCCAGTGGATACAAGCCCAGTCGCTCCAATCTTTCAACATACGACTGCCCCGCCATCCCAGGAATTAACCTTGTGAACTTATGTTGCACTCCCTCAATAGCAAGAGTGTCTTTCCTCAAATATGGAGACCAAAACTGCACACAATACTCCAGGTGTGGTCTCACTAGGGCCCTGTGCAACTACAGAATGGCCTCTTTGTTCCTATACTCAAATCCTTTTGTTATGAAGGTCAACATGCCATTAGTTTTCTTCACTGCCTGCTGTACCTGCATGCTCACTCCTCATTAAGCTTGTTCAAAATCAAAGTTTTATTCTTTTAAATTCCAATGCGCAAAGGCCCAAACTACTCAATCATTATTCATAGGCTGACCCCTTTCTCTATTGAACCTATACTTTGCAAGTATATGTTCCTTAAAGCAACAAACTCCAAATTATACACAATGATCCACGTATGGTCTTCTTAAAGCCCAGTACATTTAACTCAAATCAAATCCCTCACTTATTCAACCACTTGGCTTCATCTATTCCATGACATTATAAATTCCCTAAACATTTATTTGGTATTTAAAAGGTAGGGATAGAAAATTCAAATTTGAAAACCTCCTTAAAACTGTGAATTCCTTTTGGACCATTTGACTTAATGCCAAGACATATTCAGATTCTATTTTTTCACTGCCTTTGTGGTTTTCCAGTAAGAATAATAAAATCAAAATGTAGAGATTTATGTAATAAAAAAAGTTATTGAAAAAATGATTAATAATCATTAACTACCTCATTAAGCAGGTAATGGAGAAATGCATTTGGGCCAACAGTCGAGGGAAGATTAAAATAGCAAATGAGTATAAACATTATACAACTCTCTTATGAAATTCAGCGTTGAACAAAAGTAAAGGATTTGGGTTCTTCATAAAAGTAAACTTGAAGGCAAATATACATTAATTTGGATTGGCCACATTTTGAACATTGAATTCAGTTCTGATCACGACATTGCAGGAAGGATGTGAAGGCATTGGAGGGGGTGCAGAACAGACCTGCTTGGATGTAGTGCATTTTTGCTACAAGGACCGGTTGGACCAATTGTTTTCTCTGGAATGCTGAAGGCTGAGGGGAGACCTGCTAAAGGTACCTAAAATGATGAGAGTCATTGATAGGGCAGTCTTTTTTTTCCCCAGGGTGGAAATGTCAAAGGCTAGATAGCATAGCTTTCAGATGAGAGGGGCAAAGTTTAAAGGTGATGTGTGGGGCAAGTTTTTTTTTAACGAGTTTGGTGGGTACCTTAAATAGCTGCCAGGGATGGTGGTGGAGGCAGATATGATAGTGGCATTTAAGAGGCTTTTAGAATGGCATACATATATGCAGGGAATGGAAGGATAGGGATTATGTGCCGGCAGAGGAGATTTGTTTATCTTGCTATCATGTTTGACACAAACATCATTGGCCAAAGGGCCTGTTTCTGTACTGTACTTTTCTATGTGATTAAACTTTGGCCAAATGAGACCCTGCTTCTTCAAGTCCAACTGAAGGTCTGCACCAGACCCATCGCCAATTGAATGTGCTAAACCATCTACAGGAAAAATAGCATTGTTTAGTCAAGCTGAGAGACTAGTTGCACGCACAATGTATGATGCATAATCACTTGGTTATACCGTATTTTGAGCTACCTCATGTTTCAAATTCCCTCCACCTCTCTACACCATGTATATTTTTCGCAAAGTAGAGTGCAGCTATGTCATTCAGGGCAAATCACCCGATAATCGGTTAGCAACTTCAACAAACCCTAAACATTGACATTCCCTTTTCCTCTCGAGCCCATGACAGCAACGTTCTGTCTGAAGTTAGTTTTCTTCTAGATCACTTCAAACTCACAACCTCAACTGACAAGAGGGACAGTGGCAGCAGCATTACTGTCATTTGACGCTTCTCTCCTAATTCACACGCCATCCTGGCTTGTAAAATATATCGCCGGCCTTCTATTGCCGCTGGGGCGCAATCTTGGAACCAATTTCAAGATTCAGCATTGGTGATCAAATGGTATTTTGCACCAATGGCTGAAACTTGGTCTGACATTTACTAGATGCTTTTTCTTTGCTTTATTATAGTTTATAGTGGTGCCAGACGGGAAAATCTGCATAAAAGGAAAAAAATCAAGAGATAAATCTGTCGGGATTGTAAAAATGTATAATTGTGAAAAAAATTGATACCCAACTACTCCTTGAATTGATAGCCAACCCCGACAAAGCAACGTGCGAGTTCTTACATGTTTTGGTTTTCTTTTCCTTTGTGTTGCTTCTTTTAATGTCAGGTTTTCTCACCAACCAATTCTGCCAGTATTTGACATCCAATCACTGCACACTCATCTCTGAATGGAGAAGCTTTTGACATCAGCAATATTCTTTGATGAATGACAAGGCGCATTTAAAACCCCTTAGCTGCAAACAGCAACTACAGTACGAATGCTGGCACTTGAGAACAAATGTTTGATCGCATGCCTGCCTGGTGTCTTCAAAGTATTATTAATCTTTGCTAAAAATACAGGCCATCGGTGTCGAATGTTTAGAGACCAATAAACACAGCAGGGCCCAAACATGATACAAGCTCCATTATCACCAGGGACTAGTGGGAAACATTGAAACAGAGCAACAATAGCTTAGAATGAAAGTCTGCATTTGCCACACACCCTTCCAACATAATGCAAGCAGCACGTAGGAAATCTACCATTTTCATGTGCTGTGTAATAAGATTGCCATTAACATCATTACAGAAAAGCATGGCAATATGTTACTGTTGATCATTCATTCTATTGCACGAGATCGAAGTGCCTGTCATTAATGTTTCAGCAGCAAGCCTTGCAAAATGTTCATAAACTAACAGCATAGTCCTTATATTATAACACCGTCTTCAATGTTATCTTAGATGATTGAATCTTATCAATGTTATCTTAGGTGACTGAGACCAGAGTAATTTAGTTATCAAAACAGAGACAACATTTAACTCTAGTGTAAATTCACAAAATTTAGGATATTTTTCTGCCTGAATAACAATCTTAAACAGTCTGAAGAAGGGTCCCGATCCGAAATGTCACCCAGTGATACTGCCTGACCCATTGAGTTACTCCAGACTTTGTGTGTATTTAACAATCTTTTTACTACTGACTCTTCCAATCCTTAATCCCGTTCATACCCAGTGTAGATTATAACTGGGTGCTGGCTCAAGGGGCCGAATGGCCTCCTGCACTTATTTTCTATGTTTCTATAATCTGCTCTTTACGCATCAAGTCACATGCCTTGAGGAACAAGGAAGATAAATAAAAACATTGTTATTCAGGAGTGAAGAAGTCTTAAATCCAGTGACTTTAGTCTAGTCATTTTTCATTCCATATTTCTGATTGCGTGTTATTCAAAACACTCAGTGGCGAATTTACAAACAGAGTTTAACTCCTGATCTTTTCGACACATGATAGATGGGACATCTTGGTCAGTATGGGCAGGGTGCACCGAAGGGCCTGTTTCTGTGCTGTATGACTCTATTTGGAAATGCACTCTATCACTGGACTCCATGTGGCTGCCAGCAGTAGGGCTCACCGAGATTTGCTGTCATGTATACCAGGTAACTCCTCTCACATCTTACACCAAACTTGGCCTGTGCAGGACCTGCACACGATAATTTCAACAGACTTGTGGGGCTACAGATACCAAGGTAAGGACATCTGCACCTTTTGCTTTATTTCTGCAGATGTTTAAGTATATAATTTAGGTTGAACATCTTAAATTTGAAAACATTTCATTTACTCATTTTAGAAATGATAAGATTTCAAAATGTCTGAATGCGAGAGGTTTGAAAATCTGCTAATACATTTTTATACCATTTGCAGTCAGCTATGGGGAGGGGGTGGGGGGGGGGGGGGTGGTGGGAAAGATACTGGGAGTGGAAGGGGACGGGAGGATGGGGCAGATCTTCGTCGACTGTAAAGGCTTTCAATAACATTTCAGAGTCTCCTTGGGACACTATGCAAGTCCCCCAGTAGGCCATGTTACTGTAATCTGGGATAGACACAAAAAGCTGTAGTAACTCAGTGGGTTGGACGGCATCTCTGGATAAAAGGAATAGGTGATGTTTCGGGTCGAGATGCTTTGGTCTTATTAGGCAAATCCTCTACTTATGGACCTGGTACCTGCAAAGGGAAGGTAATTATGGTGTTTCCAGCCAACAAGCCTCAACTGGCATGTGCTGCACAATATTACAATATCAACTAGACTAAGTGGGACCTGTTGGGTCCCAGCATCACACAGGAGGGCTGGTCATCCAACGCAATATTCCACCTCTCCACCAATTCTAATATTGGTGGCCAGTTGGGGGGGGGGGGGCTTTGCTGGAGCACTACTATGGGTGTTGTGGGCAGAAGGGACTGGTTTCCAGTGGGCTAGTATGAAAATTGTGCACCAAATGGAGTCTTGGGCTGGCGTCTCAGTCAATCAAGCCTGTTGTGCTGGCAACTCACTCACTCATGGCTGGTGGGCTGGTAGTTGACTCACGGCTAATCCTTGAAATTCTGTTTCAAGCAGGGTATAAGGCCACCAAATTCAAGTGCAGTTTCTTACCACTTCTAGCAGGGTGCAAGGCCACCAAATTCAAGTGCAGTTTCATACCATTTGAAGTAGGGTGCAAAGCCACTAAAGACAGCGAGTCGTGACCTCTCCCTCCTCCATCTTGCAGAGACTGAGCCACACCCACATTTCCGGGTGTTATAACCCCACCCCCCCGGAAAAGGTGTGGCTTTCATGGAGTGATTGACAGGAGAGAGATTCTCAAAAAAAAATTTAAAACTAATAACACTTTTATTTTTCATTGATGGGAAGAATTCTCTGCACCTGCTCAGCGGCGGGGGGTTGAGTAAGATGGCCAAAAATCACAGCCGTAAGTGGTAGCATTTTATCTAAAATCAATATACAGTGCAAACAGGAAGTAAGTGCATTCACAGTAGTGCCTTTTAACTTCAAGCCAAAGCACCCAAGCCACCATTTGCAGTAAGTAGTGCATTTCAACTTCATGCCACCATTTGCAGTAAGTGGTGCCTTTCAACTTCAAGCCAATGCTCCCAAGCCACCATTTGCAGTAAGTAATGCTTTTTAACTACAACCCATTGCATCCAAGCCACCATTTGCAGTAAGTAGTGCTTTTCAACTTCAAGCCACACCCAAGCCACCATTTGCAGTAAGCAGTGCCTTTCAACTTCATGCTACCATTAGCAGCAAATAGTGCCTTTCAACTTCAAGCCAATGCACCCAAGCCACCATTTGCAGTAAGTAGTGCCTTGCAACTTCAAGCCAAAGCAACCAAGCCACCATTTGCAGTAAGTAGTGCCTTTCAACTTCATGCTACCATTAGCAGTAAATAGTGCCTTTCAACTTCAAGCCAAAGCACCCAAGCCACCATTTGCAGTAAATAGTGCCTTTCAACTTCAAGCCAAAGCACCCGCTAACATTTGCAGTAAGTAGTGCCTTTCAACTTCAAGCCAATGCACATACACACCTATTTGCAGTAAGTAATGCATTTTAACTTCAAGCCATTGCACCCAAGCCACCATTTGCAGTGCCTTTCAACTTCAAGCCACTCCCAAGCCATAATTTGCAGTAAGTAACGCCTTTCAACTTCAAGCCACACCCAAGCCACCATTTGCAGTAAGTAGTGCCTTTCAACTTCATGCCACCATTTGCAGTAAGTAGTGCCTTTCAACGTCAAGCCAATGCACCCACGCCCCCATTTGCAGTAAGTAGTGCCTTTCAACTTGAAGCCACACCCAAACCATCATTTGCAGGAAGTAGTGCCTTTCAACTTCAAGCCAAAGCAACCAATCAACCATTTGCAGTAAGTAGTGCCTTTCAACTTCATGCCACCATTTGCAGTAAGTGGTGTCTTTCAATTTCAAGCCACAACCAAGCCACCATTTGCAGTAAGTAGTGCCTTTCAAATTCAAGCCAAAGCAACCAAGCCACCATTTGCAGTAAGTAGTGCCTTTCAACTTCAAGCCAAAGCAACCAAGCCGCCATTCGCAGTAATAGTGCCTTTCAACTTTAAGCCAAAGCTCCCAAGCCACCATTTGCAGTAAGTAGTGCCTTTCAACTTCATGCCACCATTTGCAGTAAGTAGTGCCTTTGAATTTCAAGACACACCCAAGCCAAGCCAACCAGGGGAGGGAGGGTGGCTTTCTGGAGCGCTAGTATGAACCATTTTAGAACCAATAGGCATTTTTTTGCAAGCTTTAGAACCAATAGACATTTTTTGCAAGCTTTAGAACCAATAGAGACACTTTTTGCAAGCTTTAGAACCAATAAGCATTTTTTGCAAGCTTTAGAACCAATAGACATTTTTTGCAAGCTTTAGAACCAATAGACATTTTTTTGCAAGCTTTAGAACCAATAGACATTTTTTGCAAGCTTTAGAACCAATAGAGACACTTTTTGCAAGCTTTAGAACCAATAGACATTTTTTTGCAAGCTTTAGAACCAATAGACATTTTTTTTGCAAGCTTTAGAACCAATAGACATTTTTTTTGCAAGCTTTAGAACCAATAGACATTTTTTTTGCAAGCTTTAGAACCAATAGACATTTTTTTTTGCAAGCTTTCGAACCAATAGACACTTTTTTTGCAAGCTTTAGAACCAATAGACACATTCTGCAAGCATTTTAGAACCACTAAGGGCACTTACATTTGAGTAGACATGTGTTCAGTGTTATTCACAGCTCAGAGAAACATGACCCTCTGCCTTCCTCCATCTTGAAGAGACTGTGTGGCACACCACTTACTGGTTTTATAGTCTCTCCCCCTGCTGCCAGCGGGGGCAGCAAAGAGAATGGGGTATTTCGTAAAAACATTAATATCTCAGTCATTTTTAATCAACGGGAAAAACCCTCGGCACACATGCGGCGGAGGGGGGCTCTGAGCAAGGTGGCCAAAAATGACGGCTGTAGGTGGCGGCGTTCTCTCAGAAATCGCAGCACAGATGGCCAAAACCGGTCAAGAACAGACTTTTAGTAATATATAGATAGATGGTTACCATTTGAATTTTCAGTCTGGGGAAGGGGCCTTACCAGATATATCTTCTGTCCATGTTCTCCAGGGATGTTGCCTAACCTACAGAGCTGCAACATCACTTTGTATCTTTTTGTTAATATAAACCAGCATCTGTAGTTCCCTGTTTCTACATTTGAGCTTTCCAGAAGGTTAGCTATCATCTTTCAATTTGTAGTAAAAGGGGTTGGATCAGCAGAAACCTCCCAATCGAGGACCAGAGGACACAGTTTCAAGGTGAAGGAGAAAAAGATTTAATAGGCATCTGAGGGGTAACTTTTTCACACAAGGAGTGGTGGGTGTATGTAACAGGGTGCCAGAGAGGGTAGTTGAGACTGGGACTACCCCAACATTTAAGTACATGGATAGGACAAGTGTGGAGGGATATGGACCAAATGAAGGCAGGTGGGACTAGTATAGCTGGGACACGTTGGCCAGTGTGGGCAAGTTGGACCAAAGGGCCTGTTTCCACACAGTATCACTCTATGACTATAATTACAGGAAATTGAAGATTTTGAAATACATACATCACATATGAAGCATTAGAAATGGTTTCATGTACATGCCGTTGGCAAGAAAGTTATGGGAGACAGATCAGAAGTTTTGGTACACGGACGTGGCATCAAAGGACAAGGCTGAAGCAAAGAAGTGGAAGCCAAATAACCGAATGGAAACAAAGCCGAAACGCCAACTAACCGAAAGGGTGGGATGCCTAAAAGCCAACTAACCAAAATGCTGCATCGCCTAAAAGCAAACTCGCCGAATGGCCGCTCTGCTGAAACGCCACCTACCCGAAAGGCTGCGTTGCCTACATGCCAATGAATAAAATGCCGTTCAACAGAAAGTCAAATAACGGACATGATGTTGCTGGGGGGCGGGACTTGTCAGTCTTTCGGTTAGTTTGCATTTAGGCATCCCACCCATTCGGTTAGTTGGCGTTTCAGGTACGCTTTCGGTTATTTGGCGTTTCGGCTTTGTTTCCATTCGGTTATTTGGCTTCCACTTCTTTGCTTCGGCTTCTCGTCCTTCGATGCCACGTCCGCTCACGGACGTTTTATCTTCATGATTATTTAGCAACACATTTCAGGACTAAAAATGTGCGTCACAAATACAAAATATTGGAAATGGTATGAAAGGATAAATTATCACCGTCTAAGAGTAACCAAGCAACATCCTCCCGATACAGATCAAACAATTGTACTTTTGAGATCTCTGGTTCCAGGGAGAAAAGGCCAAGTGCTGAAATTCAGCAGCCAGCCTGACTTCCCTCTGCTGCAGGGAGAGACTGTAAAGAGCTGTTTTGCTCTCAAGCACATTGTTCTGCAAACAATCTTGATAATGAAATTCTAAAATGAAAGAAAATAGTAGCTCCATACATCTTAAAATCTTTAACTGGAAATCTGTCACCTGTGCTATTCCCCTGGGACACTCCTTGGCAACATTTATTAATTGCCTTGAAGGAGCGGGCAGCTTTGGCAAACAGCATTTTCAAAGGAGTTAGCAGGTTGCAAGAGAACGCAAATTAGGGTGAAGCGGCTTGAATATTCCAAAAAGTTCTGGCATCTTGATGCCTTTGGTGCATAATTATCATAAGCAGCAGTATTTCAAGACATGCGGAGTATCTGAATGGCAATAATTTATTTAAGTTCCTTTGTGTTCTAGAAAGCTCGATCGCATGGGACCCAGGAAGAGCTAGCTGGCTAGATACAGACATAATGTGTAGGAAGGAACTGCAGATGCTGGATTATGCCAAAGATAGACACAAAATGCTGGATTACTCACCAGGACAGGCAGATTCTCTTTGGAGAAAAGGATACTGCCTGTCCCACTGAGTTATTCCAGCATTTTGTGTCTCTCTTCGACTGGATACAGAGTTGGTTTAAGGAAGAAAGGAGAGGAAGATGATGGAAGGGTGTCTTTGCGACTGGATGCCTGTGACTTGTGGCGTGCCCCAGGGGTCAGTGCTGGCTCTTTACTGCTTGCAGTTTCCATCAACAATTTGAATGAGAATGTAAAAGGCATGATTAATAAGTTGGCTGATAACGCGAATGCAGAAGGTAGTGGAGACTGCGAGGATGGTTATCAAAAACTACAGTAGGATCTTGATAAGTTGGGCAAATGGGTTGAGGAATGACATTTAATGCAGATAACAGTTTGTTGAATTTAGGGAAGGTAAACCAGGGCAGGCCTCCTTTATATTAGGGTGCTAGCATTAATTCACACTTTGACAATTTCTTCATTGAAGGAGTGTTTCACATGACATTACTACATCGTGAATGGCAGGGCTCTGGAGAGGGCTGTGCAGCAGAGTGATCTAGGTGTAAAGGTACAGTTCCCTGAATGTGGCTTCACATGTAGATAAGGTGGTAAAGTCGGCTTTTGATGTATGAACCTTCATCAGTCAAGTTATTGAGTGTATTAGTTCGGATGGTATGTAACAGTTGTACAAGATCATATCCTTTGTGTGTTTCATATGAGTGGGTTAGGCCAACGTGTCAGAAACTAAACCTGTAAATTTTCAGGCTCATTTATACATGAGGTTTACAGCCAAGTGGACTGAACTAGAGGCAGCTCTCGGAGACGAAAACAGAATGTTGTAACAGTCCCTGAACCGGTTAACATATATGCTGTCCCAAAATCATGACATCTGAAAGAAATGAGCTGCCACTGTCACTCTAGAAGAGGAAGGATAAATGGCTGATAGAAAATCCAACGATAGCTGAATGATTAATGCTCCACACCATGTGATAATTTGACCTATTTTCTGGGCATGATCGACTGTATTTGCAGTACTGCAGTGTCACGAGGCAGCATTGTAAACACCGACTGATTGATACCCACATTTTGATAATGAATAACGTGTGCTGTGCATCAGAATGTACAGGTTGAGTTGTTCATTTGCCAGTCCGACAGAACTTTCTTATTCCCACATTCAACATTCTCCCTCCCTCCGTTAGCTGCACAGTGAGGCAGGACACTACATAGTGGTGGGAGAAAACACACATCAGCGAAGAAAACAGATAGATGTCCTCCATTATATTAGGATGCTAGCATTAATTCACACTTTACCAATCTGTTCATTGAAGGAGTGTTTCACATGACATTACTACATCATGAATTTTAAAATTCTATGTAGCCATTTAATTTAAACAGGTTGGGCTAATTTGCAAAAAAACTGTTTTGAGAATGTTCAACCTCGTTTCAAGAAATGTTTTGGTACTCTCTGAAGGACTAAGGGTCTGACTGAACAAGGATAATGCGAGGCAAAACACTAGAAAATGTGTAATGTTGTGGAATCACTGGCAGAGAATCATACAGTATGGAAGCAAACCTGCCCACACCAACCGACATGTCTACACTATCTACACTAGTCCCACCTGCCTGCATTTGGCCCTTATTCATCTAAACTTATTCTATCCATGTACCTGTCGAAACGTTTCTTAAACATTGCGTTTTGTGCACTTAAACCTAGGTTTTGTGCCTGGCTGGTGGACCAGTTATTTAACGGGTACACCAAATTGCTGGAGAAACTCAGCGGGTGCAGCTGTGTATACTCTGTGTAATATTTAACATATTACACAGAGAATGAGGCAGCACAATGGTAGAGTTGTTGCCAGAGACCTGGGTTCAATCTGGACTACGGATCCTGTCTGTATGGAGTTTGTACGTTCTCCCATTGACCTGCGTGGGTTTTCTCCGGGTGCTCCGGTTTCCTCCCACACTCCAAAGACACACAGGTTTGTAAGTTAATTGGCTTGATAAAATTGTAAATTGTCTCTAGTGTGTGTAGGATGGTGTTAGTGTCCAATGATTGCTAGTCGACACGGACTTGTTGGGACGAAGGGCCCGTTTCAGCGCTGTATCACGAATCTAAAACTAGTTTTGAGTCCAAATCGCACAACAGAGGTGAATGAAAAAAATACTTTGCCTTGATTTGGTAAATGACCATGGAGACTGGTCAAAATTCAACCTCCTCTGAGGAAATGGCTGTGCCCCTATGTATGATCCCAGTATCACTCATGAATCCCTACTGCTGTGGTGATGCAGTGGTTCATACTGATGGTCCACCATTGCTCCTGACCAACTATACGGCAGCAGCAGGCTAAAACCCAAGAACTTCTCTTTTTAAAAAAACAATTTAAAAATGAGTTAGGGACTTGCCAAATTGAGAGAACAATTATCTATGTTGCAGATTTATTCTCACTCACTAGCTGACTGTTAAGCTTGGAGATGCAATCTGTATCAAACCTAGAAGGTTGAGAGGTCCCTGATTCAATGACCTTTCAAAGCTGATGTTGTTTATGCCTTCTGAGCTGCATTTATGTAGCATCTTGCAAGGTCTCCTGGCATCCCAAAGCATTTGGTAACCAAAGAGGTGCTTTTGAGGCATGGTCACTGTTGTAACATAGCAAAGGCCCAATCATCTATCAGTGATGATCCTTACGATGGAAATTTGGTACCGGAGGAAGACCAGAACCAATAGACCATTAGCTTTCATAGTTTGGCACAAGAAAGGCCAGGTTAAAGTCTTGGGGGATGTAGCTGCTCAGTTAGATTGACTTCTCAGAGTTTACTGCACTATCCTGATATCAAAGATAGACACAAAAGTCTGCAGTAACTCAGCGGGTCAAGCAGTCACTCTGGTAAAAATGTTCCCTGCTCCTCTGCTGCCCGCTGAGTTACTCCAGCATTTTGTGTCTATCTTTAGTGTAAACCATCATCTGTCTACACACCTTTTATCAAAGATATTGCTTTAAAAAAGCAGATCAGGAACTACTTCAAATTATAGCAGAGTGCAGATGTCAAACATCTCTGTGTAAACATTCCCAGCTATGTAAATACTTATCACATTTCACAAAATAGCCAGTGAGCTAAGAACGGCCTGGAATTCCCAAGGATTAGTAAGCCAAGTTTAATAACTACATAGTTAATATCCAACTAAAAAACATTCAGTGCAGAGTCACGTGATATACAAGGTTGGAAACACAAATGACACAATAAAAAGCAACATGAGAATAGCAGCATCATGGGCAATGTCAATACCTGGGCAAAACCTATTCCTTGTCTCCAGAGATGCTGCCTGACCCGCCCAGTTATTTCAGCACCAATTCCTTGTCTGATCTGATGCTGCCTGACTCGTTGAATTACTCCAGTATTTTGTGTCTGTCTTCTGGGCAATGTCATGCTTTGTCTGGCTCACTTCATGCTCTACATGTAGCAAAATAAATATTAAGGCCCTGCTCCAGGCCTGGTTGGTCTGGCAGTCTAGAAAAGAGGAGATTATCGGACTCTAATTCTCAGGATGGAAAGATTATACACTAGAGAGAATAGCTTTAGGGTCAATAGGGGATTGTTTGAAGGAGATGTGCTCAAGTTTTAATTTTACATTCGATGAGGTGGGTGCCAGGAATGTGTTGACAGGATTGGTGTGGAAGCAATATGTCCATGACATTTAAGAGGCTTTCAGATAGCCACATGGATATGAGAGGAATGGAAGGGTATGAATCATATCCGGGCAGAGGAAACTAATTGAGCTTGGCATTGTGTTTGGAACACAATGCTTCTGTGGTGCCCAATGCTGTATATTCTATGTTATAAATCCATAAATAACAATTAGGCCTCAAAAGCCTGATTCGGAGGCCGAGCCAACCTCTACCCCAAAATTCTTCGATATTCTAAAAGTCATTTTAGTTATTTGTAAACAGTCAACTGAAGCAGATGTAAATAACATTTTAAAAAATGAAATAATTTTAAGCATTAAGGGCCTGTCCCACTTTCACGAGTTATTCACGAATTCTCCCGAGTTTTCCCCTTGATTCAAACTCACAGAATGTTCGTAACGAGTCCGTAGGAGGTCGTAGGAGTTCGTAGATATATCGTAGCGGCCCGTTATGCTAGCCGTAGGTATTCGTGGCATCAGGTAAGTCGGGAAGTTTTTTCCAGCCCAATAAAAAATGTCCACGAGTAAAAAAATGGTCGGGATGAAAGAAATTGCAAATTCTTACTCGTAAGGAGGGCATCGAAATAGTAGTGGGAATTCGTAGACATAATCGTAGGAGTTCGTAGGAGGTCGTGAACATAGTCGTGGAAGGTCGTAGGAGTTCATAGATTACCACAAACTTTTTATTTGTAGGTCCTTTAAACACGGCAGAGGTTTTGAATTAAGTCGTGAAAGTGGGACAGGCCCTTTAGAAAGACATGTTATGTGATAGAAAGTAAATCAAACATCAAGTAAAGTTAAGAAAGGCAAAACTCTTTTAAATTGAGCTTGGTGTCCCATTCATAAGAATGATGCCGTGCTCCCTATAAGTGTAGCTGGCAAAAGCTGAAGAACCATGTACAAAATGCACCTTGGCACACCTTGGTTCTGACTCAAATCCATAGCAGTCCAGCAGCAGAGTGAGAGGTTAAATTCTCCAGTGATCAGTGAACAAGAACTGAGTAGCTTGCTTGGCCATTTTCAAAGGACACTTAACAGTCAACCAGAATGGTGGGTTTGGATTCACAAAGGTCAGAAAGTATAAGGTTGGAAGATTTCCTCCCTTTTCAGGGCATAAGTGAATTTAGACTCCATTACACAAAATTAGAGAGATGGAAAATGCAGGCACTGTGCTGCAGATATACTGATTAACTCCTGTAAAGAGGCAAAGAATATTAGGCCAGCATTGTCATCAGATTTCAAGTCACGCTGAAGTGAGGCTTATCCGCTGAGCATTGTAAAGAGTTGCTCGCCCATTAGGCTAATGATGCTTTTGATTCAGATTTCAAGCAGGATTTCTTTTAATAGAGTGTCTCGCGGGGATGGATAGTAAGGATGATTAGTCACGGTATCAAAGGTATCAGGGGAAGGCAGGAGAATGGGGTTGAGAGGTAAAGATAGATCAGCCATGATTGAATGGCGGAGCAGACTCAATGGGCGAAATGGCCTAATTCTGCTCCTGTGTCTTATGACAGAGCAAAATCAAACTGCTGGTGTCTGGCAACTGAAAACATACCACCCACACTGCCTCTCTAAAATCCACTTATCAGGATGTGGCAGTGAATGCCACCATCCTCTCCAAGCCA